>NC_090375.1:176597471-177197471 GCF_036365525.1 Heterodontus francisci
AAAGAGTGATGGGGATGGGGGGGGAAAGAGGGATGTGGATGGGGTTGGTGGGGAAAGAGGGATGGGATGGGGGGAAAAAGAGGGATGGGGATGGGGGGAAAATGATGGATGGGGATGTGGGGAAAGAGGGATGGGGGAAGAGGGATGGGGATGGGGGGAAAGAGGGATGGGGATGGGGGGAAAAAGAGGGATGGGGATGGGGGGAAAATGATGGATGGGATGTGGGGGAAAGAGGGATGGGGGAAGAGGGATGGGGATGGGGGGAAAGAGGGATGGGGATGGGGGGGGAATGGGATGGGGGGAAAAGAGGGATGGGGATGGGGGGGAAAAGAGGGATGGGGATGGGGGGAAGAGGGATGGGGATGGGGGAAAAAAGCGGGATGGGGATGGGGGGGGAAAGAGGGATGGGGATGGGGGGGGAAGAGGGATGGGGATGGGGGAAAAAAGAGGGATGGGGATGGGGAGGGAAAAAGAGGGGTGGGGATGGGGGGGAAGAGGGATGGGGATGGCGGGGGGAAAAGAGGGATGGGGTGGGGGGGTAAAGAGGGATGGGGATTGGATGGGGGAAAAAAGAGGGATGGGGATGGGGGGGAAAAAAGAGGGATGGGGATGGGGGGGAAAAAGAGGGATGGGGATTGGGGGGGGAGGAAAGAGGGATGGGGATGGGAGGGGAAAGAGGAATGGGGATGGGGGGAAAGAGGGATGGGGATGGGGGGGGAAAGAGGGATGGGGGGGGGAAAGAGGGATGGGGATGGGGGGGAAAGAGGGATGGGGATGGGGGGGAAAGAGGGATGGAGATGGGGGGAAAGAGGGATGGGGGGGAAAAGGGGGATGGGGGGGAAAAGAGGGATGGGGGAAAAGTGGGATGGGGAAAAGAGGGATGGGGATGGGGGGGGAAAAGAGTGATGGGGATGGGGGGAAAGAGGGATTGGGATGGGGGAAAAGCGGGATGGGGAAAAGAGGGATGGGGGAAAAGAGGGATGGGGATGGGGGGGGAAAAGAGTGATGGGGATGGGGGGGGGAAGAGGGATGTGGATGGGGTTGGTGGGGAAAGAGGGATGGGGATGGGGGAAAAAGAGGGATGGGATGGGGGGGAAAATGATGGATGGGGATGTGGGGGAAGAGGGATGGGGGAAGAGGGATGGGGATGGGGGAAAAGAGGGATAGGGATGGGGGGAAAGAGGGATAGGGATGGGGGGGAAAGAGGGATGGGGAGGGGGGGAAAGAGGGATGGGGAGGGAGGAAAGAGGGATGGGGAGTGGGGAAAAGAGGGATGGGGAGGGGGGGAGAGAGGGATGGGGAGGGGGGAGAGAGGGATGGGGAGGGGGGAGAGATGGATGGGGAGGGGTGGAAAGAGGGAGGGAGAGGGGAAAGGGGGAGGGGAGGGGGAAAGAGGGAGGGGGGGAAAGAGGGATGGGGAGGGGGGGAAAGAGGGATGGGGAGAGGGGAAAGAGGGAGGGAGGGGGAGGGAGAGGGGGGAAAGAGGGGGGGGAAGAGGGAGGGGGAAAGAGGAAGGGCGGGAAAAGGGGGAGGTGGAAAGAGGGAGTGGGGGAAAGATAGGGAGGGGAGGTAAAAGAGGGGGTAAGAGGGAGGGGAAGAGGGGGAGGGGGAAGAGGGAGGGGGGGAAGGGGGGGAAAGAGGGAGGGGTGGGGGGGAAGGGGGAGGGTGGAAAGAGGAGGGTGGGGGGAAAGGGGAGAGGGGAAAGAGGGAGGGTGGGAAAGAGGGAGAAGGGGAGGGGCAAAGGGGTAGGGGGAAAGAGGGTGAGGGAGGGGGGAAGAGGGAGGGAGGGAGTGAAGGTGGGGGAAAGAGGGAGGGAGCGGTTCGAAAAGAGGGAGGGGGAGAGCTGGGGGAAGGGGGGAGAGGGAGGGGAGAGAGTGGGGGGTGAGGGTGGGGGTGGGGAGAGTCGGGGGGGGGAGCAGCGGAGCGGAAGAGGAGTGCCTTTTTCTGTGCATTCGCCATAAACACAGCAGCAAAAGACTTGCCGGCCAGTCCTGGACCTGATGACACCGAGGTCTTCGCACACTCGCTCCCCGCGGCTCTCTACGGCCTCTCGCCTCCGGCCCTCTTCATTCAGCCATTCCCTCCAGCTGCAGATGCCCAATCCAGTTGCTTTCTCCCCTACTTCTCCACAGTACTTCAGGCATTGCAACTGTCTGGTCCCCTACATTTTGCATGCTCCCTCTCCCCACCCCTGCCCCCTCCCCCCTCTCCATCTTCACCTCCCCCTCTTCACCCACCCCTCCCTCTACCCCCCTACCTCCACCCCCTACCTCCACCCCTCCCTGTACCCCCCTACCTCCACCCCTCCCTGTACCCCCCTACCTCCACCCCTCCCTCTACCCCCCCTACCTCCACCCCTCCACCACAGTTGAATATCTAAAGTGCAGTTGCAAAGTCGGGGAAATAGCATGCAAAACAAAACCTCAACAATTCTGAGTTTAATTATTGAGAAGTTTTATTAAGTTCATTAAGCATCCGAGGAACTGCTGTGCATGGATACATGAGTGTTGTGTCCAGCATTCCGGTGAGACAGACAGGCCGAGTCTCTGCTATGCACAGCTAAAGAGATTGTTCCTGGAGAGCCTTGTGGTGAATGAACGCTTGGCTCTCTATTCCACTACTGCATTGTCCATGTGAAGAAGGCAAAGTCACAAGAGTCTGAGCTCAGTCTATTCTTGGTGAATGTTCCCCAAGCGCTTCCCAATGTGCATTCCCAATTCATCCATAAATGCAATGTTCCTTTCCACATCGTAACAAGCTCCGCAGCATGATCCAGTTGTCTTCATTGCTTGAATGCTGACCTTAAGTCTCAAGGATTGTTTTCTCGACGGCATGTTTTACATGAAAAGAAATAAAGCAAATCAGAGTCAGAGCTTGCCTCCCTCCATCCACTGAAATTACTGTTGTGCACACCTTTTTAAGTTCTGCAGTGAAGGCACCAATTGATAATGTCGCCAATGAAGCACTTATTACCCACCTCAGATGCAGGAATCAGCACATCCTTGCGTCCTCTCCTGCACTGCCTCCTTTGCTTGAATGCCGTCCTTAAGTGTCAAGGATTGTTTTCTCAAGGGCACGTTTTACATGAAAGGAAATAAGGAAAGAACATCAGTGTCAGAGCTTCCCTCCCTCCAATGAAATTACTGTTGAGCATGCTTTGTGTTCTGCGGTAAAGGCATGTACTGATAACACCGCCAATGAATCACTTAGTACCCACCTCAGCTGTAGAAGTCAGGATGATGTAACTGTCCCTATCTCGTGATGGTTCAATGCTGCTCTCAGGGAAAACATGAATGATGTGAGGGTGCTGGAAAAAGAAGCACATTTCTTTTGGACTATGAGCAGGCCATTTAGCCCAGCTGTTCCCTGCTAGTGGTTATGCTACTCATGCGCCTTCCCATCCATTCCCATTTAATCCTGCCTACTACTATCAGCATCACCTTCCATTTCTTTCACTCTTACCTACCTTTGCCTTAAAGCAACACTGAGGATGGAGAACAGTGTGTTGTGGCTGCACTCCCACCTCACCAGTTGTGTACGCAGCAAGAGCATTCACATTTGTGCTACCACTGGACACGGCATGCTTGTTTCTTTTAGTGCTCAGTCTCTTCTTGCTGAATGTTCCCCAAGTGCTTGACCCCTTTGGACGCCCTCTCTGCTTGACAGGCAGCAGCTGGCAATTGTGGAGTCTCACAAGGCTCTGCATGGTTGTTTCAAAGGCGGATGAGGAAACAGGTGGCTGTGTGTCCATGTGCACTGCTCGGATGGGTGCAGGAACAGGTGGCTGTGTAACTGAGCAGCAAGGAGAGGGTACCGCAGGTAGGGGAAGTGGAGCTTTGAACAGGCGTATGCATGGTCCATCAGATCATTAGGCCAGGGGGTGAAACGCTCAGGATCCAGGGATTGTGGCATGTGACTGATGTCCAGCGCGTGACCACCTCCATCTGAAGCTGCTTCCGGACAATTGTTGGGCAAATTAATTGGCTCTATCTCATCAGCCAGTCCTTGCTGCCAGCGGAGAATCTGTCACTGCAGCAGTCCCGTTTCCTCATGAATGATGCCGTTCCACTCTGCACAAGTGACCGTTTAAATGGAAGGTTGTTCGCTGGACTGCAGCACATGTACTGCCTGCACACAGCAACTTACAACAGGGACTGGAACACATGTGGTGCCCCAGACAATGGAAATGTTTTCAGAGCAACTTCCTTGGAACAATCTCCTCTGTCTAATAAAAATGAAGCAAATCTCCAAAACGACTAAATAATTGAGATAAAATGCCCGACGAAACCTCTCCTCCTTCCACTTTCAAAAACTCGCGCCGAAGCTTTGACGCATGCGTGAATATCGGAAGATTGCATGAAGCGCATACACAGAGGCCAACCTGGCGCATTGCCTGAGGAAGACGACGTTACGCGATGACGTCATCTGCGCATGCGCAAACTGGTCCTGGCAATCCGGACTGCAGCGCATGCGCAGAGAGCAGGAGACCGTCTGCGCATGTGCGCACCGCGGCGCAGCCTGATGAATTCAGCGCTGGCAAGCGTTGTCATGAATCACTTTGATAAAAGAAATCCAGATTGGCAAGGGGTTAGATTTGGAAAAACAACCAAACCTTGGACTGGTATGCCGACTGCATACGAGTCTAAAAAGATTTGAAATGAAGAATGTGCTTTCCCACAGAGCTCCCACATGTGGAATATATTTCGAGTTAAAGTAGTTAATGCCTTTTTTTAAAAAAACGTTGGATAAATGTGTCATTCAAAATGAGATTCAAAGTTAGGAAGGATAAGTGCAGATTCAGGCTTTAATAAAACTAGATGGGATGCTTAGCTGTTTCCGGATATGATCAGCAACCTATACTGAAATGGTTGAGCTCAACTGAGACAGTGGGCAGAGGGATACAGTTTGTCTCACTAAGGCATGGAACGATAAATCAGCTTAGGTTACCACTTCTGATTGATATCTGACAAATCCAGCTGGAAGTGTGCATGTGTGAATGTTGGGAGAGAACAGAATTGGGCTTTCTATTATACCCTTATAGTTGAATAGCCACCCAATGCTCACTATCAAGGCTCACATAATAATGGAGCAGGTACTAGAGGGTTGCTGATGGGACTAAACTCAAACGCAGTCAATTCCTTCTCTGCAGTCCTGCCACATCCAGTCGTGAATGGTGGTGGACAATTAAACAAATGACAGGAGGAGGAGGCTACACAATTATCCCCATCCTTAATGATGGGGGAGCCCAGCACATCAGTGCAAAAGACAAGGCTGAAGCATTTGCATCCATCTTCAGTCAGAAGTGCCGAGTGGATGATACATCTCGGGCTCCTCCAGAAGTCCCCAGCATCACAGATGACAGTCTTCAGCCAATCCGATTCACTCCACATGATATCATGAAACGACTGAAAGCACTGGATACTACAAAGACTATGGGCCCTGACAACATTCTGGCAACAGTACTGAAGACTTGTGCTCCAGAACTAGCCGCACCCCTAGCCAAGCTGTTGCAGTACAGCAACAACACTGGTATCTACCCGGCAATGTGGAAAATTGCCCAGGTATGTCCTGTGCACAAAAAGCAGGACAAATCCAACCCAGCCAATTATCGCCCTATCAGTCTATTCTCGATCATCAGCAAAGAGCTGGAAGGGATTGTGGGCAGTGCTATCAAGCGGCACTTGCTTGGCAATAACCTTCTCACTGACGCTCAGTTTGGGTTCCGCCAGGGCCACTTAGCTCCTGACTTCATTCCAGCCTTGGTCCAAACATGAGAAAAAGAGCTGAACTTCAGAGGTAAAGTGAGAGTGACTGTCCTTGAATCAAGGCAGCATTTGACCGAGTACGGCATCAAGGAGCCCTAGCAAAACTGGAGTCAATGGGAATCAGGGGGAAAACTCTCCACTGGTTGGAGTCGTACCTAGCGCAAAGGAAGATGATTGTGGTTGTGTTGTTCTCTCAGCTCCAGGACATCACTGCAGGAGTTCCTCGGGGTAGTGTCCTAGGCCCAACCATCTTCAGCTGCTGAATCAAGGACCTTAACTCCATCATAAGGTCAGAAGTGGGGATGTTCGCTGATGACTGTACATTGTTCTGCACCATTCGCGACTCCTCAGATACTGAAGCAGCCCATGTCCACATGGAGCAAGACCTGGCCAACACCCAGGCTTGGGCTGCTAAGTGGCAAGTAACATTCATGCCACACAAGTGCCAGGCAATGACCACCTCAAACAAGTGAGAATCTAACTATCTCCCCATGGCATTCAATGGCATTACCATCACTGAATTTCCCATTATCAACATCCTGCGGATCACCATTGACCAGAAACTGAATTGGACCAGCCACATAAATGCTATGGCTACAAGAGCAGGTCAGAGGCTGGGGTTTCTGCGGTGAGTAACTCCATCCATCCAGGACAAAGCAGCCCACTTGATTGGCACCCCATTCATCACCCTCAACATTCACTCCCTCTATCACCATGCACAGTGACAGCAGAATGTACCATCTACAAGATGCACTGCAGCAACATGCCAAGGCTCCTTCGACAGCACCTTCCAAACCCACAAACTCTACCACCTAGAAGGACAAGGGCAGAAGATGCGTGGGAACACCACCAACTGCAAGTTCCCCTCCAAGCCACACACCATCCTGACTTGGAACTATATCACCGTTCCTTCAGTGTCACTGGATCAAAATCCTGGAACTCCCTTCCTAACAGCACTATGGGTGTACCTATCTCACATGGACTGCAGTGGTTCAAGAAGGCAGCTCACCACTGCATTCTCATGGGCAATAAATGCTGGCCAGCCATCAGTGCCCACATCCCCCGAACAAATCAGAAAAAGAGAGAAAATAGAGGAAATTTGTGAGGAAAATTTAAAGAAAAACAATGATGTTGGAGCGATGCTATAAAGATGCATCAAGGAACCAGCAGAATGTCACTGTAAGTACATTAGGATTAAGATGAATGCTTTAAAGCTATATTGGGTGGTGGGAGAATGCAGAGTCACATCAGAGAGGTGGAGTAGAGAATGATAAATTACAGACCTGAGAAAGGCACATGGATAAGATGAGAGACATAGTGGTGGGAAGAAAATGATTACCTACCATCTGGCCAATGAAAGTGGGAAGACTAAGAGGCATGTAAGGTAACATTTGAGGATATGTGGGAGATAAGTTAGGATGTGGCTTCTGGTGTTTTGTTCATTTGCCTTCAGGTAGCAGGGAGAGACTTTGTGGAGCCTTTTCTCAGGAGATTGGATGGGTAGAAGTCAATAATGGAATGAACAACATATTTGGAAATTTTAGGATAAAATATTTTATTCCCTATGTCTTACATTCTGTTAGCCTTATATAGTTGGTTTGTTTTCTATCATTCACTGATATTCTCTGTATTTTTTTCTTTGATATTTATGTGTATTTAATGTTTAAAAAAATGTTTCTCTTTAGCTCTGTTTTATTCTATGTTGTGGGGAGGAGGGAGGTGTGTTGCCATTCATGCTGTAGATAGTCTTTCAGAAGTCAATGCTGTTGCTTCTCATTCAGCATTTCTTGTTGTAAATAGAAAGTAGAATGAAGCAGGAGTAGAATATGAGAGGAACCAAGAAAGAGACAGGCACTTGAGAATGAAAAAGCAATCACTTTCCACTCCTGAGAAAAGTAGAATGAATACCAAGTCAAAAGAAGAACATGTGATAAGTAAAAGGCAAGATGGTTAATTGGTTTTGTACACAGACAAATAAGATGGAAGCTAAAATGTTTCTATGAATGAAAGGCATTTAATACTCAACTAAACAGAGTTTAGTTGAGGAAGTAATGGGAAAACTTTTTCAGTTGTGTGAAGATGCAGAAAACTGTCAAAGACGGCACTTAGCCATTGAAAGATGTTCAAGGTCAGATTACAAAGGACTCACTGGGTATGGCAGAAATATTAAATGGGTGCTTTGCATTGGTCTTCACGCTTGAAGACAATGTTTAACTATTAGAACGGAACCATTTTCATAATAAAACTACTGATATTAAAATGGATGAACATATTGTTTTAGATAGAATTAAGAATTTGAAAATAGTTAGAGCAACTGGGACGGACAACATTCACCAGAGGGTCCTCCATGGAGATAGGATGTGTGCTGCGTGAGCCCCTAGCCCACATGGTTAATAGCTTACTGCACTGCACTTTGGGATAATTCCCATAGACTGGAAGGAGGCTAATAAAAAAAGAAAGATTTGCATTTATATAGCAACTTTCACGACCACCGGCCACTTCAAAGCACTTTACAGCCAATGAAGTACTTTTTGAAGTGTAGTCACTTCTTTTTTATTCGTTCCTGGAATGCTGGCTAGGCCAGCATTTATTGCCTATCCCTAATTGCCCTTGAGAAGGTGGTGGTGAGCTGCCTTCTTGAACCGTTGCAGTCCATGTGGTGTAGGTACACCCACAGTGCTGTTAGGAAGGGAGTTCCAGGATTTTGATTCAGCAACAGTGAAGGAACGGCGATATAGTTCCAAGTCAGGATGGTGTGTGGCTTGGAGGGGACCTTGCAGTTGGTGGTGTTCCCATGCATCTGCTGCCCTTATCCTTCTAGGTGGTAGAGGTCGCGGGTTTGGAAGGTGCTGTTGAAGGAGACTTGGCATGTTGCTGCAGTGTATCTTCTGGATGGTACACACTGCTGCCCCTGTGCGTTAGTGGTGGAGGGAGTGAATGGTGATAGTGGTGAATGGGGTGCCAATCAAGCTTTGTCCTGGATGGTGTCGAGCTTCTTGAGGGTTGCTGATGCTGCACCCATCCAGGCAAGTGACAGTATTCCATCACACTTCTGATTTGTGCCTTGTAAATGGTGGACAGGCTTTGGGGAGTCAGGAGGTGAGTTACTCACCACAGAATTCCCAGCCTCTGACCTGCTCTTGTAGCCATAGCATTTATGCAGCTGGTCCAGTTCAGTTTCTGGTCAATGGTGACCCCCCCCAGCATGTTGATAGTAGGGGATTCAGTGATGGCAATGCCATTGAATGTCAAGGGGAGATTCCCTGGCGGCAGCGGGGCACCAGGGTGGGCCCTGCCAATGTCGAGGTCCGTGGCGGGCCTTATCAGGGGCCATCTCCAGGCCTCCCACCCCTCTGCCTTGGATCCCGACGTCGAGGGTTCCTTAAAATCCAGCCAATTGCCTTTGAAAGAGCGAACCCCCACCAAGTGTAAATTGGCATCTTGGGACTGTGGAGCCAATTCCTAACCTTGAATTTCATTAGAAGATTCCAGATAATCTGAAGCAGCCATGTGATCATCTGTTAATCTCGAGGGGAGCTGGTTTTGTTTCCTTTGGACAAAGAGACAAGCAGAAATTGAGATTGCAGCAGCAGAGAAAGCTGTGGTCTTCCCTTTCTCTCTCTCTATTTCTCTCTCCCCAAAAACATCAAATTTGAAAATTGTCTGTGACTGTGGACCCTCCAAGCTTACAGACTGCTACATCCAGAGACCAGGGGAAGAGAGCCAACTACAATTCTGCCTTTAAGAAAACCCTGAGCAAAGCAGGCCAGACACAAAATGCACTTTGACCAGCCAAGACTTCAAGAATACAACTCCAGCCAGAAGACCACTGAATCATCCAAGCTCAGACTGTGTATTTAATATTTATTTAGTCTGGACTTTAATCCAACCAACAAATCTGTTTTCCCTTCTGTAATTTATTTGTGTGTGTGTGATTCTCGTGTGAATCTGTGCGTGAATGTGTTGCGTAATTTTTAGTATTTTTAAATTGGGGTTAGAGTGTTAAGTATAATAAACCTACCTCTTTCTTGTTTAAACTCAAGAAAACCTGTCCGATTAGTTCTTTCACTATCACAGTAAAGGGAAAAGGTAAAACACTCAGAGGTGGTAAGCACAACCATTGTTTAAATGGAATAAACCCTGTTGCGGTCAAACAAGAGGAAGAGGCAAGAGATGAGCCTGAGACCCCCTCCTCACCCGGCCGTAACAACACTGATTCACTAAATTCCTTTAAGGGACAGCTGGACCTGTTTCGGGTTAGGGCGGATACTGCCTCTTACAAAAGGTAGGCACTACAGGGAATTCAGAGCCAGAGTGATCTTCTGGATGAATTTTATTTGCCTTGACGGATTGGAGAGGAATTTCCCAGCGTCTCTCCCCAAATCAGCCTGTATTTTCATCTGCTTTTTTGCCTCTCCCAGGTGGTAACATGATTTTGCGTGGGGTGGAGAGTGTAAATATTGTGATACCCCAGGCATCATCATTGTGTGGGATTGGCTGAATGGACCAGAGGATTTTTGCCTGTCTGTCATTGTTTGTCTATTCATATGTTTGTAAAACAGGAGAAGAATAAGTTGACAGGAACACAAAGTGGCCACAAAGATGTGCTTACCTTTCATCTGGCTGGTAAGTGGGAAGAAAATGGTACATATATGGTAACATTCAGAAATAGTTCTAGATGTGACATGCAAGATTAGTAAAATATTAGTCATGCTTGGTACAAGTAAGCCTTCAAATTGGCTGCTGTCCATATGTCCTGGATGCCCAGACAGTGTTGGCTTGTGACACATCATCGATGGATGAGTTTCTCAGCTCTGCCTACAAGATTTAATCTCACCATTTGCCTACAAAGCAACTGTTACTGCATATCAAAGTAATTAATTGTGTGTCTTACGACCAGGTGAGAAAGAGGTCTAGGGTTCCCTTTCAGTCTTCACCTGGTCTTACCATAACAGGGTTTAATTTTAAACACACTGTGTTTTTAGCTCCCACTTGGTGAATCCTTGTTCACCACTTTCCAATTATAAGGCAAAGAAACCAGCACAAACAGGCTTTCTTAGGTTTAAAGAAGAAAAGTTGAAATTTATTAAACTTAAACTCTAATTTGGGTAACACTGATGGATACACGACGCGCCCACACTAGCATGCACACATGAAACACACATGCAGATAGAGACAGAACAGAGCAGAAGAACATAGAACATAGAACAGTACAGGCCCTTCGGCCCACGATGTTGTGCCGAACCTTTAACCTACTCTAAGATCAAACTACCTGCATACCCTTCATTCTACTATCATCCATGTACCTATCCAAGAGTCGGTTAAATGTCCCTAATTTATCTGCTTCTACTACCACCGCTGGCAGTGCATTCCATGCGCCCACCACTCTCTGCGTAAAGAACCTACCTCTGACATCTCCCCGAAACCTTCCTCCAATCATCTTAAAATTATGCCCCCTGGTGATAGCCCTTTCTGCCCTGGGAAAAAGTCTCTGGCTATCCACTCTATCTATGCCTCTCATCATCTTGTACCCCTCTATCAAGTCACCTCTCATCCTTCTTCGCTCCAATGAGAAAAGCCCTAGCTCCCTCAATCTTTCTTCGTAAGACATGCCCTCCAGTCCAGGCAGCATCCTGGTAAATCTCCTCTGCACCCTCTCTAAAGCTTCCACATCCTTCCTATAATGAGGCGACCAGAACTGAACACAATATTCCAAGTGTGGTCTAACCAGGGTTTTATAGAGCTGCAGCATAACCTCGCGGCTCTTAAACTCAATCCCCCTGTTAATGAAAGCCAACACACCATACGCCTTCTTAACAACCCTATCAACTTGGGTGGCAACTTTGAGCGATCTATGGACATGGACCCCAAGATCCCTCTGTTCCTCCATACTACCAAGAATCCTGTCTTTAAGCCTGTATTCTGCATTCAAATTCAACCTTCCAAAATGAATCACTTCACACTTTTCCAGATTGAACTCCATCTGCCACTTCTCAGCCCAGCTCTGCATCCTGTCAATGTCCCGTTGCAACCTACAACAGCCTTCCACACTATCCACAACTCCAGCAACCTTCGTGTCATCGGCAAACTTGCTAACCCAGCCTTCCACTTCCTCATCCAAGTCATTTATAAAAATCACAAAGAGCAGAGGTCCCAGAACAGATCCCTGCGGAACACCACTGGTCACCGAGCTCCAGGCTGAATACTTTCCATCTACTACCTCCCTCTGTCTTCTATGGGCCAGCCAATTCTGTAACCAGACAGCCAACTTTCCCTGTATCTCAAGCCCCCTTACTTTCTGAAATAAAATGGAAAAGTTTGAGACAATATCTGAAGAGTTTTTGTTACAGTTCTTCGAGCTCACTGTAGAGTCCTTGATTGTAGGTAGATCTTGTTTTTCATTGGGGCCCAGTATTCTTCTTCAACCTTGTTCACCGTAGGAGACTTTTTTCTCTCTTGGGGTTCATGTGTCTTCAGTGGATTCAGAGGCTTGTGAGAGAAAGATGGGAGCAGACAGGACAGGTCTTCTCAGTTCAGGAGCAAACAGACTTTATTCCCAAACTGTTAGCATAAATTCAGAAAACGCAGGTTGCCCAGCAGGTGAGTCATGTGACTAGATGGTTTGACTGCCTCCGTTTGTGTATTCGGCCATCTTAACAGTCAACCTGGAATGCGAGCTCCCCCACCTTCAATGTCTGGGGATCAAAAGTCCATTGTGGTTTGAATGTCAGGGAATGTCTGCTTTATCCTTCCAAACACTGGCTGTTAATATGCAAATGTCTTTTCCAGTCATGGCTGATCTGTTTAACAAGTCCTTTCTTCACTGCAGTAACAGTCTAAAATCAATGTTCATGACAAAATTAATGTGCCTCATTCTTGGCAAGTGGGGGCCTAGCATGACATGTGTGAAATGCTTTGAGACTTTTCTGAGAGATGTGTAAAGTGCTCGCAGCAGGGAAGGCAAGCAGTAGTTTGGCCTTTCTTTTGAGGCTCTTTCACACATCCCCATCTGAACAGCTACTACTGCCACTCAGCTTCATCTTCTTGCCATCTCACACCCATCCTCCACAATGACCTTCCACAAATGTTGTCATTCCATCCTCCCAACACATTCCAGTGTTGCAGAATGCATGGCCATTGGCGATGGAAAGATCAGGGGCGGGGTGGGGGGGCGGCGGTCTCCCAAATACCTGGTGACAGAATATCTCTCAAGCACGTGATACACAACATGTTGACTTAGGTCTTGGGTCATGGTTCAATTGGTAGCAATAGGAACATAGGAGTAGGACATTCAGCCCATCGAGCCTGCTCCGCCATTCAATACGATCATGGCTGATCATCCAGTTCAATTCCTTTTTCCCACAATCTTTCTCAATGTCAGAAAGTCGTGAGTTCAAGTCCCATTCCAGGACTTGAGCACAAAAATAAAGGCTAACACTCCAGTGCGGTACAGCTGGTGTACAGGACTGTGGGAGGTGTTGTCTTTTGGATAAGATGTTAAACTGAGGCCCTGTCTGCCCTCTCACGTGGACGTAAAAGACCCCTTGGTACTATTTTGAAGAAGAGCAGGAGTGTTCTCCACTGTGTTCTGACCAATATTTATCCCACAATCAACATTGAAAAACAGATTATCTGATTATTATCACATTACGGTTTGTGGGACCTTGCTGTGGGTAAATTGGGTGCTGTGTTTCCTACATTACAACAGTGAATACACCTCAAAAGTACTTCATTGGCTGTAAAGCACATTGGAATGTCCTGAGGTCATGAAAGGCGCTATATAAATGCAAGTCTTTTTGATGTCAACAGCCACTGAAATATGATGATCAGCACAATGTTGACTTTGAACCCTTTGACCTTTCAGTTCTAATTCATGTCTTTCATCTCTAACAGGTCCTTCAAGTGTCACTCAGGAACTGGTGGAGGAGGAAGGATGAGGAGGAAGACTCCTCAGAGGAGGTTATGTACTCTGAGGAAGCACTGTCACATGACTCACGCACACCCTACACCAACTCAGATACATACAGCTCAGTGTGACCACCAAGACAGATTTTTTTTACTCTTTCACGGGATGTGGGTGTCGCAGGCTAGGGCAGCATTTATTGCCCATCCCTAATTGCCCTTGAGAAGGTGGTGGTGAGCTGCCTTCTTGAACTGCTGCAGTCATTGGGGTGCAGGTAAACCCACAGTGCTATTAGGAAGGGAGTTCCAGGATTTTGATCCAGTGACAGTGAAGGAACGGCGATATAGTTCCAAGCCAGGATGGTGTGTGACTTGGAGGGGAACTTGCTGGTGGTGGTGTTCCCATGCTACTGCTGTCCTTGTCCTTCTAGGTGGTAGAGGTCACGGGTTTAGAAGGTGCTGTCAAAGGAGCCTTGGTGAGTTGCTGCAGTGCATCTTGTAGATGGTACACACTGCTACCACTGTGTGTTGGTGTGAGAGAGTGATTGTTGAAGGTGGTTGATGCGGTGCCAATCAAGGGGGCTGCTTTGTCCTGGATGGTGTCGAGCTTCTTGAGTGTTGTTGGAGCTGCACCCATCTAGGCAAGTGCAGAGTATTCCATCACACTCCTGACTTGTGTCTTGTAGATGGCGGACAGGCTTCGGGGAGTCAGGAGATGAGTTACTCGCTGCAGAATTCCCAGCCTCTTACCTGCTCTTGTAGCTACAGTATTTATGTGTCACATGGTAAGCCAAACATCACAAGAGAGTAGGAACAGATGTTAGAGACAGGGACAGCAGTGGAGAGTCCCTGTCTTCGGGTGCAGGACCCTCCAAGCTCTGCTCAGTGAAATGCAGATGCTGAGCCTCGGCTCTCATCGACAAAGAGGACAAGTCTGGAGTAGCAGCAGAAAATGTGTGAGGTTCTGTCAGAATTTCCAGAGGCACTGAGCACACTTAGAGAGAGATTGGAGGAGTCCATCTCCACCACGAGGGCCTCGATAGCCCAGGCCTTTGCATTGATGTCTACTTCCATGGAAAAAGTGGCGACCTGTGTGGAGCATTGGACATGGCAAGAAACTGAGTGTGTGCTGACCCCGACCAATGGCCTGCCAGCTCTGTATGCCACTTTAATTAAGGTGGAGAAAAGCCTCACCGTGGCAGTTCAGTGCCTCATTGAAGTGTGACAAAGTGCTCTCCAAATCGTGGCTCGCAGGGAAGTGTGGGCAGGCCATAAGAGGGAAGATGGAGAATGGGGACTCTGCTCAAAGCACTCCCACCCCTCCCTCCGCTCAGTCAGAGACCCACATCATGCATCCTGTCTCAAGGCTCAGACTGCCCTTGCACAGGTGCAGGTGGGGCAGTCTTTGGCTGGGTCCTCATGGGTTCCAAAAGCCAGAGGATGTCAATCATGAGCATTTCAGTGTCAGAGCAGGGAAACGAGCAGCCTGCCTCGAGCTCAGTTAAAGCCACAAGAGTAGCTCCATGTAGGAGTAATTGGAAAAGAAAAAGACTTTGTAGTTTCACAAGGGAAATCACTTGGGTGTTTAAAAGTTCGTTAAATTGTCACTTTTATTGTCAATGTTTACGCACCATAAACTTTCCAAGCTCCATTGTCCAGTCATCCCCATTGTTGCCTGAAACCTGCCAAGTGGCCTTGAGCCTTGAGGATAATGGAATGGTGAGTGTAGAAGGTAAGTGAGAGGGTTGACTGTGGAACTGGGTTCAGAATTGGTGTGCCAGATGACTGCAGTGCCTCAGATCCGCTGAAGCATGCCTGAATTATTTCCTTCTGTGCATCCCTGGTAGCTGCAAGTACTCAGTCCACAACAGCTTCCTCCTCATCCTCCTCCTCCTATTACTTCTCATCCTCTGAAGATACAGAGCGGTCCTCAGCTTCCTCCTCCTGCAGCTCCAGTTCTCTCTGCTACACTACATTGTGCAAGGTGCAGCACACCACCAACGTACCCTTTTATCTTTTATTGTAGTGTGCAAGTGATTTGTTTAAGTGCACGGGCCCTTGAAAGTATTTTATGCGGCCACATAGGCATGGCATCTTAACGACTTGTGCACGGCCTGCACGACAACATATGGGTTGCTGCATGGCCATGCAGCTGCACAGCCTCCAGGGTACATTGCATACCACTGTCATCGTGGATCCCCTTGCTGGTGCAAACTGAAGGACATCTCCAGATCTGCCCAGGCACCTGAATCACATCTTCAGCATCCTGATGGCCTGCCCACTTGTATTCATGTGAATTCTGTTCACCTTTTCCTGTGCACCACTGGTAGCGTTCTTCACGAGTGTCATCAACCACGTCCTGAGATGGTAGCCCTTGTCTCCAAAAAAACATCTGCTGACTCTGTTTGGAGGTGTGAATATCCATGGGAAAGTTAACTGGCACAGAATGAAGGGATCATGGCAGCTTTCTGGGTACCTTGCGCAGACATGCATGATTATCTTTTGGTGGTTACGTACCAGCTGAAAATTGATGGAGTGAAATCCTTTCATTTTCTGAATGCTGCTGTTTGATCTGTGGGTGCCTTGATTGCCATTTGGGTTTAAGCTATGGCTCCCTGTACCTGTCGGCATCCAGCCAGAACAGCAAATTTCTATATCTGACTGGTCTCAATCGCAGCCAAGTGCATGTAAGTGGCAGCAATGGCAAACAGGGCATTGGTCAACTGAGATGTGCACTTGTGTGCAGCAGATTGTGAAATCCTGCAGATGTCACCAGCAGATGCTTGGAAAGAGCTGGAGGCAAAGAAATTCAGGGCTGTGTTGACCTTGACCACCACTGACAATGTGGGCCCAGCTGGTCCATTTGACGGGAGGTCTGGTTCCAGGAGGCTGCAAATGTCAGCAATGACCTCACAGAAAAGTCTGAGCCTCCTGAGGCACCAATGCTCAGTGATGTCCAGAAAGCTCCTCCTCCTCCTGTATACCCTGTGTCGGTGGTAACGCCTCCTGCGAGCTGGGGCTCTGTGTTAATCCCTGTCCTGCGCAGCAGCAGTTGGCTGAGGAGAAGGCTGCTGCTGCTCCTGCTGATGCCGCTCCTCTTGGTCCTCATCAGAGGTCCAATGTAGATCTGCATAAGCTGCTTCCATGCTACTGAGAAAGCTGCAGCTGGAAAGTGCAGATCAAAGGCAAAAAAGTCCAAGGTAGCAGAACTGGCCTCCAAAGTCTTGGAAATCACATCCAAAGCAGTGACAGCACAATCTCAGAACAAAAGCCTTACACCTGGGAAAAGAAGCGGCTGTCAGATTTCAGTATTTAAAGGTTTTTCAGGCTGTCAATTGCTCAGCCCCGTCACTCCCCGCTGTCCACTTACCTTGTCCAACCTGGAGTGGGAAGCACACATGCTGGCAGTTAAAGTCAGAGCACAAGGTTAAAGACGCAGTCAATTGCCTTCTAACATATGTTAATCACAGAGCCGCCTATGCCATGGGGACTTCCTGCGTGCTAACAAACAAGCATGAGTTAAATGAGGAAATTGGCAGGTTCCTGCCGTTTCCCAACGTGTTGGTATTTTTTGCACCAACAGCTGCCCACCCTAGCAGGTTAACATTCAGCCCAGGGAGTGCGCAGGAAAGTGAAATAATAACGAACAATGCATTATCTATCATTTTTCCCATTGAGTTACCCAGGGTTCAAACACTGTCATCTATTTTTGTACCATCTAAAATTCCAAATGTTAGATGATGAAAAAATAAGAAAATTCTCTGAAACCTGGGACCTATTTAATTGGGAAACATGAAGAATAGGCAATACTATCCTCTCACTCATTTAGACAGGGAAAACAGGCATGAAAGTATATAAAACTTGTTAGCACTTGTTCAAAGATTGTGTTTGAATGCGCTGCCTGAAAGAGTTGTAGAAGCAGATTCAATAATCATTTTCAGACGGTAATTGGATAAATACTTGAAGGGAAAAAATTTACATGGCTATGTAGAAAGAGCAGGGGAATGGCATTAATCAGATACAGCTTCATACAATGTCCCGAAATGTCTGGAACAGGGTGTTTAATGTCCATCATAGAAATTGGCACAGATGTGCACATTGAGCAAAACCTTTTCCTGTTCTTTGCAGTATACTGAGGTGGAGAGGAAACAAAAGTAATTATTATTTCAAACAAAGTTCAATTGCAAAACTATCCCCCAGACTCTCTACAGTTTAAGTTTAATTAATAATCAAATGACCAAAGTCCAGCAGCAAAAAGAAAGAGAGGATTGAGAAGGGAAGAGAGGGGGCAGAAAATGAGAAAATTAGAAGAAGCTTGGGGAAGAAAAATGATAGACAAAAAGCCAATTTGAAATAAACTGAGAAAAACACCAACATGCATTTACACAGTGCCTTTAACATAGAAAGATGTACCATGGTGCTTCATAAGTGTAATCAGAAGTGAATGGACACCGAGCCAAAGATGGAGGTATTAGGATGGATAATTAAAGCTAGGTCAAAGGGATGGATTTTAAGGAGGGTCTTTAAGGGGAGTGTACAGGTAAAGGGGCTTAAGGCAGGGAATTTCATACCCTGAGATCTGGACTGCTGAAGGCATGGCTTCTAATAGTACGGAAGAGGGAGGGGTGGAGCATAAAAGGCCTGAATCAGAGGACTGGAGAGTTGGTGGGGGTGTGGGGGGGGGGGGGGGGGGGGAGGTGGGGGGGGGTGGCATGGGGACTCTGGGCGAGATAAGGTTGCATAGATGGAGGGGAACATGAAGGGATTTAAACATAAGGATGAGAATTTTAAATTGGAGGCTTGGGAGACTGGTAGCTAACGTAGGTCAGAGAGGACAGGAGTGTTAGGTGAGCAGGACTTGGTATGGGTGATGAAAAAAATCAAAAACAGAGGTTATTAGCAGTGCTTAAACTGGAGGTTGCCAAAGAGCAGCAAAAGGGTGAGGAGGAAAGGGAATGTTAGAAACATGAGGAGGAAAAGGAACATCAATGACTAAATGTGAAAGTTCTTCACAGTTTGCGATGAAATGAAATAAGCAGCACCGGTGACCACTTGAACTGGAAGAATAAGGCTTATTGATAGTGAGTACATTAAGCAAGGCTCCAGTTGCTCTGGCTAATAGTTTGGTTAGAATAATGTTCCTAAATCCAATATTATACCAAATTTTAAAGAAGAGGGCAACATAATTGGATTCTTAAGGGTGTTTGGAAGTATTGGCAAACCACCAAAAACTGGACAAAGGAGATTGAGCAATGCCGACTATGAAACTGTAAAGCAAACACTTCTCACTCTTTATAACTCGATCCCTGAAGCAAACAGGCAGAAATATAAAACATCACAGAAAGCTCCATATGACATTTCTAGAAAATTGGCAGCTTAGCTGGAAGATATTTGGAGGTTGTAGTTAGAAGGGGAAAATGTAACATGTTGCACTGAATTAAGTCAACTTACTGGAATGGTTCCGAAGATTTAAAGATGCAGTTGCTTGACCAGGAGTATAAACCCTGAATCAGTTTGCCCAGTGACCAATCAATCTGTGGCCTCATGAATGCAGGGAAAGGGCTCAGCATTGGGAAGACTGTTGCCCCATGTTTAGCAACCCACAGCAATACTTTGAGTCAAGTGATTAGTCTGGCACACTGTGAACTTGCATTGGAACGCCAAGAAAATCACATAGACATAATGTTAAGGAAGTAAATGTTTTAAGTGCAATAAGGTGAGACAGGAAGCAGCAAATCACTGGCCTGGATGACTCTGCAGCACTGTCAGGAAGACTGAATGTGATATCCAAAATGAAGCTTTGGTGTATCTCTGGTTGCAGAGGATATGGTATAATTTGTATGTATGATCATGAGGAATATATGCAAACCAAAAGCATGTGGAGGATAAAATTCATTTTCGGCAGCAGCACAAATGAGTGATAGTGAATCGGCAGCCCATGGCATGAAAAACTGACAAAACAGAACAAGCTCCAGTGACCCAGAAGCCTGTTAGCAGAAAAAACAGGTCAACACCAAGGCTACAGGCCACCTCACCAGCACACTGGTACCACACTACAACTGTATCTGATCTGGAATGATCAGGATGTAAAGGGAAGGATTGCCTGCATTCATTTTTTGTTGGTCGACAACAGAAGTACCCCAACTATGGTATTACGAGAATCTAATTTCTGTATTGGTATAAAAGTAGTAATAGTGTTCAGCATAAGGGAGGTATGGCAAAATTACTTAATGAGAAGGAAGCCAGGTCTGTAAAGAGAGCCCATCTTATCCTGTACACAGTGCAGTCAGCTACAGTGGCTGCTGATGACATTGTACAGGAGCAGATGCTCCACTCACATTGACAGCTTAAGGTGGCCAGTCTGTTCATAGACCCACTGATTTAATCACAGAGGCATGTGGAGTGGCAGCAAACTACCAATAGAGCATCATTCAGTACATGGCTGTCTGGAGCAATTTGTCATAGTGAGCCGAACATAGCTAGGTAGGGTTCAGTCTGCTTATACTCCACATGGAACTGCCTAGGAATGGACTAAAACAGAGATCTCTGATAATTTAAACTGAAGGAAGGGAAGTTAGACTGTAACAATCTTTTATCCCTCAAAAATTCTAAAGCCAGATTGATTCATTTAAAAAGTGTTTGCAAGTCGTTAATTGTTGAAATTCATCACTCGAGAAGGAAAGCATCGCTTACTGCTGGAATTAGACTATGGACTGTTCTACTGTTGAAGAACCTTTTTTCCCCATTGGATGGCTGTGAGGACTACAAGCAACATTGAACTGTAAACTTGCAAGGACTCTAATTTTTTCTCTCTTTTAAATGTTGTTTATGTCTTAGTAGTGTTTAAGAATTTAGTTTTTCTAATTAAACAGTGTATTTGTTGATTTAAAGTCACCTGATTTGGTTAGCCTCATTTGGGGGTTAATAGATAGTTCAATTTGGCTGGGTCTTTCTTTAATTTGGAAAGTTTAAAATGATATGTTAGGCGATCTGCGGAGGGACGGGATTGAATTAACAGTGCGTTTCTCCCACCACAATCAGAATCGTATATTTTGATTGGGAAGCTTTGACTGGAGCGGTCGATTGTAACATTAGCTACTGAGAGCTCAATTCTTCAGAAAGCCTAGAGGAGTATATAAAGTATAGGGGTGAAATTAACAAAGAAATTAGGAAAGCAAAGAGGGGGCATGAAAAAATATTGGCAAGTAAAATCAAGGAAAACACAAAGATGTTTTATAAATACATCAAGAGCAAAAGGATAACTAAGGAAAGAGTAGGGCCAATTAGAGGCCAAAAAGATAACCTGAGTTTTAAGGTGGAAAGTAGGCATGGTCCTTTATGAATAGTTCATGTCTGTCTTTACAAAAGAGGGTGACGATGCAGACATCATAGTTAAGGAGAAGTGTGAAATATTGGATGGAATAAATATGAGAATAAATATTAAGGGGTTTGGTATTTTTCAAAGTAGATAAGTCACCAGGCTCGGATTAAATGTATTACAGACTGTTAAGAGAAGCAGATGAGGAAATATCAGAGGCTCTGACCCTCATTTTTTAATCCTCTCTAGTGTGGTGCTGGAGGACTAGAGGACTGCTAATGTTCTACTGTTGTTTAAAAAGAGAGGAACAGTTAGACTGAGTAACTACAGACAAGTCAGCCTAAAATTGGTGGTGGGCAAATTATTGGAAAAACTCTGAGGACAGTGTTGTAGGGTATTCCCAAGCGCAGAGGCACCTGCAGTAAATATCATACTGTTTAAATGTTATTTGAGTAAGTAGATTCATATAATCCTAGTGAATATATATATATATATATATATATACACTCATATACAAGTTGAAAGTATAGCCACATATTGTTACAAAATGGAGTACTTACCCAAGGCACTGTGGGAACAAGATTGGCTAAGTCATATCCCTGAGAATGGTACTGTGAGACACAGTTAGGCTGACCAAGCAGGGTCCCTCATATCAGTGTATAAGACAGCTGCTTTGTGTAACTGCAGACTGCATGAAGCAATCAGGAATGCAAGCTTGATAAAGGTAAAAGGATTCATTGTGAAGACTCAAGGATAGATGATAAGGGGGTCTGGGAAACATCACAAGATGATCAGGGGGCTTGCATGAACTGATCAGGGGGCTTGCATGAGCTGATCACGTAGCCACCTGATGCCTAATGAGTAATCTAATTGGTAATATGTGTAATGTATGTAATCAATAACCGTTATGATTGGATTATGTCCAGCCGGGATGGGCTGAGTAACTGTATATCTGTTGTGGATTTTCCTTTGTTCGGTGAAGAGGCATCTGGACAGACCAGTGACCTGCTCCCCGCTGGCGTAACTAAATAAACTGTTTGACATTGGAGCAGACCGGAGTGTCGAGTGATTCTTCTAGATTCATTCCCGCTAACAACAGCATAAATTGTCACTTAGAAAGGCATGGATTAATCAAGACAGTCAGCATGATTTTATTATGGAAGGTTGTGGCTGACTAACTTGCTTGAAATTTTTTGAGGAAGTAACAAGGAGTCGATGGGGGTAGCAAATTTGATGTAGTCTACATGGAATTTAACAAGAATTTTGATAGAATGGTCTGAAAAAATAGCCCATGGGATCAAAGGGCAAGTTGGATCCAAAATTGGCTAGGTGGCAGGAAACAAAGGGTAATGGTCGACAAGTGTATTTGTGCCTGGAAGACAGTATCCAGTGGGGTTTTGCAGGGATCAATACTTTTTCCCGTGCTTTTCTTGGTATATAGCAATGATTTAGTCTTAAATGTAGGCGGAATGATTAAGAATTTTAGAGATGATACAAAAATTGGCCATGTGGTTGGTAGTGAGGAAGAAGGATGTAGACTGCAGGAAGATGTCAATGGTTTGGTCAGGAGGGTAAAAAAGTGATAAATGGAATTCAATCCAGAGACGTGTGGGGTAATGCATTTGGAGAGGGCAAACAAGGCAAGGGAATAAACAATAAATGGTAGAATACTGAAGTGTGGAGAAACAGAGGGACCTTAGTGTATGTCTACAGACCCCTCAAGGTAACAGGACAAGTAGTTAAGGTGGTTAAAGAGGGTGGGGTCCACCTTTACTTTATTAGCTGGGGCATAGAATATAAAAGCAGGGAGGTTATGCTCATACTGTATAAAACACTAGTGACCACAGCTGGAGTACTGCATACAGACATGGTCACCACATTACATGAAGGATGCGATTGCACTAGAGAGGGCATAAATCTAGATTTAGAAGGATGTTGCCAGGAATGGAAAATTTTAGCTTTGAAGAAAGATTGGACAGGCTGGGATGTTTCCTTTGGAACACAGGAAGCTGAGGGGAGATTTAATTGAGGTGTAAAAAATTATGAGGGGCCTGGATAGAATGAATCTATTTCCATTAGCAGAGAGGTCAATAACCATGGAGTATAGATTTAAAGTAACTGGGAGTTAGAGGGGAGTTGAGAAACTTTTTCACCTAGAGGGTACTGGGGATCTGGAACTAACTGCCTGAAAGGGTGGTAGAGGCAGCAGCCCTCAGTGCATTAAAAAAAACTCTTGGATATGCACTTGAAATGCTATATCCTACAGGGCTATGGATCAAGATCTGGAAGGTGAGATTAGGTTGGATCTGGTTTTTCAGTGCTGTAAACTTCTATCTATGATTCCATGAATAGGCTTGAGGGGGTGAATGGCCTATTCATGTTCCTATTAGTCAATCAGGGACAGCCGATGCAGCATGATAATGATTCAACACACCTCATCTGTGCCTGATGTCTCTTGCCTGCTCAAAGGAAGGATGCAAGACTTTGCAGATTTAGTATGTCAACTGGGACAAAAGCAAACTTCTCATGGTATAACTACTTCAACCAAGGCAGTGGTCAAACAAGTGGAAACAGCCAATGGCAAAGCCTATGCGTAACACTCAGCCACTGTCACCAGAGAGCTGATTGTGTGAGACTATTAGTTCAAAAGGCCAACAGGGCAATGTGACATGAGTTAGCTTTGGGGCAAGACACCATTGGTAGAGTTCCTGTCAATTTCACAGTAATACTACTAGCTAGGATCCTTATAAAGAGGGAGGAAAGTCATGTGAATTAAGGATCATACAGATGTCCTATTTTAAATTGTGAGAGAACTTTTGCTCCCGAGCACTGTCATAATACAGAGTGAGATGGAAAATGGGGCATCAAATCCAAACACCAGAAATGTGACAGGAGCACACTGTTCATTATTTTCTAACTGAAAAGCAATGGTAGCTCAGAGGCACATGTTGCTAGAGTGCAGCTTCATTAAAAGCTTCAAAGAATGTGTTAGTGAGGGAGGAGCATCAATTTAATTGGAAAGTTTTTGGAGCTGATGTCAGACTAGAACAATTCCTGTTAACTATTTTTTTCAGGTTATACAATTCAATGTTATATTAAAAGCTCATTACCCAAGATTATTTTGCAAATCTTATTCATCTTGTAAATCTGATCAGGATTGACTGGGTATTAGTTGCAATCAGACAGCACAGTGATGGGAGGTGCTTTGAAGTGTGTACTTAAATAATTCCTTAAAGATTCTATGCTACTTTAGAGTACATTATATCAAGCTCTGTGAAGAACTCTAGCCTGTTAGTAAGTATTTGGAGCAATTGATATTACATGTCTGAAGTGTTATACTATTCCAAAAGCAAATTTACAATAGAGAATTGCTTGGCTTGCAGCATGCTAGATCCCAGAGGATTAAGTTTCTGGTCATAGGTGTAGCCTTTCCTATGAATGCGAGAAATGTCTTGGCAATAAGCCCAAATTTTAACCATTATATTTTAAATTCTTAAAAGGGCCAAGCCCCTCATAATTCCCCAGTTGGGTAATGCAGCACTATCCAAGATGCAGTCCTAGAGTTCCTTCAAAAGTCCATTTCTTTCCATCTGTTTAAATGCTGAGTAGTTCAAGTTCTTCATCCTCGAGGATCAGCCCAACTGGTGCACTTAAGATTAAAGAGGAAAAAAAACACAGGCCTAGAAGAGCAAAAGGTTGAGATAGTTATTGCATGTGTAGTTTTTTTTTTAAACTGCATAGTTAAGTTTAGTACTTTTGCATGAAGATTTGAATTTTGAATGGGGGCAGGGGGAAAAAAAAGGGGATTATTTAAATACAGGAGCTGTAGATTTCTAGCGTGGGTAGAGGACTGGAATTTTAAAGCGCATCCAGGTTGGGATTTTTCGTGCGGAGAGGGTTACTTTTTCAACTGCAGCCAAATCAATTGTTGCACATGAATAATTAATTTCATTAAAAAAGCAGCCATGGAAATTATAACTTTTAAATACTGCAATTCAAGTAAAGCTTCTGATAAGGAAATAGAAAGCCAAGAGGCACCTATTTTGCCTACAAAAATAAACCACAGACATTTTGATGTGACCAGGTGTTTTATCACTGCAAGTATTGTGTTCTCCTCTTGCATGAGATTTTGAAATTTACCTAGTTGAACTTCAAACATTTATTAAAAACCATGTAACCAAAAGTGAAACCAAATACATTGATATTGTCATGACTGAAGTGGAAGGAGTGCACTGTCCTGGAGTTCCACTTCTGCACAGGTCACAACACACATTTAAACATTTACCCAGCTACTGATGTGGTCAATCATATATTCTACTCTTTATCCCAGAATAAAACACACCAACCAGGTTTCTTTAATAAACAAAATTATCAGATTATAAAACAAGACTTAACCAGTAACAAAACAAAGCATTAACAGATTGAAATATGAAAGTTCCCTTTTACCTTCGCCCCCAGCACCTCCACCACCCCCCAATCCCCACACACACACACATATACCGGTGAACCGAAAAAGAGAGATTTTCTCTTTACAGCCTTGTTACAAAAAAGACAAAGAAATTATTTGGCCAAATACTTGCAAACTCTTGAAGAAAAAAAAACAATATGGAAAGATGTCAGTTGTCGCTTTTTGGTTTGGCGTCTCAAATATGCACAGACGGCTGTCACAGGGATCTTTCCAGAGCAGTTCTTTCCAAGCAACGTCGAGCATCGGTTTGGCAGGCTTTACAGGAGAAATGCAGCATCAGTTTTTCTATTTCTTGCACTTGATTCTCAGGAAGTTCTGAGAGATGGAAGAGGATGCTTGCTTGGCTGGTTTTCTCCAACGGCCTTCAAAACAGTTCACAGCCCCAACGCACTGTCCAAAGCGAAACCAAAAACAATATCTCAAGAGTCAAGCCCCATGACCCCAATAAATCTTGACCTGTCACTTCTCTATAAACATCTCCTCCAAGTCAAAAAGCCCATGATGGGCATTTATCTGAAGACAGGTGACTTCCAGTAAATGTTTTCAAACAAGACCTCTGTGTCCCTTCAATGACCCCAGTACAAAAAACATACATGGAATCCTTTTCAGTTTTCCTAAATAAAACAATGTCCAGAATTCTAAAATACATGAGTCCTTAAAAAAAAAATCAAATATAGAAGCAGTCATAACACCTCCATCCCTGGAGGAATGAAACACCACTTTCAAAGCATTTCATTACAAAGAGTGAGGGAAAAAAAGATATTTTATAACATTTTCACACTCAGACTCATTCACTCTTTACCTGCAGCTAATACAGTTCTGCTTTGTACCATCTTTGCACTCATAACGTAAACCAAAGTTAAATCCTAGACAAAGCATTATTTTTTCCCGCAATGTGGATAACCTTTAAGTGAAAAGGTTGCAATAGTAAACTCCATCGGAATCGTCTGGCGTTGTTTTTTGAATTTTTCCCACAATGGCTAGGGGGTTATGATCAGTATATACCAGAGTGTCTCTGTAGTCAGGGCAGACATAGACCTCAAAATACTTAAGAGCTAGTAATAAACCTAGGGTTTCTTTTTCCACTGAATATCTTTTTTGGTGCCGATTTAGCTTTTTGGAAAAGAATCTCACTGGCCTTTCTATGCCTGATTCATCCTCTTGTAACAGGACTGCCGCGTCCCCCAGGTCACTAGCATCAATTGCTACCTTGAAGGGTTTAGTGAAGTTTGGAACAGCCAACTCATCAAAATGGCTTTCAGCCTCTAAAAAGATGCTTGGCATCTCCTGACCACACTACCTTGGTTTTCCTTTTTTGTAGCACATCTGTCAGTGAAGCAGCTGTGGTACTAAAATTTGATACAAACTTGCGGTAGAAACCACACCACCTCACCATTTCTTGTTTAGTGTTGGGGTAGGAAACTCCATCAGTGCTTGTACTTTTGCTGTTCTTGGCAACACTTGTCCATGCCCTATATGCCCGAGATAGATTACTCTCGCTTTTGCAAATTCACTTTTGGCAAGGTTTATCGCTAAATCAGCAGAGTATAAATTTTCTAAACAGAGCTTCTAGTTGTTCCAAGTACACCTTCCAAGTGTCAATGTATACCAGCACATCAAGGTAAACTGAACAGTTAGGATCACTGGCTACCACTTGGTTCATTAGTCTCTGAAAAGTGGCTGGGGCAATTTTTAGCCCAAATGGCATCACTAGACATTGTAAAAGACTGTCTGGTGTGACGAAGGCCAATATTTCTTTAGCTCAAGGTTTTAAAGGAACCTGCCAGTACCCCTTGAACAAATCTATTTTTGTAAGAAACGTGGCACTGCCCACTGTCAATACAGTCTTCCAAGTGAGAAATTGGGTAGGAGCCTGCCTTTGTTACTGCATTAACCTTTCTATAGTCTATGCAGAATCGAGTTGAACGGTCAGATTTAGGCTCGAACATCACTGGGGAACTCCAGCTGCTTTGAGTTGTTAGGTGGTTTTCCAGCACGTATTGGATTTCTGCTTTTCCCTGGGCCTGTTTCCCTGAACCCAAGTGATAAGGATGCTGTTTTATGGGAAAGGATTCCTGCACATTGTGGCACAGTGGTTAGCACCGCAGCCTCACATCTCCAGCGACCCAGGTTCAGTTCTGGGTACTGCCTGTGCGGAGTTTGCAAGTTCTCTCTGTGACCACGTGGGTTTCCGCTGGGGGTTCTGGTTTCCTCCCACAGCCAAAGACTTGCAGGTTGATAGGTAAATTGGCCATTGTAAATTGCCCCTAGTGTAGGTAGGTGGTAGGAGAATGGTGGGGATGTGGTTGGGAATATGGGATTAATGTAGGATTAGTATCAATGGGTGGTTGTTGGTCGGCACAGGCTCGGTGGGCCGAAGGGCCTGTTACAGTGCTGTATCTCTAAATAAATAAATAAAAATAAATACATCCACATCATGTGTGGCTGAAGTTGTACATCCTGGCTTATCCCTAAAGACGCTTTTAAATGCAGTGAGTAGCCTGGTTAGGTCTTCTCGTTGGTCTGCATCTAAATATGAAAGCATTGTGTTCAAACTCCCTAACAATTTCAGATTAGCTAACCGGATAGGAGGAGGTTCAATTTGAGAATTGTCTTGACCTCCTTCTGCCTCATCCTCACGTTTCTTTTCATCCTTCACTGTCCCTACTGACATAGTTGCTTATCCTCCTCCTGGCGATATTGTTTCAGCATATTGATATGACACAGCTGATTCTTTTTCCAGCAATCTGGGGTGTCAATTGAAATAATTTACTTTACCAATTCTTTTTGACCACTTTATATGGACCACTAAACCATGCTTTCAGCTGTTCACCTTGTAAAGGCAGTAATACTAACACCTCATCCCCTAGTTGAAATGTTCGGGTCTTGGCATGCTTGTCTGCCCAACACACTGTCCAAAGCGAAACCAAAAAAAACCCCAATATCTCACGAGTCAAGCCTCCTGACCCCTATAAATTTTGACCTGTCACTTCTCTATAAACACCTCCCCCAAGTCAAAAAGCCCCTGCTGGGTATTTTTCTGAAGGCAGGTGATTTCCAGTAAATGTTTTCAAACAATACCTCAGAATGACCTTTCAAAGACAAGAGTGAATCCTTTTCAGTTTTCCCAAATAAAACGATGTCCATAATTCTAAAATACATGAGTCCTCAAAAAAAAAACTTTAATACAGAAACACCGCCATAACAATATTGTAAGTAAGGAAAATTCAGGTGATTTGCGATGTTAACAAAAAGAGGAACTGATGTTCTGTTAACAGTATCAGGCAATACCTTGTATATCAACATATTTTACACTGAATGATGAGATGTGTAAATGTAACTAGTATTACTTTTCATCTTTAACAAGCTCCAGTCTGTTCTGCACTTTGCTTTTAACTCGATGCTCAATTAATTGTAAAAAGCCAACATAAAGCTATATAATTTTATTGGAAATCAAAACAGGGACAATAGATCATATAAAGTTTGCTGCAATTTTACATTTATTAACTACAGAACAAAGCACATATTTTACACATCCTAAACATTTTACACATCAAGTCAAATTACTCTGGTTATTCTGTTAAATGGGCAAAAAAAACCTCAAGACATCGATAACAAGAATATCTGTATAAAAATTGTGAACATGTAAACTGTTTAAGCAGGGAACCCAGTGATAGGTTTCCACCTCTTCCAAGTCATCCATTTTGTTGCATATTTTATTGTTGGTTTGTGGGGGAAGGGGGGGGGGGAAGGGGGGGGGGGGGGAGGGAGAAAGAGAAAGTAAAAAGTTACATCAACTCGCAGGCTTCATTTCAGATGGTTAAAATGTTAATTTTTCCACATGACCACTTGTAGTTATTCTAGCTGATTTCTGCCTGGTCCCGATTAACTATTTCAAGTGTTCGAGTTAAAATTTAACAAAAAAATTAAAAACAAAGCAGGATTGTTCCACTGGTTTTCTTCCATGGTGGAATGTCAACCAGACATGCGATTGAACAGAACTGCAAAATTTAGTAACTTAAGCACTGATGCCAGACAAACTTGCAGCTGGAAAGCCTTCTTCCTGGCTCAGATGAAAACAAGAAGGCACACAAGAGAAGTTCTTCACAGATGTTTCCAAAGTTAAACCAACTTCCTGCATCCAATACCTGAGAAAAAAATCAATTAAAGATGAACATATAAAAGACATCCAACTTTTCACCTACTTTTGTCAAATCAACTGGTCATTCATTAATGAGACCATTGTATTCTTCATGCTTATTTAACAAACTAAATCTTGGGTTACTTACCAATCACTTATTGACATCACACAGTAAACTGGTAGCCTCTGGAACTCACTAAAAGCAGACTGCTCCAATGTATATGCTCCCATGTTTTCAAAGATGACCCAATCACCAACACTTAGTTCAGGTAGGAGACAGTGTTCCACAACCTGATCAAGCCCATCACAGGATGGCCCCCACAGGCTGCTGGCAAACACAGGCTCTCCTGAATTAGGTTTCTAATGGGAAAAAAAAGGAAACCAGTCAAAATGATTTTTCAGCTGCATTGGACCATCCCACCTTTACCCAGGTTAAAGCAGCTATAGAACTTTAAAGATGTTCTCAGGTTTCAAATAGGCATAATCAGCAAATATATCTTTAGCTTAGGAAAAACTAACTGCGGAGATGGCTTATGTTAATTTTCACTCCCAAAAGCAAGATATCTTGTCTGAGGAATATGATACAGTACTTCTATAAGTATGCTCATTCTAGCAACTGGCCCCATTATCAGTTCTGGTTTTGTTAGCATGACATGCAAAAATCACACATACACTTTATGTAAATGCATAACTGCACCTAACAAATTCAAAGAACTGAAAATCAAATATTTTTGAATTTACAACAGGGGCTTATTGCCCTAATGCCCTCCATGCAATAATAATCTTACCTTGTGAAGAATTGGAATGGCATTCACAGTTCCATACAAATTGTTAGCAAAAGAGCCATAAACACCATCACTTATATAATATATGAAGAATGGTTCATCATTCATGGAGGACACAACCACTGCAAAGAATAAGGATATGATTACTTTTCAGAACTCAGTTTTTGTTAATTCTTGCTTAGTATAACAATGGCCATCATGGACTGGATAGTCAGTGGATTTGTACATTGTCCTTTGGATGAAGTCAAATTCAGCCCAGACTGATGGGATAACAGTCTCTAGTGAATAAGGTTCCAATGGAAGATGAAGTTTTGAAGGAAAGGTGAGATAAACTCATCAGCCTTCAACAGAAGTACAAGCAGCTTTAGAGTTATGCAAGATATTATATGGAATAAAAATAAGATTAGTCCTGAGCTCCGTTTCAAGTTAAACCACAAATACATGACGGAACATTAAACACAAATTGGTAACAGGGAAATTCAGGAATGAGGCCAGGAAGCACGTTCTCCAGAGTGATTAATATCTGGGATTGTCCGATTAGGGTACAGAAGCACAAACTCTCAAATCATTTGAGACAACTGGATGCTGTTATGGAAGAAATTGTAGGCTTCTATGGAAAGATGAACTAGATTAGCCAAATGTCCTCCCTCAACTGTACCTATCTGTGAGTTGCTAGTAGCTTCAATCCAGTTCCTAGTGAGTCAAAAACCAATATGATAAACCCACCTATAATGTGGCAGTCTCATTCAGGGAAACTACAACAATGCATTGCATGAAAATCTAGGTGGAAGAGGAGGTAGACTGGAAGTGAACCAATAGAGATTGGGATTATTTCTTTAAGGGTGACAATGAAAGTATCTTTCTGGGCCAGAATAGAAAGAACTCCACTTAAAAAATGGTTGCGTACACATCTGACCAAGAAAATGTTTCATGTCAATGTGTTGTTCAAAGTGGGGGAAAAAGATTAATTTTTTTCCACTATAAAGAACAGAAGGCATTTAACACTAAAAAGTAAATAAAAACTAAAAATTAGATCTGGAAACAATTACTGGGATAGCAATACAAGTATCCTATTAATGCTGTATATAGGTAGCATCAATAGTTTACTTTTCTATTAATAACAAAACTCAACAAGAATACTCGGAATTACCTCCAGACTGATCCTGTGAATCTCTTGCAACAGCCTTCTTGGCTAAAATGTTAACTGCTAGAGTGAATGCAGAATTCACATAGTAGCTGCCAGGTTCAGCAATGATTTTAATGCCGCTTTCAGAAGGGAAGTAAATATCAAGCAGTGGATTAATGGCATCAAAAACCTAGAACGGGAGACAAATTCAAGACTAAAATACCAATCGTATTCAGATATTTGTATTATGCATAAAGCGATACTTTTTAAACTTGGGCTTGTGAAAAAGAGGCCCACTTGGAATAGCTAGCTTAATTTAAGAACAAAACCATTACTACTGTTTGCATCTAGTGAAAATATGAATCATTTCAAATATAGTGAGGTTACTGCCAAACTGGAAACAAATTGTTTTTTATTTAAAGTTTATTTTGTAAGCAGCTTATAAGTCTTTCCTATCCTATGGGGCAAATTCATAAACCTCCAGATGAACATTTGGAGAGAAGATATGTAGCAGAAAAGACAACCTGTTGCAAGTCCTTTTCCAAGAAGCTCTGCAACCAGCCACTATCAAGTGTGCAACAGCAGTTCTAGTTGCATTCTCTACTGGGCTTCCCACTTGACCATGAAGCAGAGATTCAGGGTATGGGGAAATTACCCCCATCTTATTGATCTGTGACAGTGTACTGGATATTTTACCCCATAGTGAACATAAATTATAACAAAGCTTTTCCCCATACCTTTTCAAGCTGCAATTCCCCATCTGTTCCAGAAAATCCACCCCCAATGTCAAGCAGATTCATGTTGAAACCAAACTCTTCCTATAAGAGAACACAGCAGGAATCAGGGAAGTTTATTCAATTTTGCTTTGAAACAATCACCATGCTTTGTAAACAGCATTTCCTGTAAAATAACATGCAAGAGTAAAAAATTAAACTATGGATAAATCACCAGTTAAAAATGAAAAAAAAAAGTGAATATTTTAACAACGAAAACGCAAAGGCATGTTTTAACTTGAATTGCTTAGCAGTTATTTACAGCATCGTGAATTGATTTAGCTTTTGTTGTGACGATGGCCAGGAGTGACACATTTTAATAATGGATGCTCAGTTGCTAAGAGTTAGGGATCCCAATACATCACGAGACCTGCCTGCTATATTCTAACTAGGTGGCACTTAATATAGGCAGTGTAATTTGACAGATGCTTTGATATCTGAGCAAATAACCCATTAATGCACGATTCACGATAGCAAAGTTCAGTAAACCAACAGGAATCAATTTGAGAGCAGCACCCTCTATTGGATAAATTATGTACTGTGATGCAAACAAATTCTAACTTCAAATTGTATTACAGTAAATAAGATTGCATTAAACCAATAGGATACTTACAGCCATATTAAAGACACATCGAGCATCAGCTAAAGCATGTAAATATGCCTCCATATTGCTGTTTGAGCTTGGAACATGAAACCTGGCAAAGACGTTTAAAAAAAAATGGATGAATGCTGACATTTGAGATCACCAAGCATTAGTCATACTAGTGTATAAGACTTTGCAAGCATGCCTTTACTAAACCATATCCCGACCTGCTTATTTATAGATACACAGAATTACAACTTATTTAGCTTCCTCATTCTATTTTCAGCTTTCAAGTTGTAAAGCTTTCTATAGAATTCAACATAACTTACTAATCTTGAATAATTGTGAATTAATTCCATTCCATTATAAGAAATAACAAGTCAGCTAATTTGACTGGCAGACTCTATATAATTTCTAGCTATTTTAGAAGCAACTGTGGGGGAAAAATGCAAAATTAGAGCTGTGTGCCAGATGGCTAAAGTAAATGTTGACTTTCTTTTTAAACATGTGTAGCAATTTTCTCGAATAAATAAATAATTAGACACACTATAATTATCATTGCTGCTAGCGACAATTACAGAAAGAGTCAGAGAGATGGTCTGTGCCGACCATCAACCACCCATTTATACTAATCCTACCGTAATCTTATATTCCCTACCACATCCCCACCATTCTCCTACCACCTACCTACACTAGGGGCAATTTACAATGGCCAATTTACCTATCGACCTGCAAGTCTTTGGCTGTGGGAGGAAACCGGAGCACCCGGCGGAAACCCACGCAGTCACAGGGAGAACTTGCAAACTCTGCACAGGCAGTACCCAGTCAATGAACAGCAAGGTTTGGATTTTCTGCAACGGTTTGACCACAAACTGCAAGTTTAAACTGTTGTGCACCAGGCCCTAAGCAAACAAATCAGAGCAATTCTATAGGCTCTGAATATCCATTTGACGACTCTAACTTCCCTCACCATGCTAGGTTCTATCACCTTTGCTCCTATCTTAAGCATATTTTGGAGTGGCATTCAGAAATAAAAATAGGTCTCTGTACGTTGTCCACAAGTTGCTATGCTATATTTTCACCATCTTTAAAAAGACACCACAAAAGAAAATAGATTTAAAAAAAAAAAATTATTACTATATGGAGCCAAGGGGCAAAAAATTGCAATCTAAAAATCCAAAGAGTTGCCAGCTACTTGAACCTCTTGAACACTTAAAATTACTTTTAGGGATCATTTCTATAGTAGCCCCCCCCACTGCCCCCAAACAGCACATTCAATTGATTGTACTTAAGTGCTGGCAAAATCTTCTATTCTAAATTTTACCATCTACAGCCATGTTAATTTTAGATTTGAAGACTGCAACTATATGGCATTTGAGCATTTTATTGTTGTAAGCTTCGGTATGCAATTAATTCCCTAATGGATTTATATCTAAGCGTCACTTCCTGACTAGCTCAATAACCACCGCACCCCACCCCCCAAAAAATAATCCTGTGGGAAAAACATGACAAGTAAAATGCATCTCACTTTTTGTGCAAACCAAAGACAGCATTCCAACAAGAGACAAGAGAGTTAATCAGGCCATCTTAGCGCCAGCAATTTAGTTTACAGAAATCTCTAGTATTACAATTAAGCAACTGACCTGCATGGGAAAAAGTTTAAATTACATGTTTACTGGTGTGAACCATAAGAACCAAAACTGAGCGTTCTAAACATTCATATTATGTGCAGCCTATGCTCTCCCAACACTCTGGACAGATCACTTTAGTCATAAGAACAAAATAGGAGTAGACATTACAGCCTCTCAAGCCTCCTCCATCATTCAATAGCATGGCTGATCCTCTGCCTCGGCTCCACTTTCCCACCCGTTCCCATATCCCTTGATTCTTGCAGACCAGAAATTTGTCTATGCACCCTTAAATATACTCAACGATGGAGCATTCATAACCCTCTGGGGGACGAGAATTCCAAAGATTCACAACCCATTGAGTGAAGAAATTTCTTTTCATCTCAGTCCTAAATGATTAGCCCCCTTATCCTGAGACTGTGCCCCCGCGTTCTAGATTCACCAGCAAATGGAACAACCTCAGTGTTTACCCGGTCAAGCCCCCTCAGAATCTTGTATGTTTCAATGAGATCACCTCTCATTCTTCTAAACTCCAGACAGTGCAGGTCCAATTTACTCAGCATTTCATTATAGGACAACCTTTTCATCCCAGGAATCTTCGCTGTACCGCCTCCAATGCAGGTATATTTCTCCTTAAATATAGAGGCCAAAACTGCACATAGTACTCCAGATGTGGTCTCACCAAAGCCCTGTACAAATGTAGCAAGACCCCTTTATGCTTGTACTCCAACTGCCTTGCAATAATGGCCAACATGCTATTTGTCTTCCTAACTTCTTGATGTACCTGCATGCTGACTTTGTGTTCCTTTTATGAGTACATCCAAGTCTCTCTGGACATTTACAAGTTTCACGCATTTTAAAATATATTGTGTTTTTCTGTTCTTACTACCAAAATAAAGAACCTCACACTTATCCACATGATACTCCATCTACCACCTCGTCCACTCATTAACCTGTCCGTATCTCTTTGCAGCCCTCCTCACAGCCAGCATTCTCACCTAGCTTTGTATCCTCAACGACCTGGGATATATTGGGATGGATTTTATTTTCCCGCTGCTCGGAGCAATGGTGGTCAAAAGAAATGGCGGCCTGCATATGCGGGCCATGTGCTGTCACAATCTTGAGCGTGGTGACTCATTTGAATATATAGGGCGGTGGCCCCCTCCAAAATCACATTGGGGGCAGTGAGCGGCCCCGGCGACAGTGAACGGCGTCAGCTGCCTCCATGCAGGCACCGGTGCCATTTTTAAAGGGTTATCAGCCCTGCTCAGAGAATGCACAGCTGCCCTTCTAATTCCCACCCCCCCCACAACTACACTAAAAATGTTTGGCCCGTCTCCCTTCCCCCTCAATACACTGAAATTGCAAAGTTGACCCCTCTCCACTCCCCACCAACTGCACAACGTGCAGAGTCCCACCTTGCCACCCCCCCAACCGCCATATTAGGAATGCAGACTTGACCCCCACCCCTCCACCACCAAACTACTTAAAAATGCTGTGATCCCCCCTTCCCCACCTTGGTGGTGCCAGCTTTCCCTGGATGGGAAAGCGAAGACACAGGAGTGCTGCCCGTCGCACTGAAGATCCGGATCCGACAGGAAGATAGCGAGGAACTGGATGTAAATGTATGCATAGAGTTTATTTAAATATTTAAAGTCTGGTCCTGTCGCCGAGTAGCAGTGGCGGGGGGGCCTCCACGGAGCCTCATCGCTGCTGGGATGATTGGGCCTGGCAATTCTGCCATCGGGTTGCTGCTGCTGTAATCTTCTGGCCCCCCACCCCCTCCCCACCACACCACAGAGCCCAGCTTCGGGAGCTCAACAAAATCCAGCCCATTACATTCGGTCTCTTCATCCAAGTCATTAATATAGATTGTAAACAGCTGAGGCCCCTGCACTGATCCTTGCAGCACTCCACTAGTCACTGCCTGCCAACTGGAAAATGCCCCGTTATCCCTACATTCTGCTTCCTGGCAATTAACCAATCCTCTACCCATCCTAATACATCACTCCCTTATCTTGCATTTTAGTCTTGTGTGCCACCTTATCAAATGCCTTTTGGAAATCCAAGTATACTACATTTACTGGATCCCCTTTACCCTACTAGTTACATCCTCAAAAAAAAAATCAATAAATTTGTCAAACACTATTTCCCTTTTGTAAAACCATAATGACTTTGTTCATCATATTATGGTTTTCTAAGTGCATTGTTAAGACTTCCTTAATAATAGGTTCTAGCTTTTTCCCCAATGACTGATGTCAGGCTAATTGGCCTGCAGTTCTTTTTTCTCTCTCCCTCCTTTCTTGAATAGCGATGTTACATTTGCTAACTTCCAATCCACCAGAACCGTTCTAGAATCTATGCAATTTTGGAAAATCATAACCAATGCATCCATTATCTCTGCAGCTACCTCTTTTAGAACCCGAGGATGGAGGTCACCTAGTCTTCGGAATTTATCTTTTTTGCCAAAATGGGGCCATATACCAAATCAAAAATACCTGCTCTTCATTTTCTACCAATGGTACTCTCTAACCAGACACTAAGGATTTGAGAGTTTGTGAATGGGCTACGGAGATCATCCCATTTTCACTCCTGTGGGCAATTATTTGGCCTCCGCTTTCCAATATCAGCTACATTACTTTGAGTGAAGTCATGGTTGCAAGCTCATGTTTGTTTTTTAAAAAACAGCAGGGCTATCCAATCTTTTACAGCGAGTGACTAGAGTAAATGGGTAACAAGATAATGCCATTTACACAAAAATACAAATATAGAAAAAGTGAATTCCAAAAGTGAGACCTGCATAAACACAAAAAAAGCAAAACTGCTGTAACACAAAAGTCAACCCACATACAGAGGAAACCCCAAGACATGCAAATCCCGATTTCTCCCCCACCCCCTTCCCATCCCTTGAATCCTATAACTTGGAAGCTTCAGCCTTTTCATATTCCTGGGACTGGAACCAGACCCCAGGGCCAGGAAGACGAGAGAAACCAGAACGAACCCTCAGAGCAATTCAAAAGGAGCCTGAGAGTCTCCATTTGCACAGCCCCTTCTCTAACATATGGGTGTTCCAACTTTTCAGATTTGAATTGCTCAAAAAAAGTGTGGACACTTGTCCAGCTCACAAAACACACTGGAAATCGGTACACCAGTTAAACGTTAAAATTGCACGAACAGGCAAAGTAGACAGATCATAAACATCAATTGTGTGCGCCTGTACCACATTTTAATGGTCAGAGTTCAAACTGTAGTTTAATGTGTAACTTTCAATAAGGAAAGATATTACATTGCTTAGCTTCACAATCTCTGAGTTTATTATTGAACTAGAAAAAAATTATGTTGCTCACCTGACACCAACCACCTGAACCCCTAGTTCTTTTGCAGATTCCAACAGGTGTCTGCAGTCCTTCAAAGTAGCTCCAAACTTCATACTCATCTCATTTTCTTCACTTGAATCAGCAGTTGCAATGTCTACCAAGAGCCTAAAAGAGGAAGATGATTGGGGCACAGTTGGTTTACATCATCACATGTGTAGCCTGAAGACTGTCAGTAGTGTGAAGATTATGGTGGCAGGAGCTCCCACTTCCAATCTCGGAATGTGAACCTAAACAAAAACAAATCCTGCACAGGAGAGAAAACTGGTGATTAGGGCCTAGATGTGTTGTACATATGTTGTAAAGGACATGAGGGTGGAAGAAAAAAATGCAGCAAGCCAAGACTCAATTGTTTCATCAAAAGAGTTGACTGGGTGCTGTAACAAAAGACCATTTAAGAAAACTGCTGCATTTATGTCAATGAAACACAATTCTTATAATAAAAAGCAAAAACTCATGCTTGAAGTACAATTGTTTCTGAACACTCTTTTGTGAATATTATTACTGACCTAATTACTTTTCTCCCCAATTAAAACTAATCCTGCTTATCTCAGCTGAGTACAACAGGTCATTAGGGGCTCAAAGTTTTGACAGAACAGGAAATGTTCCACTCCGAACAAGTACCCACACATCTGACGGAAAATGCGATTTATGAATATGTAATGTGGATATGACTGAAGTTTCTGGATTTCCTACCAATGGCAGAACGACATTGCCAATACATATTGTACAGGCTCTACATGTAAAATGGGTGCTAAAAGCCCTCTGTTACGTTGCCTCTAACTGTATCTCAGCATGAGCCATGCTTTTAGGAGAGGAAAGCAAGTTGTTTCTTTTCCGCACTTCTTTGTAATACTTTCATTGAACGTGCTTCGAAGGTCTTAGCAAAAATGTAACTTCTAATAAAAAAACTGACAGATCCCTTCTCACCCAAGATTATTTTTGTTGGCTTTGGAATTATAATTATTTTACAATATTAGAATGCACATTAGGCTTTCAGTATTACCCAGCAACCCACTATCCAATTTTGAAACATTTATCTGCAACAAACAGGCCACAGTTAGTTTTACTAAGAAGTGTCAAGGACATCCAGCGAAACTGCAGAACTTTACAGTGCAGCCAGTTTTGGGCATCACGAAGCAGATTCAGCACCACTAATATTTCTTCCCATGAAATGATTAACTTCAAATTCAAAAAAGAAATGAACATTTTCACAGGGGTGTACTCAAACTACTTTAGTAAAACCAGTGTCAGAAAATCTGACTCCTGCTCTGCCCGTCAGCATATTCAGTTGGCAAGAATATTTTTGCTTATCTTTTTGGTGACAGTCTCTAGCTGGTTTGACTGCTTCAGCTGGAGAAAACTGACTGCAGCATGCATGATGCATGCTGCAGTCAATCCTGATCCAGTTTCCTAAAGGGACCAGAAATGAGCTTTCAGCCCTCTATAGGCAATGGGCTTAACTCTAGTTTCAACAGGAACCCTGGACAATTCTGGGATGTTCTAACCAAGTTGGTATACGGCACTCTCTTGGCACAAACAGCTTGTGCAAGCTGTACAGGTACTTTCAGTACCGTTTTCCACCTGAAAAATAGGGAATGCGCGATACACTTTCTAGGCCACAGACTTTTTCTTCCTTTAATTTTGTTCATATTTAAAGCACTTTGCATGCTCTGAACATAAATGCTCCATTCTGTGCAAGCAACAGCATTAAAGATTTAAGGTGGTTGTGGCTAATGTGGCATTTCTAGTGAATAACCACTTGCAAATCCAATCCCAACCTTTTCCTATCAGTTGTCATGTAGTATAGCTTTAGGTCTTGAGAAGATCATAGGATTTTTGGCACCATTATCAATTCCAGACAAGAACGGATTCTAGTGGCAATGAGAGGCAGAGAATAAACTGTTGAAAAGATTTTAAAATAACACAAATCAGGTTCAAGTAGTACTCATTTTTAAATTAAATCATATTTGGAATGTTGCAGCAGATTGTATTTTTAAACAGTACTCAAGTGAACACCATCTTTTTTTTTGATTTAAGCAGCTCGTCTAAATTACAACCATCTGTGAACACTTGTCCTCTTTGCAAATGCAGAATTTATTGGAAAAAGTGAATTAACAAAAAAGTATTAAAACTCAGACATATACTGCACAAATGGTACCAATAGTAAAAAAGTAGTATTGTAAAAGGTGTTCTACACATGTATGCGTAATTGTCCTTTCCTTTTTAAAAAAAAAAATCTTTGGTGGGATGTGAGCATTGCTAGTCAGGCCAACATTTATTACCCATCCCTAAATGCCCTTCAGAAAGTGGTGATCCGCCTTCTTGAACCACTGCAGTCCATGTGGTGTAAGTACACCCACAGTGCTGTTAGGGAGTTCAAGGATTTTGACTTTTGATCTATTAATTAAACTATACTCCACATACCATGATAGATTACCCATCCAGGAAGAAAATAAAAAATGGGTGCACCCCACTTCTCAGTACAAAGTCTACACAGGAATTTCCTGGAGTATAATTTTTTTGTGAATAATAATTTTTTGCAAATGTTGTGATTTAGAAGTAAAATGTTTATGACATTTTCATCATTTTGTTTTTTTTTTGAGATGGATAATTTACATCCAAATACTGAACAGGTCCACAGATGCTGCCAGACCTGCTGAGTGGTTCCAGCATTTCTTGTTTTTATTTCAGATTTCCAGCATCCGCAGTATTTTGCTTCTATAAAGATCAGTCTGTCCGGCTGTGTAATTTCAACCACAGAATCTAGACTACACAACGCAGTGATAACAGCTACTTACTGGCACCCAAGCAATTGTATCAATTCAATAAAGGCTTATAGTAACAAGAATGATAAACAGCAACACTGTGCTACCCAGTCTAAGATTCAAATAGTGACTTTGTTTTGTGCATGTGTGGTTACAGAGAAGTTGTGAACAGAGATATAAAAAATGCCACCTTTTGGGGGAAAAAAATTGCAGGTTCAACAGGCTGATCTTTATTTTCAGCACTCCATTTAAACCAGTGATTTGGGTGGAGGGGCAAGTTCTGAACTTTGTCTTTAGATTTGAGTTCTTTAATTGAAACAATCACTTCAGTGATGTTCTTTTGAGGGATCAGCATCCTATAATTTTTCTGTTTCTGCAGTTGGATAAAAACTCTTATGGTATATATAAATTATAAAAGCAGATCATGCATGACACCAACAACTTTTATCTTTATACTGCCTTTAACTTAGTGAAACATCCCAAGGCACTTCAGAGGAGTGTTGAACAAAATTTGACAGGAGTGTATTAAAAAAATTGACAGCCACATAAGGTAATATTGGGATAGCTGGCCAAAAGCTTGGACAAAGTGGTAGGCTTTAAGGAGAGTCTTAAAGGAGGAGAAAGGGACAGAGCTAGAGAGACACTAATGGTTTAAAGAGAGAATATGACTGAACAAGAAAATGTTCCCAATTTGTTTTTAGAAGGTTGACTATTATTAGCAACAAAATGTAGCCAAAGGAATTTTAGAACTTGGAATAAAATCTACACTAAAATTGAAGTAATTCCAAATTAGGGACCACTCACTTCTCAGATGCACTTGAAGAATGATCCATTTTTGATGAACTTAGCAGGTTTTACAGATAAACAGTTATACCAGTTTCAAGGCCCAGTCAGAGAACACAAAGCAAGTCTTCTTAGTTTGATATGATATAGATCTTATGGATGATGTGACAGTATCTGCTGTCGCTTGACAGACCTCAAATGCTCAACATCCATGTGTAGTTACCAAGTGTTAACTCAGACAAGTTTTTTTTAATGACGTTCTATAGCCTGCACTTTTAGGAGCCTTGTTTTGTGTAATGCTTAGTCATATCCTTTAGTATAACAGGCTGGAGTACGATCAGCACAGATACTGAGGCAGCAGACAAAATCATGGCATTATCCCAAATCTTTTTAAGAGGAATACAACCATGCAGGGCAAAAAGCAGTCCCCATCCCTGTCTTTATGTAGACAAAAAAGGTCGGGCTCTACAAACCTATGGTTACTAATAAATAATCGATAACTTGCCTTTTGCTGTCGTGATGATAGTTAGTGATTCAATTTTTAAAATTACAAAAAAAAAGAAAAATTGTTCAGAGAACTCAATTGTGCAACAAACTGTTTGTTTTGAGATCTGCCACGGTTCTGAGCTACCAAGATGCAGAACCATCAATTTGCTCAACTGCCTATTGCACAGCACATGAAGATAAGTCACTTGAAGGTGGTACCAGAAGACTGATGGAATCTCTGGGAAATGTGTATCACAGAATCAGTACCTTCAGGAGCCAGAGAAAGAGGGGGAAATGTTTGACATGGCCGGCACTGACAGCACCTCAGCACATTACAGCCTCCCAGACTCAACACGAGTTCAACAATTTCAGATCATAGCCTCTGCCCCTTTTTTTTTCTGGATGGCAGCTGTTGATGAGACTTACACCTCCTGTAGACCCACCTTTTGTTTTCTTTACTTGTCCTATTACCATTCCCTTTTGTCTAACAACATCATCCCTATTGTCATTTAAGTTCTCCTGCCTTCCACCCTATTGCTCTCCACCCCCCCCCCCCCCACTTTCCCTGTCTCTGTACTTAATTAATATCCATTACTTCTCAACTTTTTCAGGAACTGAAGAAAGGCTAACAACCTAAAAAGTTAGCTGTGTTTCTATCTCCACAGATGCTGCCTGACCTGAGTATTTCCAGCATTTTCTGTCCTTATTTCGGATTTCCAGCATTTGGCTTTTGTGCTGCATTGGGTGGTTCAGGATTTGTGCAGACTCAGGCACTGGACACAATTATTTTTACTTCGTGTAACTAACCATGAAAGCATGCCAACTTCCCTGGTGTAAACTAGAATAATACCTCTATGAAGTGTATCCAGGAAATTACACTTCTATTCAAGACCTGTCTTACTGTGATATCTGATTTGCTCTCTTGGCTTTCTTTCATGAACATTAAACAGTCAGTCAATCTCCCAGATAGCATTTGTATTTATGCAAGATATAAACATTTTACCAGAAAGGCTACTCTAAGCACTTACAGCAATTTATAACTACATTAGTTCAGTCTTCCACTGGTAATTTTCAGACCAAAATATCAAGGAGATTTGGGTTTTAAAAATTTAAAACAAAGATCAAGTATCCTTTTACCAATACCAGAAGTCTACTATGCTCTGTAAAATGTCAAATGACCTCTTCAACAGGCAGCAGTCATTTTCAGCACAGCCAACCATTCGGCCCATCGAGTCCATGCCAGCTCTCCATGGAGTTTTTCCAGTCGGTCCCACTCCCCCGCTCGATTCCCATAGCCCTGTAGGTCTATTTTCTTCAAATGGCCATCCAATTTCCTCTTGAAGTCATTGATCATCTCTGCTTCCACCACCCTCAAGGGCAGCGAGTTCCAAGTCATTACCACCTGCTGCTTTAAAAAGTTCCTCCCATTATTCCCCCTGAATGGGAACAGTTTTTCCCCATCTAACCTATCCAAACCTGTCATAATCTTGTACACCCCCAGCAAATCAATTCATATGCTTTTACTTTAGAAGCAGAAACAAGATTTTGGGGCAATTACTTTATGCCAAAGAAATTAGCCACTTATGTACGTGACTGAAATCCCACATGTCAAATGGAAAATATTAATTTCGTCATATGGAACTTTGCCTGAGATCTTTTCACTGGACATTACAACAAATAACATTTAAAAAGCAGAACAGAGCAGCTAAAGATGGCCACACACAATTTGCATATGAGAAGCCAAAGGCCAGCTGGGAGACAGAGGTGATTACCCAGTCTGGCCAGAACAATAGGAATGCGTTCTGATTCAATTACCTAGAATGGTTTTGTCAATGTTGATTGTCAAAAGCTATCGACGCCCATTGACTTTGAAAGAACCAAAATCCACCCCCCCCACCCCCCCCCCCCCCAAGTATGTCTGAACAGCCTTGAATTTCTAAGATCATTCCAGAAACTTCTGTTTCAAACAAAGAGGTGGTCACATGACATGAATACCTGTGTAGCTCAGAGTTTGTGAATTGTGCACGAGAACGCAGACAGTAACTGAACTCCAAAGAACTCTCTCTCTCTCTCTAGCAAAGTCCCAGGGGAGCCTCAGCTGCAGCTGGACCTCAAATCTTAAGATCCTCTCGGTCAGCAAAAGATGATGGATAAAACCTCTTTTTGGTCTTCCGGAACCAGAGAAGCAAGCATGAATCGTGCACGCGGCCCAGCGAGGACTTCAATTTCAACTAAGGACACGGGGACTACACTTCCGTATTTAAATTCCATTTTTATTAAGGACTCTACGCCAACCTCCCAACTATGTTTCTCCCCTCTGTATCTATTAGTGTGTGTGCCTCGTATGAATGTGAGCGTGGATGCCTTATGTATTTTAGTAATTTTAACTGGTTTAGAGTGATAAAATTAATAAACTTACACCTTTCTTGGCTCAACTCAAGAAAACCTGTCTGATTCGTTCATTTACAATTATAATTAGAGGAGCAGGAGCAAGTGCTCACTGACTGGTAAGTTAAATCACTGTTAAAAAGGATAAATCCTGTTGTGGTCAATCCAGAGAAGGGGTGAAAGGGGAGCCTGAGACCCCTTCCTCACCTGATCGTAACATGTAAAATACTGACAAAGTAGTGAAAAACATCTACAAAAATGATGCAAGCAAATGTTTAGAGGGTCCTGGATTTTATTTTAAAAGAACAATGTTTGGTAGATTTTGTTCTTTCACTTTATATCATAATTCTGAGAGATGCAACAGACCTCTTCTGGTGACACCACCCCTCAAAACAGACAAATCCATTCAAAGGCAGCTCATATTTAAAGGGACAAGCTACTACCCAGTTTTTGGTTAAGTCTAGTAGAGTTTAGTTACTAAGTTGATAATTTCTTGCACAAAGAATGCTACAATGTATTAATGATTTTACAATGAAATATACAGGAAGAGAATATTCCAGTTAAACAATTGATACTAGAAATTTTGGTTAGCTTTACACACTTACTTGGCACTGCGATGGTTACGTGCAATTTTCAGAAGTTCAGCATCGTTATCACAACTCATGACATTTATTCCCTTTTTGGCTGCATACTTAATCTGGGAGACTTGCTTGCATGGGTTTGTGTAGATGATATTTTCAGATGTCACACCCAAGCTTTGCACAAGAGTTATTTCATTCTGTGTGAGGAAATATACAAGTTATCTGATATATGAGCTTTATATCCTCCAATTCTTTACATAATTTTAGGTAAGAATTTAAAGAGCATTACTGAACTTTTGAATGCAAAGGTCTCTAAAATTAATGCAAAAGAACATAAATACCAACTATTGGTTTGTCACCTTGTTTGCACAAGCAAAACCAGTTCCAAGAGCTGCCAGAACTTCAATTACAGATTGACTGCTGTTACACTTAACAGTGTAAAATGGTTTCACATGTGTCATCACATTCTTCCATCGAATATTCTTCTTTACAACATTTCCAAGATCAGCAACAAAGAAGGCATTCCTTTCAGTTTGCTATAATTGAGATTAGAAAAATATTAGTTACTAATTAAAATCATCAAGAATTGTATGCTAAGCTGGCTTCAGTTACCAGAAACGTTACTCTTCATGGTACTGTTCATACAGTGACTACAGAAATAAAGCTTCTGATGGCTTAACTGATTAATGCAATGAGTAGCTCAACTGTAACAGGAAGATCTGAGGTAGGTTCAATTCCCTATCTGTGCTTAGTTCATTGGTTTCAGCTGGCCAATATACCGCTACCCAGCAACCCTCTGGAAATGAGTGCACCAAGGGAAAAATTGGCAAGGCTACTATGGGGAAAGGGCAGGGCAATGGGTCTAGCTGGATTGCTCTTGGAGATCTGGCACAAACTGGATGGGCCGAAAGGCCTACTCTGTGCTGGAACCATTCTACGAATGTCAGATGAGTACAGGACCCTGATAAAACTATGATATTTCCTACAGTCAAATAGCACATGAGCATTCAATGAGAAGCAATAGGTGGTTTACACATTCAGACTTTCTAACTGGAGGAACTTGAAAGGGCAGCCAGTTAAATTTTTTGGATAAGTTGCTCCCAGTGCAGAATGCAACTCCACAATAGCTTGATTCAGCTAACTGAGCATGGTGGTCAGTGTGTCAGATTTACGGTGCGCCCAATTTTCCCTTCATTAATAATATACCAAGAATGGAGTCTCCAAATATTTACCCCTCTATCCAAGGAAGGCGAGGGAAGGAAACAAAATTGACAGAAAAGGGAAGTTTGTTTAAAGCCTCGTAACATGGACATAGCCAGTGAATTACTAGTTCTTAATAGAAAACTAGAATAATACAGATGTTCTCAACTAATGAGCTTGGGCACAAGGTATTATTGAACAAGGCTGGTTGAGAGTTCCAGAATCAAATTAAGCCCAAATCCATTTGTGAATTTAACAGTTACCACTTACACAAATTTTAATTGCTAAAATTATAAATGCAAATTTACCTTTAAAGACTTCCACTTGTTCGGCAGATAATAAAACATACTCAAACTAGAACTTTAAATGGGTGAACAAATTCAAATGTTCGCTTCAATAAACGTTATTTACTCATGGTAGTGCAGTTTTCAGAATGGAGGGCAGAAGTTATACACTAGTAAAGTGTCAAATGTCCCAAATAGACACAAGAGGATTTAGAAATGACTCATCTCTAATTGGCAGTATGTAAAATTCTAAATCACAAGCATACTTAAAAAAAAAATCACTTCTACAAATGAGTATGACAATAAAATAAATTGTATTGTTTCTACACCACCAGGAATGGAAATCAACATTTCAGATCTGCTTCAGTAAACATATTGGCAATATAAATTCACCATTAGATTCTATTACAGGAAAAGCAAAAGATCTTAATGTTTCTTGGAATTTAAAACTCAAATGCCACCTGTGCATTAAAATGGCTAAAATGAAAAGATCTGACCAAGCAGCTCTGTAAACCTGAATTCAGAACTTTCTCCCTCACCTTCCACCACCGCCCCACCCCCAAATGTCCATTTATAGACCCATAAAGCACAGAAGGAAGCCATTCAGTTCATTGTGTCCACATGGTCCTTGTATCTTCCTTGGTTTCAAATATTATTCTAATTTTCCCTTAAAAAGGTGCAATGGAGTCTGCCTCAACCACTCACTGTAGCAAAGTATTTCATGCGCCAACTCACTGAGGAAAGGCATTTCCTTCAACCTCTCTCTTCATTCTGAAGATTTTAAAATTAATAACCCCCTTGTTATTAACTGCTGAATCCAAGAAAATAGTCTTGGCTAGTCACCCTATCAAAACCCATTATTTTAAAAGCTATCAAAATTTCCTCAGCCTTCACAGCTCCTGTGGAAAAAGTTTAAGTATCACAAGTCCCTCCTCACAACTTCAGTTTCTTATCGCCGGCATTATCCTGGTGAATCGATACTATAAGCTCTCTTTTTGGCTTTAATGTTGCATTATAATGGGACATCCAAAACTGCACACAGTAAATGAACTATGGTCTAACCAATGTTTTGAATATTATTATTCCTCCATTTTTGTACTTGATGACTATTTGTAAAATCCAAAATGCTGTTAGTCTTTTATAGATTTATCGACCTGCATTCACACTTTCAGGGACTTGTGTATATTTAAACGTCTAGGTGTTCCCATTCATTCACAGCCTTTGGTTTCTACCTATTGTGCTACCTGCTTTTCCATTTTGTTAATCTGAAATCAAGTGTTTTCTTAAAAAGACAGTCCTCCTCACTCTTTGCCAAATCCTTACTTTAGGGCAGGAAGAAAATTGAGATTGCGCATGTGGTTAAGCAGCCTTGTAGGCTCTCAATTCAGTGCACAAATAATGCATTACTGTTGTTTGTAGCATGGAAGGTACCAATTATTCATGCAGCCTTGACAAGTACTAATCTTGAATAGATACTTGTTCCAGCGCCCCTACAGTAGTGACAGAGTGCTCAGCTCGCAGGTTGCCAGATTCAGAACAGTGAAATATTCTTGCCATGGCGACAATGTATGCTAGAGAGAGTCCCTTTTGTTTATTTAGTTCTACATGTCTGCAATTAAGATGGGAATGATTAGAAGATAGGCTACAATGTGCTCAGCACCAGTAAAAAATAAAGGCAGATGCTTGGAGGGTTTATTTTCCGTTACTGCATCTTGGCAAACTAATAGTTGTGTTGGATTTATCCTAATCTGACCTGCGCATTTTCCCATGACAAGATTACATACCCTGAAATTAGACAGGGTATGAGTGTGCTGGAGTTCTTTGGTCTTGACAACACCCATCCATCCTTAATCTCATTCTGTGCTAATTTGGTTCCATTTCTTCCAGTGAACAAATTAAGCAGTTTATATACAATGGAAAGGAAACTACTATATTATACTAGCCAACAACCGGGAAGATCGAGTAACAGTTATAATAGATTTTTGCAGTGCACAAGGCCATTCAGCCCATCATGCTTGTGCTGACTCTCTAAACAAGCTATTCAGTTAGTCCCATTCTCCCGTTCTTTGCCCATAGCTCTGCAATTTTTAAAAATGTGTGTCAGATTTCTTTTTGGAAATTACTATGGAGGCTGCTTCCACCACCCTTTCAGGCAATGTGTGCGAGATCACAACTTGGCTACACAAAACAATTCTCAGCTCCCCTTTGGTCTTCTGCCAATTATCTTAAATTTGAGTCCTCTGGTTACTGACCAGCAGAAACAGCTTCCCCTTTTTTACTCTATTAAAACCCCTCACAATTTTCAACACCTCTATTATATCTTCTCTTAACCTTCTCTACTCTGAACAATTCCAGCTTCTCTACATGACTAAAGTTCCTCATCTCTGGTATCACAATGGCAAATCTCCTTTGCACTCTAAGGTTAGTACAAGTTTTGGAGATGCTACTAGCTCAATGGACAATCAGAAGCGTATGTTCCAAAATTAATAGATTTTTGTATTGAGGGGGAAGGATATGAAATGTAAAATGTAGTCCCCACATGTAAATGAGATGACAATAAAGCCTACACCAACTATTTTTTTCTGACACCATCCCATTTGCCTGTACAGACAAATTGAATGTCTGGACCAGAAAATTAAAGCTGCGATTGAAGTGCTTTCATCTTAGCAAGTGTTAGGAATAGTTATACAGCAAAATAAGAGTCAAAAACCTACCATTTTCTATGGATCATATGTCTTAGTTGTCCCCAATACCATTCCCACTGGCCTTGCACCATGAAACCTTTTGTTATTTAACCTCTGCTGCCCTTCATCCTATCACAGACCTTCGCTCTTGTTCTTCCCACTCTCCCCCCTCTGATGAAAGGTTACAGACCTTAACTTTGTTTCTCTCTCCACAAATGCAACCAGACTTGAGTATTTCTAGTATTTTCTGTTTTGGTTTCAAATCCATGTTGGATCTCTCTAATCAATTCAAATTTCTTTTAAGTGCTCAGTCCTTAATTACAGATTTCAATAACTTCCCCACAACAGATGTTAGACTGACAGATCTAGAATTTCCCAGCTCTTCCCTCTCATCTTTCTTAAATAATGGAGTTACATTTGTACTTTTCCAATCTAAAAGGGACTATACCTGAATCAGTGCTTTGAGAGATTATGGCTAAAGCATGTGCAATTTCCTCACCTACCTCATTTGAAACCCTAAGAATGTCAGGTCCTGGGGATTTGCTAGTCTCTAGTGCCATTATTTTTTCACAATACTGTTTTCTTGCCTACATTAACTTTAGTGAGTTCCTGTCCTTGATTCATTATCAGTTTCCCTGGAATTTCAGGTATATCTTCTTCTCTACCATGAAGACTGACAAAGTAATTATTCAACAAGCCTGCCATTTCCTTATTTTCACTTTTAATATTACCCCCATTTGTTTTTAAATGGTCCACATTACCCTTCAGTACCCTTTTTCCAAGATAATTGTAAAAATTGTGGGCTGATATTTATCAGCGCGCTGCACTCTGCGGTGGCGAGCTTTGAATTCGGCAGCCTTCTGACACAGAAGTGCTGCCGAAAAGCCCCCGCAATATTACGCGCAGGGGCTCATTTAAGTAGAGGGGATGGAGCAGCCGCCCCCGATGACAGAGGGGGCAGCCGCCACATCCCTGGCAATGGCGTCCTGCACCACCGCGCAAGCACCAATTTTAAAGGGCTTCAAACCCTGCACTTACATTTCAATGTTTAAAGTGGCAGGTTTTTAAATAGATTGCAATAAAATGTTATGCACACTTCAAATCCCCTTTCCCACTCCCTCCAAGATTAATTAGTGTATCATTTGCCCTACCCCTCCCAAAAACACATTTACGTTTCCAACACAAGCTCCCCCCCGACCTTTCTTCCCTTTAACCTTCAACCCCTTCCCAACATCCCCTCACCCAATCGCATTTGTTTTTGCCACTCCCTCCAACTCCCCCGTCCCCATCGCCCACCCTGTAAGTTTTATTCCTTCTCCCTCCCCACAAGGCTCACGCCTCAGAACTCCGTGAGGAGTTCCGAAGGCACACGAGCTGCGTTTGGCGTCCGTAATATCGGAATGGGACGACCGCCGCCTGCAGGTAAGTTAATTTAAATCTCATTATTGTTCATTTGAATATTTAGATGAAGGCCCTGCCGCCAGAAGGTGGGGGGGGGGGGGGGGGGGGGAAGAGGGGGTCGCACTGAAGCCCACCCACCGCCATTAATAAATTTCTACGGGCCCCCCCGCCGTCGCGAGGGCTGGTAAAATTCAGCCCTGTGTGTTGACCTTGATTGCTGTCACAAGTTTCTTTTGGTATTCCCTTTCTGCAGTTCTGACCACCTTTTTGCCTTTGCTTTTTATTATATAATCTTGTAGTCCCCTGGACATTATGAGTTTTTAATATATGTTCTTTCCTCTTAGATTTGTTAACTCTCACCACTTTTGGTCGATTACAGCTGTTTTATTTAGTAAAAAGAACTCTTTTCTCTAATATACTGGTCCTGTTAAATACTTTTTTTGAACTCATCCCGTTAATTAATCTTAGTAACAGTGTTAAGTTTGTCTTATTCAAGGCTAGCATTGAATTTGATCATATTATGAACACCATTAGATAAATGTCTTACTGTTAAATTATCAACTAAGTCTAGGTCATTAAATCTAGTATAGCTTGATCTCTTCTTGTTTCTAGAATATATTACTCCTGCAAACTATCTTCAATGCACTCATGAACATTTGCTTAAGAAAGATCATTCCTATAAATTCTAATTTAACTAACCATTCATTATAGGAATTCACTTGGCACCACTGGTCGCACTTGCATCTCAGTTGCAAGGTTCTGGGCTCAACCTCTGTTCCAGAAATTATATAGAATTTACATCATAGGGGGAACAGGCCATTCGGCCCAACTGGTCTATGTCAGTGTTCATGTTTCTTACCCTACTTCATTTAACTTTATCAGCAAATCCTTCTATTCCTTTCTCCCTCATGTACTTATCTAGCTTCACCTTAAATGCATCTATGCTATCCACCTTAACTACTCAATTTGGTAGCAAGTTCAGCATTCTAATTCCTCTCTGGGGGAAGATTCTTTCCTGAGTTCCTTTTTGTATTTATAACTATCCTGTACTTCTGATCCTAATTCTGGACTCAAGTGGAAACATCTTTTCTATCCTATCAAGCCCCTTTATAATTCTTTATGACCTCTATTGGGCCATGCCTCAAAGACCCAGCCTGTTCAATCTTTGCTGATTGTTCTGGTATCAGATTTGTAAATCTCTTTTGCACTGAGAGATTATAACTTTCTCCAGTGCCTCTAGATCCTTCTTGTAATATGGAGACCAAAACTGTGCACAGTACAGATCCCATGGCACTATCTGAAGAGAAGCAGGGAGCTCTTCCTGGCAAACTTTCTTCACTCAACCAATACCATCATACACAAATTACCTGATCATTCATCTCATTGTCGTTTATGGAATCTTGCTGTGTGCCTATGAAACAAATTAACTGCACATTTCAAAATGAAGTACTTTGACATATTCCTGAGATGCAGTACAGTAACATGTAAATACAATCCCTTTCTATACTAAATTTAGATTAAGGTTGCAGCTGCAGAGGAGACAATTACTCAGGTATATTAGATAGAATTAAAATATGCAAATTCATATAGCAAAAGAAACAGCAAATACATTTGACCTTAGTTTGTGAAAAGTAACCCTTTAATAGTTGGGATTAAAAGCAAATGAGATTAAAACATTGGCTGCCAATTAAGAGTTGCAATTGCCCTTTCATAAAAACATTTCAAGCATGGTGCTCTGGTAGATTTTGTATAGCTTGGTCAGTGTCAGTTTTAACATCGATATCTTGGTCAATACACACATTCATACTGGAGTTTGCCCGATGCCTGCATTCCCACTGAATGTCAAAATTAGAGCTACTGGGACGGGCGCTGCATATTATTTTGCGTTGCATTGTAGTATTGCCACTGCCTCTAACTATTATAGATTTCTTTTGCATCAACCTTGATGAATCTTTCCCATTATTATTAAAACTACGTGCAACAAAAGAAGCTTACCTCAAGTGTATGCTCACGAATATGGTTGTCAATAACATCGTTAAGAGTGGTTTTTTCTTCCAGAAGGTCAAAGGGGTAGCTTTCCTCTAGTTCAACAAATCCTTTCATCTTTCAGTGATCCACAAAGCCAACACTCCTAAACCAAACACCAAGTGAAGGTCCTCACACAGCCTTCAATATCGGGGTTCTTAAAATATGCAACAAACTGCAAAAGAAAACAGTCTCGTGTTACACAAGATTTTATAACCTCTCCAAAAAGACTGCATTCTAAACAAATTTCTAGAAAACCTACAAAGATATTAAAAGTCCAGCATAGTATCACTTATTTCCTGTAATATTTGCCCCATTACAAGTTGATACAAAACAGCATATTCACAGATTTACCATTAGCAACGTCATGACAATCCACTTGTAGTAAACTACCATTTTCCAGGTACTGGTTCAGGTTCATGCAGATGTGCACAACTCAACCTTCTGACACTCAATGGAATATTTCCTTCAGCATTTCATAGATTTATCAACAGAACTGAAAAAATTACTCTGTTGACAAAACTGCAGACAGAAAATTTTCAAAACGTGAAGAAATAAAAGTTAATTTTCTTTTGCTTTTGTTAGAATAGCAAAGATTGAATGAATTTAAACAAAATGATAAAAATCTCAACTTAGAATTTGCCCTTTATGAAGGCATGAAATAATACTTCCATTGAGAACTGCATCTGGTTCTATGGTACAATTTTAAAAACATTACATTAGTATGAATGATAAGTTAAGTGCAAATCACTTCATTAATTTATTAAAGGTTTTTTATTTATCTGTTAAGCTCCTCTGTGCAGTCCAACAGGTGCTTAACTATTTTCAGCAATTGGTTTTGTGTAAATCTTCTATTCTTAATGCCCAAGAACCTAGTGTTCCCTCTCATTGGCACCACAGTTTTCTATTGGGCTCCCTACTTCCAGTCAAGCTGGTCTTTCTTCCCATTTCCACCAACCCCAATTCTGACCATTATCATTGTTCTGTTTACAGCACTTCCTCAAACTGCGATTAGACTACAAACATGGACCAACTTTCCTTCTCTTGGGAAGTGGGAAGAAAAAGGTGGGTGATGCATTTGATGGATGAACTGCCTTTTTAACTTTGCAATCCAAATTCAAATCTAACCCAAAACAATGGGTAAAAGTTTCAGGACTTCAACACTCCTGAAAAAGTCCAAAATGAGTTTGGACAGTCTCAACTTAGTTCCTAGTGACCATGACACCACATCAAACAATTCAGCACAAAATGGAAAACTCTTTCAGACAGATCATGAGTAGGGCTGATGTCGAAAAGAGAAAAATTATAACTGATGCAATTTTGAGGTTAAGGACATGGCATACTTTCCAGTAGACCAAAGACAACTTATTCGACATATCTCCATACAATACATGACAGCATTTCCTTCCCCAGTATTAATATCCTTAAACATAAAAATTGGCAAACATGACTTTTAACACCTTAAAATATATAATTGTTTGCCTTTCACTGCCAAAAGCACAGTCAACGTTTTTATCATCTAAAGAATTGATTAGCAATTGTCATTGATAATGGGGAAATGGCAGACACATTGAACAATTACTTTGCCTCAGTATTTACAGTTGAAAAGGAGGATAACTTGCCGGAAGTCCCGAAAAAATTAATAGCCAATAGGGGACAGGGACTTAATACAATTAACGCAAGTAAAACATCAGTAACAAGGAAATTAATGGAACGAAAGTGAGAAATCCCCAGGACCTGATGGTTTCCATCTGAGGGTGTTAAAGGAAGTAGGGGAACACATTGTAGATGCCCTAACTATAGACTTTCAGAGGTCCCTAGATTCAGGAGTGGTCCCTCTGGATTGGAAAGTTGCACATGTCACTCTACTTTTTAAGAAAGGTGAAAGGGGGAACCAAGGAAATTACAGACCAGTTAGCCTGACATCTGTGGTGGGGAAGTTGCTGGAGTCTATAATCAAGGATAGGGTGACTGAACGCCTAGAAAAATTTCAGTTAATAAGGGACAGCCAACATGGTCATGCCTGACAAATCTCATTGAATTTTTTGAAGAGGTGACTAAGGTAGTGGACAGGGGAGTGTCTATGGATGTTATTTATATGGATTTCCAGAAGGTATTTGATAAAGTCCCACATAAGAGACTGTTAACTAAGGTAGAAGCCCATGGAGTTGAGGGCAAATTATCGACATGGTTAGGAGGTTGGTTGAGTGGTAGATGACAGAGTGGGGATAATGGGTAAGTACTGATTGGCAGGATGTGACTAGTGGTGTCCCGCAGGGATCTGTGTTGGGGCCTCAATTATTCACATTATTTATGACTTGGATGGCATAGTAAGTCATATATTCAAATTTGCTTATGATACAAAGTTAGGCGCATTGTAGACAGTCTAGATGATAGCATAAATTTGCAAAGAGATATTGACAGACTAGGTGAGTGGGCAAAACTGTGGCAGATAGATTTCAATGTGGGCAAGTGTGAGATTATCCATTTTGAACTAAGAAAGGATAAAGCAGGGTACTTTCTAAATGGGAAGAGGTTAAGTACAGTGGATGTTCAAAGAGACTCTGGGGTTCAGGTGCATAGATCTTTAAAATGCCACGAGCAAGTGCAAAAAATAATCAAAAAGGCTAATGGAATGCTAGTCTTTATATCTAGAGGACTGGAGTATAAAGACACAGAGGTTATGCTGTAGCTGTATAAAACCGTGTTTAGACCCCACTTGGAATACTGTGAGCAGTTCTGGGCACCGTCCCTTCGGAAGGATATATTGGACTTGGAGGGAGTGCAACGTAGGTTTACAAGAATGATACCTGGACTACAGGGGTTAAGTTACAAGAGAATACACAAATTAGGCCTGTTTTTGCTAGAATTTAGAAGGGTAAGGGGTGATCTGATCGAAGTCTTCAAAAGATTAACAGGAAAAGACAGGCTCGGGAGAGATGTTAGGAAGCACTTCTTCATGCAAAGGGTAGTAGAGGTTTGGAACTCTCCCACAAACAGCAGTTGAAGCTAAAACAGTTGTTAATTTTAAATCTGAGATAGATAGATTTTTGTTCAGCAAATATATTAAGGGATATGGGCCAAAGGCAGGTATATGGAATTAGGCCGCGAATCAGCCATGATCTCATTGAATGGCAGGACAGGCTCGAGGGGCTGAATAGCCTATTCCTGTTCCTATCTTCCTATTAGCCTATTATCCTTCTAACTGGCGTATCCACCTCAACCTTTCCCAAGCTTTAACTCGCCAAATACTAGCCAGTCCTGTTCACTTAGTTTAACAGTTCTACTCACCCCAGCATATTGACTTCAAAATTCTTATCCTGGTTTTCAAATTGCTCCATGGCCTTGTCCTACCTGACCTTCACAATCTTTATGTTGTACCTCCCCATACACACCTTTTATGTCCCTAAAACCAGACTTCTCTTCTATTCTGGCCATTTGGTCAGCCACCAGGCTCTGTTCTTGAACTCAGTCCAGTTTGTTCCAGCATATCACCCTGCTCTCCAGTTTCAGAAACCCCCACTCCAACAGTTCCCACATCTAGCCTCCCCCTTCCTGAAAACCACTGCCCTCTGCATCCTTTTCCTCATTTTTGTAAAGTGCTCAGAGACATTGCCCTGCACAAGGTGCATTATATACAAGTGCAAATTGAGAATCTTTAATGATTGGGAATTTAATTTTATACTTAAATACAACACAAGTTTGGAGCAGGTTTTCCTCCGTTTTCTGCTATATGTGTTCATGCACTTTAACAGAATTAAATGGAATGTAAATTGACCCATTTAAAAAAGTATACGCACACATTTGAAACTTATAGCCTGGAACACATGTTTCTTGAGTTCCAATAGCCTGCTTGCCTTTGGCAAATTAAAACGTTTTTCCCAGCACTCAGGCCAAGACATTTGAAAGGCTGGAAAGTACAACATTCTAACACTCATTAAATAGTAACGCAGTAATTCTATCTGCAAATCATCAAATGTGACTGGCAATTTAGGGTATAATTCCAATTGTGTCTGAAATTCAGATTTGACTTGAGTCACAAAGATAGATCTCCCCAAAATATTACCCTGCCACACAACACAAACCCTCCACAGGCAACACTATGCAAATTACAACAGTGGAAAAGTCTAATGACCGGTTTGCTAAAAAGCAACAAATTGATTTAACAGGCACAGTGGCGCAGTGGTTAGCACCGCAGCCTCACAGCTCCAGCGACCCGGGTTCAATTCTGGGTACTGCCTGTGGAGTTTGCAAGATCTCCCTGTGTCTGCGTGGGTTTCCTCCGGGTGCTCTGGTTTCCTCCCACAGCCAAAAGACTTGCAGGTTGATAGGTAAATTGGCCATTATAAATTGCCCCTAGTATAGGTAGGGGGTAGGGGAATATAGGAACAGGTGAGGATGTGGTAGGAATATGGGATTAGTGTAGAATTAGTTTAAATGGGTGGTTAATGGTTGGCACAGACTCGGTGGGCCGAAGGGCCTGTTTCAGTGCTATATATCTAAATCTAAAAAAAAACACACCAGAACGAAGTTTGAATTATTTCAAAGCAGTCTGAATCATAACTTGTATTTATATAGCACCTTTAACAAAAAAAACTTCTCAAGGGGCTTCACAGGAGTATTATACAACAAAATGTGGCACTGAGGCACAAAGACATTAGATCAGATGACCAAAAGCTTGGTTGAAGAGGTAGCTTTTAAAGAGTGTCTTAAGGAGGAAAGTGAGGTAGAGGGGTGGAGAGCTGCAGGGAGGGAATTCCAGAGATAAGGTAACTGAAGGCACAGTCACCAATAGTGCAGGGATGCTCAAGAGGTCAGTATTAGATAAACATCTATACTTTGGAGGATTATGGGGCTGTAGGAGATGAGAGAGGTAGGGAGGGGCGAGGCTATGGAGGGATTTGAAAACAAGGATGAGAACTTTAACATCTTGACATTGTTGGCCTGGAGCCAATGTAGGTGAGCAAGCACTGGGGTGATAGGCAAACAGACCCTGGTGAGAGTAAAGTTAGAGGCAGCAGAGTTTTGGATGTCCTGAAGTTGACAGAGGGTAGAAATGTGGGAGACCAGCCAGGAGTGTATTAGAATAGTCATGTCCAGAGATAACAAGGGTTTCAGCAGCAGATGAGCTGAGGCAGGGTTGAAGTCATGGAGATGGAAATAGGCGGTCTTAGCGATGGTGCAATGTGGTTGGAAGCTCATCTTAGGGTCAAATACGATGCTAACAGTCTGGTTTAGTCTCAGACAGTTGCCAGGTAGAGGGATGGAGTTGGTAGCTAGGGAACAGAGTTTGGAGCAGGGACCAGAAACAATGGCCTCAGTCTTGCCGATATTTAATTGGAGGAAATTTGTGCTCCTCCAGTACTGGATGACAGATAAGCAGTCTGATAATTTAACAGTGGAGGAGTTGAGAGAAGTGGTGGTAATGTAGAGCTGGGTGTCATCAGGGTACTCATTTATATTAAGTGCTGAATTACAATTCACTCATTTATTCAACAGAACATTAACTATTTCCATTTTAACCAGTGTGCTGTGTGGAATGCATTGAGGCACTCTTAAGCGAAACTGAACACTGCTAGATGACAACCTAGTCACCTGACAAGTGCTTAATATAGATAGCCATTTTTTGGTAGCTTGTTTCCAGATTCCCAACATTATGAACTTTGAATTCAGTATGCAAGTGAATTCAGTAAACTATTTCTTCTGGTCAATCAATGCAGTAATATCAAATAAGGAAAAGCAACTACTTCTGCTTTATCCAAACTAACAAATTATCCTTACATGGACAAGTCGGGAGATGGAACACCACCACTATCAGCTGGGGTCCCAAGGTGGCTCGGCGTTAAAGTCGAACTGTTCCCTGTAGAGTGTTACTCCCAGACCTTCTGGATAATTGTTATACACCCGAACAGAAATTCTGCCCTGTAAAATAAAATAAAGTCAACATACGTGCAAACAGCTAAACGCAATAAAATTGCCAAAAGATCTTTCCATAGTTCAAAACCAGTATCCTAACTGCAAGGCTGCAATCTCTCATTTCCATAATTAAAAACAAAAGGGAAAACAGAAATGTGCGGATGCACAAACAGAGCAGTCATTATACTTAGAATTTCTTTATTTCTCCTGGATTTTTTTTGGTTGGTTAGTCAGATTGAGAAATAAGCATCTCCCATTTCACCAGGCGGATAAAGTCTATTATGTTAATCTTTACAGCACCAATTTTCACAGTCTGCTTTGGGGTAAGAAGGCAGTTTAAGCTATCTTCCTGGTGACTTACCTGCCGTCATTCACCTAGATTAAATAAAATGTTGATGCGGACACCTACAATGCAAACCAAAGAACGTTGAGACAAGCAAGCTTGATGGCCCGCTCCCCGGCCCCAGCCCGCTCGTTCACTCCGCCATTGTGTGTTGATGTGTTTGTTAGGTTGCCTCCGTGTGATTATTTGAGCAGCGCCATCTTTAGTCCTGGCAGCTGCCTAAAGTCGCAGCCCGTGACGTTTTAGTGGCACATGCTGCATCTGCACAGTCAGGTAGCGTTGTCAGCAAATGCAGCCAATTCTTAAACCAAATTTTATTAGGTTGTTTGGCTGTCTTGGAGGGAGGAGACAGGACGTTATCTGATTGGTGATGTGTGACCACCGGTACTCCCCAGGGATCTGAACTGGGACCTGAACTGTTCAATGTACATATTAATGACTTGGATAAAGGATAGAATTATACATCAATCTTGGCAGATGACACTAAGATAGGAGGCACTGTAAGTAGTGTAGAAAGGAGCTGGAGGTCATAAAAAGGAGACACAAATTAAGTGAGCGGGCAAAGCTATGGTCGATGGCATTCAATGTGGGAAAGTGAGAGTTCATCCACAGTCATCCAAGACAAATTGAAGTATTTTCTTCATGGTGAGACTTCAGGCTGCAGAGGAGCAAAGGGATTTGGGTGTCCATGTACACAAATCACAAAGCTACTGCACAAGTATAAAAAGAAATCAAAAAGATTAATGGAATGTTGGCCATTATCTCAAGGGGATTGAAATTCATTCGTGAGGAAGTGCTACTACAGTTGTATAGAACCTTGGTCAGACCCCACCTGATGCACTCCATCTGGTTTTGGGCACCCAGCCTCAGGAAAGATAAATTGGCCTTGGAAGAGGCAACGTGCAGATTCACCAGAATTATACCAGGGCCAAAAAAGGGTTAAATTACAAGGAGAATTCCCATGAACTTAATTTGTATTTTCTTGAATTTAGAGGATTGAAGAGTGGTCGAAGGTCTGGTCGAGGTCTTTAAAATGATAAAGGGATTTAAATAGCGTAGATAGAGAGAAAAAGTATTTTTCTCGTGGGGAATTCCAGAATAAGTCAGCATCATCTTAAAATGAGAGCTAGCTCATTTAGAAGGAAACAATTTTCCACGTTTAGGAGTGTGTAAATCTGGAACACTCTTCCCCCAAAAATACTTCGTATGCTGGGCCAATTGCTGGAGATAAACAGATTTTTGTTGAGCAAAGGTATTGAGGGCTAAGCAGTAAAGGTGGTAAATGGTACATCGCCCCTTGACATTCAACAGCACTACCAATGGCGAATTCCCCACCATCACCATCCTGGGGGTCACCAATGACCACAAACTTAACTAGACCAGCCATGGAAATACTGTGCGGGTCAGAGGTTGGGTATTTTGCAACGAGCGGTTCACCTTATCTCGATCTTCCAGAATTACCTATATTGTAGAATGGTCCCTGTGAATTAGCAGGTAGCAAACAGAACCCTGCTTTCAAGAAAAAGGGGAGAGAGAAAATAGGGACCTGTAGGCTGGTTAGCCAGACATCAGTAGTAGGGAAAATGCTAGAATCTTTTTTTTAGGGATATTATAACAGGGCGCTAAGAAAACCATAGTACGATTCAGCAAAGTAATAAAGATTTATGAGAGGGAAATAGTATTTGGCAAACCTGCTAAGCGTTTTTTGCAGTTGTAACTAGAACACAACACAAGAACACAAGAAATAGGAGTAGACCAAATGGCCCATCGAGCATGCTCCGCCATTCAATGCAATCACAGCTGATCTTGGGCTTCAACTCCACTTTCCTACCCGCTCGCCATATCCCGATTCCCTGATAGACCAAAAATATGTATCACAGCCTTAAATATATTGAACGACAGAGCATCCACAACCCTCTGGTGTGGAGAATTCCAAAGATACTAAGGGAATCAAGGGATAGAGGCAATGTGCAGCTGAGGTAGACGATCAGCCATGATCTTACTGAATGCTGGAGAAGGCTTGAGGGGCTGAATGGCCTACTCATGCTCCTATTTTTTTTATGTTCACTTCCTGCCTCCCCAAAGCCATCCCATAAGGCCAAATCAGAAGTCTGACGGAATACGCCCCACTTGCCTGGATAAACAGCCCACTCGATTGATACCGACAGCTTAAAACATTTACTCCCTTCACCACTGGTGCATTGTGGCTGCAGTGTATACCACCTATAAGATTCGCTGCAAAAACTCACCAAGGCTCCTTCAACAGTACCACCCAAACCCACTACCCTAGAAGGACAAGAGCAGCAGGTACATAGGAACACCATCACTTGCAAGTTCCCATCCAACTCACACAACATCCTGACTTAGAAATATATTGCTGTTCCTTCATGATCTCTGGGTCAAAATCCTGGAACACCCTGCCTTATAGTACTGTGGGTGTACCTACATAACATGGACTGCAGCAGTTCAAGAGACAGCTCACCACCATCTTCTCAAGGGCAATTAAGGATGGGCAATAAATGTTGGCATTGCCAGCAACCCTCACTCCCTGAATAAATAAAAAACTTCATTGTGTCAGTGATATTAAACAAGTTTTTATGAATTGATTTGTTATTTTGCTCCAACAGAGCCCACAGTAGAACCAGACACTGAACACTTTTTTGATGAGTCTGCAGGAGGCAATATCCACACAAACACTCATTCCGATCTCCAAAGCCTGAATGTACAACTGTACAGGACTACAGAATTCTTAGCTCAGGTATCAATTTTACAATGAAGCAAAAATAACCAGTTTTATGGAAAACAGATAATGTAAACCAGTGTGATTACTAGCAGATTAAATTCAGCAAACCCAACAGATGAGGATCTTCTAGCTACAGATGTAGATCAGATGCTTGATTTCTCCTAAAAATTAAAATTCATGAAACAAGGTATTTCAACATTTGTGACATCACTAAGTTTATTATCGGTGCTTCTTTCATGCTGAGATAACCTGTCTGCATCATTTGCCACACCATGTTATACACCTGTAATCCAAAACTCCAGCATAGCAGCTATTTATCGTCCAGCGGAGCCATACTAGTGCACTGTAGCCAGGATGCACTGTAAATGCAAACCATACCAGTAGAGATGCAGCCTTTGTTATACTCAAACCAGACATATTCAGAGGGGATCCCACTTCTTCTGGCAGTAGCTTCTAGCTCAGGTGAGTGACAAGTGGGATATTTACTCAAAACAACGTTGCTCCAAAATCCTCTTTTTAAGGTATACAGGAGAGCCATAAAATCAGAGCTTCTAATTAGGGCTGGCCAGAACAGAATCTTTACACAAAGTCCCCTTTACAATTTTTAAAGCATTGAATAAGAGTAGGTCATTCATCCCCTCAAGTCTGTTTTGCCATTCAATTAGATCATGGCAGATCTGTGCAAAAGCTCCATTTACCAACCTTCTGTTCCACATTCTTTGCTATTCTTATCCAACAAAAAATCATCAATTACAGGCTTGAAAATTTCAACTGATAGAATCCAACTACTGTTTGGACAGAAAATTCAAAATTGTGAAAAAAATGCATCATAATTTTTCTTCTAAATGGCCTAGTTCTAATCTTATAATGCCTACGATTCTGGACTCCCCTCCATTGGAAATAGTTTCTCCGTATCTACGCTATTGAATTCCTTTATCATTTTAAATCTTTTGTTAAGATCACCGCTCAAACTTCTAAACGCAAGGGAACACAAACCAGTTTATGCAATCTGTCCTCATAATTTAACACTTTAAGCCCGAATATCATTCTGGTGAATATGCTCTGTATTCCCTCCACATCCAAAACATCTCTAGTATTGTGCAGTGTCCAAAGCTGAATGCAGTGCTTCAGAAGGGGCCTGACTAAGGCTGTATACTGAAGCATCATATACTCACTTTTAAATTTCAACCAGCTTGGAACATTCGATCAGTCTTTTTGATTATTTTTAGTACCTGTGTACTAGCGTTTAGTAATGTGTACATGGACACTCAAATCTCTTTGCGCCTCTACAACCCAATGTCTGATCCTGAATTCCATTCATCTCAGATCCAAAATGAATGACCTCACACTTTCAAATATTTTACTCCATCTGCCATAGTTTTGCCCATACACATAGATGGTCTCTCGCTTTGTAATTTTCTGCTCCCCTTACACAATTTATGATGCCTCCTAATTTGGATATACAACTTGATTATATATTAATTTCTTGGATGAAGGAATATGGAGAGAAGCTCAGGTTCCTGTAAAGGACTAGTGATCACATCCACTTTGCTCCTTCTCGGTTTCTTCAGCTCCTAACCAATTACTGACCCACGTCACGAGGTTACCTCTAATTCCATGTGCTCTCATGTTTGCCAATAATCTCCTGTGTTGAATGTACCAAATGCCTTCTGGAAGCCCATATAGACAATATCCAAAGACACTTGGCTATCCACCATGCCAATGACATCAATAAATTCAACTAGTCAGACATGACATATCCTTCACAAATCTATGCTGACTCCAATCAGCTGTTACTTGTCCCGATGTGGAGTCACTGTCTCTGATGATTAATTCTAGTAACTTTCACATATTTGATGTTAAACTGATAGATCTGTAATTACCTGGTTTCACTCTCCCTTCTTAGTGAAATTTATAGTTTTCCAATCCAAAGGAAAAATTCCTGAATCTTAGAGGACTTTGGCAATTTCTTTATCAACTTCTTTTAATAACCAATAAACTGGGGTGAAAATGATCAGGTATCTTAAGTCTTATATTCTCAATGACTGTTTTTAAAATATTAAATCCAGTAAATTCTTCCCTTGACTTATTTTTAGGTTCCTTTGCACTTCTAGCAATTGCCCTCTTCCTCAACTATGAGTAGAGATAAAAAATGCTCATTTAACAAGTCAGACATTTCTTCATTACCCATTATAGTCTTCAGATTTATTCGCTACGCAGTTAACTTTGAACCACATAGTAGCATAGTGGTTGTGCTACTGGATTAGTAATCCAGAGGTGTAGACCTATAATCTAGACAATGCAAATTCAAATCGCGCCAGGGCAGTTTATGAAGTCAAATTCAGTCGAAGAAAAGCTAAATTAATCGGGAAGAAAAAGCTGGTTTCAGTTGTCAGATTGTTGTAAAAACACAACTGGTTGAATATTCTCCTATAAAGGTAACCTGCCATTTTTACCCAATCTATGTCAATGTAACTGCCCCCTGAAATTGCACAGCAAGCCATTTAGTTGTATAAAACTGCTACATAAAAGGATAATAAAACCTGATGCATGTGACCTCGGGAAGGACATGACAAAGCAAACCAATCCCAGTCAACCTGTGAAGACCTCCTCACTAACATCTGAGAACCGGTGTCAAAAATGAGCGCTCTGCCCCGTAGTTAAGCATGGTCATACTCTCAGAATAATACCCATCAGCAGAACAGACCCACTTGAGCTGCAGGCACAGTGGTATAGTCAGGTGGGAATAGCACTAGGAGTCCTCAACACAAACCCTGGACACCATGAAGTCTCATGGCTTCAGATTAAATATATACAAGATAACCTCCATGTTGAGTAGCATCTGTTCTCACTCAGTTGATAAATAAGCATTCCTCCACGTTGAATACCACTTGGAGGAAGCACTGAGAGGGAGCAAGGACATGCAACATATTCTGGGTGGGAGCTTCAATGCCCATCACCAAGAATGGCTCAATAGTATCACCATTGACCCAGCTGAAGGATATAGCTGCCAAACTGGAACTGATGTACGAGGGAATGCCAACATGAGGGAAGAACCTACTTGACCTCATCCTCACCAATCTACCCACTGCAGATACATCTGTCCGTTATTTGTAAGGGTGATCATCGCACAGTCCTTGTGGAGACGGAGGACATCCTCTATTGTACTGTGCGTCACTACCTGTTCAAAAAAGGGGACAGGGATAAACCTGGTAATGACAGACCAGTCTAATGTCAGTAGTGGGAAAACTACTAGAGATCATAGTTGAGGACAAATTAACTCTCACTTGCACAAGCATGGGTCAATAATGGACAGCTAGCATAGATTTGTTGAAGGCAAACTGTGCCTCACTAACTTGATTGAGTTATTTGATGGAGTAACAGAGCAGATTGAAGGAGCTAGTGCAGAAGACATATATATGGACCTTCAAAAGGCATTTGATTAAGTGCTTTGGAAAATAGAAGCAAATCGTATTAAAGGGACAGTTAACTTGAGTTTGTAATTGACTAAGGGATAGGAGGCAGAGAATGGTGTTTTTTCTGACTGGAGGGGAGTATGCAGAGGGTGATATGAAAATAAATGACCTGGAATCGGGTATAGGAATTACAATTTCAAAGTTTGTGGATGACAAAGCTTGGCAATGGAGTAAACAGTCAACAGGATAGTAGCAGACTTCAGGGGAGGACAGAGACAGACTGGTGGAATGGGCAGGAACATGGCAGATGCCATTTAATGTGGAAAAATGTGAAGTGATGCACTTTGAAAGTTAAGTGGAGAAGCAGTATAATCCAAATCATACTAATCTGAAAGGGGTACAAAACCAGAGAAATCTGGGGGTGCACAGTCACAAATCTTTGAAGGTGGCAAGGCAAGTTGATAAGGCAGTTAAGAAAGCATATGGGATACTTGTCTTTGTAAATAGGGCATTAAATACCAACAGCATATCAGGGTGATGCCAGGGATGAGTGACTTCAGTTATGTGGAGAGATTGAGAAGCGATGATTATTGTTCTTAATGCAGAAAAGGTATTCAAAATTATGAGGGGTTTTAAAGTAGAGAGAGAAACCGTTTCCTTCGGCAACAGGGTTATTAACCAGAGGTTATTGATTTAAAACAACTGGTAAAAGAACGAAAGGGAAAATGAGAATTTCTTCTCACACAAAGGGTTAACAACAACAAAGTGACTCCTGACAACGCAGCGGCCTGCTGGTGTCAAAGTGCGCCAAGCTACGCACATGCGCAGCTACATCTTGCCAGGATTAAGCGGTGCATGCGTGGGATTACGTCGTGTATCTGCACCTGGTCCATCTTCACACATGTGCAATTAAGTGACATCGGGCATTCAGCCCCCCCACTCGGCTGGAGCTCGATCTCTGTCACTCACTCCCGCCCCACTAGCCGCTCTCCCCCCTCAGCAACTCGCTCCAGGCCTCGACGCTTCCTTCTCTCAGCCGCTCCCTCCCACTTCCCTGGCCGATTGTTCCTCGCTTCGCGCCAGCCCGCCCTCTGGTCAGTTGCTCCCGCTTCATGAACACCCACCCCCCCCCACCCCTCACCCACCCAGCTCTGGGCCGCGCCGCTTCCCTCCTCTCGGGTACTCGCTCCTACGTTGCCCCTTGCGGCCCGCCTTGCTTCTTCGGGTGGCACATGGAGACTGATGAAACCTGGCAGCGAGTGGCCGAGAGCAGTGAAGCGGCGCAGCCTAGAACTAGTGGCGGGGAAGTGAGCGAGCAGCCGGAGAGCAGGGTGCCGCGAGTGGGGAACAATCGGCCAGTGGAGTGGGGGAGCAGCGAGGTCTAGAGCAAGCGGCTTTGGGGGGGGGGGGGGGGGAAAAGAGAGGGGAAGGGAAGCGGCCACTGGGGAGAAAGTGAGTTGCTGAGGGGGGAGAGCAGGCCAGGAGGCTAGTAGCTGCGCTCAGGTGAAATCAGTCCTGGTCAGTCATATAAACAAATCACAATAACGAATTGGCAGCACATTTTATACTCTGCCTGATTTTCGATGGGGGTGACAATTCGCTATCTTCTAATGGAAATTCAATCATAAAATTCCTTTTGTATTTAATAGGATTACTGGAATATTAAATGGATCTGAGGATTAGAGTTATTATTCTATAACTATATAGTAGCATATCACTGGGCTTCCATCCAACTTAATGTAAGGTTAGTATGCTCGAACGATCTGGCCATAAGCATTGCCTGTGATAAATTGAGCAGCGCCATCTTTAATTGCGCAGACATTGACATTCCAATTGTAGAGCTTGCATTTGTGCATATGCAGGTACTGCACCACCTAGTGGTTGTGTTGTCAGTAAACGCAGCTAAGAACTGGAATGCACTGCCTGAAAGGGTGGTGGAATCAGATTCCTTACGAATTTGCAAAGACCAACTGGACATGTACTTGAAGTTATGAGTGCTGCCATTTTTTTTGTTAAATTTTGAAGATTTGTGGTTTAAAACTGAAAAGGAGTCCATGGATTTTTTTTTAAACAAGGGTCACATAGGTCTGGATTGTAAAGAGTTACTGGAAGGCACCTGTCATCAAATAACTACCCAGCAGGGGTTATTTTTGACAGGGAATGATGTTTACAAAGAAGTGACAGGTCAAGATTTATAGGGGTCAGGAGGCTTGACTCGTGACATTGTTTATGGCTTTGTTTTGGACAGCAAGTTGGGATATGGACAATGGTTTAAAAAGACAGAAAATTTGCCAAGGGAGCAATCTACACATATTTGGGATGCCAAACCAAAAAAGGACATCTGACATTTATAGTCAGAGTCATATAGTACAGAAACAGGCCCTTCGGCCAACCACGTCCGCACTGGCCATCAAGCCTATCTATTCTAATCCTATCTTCCAGCACTTGGCCCGTAGCCTTGTATGCTATGGCGTTTCAAGTGCTCATCGAAATACTTCTTACATGTTGTGAGCGTACCTGCCTCGACCACCCCTTCAAGCAGTGTGTTCCAGATTCCAACCATCCTCTGGGCGAAATTCTTTTTCCTCAAATCCCCTCTAAACCGCCTGCCCCTTACCTTAAATCTATGCCCCCTGGTTATTGACACCTGTGAAGGGAAAAGGTTTCTTCCCATCTACCCTATTATGCCCCTCTTCAGGTCCCCCCCCGAGCCTTCGCTGCTCTAAGGAAAACAACCCCCTAACCTATCCAGTCTCTCTTCATAGCTGAAATGCTCCAGCCCAAGCAACATCCTGGTGAATCTCCGCTGCAACCTCTCCAGCGCAATCACATCCTCCCAATAGTGTGGCGACCAGAACTGTACAGAGTACTTCAGCTGCGGCCTAACTACCATTTTATACAGCTCCATCATATCCTCCCTGCTCTTATATTCTGTGTCTCGGCTAATAAAGGCAAGTATCCCATATGCCTTCCGAACCACCTTATCTACCTGTGCTGCTGCCTTCAGTGATCTATGGGCAAGTACACCTAGCTCCCTCTGACTCTCTGTACTCCCTGTGGTCCTACCATCCATAGTATATTCCGTTGCCTTGTTAGTCCTCCCAAAATGCATCACCTCACACTTCTCAGGATTAAATTCCATTTGCCACTGCTCTGCCCACCTATAATCATCGTCCTGTAATCTAAGGCTTTCCTCCTCACTAGTTATGACAATTTTCGTGTCATCTGCGAACTTACTGATCATACCTCCTATATTCACATCTAAATCATTAATGTACACTACAAACAGCAAGGGTCCCAGCACCAATTCCTGCGGTACACCACTGGTCACAGGCTTCCAATTGCAAAAACATCCCTCGACCAACACCCTCTGCCTCCTGCCACTAAGCCAATTTTGGATCCAATTTGCCAAATTGCCCTGGATCCCATGGGCTCTTACCTTCTTAACCAATTGCCACGCGGGACCTTATCAAAAGCCTTACTGAAGTCCATGTAGACTACATCTACACACCTAGTCATCTCCTTACAAAGCTATGCTGATTAAGCTTGATTAATCCCTGCCTCTCCAAGTGGAGATTAATCCTGTCCCACAGAATTTTTTTCCAATAGTTTCCTTAACACTGATATTAGACTCACTGGCCTGTAATTACCTGGTTTATCCCTACTACCCTTCCTGAATAATTGTCTTTTTCATATTTTTTTTCTTCAAGACTTAGCAAGTATTCGGACAACGTATTCTTTTCTGTACTAGATCTCTAAAGAGTAAATCTCTATTTTTTCAGTTAACCAGTGTGTGCATGTGCATGAGGGGCTAAGGTAAAAGGGGAACTTTTATATTTCAATCTTTGTGTTTATGCTTTGCTTCATCACTGGTTAAGACTTGTTTTATAATAAACTGATAATTTTGTTTTTCATTAAAGAAACCTGGTTGCTGTCTTTTACTCTGGGATAAAAACAGAGTCGATGATTGACCATATCGGTAAGCGGGAAAAAATGTAAATGTATGTTGTGACCTGTAGAGAAGTGGAACGAGAATAAACATTGCTCTCGTCCTGCCTCAGTCATAGCAAAGTGAACTAACTGCAGTATTATGGGGAATAATTGGGGTTTGGGAGCAAATTGGATAGCTCTTTCAAAGAACTGGCATAGGCACAACAAGCAGGATGGGCTCCTTTTATGCTGAGAGATTCTACCTTTTTATTAAGTAAACAGAGGGTCTTTAGCACTAATTTATTACATCGCAATCTGTAGCCTCATGACCCCCACATAGCCCTAACTCCTCCATCACCAAACAAAATGACCAATCGTGGTTCACCGAGGAGTGAAGAGCATGCCAGAAGCAGCACTAAGCATGCCTGAAAGTGAGCTGCCAACCTAATGGAGCTACAACAAAGGACTACATGCACAAACAACTAACTGGATGAGAAGGTGGCTAAGTGAACATTCTCACCCTCAATGATGGCAGAGCACAGCACAAGGGGAAAAGGCAAGGTTGAAGCATTTTCAACCATCTTCAGCTAGGAGGAGTTACATAGAAACAGAAAATAGGAGCAGGAGGAGGCCATTCTGCCCTGCTCCGCCATTCAAAAAGATCATGGCTGATGGTTTAATTCAGTAACCATATCCCTTGATCCCTTTGGCATTAATATATCTATCTCCTTCTTGAATATGACTTGGCCTCCACTGCCTCTGTGGTAGAGAATTCTAGAGGTTCACCACCCTCTGAATCAAGAGATTTCTCATCTCAGTTCTAAATGACATACCCCATATCCTGAGACTGACCCCTGGTTCTGGACACCCCAGCCAACAGGAACATCCTCCCTGCATCTAGCAAATGACCAGACGAGCAATGGGTCTAGGGGTCTGTTACTATCCTCATCTGGTCTTATTCTAATAGGGTTTAATTTTAAACACACTGTTTTGAGCTTCCCCTTTGTGAATCCTTGTTCACAACTTTCCAATTATAAGGCAAAGAAATGAGTACAAACAGGCTTTCTTTGGTTTAAAGGAGATATGAAATTTATTAAACCTTAAACTTAAATTCTAATACGGTTCACGCCTACAGATAAATGACACGCCCACGCTAGCATGCACATGCAATATAAACATGCAGATAGGGACAGGAAAGAGCAGAAGAAGTGATAAGTAGAACAGCTTGAGGCAATGTCTTGTTACTGTTTCTTGAGCTCGCTGTTGCCCTTGATTGAAGATATGGTCTTGTGTTTCATTGGCACCCAGTAGTCTTCTTAAAACCTTGTCCACGTATGAAACCTTTCTCTGAGTTTTATGTGTTTTCACAAGATTCAGTTCCGTGGGAAAAGATGAAGGCAGGCAGGCAGACAGGAGAGGAGGTGTTCTCAATCCATGAGCACACTGTTTTGCGTTCCAATTCCTTTGTTGGGAGTGCAAATTCAAAAAAACTGTCAGGTTGCCCAGGTGAGTCATGTGACTAGCTCCTTATATGAAACAGTCTCTTCAAAATCTTTTGTTGTAAGTTGAAATTCTCTGCAACAGCCAGTTTGTCATGTGACTAAAACTGGTCTGACCACTTCTGTGTATAGGGGAAGGTTGGAGAGAGGCGATGATAGTTGATCTGCTGGCATAGTCCACAGGGTCAGCAATGGGGCAGGAAGGAAGTTGGCAAGATTAGTCCCCCAGCAAGCTTGCTGGGTGGGAAGGTCGAAGAGAGAAGATTGGAACAGTTGATTGTAAAGAGGTCATGATGAGTGACTCGATACGGTCCTTTGGAGGATGGTGAAAGGCACAGAAGGAAGTCATGGACTGATCCAAGAGGGAATCGAGCCTGAGATGGCAGCACAAAAATTGGAAGGTCAAAGAATAGCGAAGTATTTGGGTAGGGTTTTGGCTGTGGGGCAAGCAGAGTACTTGAAAGGGGAGAAATGAACAGAGGTGTGATGGAAGGAGAAAGGGCCTAAGAGGGGTAAAGAAAATGGGAAAGAAATGGCGTGGTTGCCAAAATGTGCATGGGAATGGGCACAGAGAAACCCAGGTTACAAAGACATGGTAAAGAATAGGATAATTTCCTGGTAGTAGTCAGGTACAAGACCAGGTAAAATATATATTTTTGTGCCGGTAAACAGCTGAATCTCACTGCTGACTGAAATACAATAGGCTACGAGAGTTATGGAGAACAATCAAATGATTATCACAACTAACTGTTGTTTGTGCAACTCTTCAACACTCTGTACACTGTGTTTCAGTCAGATGTGAGACAGAGATGTTCTAATAATGCCCAGCTGAGTATATTTGGTCATCAGGCTAAACCCTACCGGAGAGTCCATAAGAAAAAAAAGAAAAAACTGTCTCTCCTGGAACCATTCCTCTTTATCCTTATTCACATGTCACTTCAAGTGGCTTTTATTTGTATAGCTCAAAAGCTTCTTTGTACACACAACTGACGTTTGGAAGCCTAAAATCTATAACTCTATTGAATATTTTCCACTATTGAAAAGGACATTGTAAGAAAATTTCACTCATTGCCGGTAGATTTTGATTGAACTCCTAGTGTTAGCACTGGTATCCGACCATTTTAGAGTAAAGTTACTATTAACAGTAAACACTAGGAATCTCTTCAGAATAGTTTATTTTACTGGGTCCACATATAATCCCAATGGAGAAAATAGTTCAAAGGAATTCAAGTACTGTTCAGCTATTAATACATTTAAAATGGAATAAAGTCCTAATTATCAGCCTTCCTTTGATCTATGTTTGTAATTATGTGTGAACGGGACCAGTGGGAGTTACAGCTTCCAACAGCCTGGCACTGCTGGGTGAATATTATGCACACTTTAAACTTTATTGCTGCACTGTACAAAATTCACTCAAGAATAAAGGATAATGCACAGCAACTTTTAGGGCAGGAACTGAGGTTGAGTTTGGTGCTGTCTTTTTTTGGGTTGCTCGGTCAGGTGTTAGCGGCACTGAAAACCACTAAATTCACCAGGTGGACCCCCCCCCCCCACTTCCAACATTTCTTAGCGGTTCCACTGTACAGCTGCTTGCAATTTGTTAAACTATATATTACTACATAACAAATTAAGTAATTCTGAATTTAGAGTATACCATATGCTCAATCTTGACTGAATCCTCTTCACTATCAGGTTCATAATAAACCTCTAACTTAGCACTACTGGAGGTCATTTCTATTCTGACCTATCCATTTAACATTAACAAACTTCAAATAACACCCTTTGTATAGACTTGTGCGGGGGACGGAAAGAGAAGATCCCTTCTGACCATCATTGCTATTTTGCAGTCTTAAGTGACCAGGGGGAAATCCTATCTTCCTCGAAGGGTGCTGTATAGGGTATAACTGGATAAATTACATATTCCACTTAAACAGAAGTAGACGGGGGGGGGGGGGGGGGGCAGGGTGGTGGAGAGAAGAGAGATATGTGAACCAGACATTTTCCAAATTCAACACAAAAATTTTACAGCTTAAAATAAAAACTCACAATGTTACCTGAAACATTTACGAAAGCTCTGACCGACTTCACTCCTTGACAATGTTTAAAATCAGCTGTGGTCTGATTTGCTGCCCCGGCTGTCTGCACACTCCTGCATGCCCGGCTCCGGCTGTCCCCGTTTCACTCTCTATTTATTACCACAGGCGCAGCCGGCGCTATTGTCCACACGCAACAATAGCATCAATCTGGCCTGTGCTGGCCCCAACCGGAACATTACCACCACTGACTATTAAAAACAATAATAACCGGCACACACCTTCCACTTTCTCCTCGGACCGGCGCGCCTTTTTAAAACTAGAAACGGATGGGCGGAGGTAAATTAAAACCAACTACACAATTAAGTTGCATAATGTTTTGTTTCAGCTCACAGGAGCAGAACGCTATTTAAAAAAAGAACTATTTAACGGGACGGCAGTTTGTATTCGATCCCAAAGATGGTTTGATAGTGCACCGAGAGGGTATCTAAAGTTTTTAAAAAATAATATTAACGTCTCTATACATAATCTCAGAGTTCAAAAGTTGATGGGCGGCGGTGGAAATGATGTTAGATTTTCCCTCTCCAAGAAAGATCTGGCTACAATTCTTGGAAAGTTTCTTGTCGCCAAAACAAACACAACCGGAGTAGGAAAGTTATAATTAAAAAATGTAAAATACGCCTCAAAGTTTCCATTATTGTCGTTATTTTAGAACCACGTCAGAGTTTCCAGTTTTTTGATGCTTTGGATTACAAGGATGGATTTTGCTAGTTGCCAACTTGACAGCCCAGGGACCCGAAACCGGACGCGGCCCCTCTGTCAAAGGCCCGGGTGGCGGGGAAGAAGTTGAATTCTCACTGCCGAGCTGTCTTTGCTGCAAGTTTGGCGAACAGGTGTTGCGTCAACTTGCTCCTGCCACATGGACGGCGGCCATCATTGCGCCATTTGCTGATTATAACGTAGCTGACAGCACCTTTACCAGTACCAGAAACTCAAAAAAATAAAAGGAAACTACTGTGTGGCCCCTTTTAACTGAAAACATAAAACCGCGCCTCTTGGTTAGAAGCCCCTAGTTTGAACTGAGAATAGAAAATGTGCAGTGAAATGGTGTGTACGCCATTCCTTCATATCCACTACACGCCAATGTGGGGGAAAGAGCAGAATATGTAAACGTTGCGCAACTAAATAAGAAATTGTTTGCGAATTTCACAGTCCTGACGTCTTTTTTTCAAATTTCGAAATAGATTTCCGTTCGCAACCGTCACTTTCATTGAACACCAAGTCCAACTTCACGGCAGGCTGACATAATTTAATTGACAGCCTCTGTAGCCATACAAAAACGACAGGGGCTTTAGATTCCACCAATCGGCGTGCGGGAAGACCGGCAGGGGGCGGGGACTGTCGCGGAGGAGATTGGGATATCCCCGAACTCGCCTTCGAGCTGAGAATGAAGGCTGACAAGAAGCAGCTGTCTACACACAGATAGCTCTTCTCCCCTTCCCAAACAACACCGACTTCGCTCCTGATAATACCCTCACAGGACTAAGATATCGAGCTCACACGTTGGTTCAGACTCCCGATAACCACAACCGAGGCCTTTTTCCACACCAAACCCCATTCGACTCATTGAATGGACGATGTACAGATTTAAGAAACATGGCATCTGATGTTGTGGGGAAAAAAACAATGTACTCACGTGAGATAACGGCCCAAAAGATTTGGTAAAGCGTCTTCTCTTTTTCGGCGGAATTTTTAAAAAGTAATAGGGGGACCTACAAGAGAAAGACGACAACCGCCCTTTGCCATAAAAAGCTTGCTCCGGTCGAGTTGGAAGCAGCGACTCATACAACAGTTCACCAGCTGCAGACAGTGTATGAAAGGAGCAGCCGCCCGCTCGGCGCACGCTTTTATAGCTTCGGTCCGGAACCCGGATGCTGATGGCGCCGCCCCCACACCAAGGTCCTGGTTACCACAACAACCGCTCGAGCGGCAGGCGGTATAACGACGCCCGTAGCCCTCAGACAGCCCGTCCCGGACGGGAGGTGACTAATTCAACGGGAGCTTGTGCCAGTCTCTTTTGGAAGGTTTGGTACCGAGGGCAAAATTAATAAATCTGTCGGCATTTTCCTTCCTGGTCCAGTACCACGGCGTGCTTACGCCATCCCGTTTTCTATGTTGGTGTTTGGGGGCGGGGTAAGGTTGCTTCAGCTGGTATTTGTGGCTGTTTTATCTGTCACCTTGTTCTTTTTTTTCTCTCTCCTGTGTACCATTTGAGTTCAATAAAACGACAAATCGATCCTGGAATAACTGTGTGTATAAGTATATTTGTCTCCACCAAAGCAGACTTTAAATTAGCCTGAACTTTAGTAATTAAAAATGACTCACTTTAATTTGCATGTGTTACAATTTCATTTAGAGATAGTCCTCCACACACAGCTTCCTATAAAGTTATGGCAATTTTGTACGCCCGACTGTTCACGACAGCAGTAACTTAGGAAGCAATAGTTGAACGGCATTTTTTACTTTTCTTCTTTGGCCTCCTTGTCTCGAGAGACAATGGTTAAGCGCTTGGAGGTGGTCAGTGGTTTGTGGAGCAGCGCCTGAAGTGGCTATAAAGGCCAATATTAGAGTGACAGACTCTTCCACAGGTGCTGCAGAAAAAATTGTTTGTCACGGCTGTTACACAGTTGGCTCTCTCCTTGCGCTTCTGTCTTTTTTCCTGCCAACTGCTAAGTCTCTTCGATTAGCCACACTTTAGCCCCGCCTTTATGGCTGCCCGCCAGCTCTGGTGATCGCTGGCAACTGACTCCCACGACTTGTGATCAATATCACAGGATTTCAGGTCGCGTTTGCAGACGTCTTTAAAGCAGAGACATGGACGGCCGGTGGGTCTGATACCAGTGGCGAGCTCGCTGTACAATGTGTCTTTGGGGATCCTGCCATCTTCCATGCGGCTCACATGGCCAAGCCATCTCAAGCGCCGCTGACTCAGTAATGTGTATAAGCTGGGGATGTTGGCTGTCTCGAGGACTTCTGTGTTGGAGATACGGTCCTGCCACCTGATGCCAAGGATTCTCCGGAGGCAGCGAAGATGGAATGAATTGAGAAGTCGCTTTTGGCTGACATACGTTGTCCAGGCCTCGCTGCCATAGAGCAAGGTACTGAGGACACAGGCCTGAGGACACAAGCCTTTCCCATACGCTTGTTGATTTCTGCATCGAGAGACAGGTTACTGGTGATAGTTGAGCCTAGGTAGGTGAACTCTTGAACCACTTCCAGAGCGTGGTCGCCGATATTGATGGATAGAGCATTTCTGACGTCCTGTCCCATGATGTTCGTTTTCTTGAGGCTGATGGTTAGGCCAAATTTGTTGCAGGCAGCCGCAAACCTGTTGATGAGACTCTGCAGACACTCTTCAGTGTGAGATGTTAAAGCAGCATAGTCAGCAAAGAGGAGTTCCCTGATGAGGACTTTCCGTACTTTGGTCTTCGCTCTTAGATGGGCAAGGTTGAACAACCTGCCCCCTGATCTTGTGTGGAGGAATATTCCTTCTTCTGAAGACGAACGCGTGAGAGCAGCAGGGAGAAGAAAATCCCAAACAGTGTGGGTATGAGAACACAGCCCTGTTTCACGCCACTCAGGATAGGAAAGGGGTCTGATGAGGTGCCGCTATGCTGAATTGTGCCTTTCATATTGTCATGGAATGAGGTGATGATACTTAATAGCTTTGGTGGACATCCGATCTTTTCTCGTAGTCTGAAGAGACCACGTCTGCTGACGAGGTCAAAGGCTTTGGTGAGATGAATGAAAGCAATGTAGAGGAGCATCTGTTGTTCGCGGCATTTCTCCTGTATCTGATGAAGGGAGTACAGCATGTCAATGGTCGATCTCTCTGCACGAAAGCCACACTGTGCCTCAGGGTATACGCGCTCGGCTTGCTTCTGGAGCCTGTTTAAAGCGACTCGAGCAAAGACTTTCCCCACTATGCTGAGCAGGGAGATTCCACGGTAGTTGTTGCAGTCACCGCATTTTTTACTTTTACAGCTACTTTATTGTCTTAATTTTTAAGACAATAACTAGTCAATTTCTAAACTGTATCTATCCATATATCTGTGTATTTATATAAACTGTGTGAGCCATGGTGACCAAAGAGACTTGCTCTTTGTGGTTTTGTGTGTTGCCGCTTGTGATAGTCCAATCCTGGCAATCCTATTCTCAAAGCCCAGATGACCATGGCCGATCGCATTTATCACTTTTTTTTTGGTTTGTGGTGTGAAATTTGTAAACTTGGAATTTTGTAAAGGGCTCTTCTTAGCACTGTTGCCTCATTATGAATATTCCTGAATCAGGACACTTAAATTTGGTACTACAGTGTGGCCCCTTTTAACGGAAAATACAACCGCGCCTGGAACTGGGTATATAAAATGTGCAAGGAAATGTTGTGTATGCCATTCCTTCATATCCACTTCACGCCAATGTGACTTGCATTTAGTATTTTATATATTTAGGATTTAGCAACTTTAATAGCATGTATTTTCTGTTAATCCATAAGGAGACATTGGGAACATACGAATTAGGAGCAGGAGTAGGCCACTCAGCCCTTCGAGCCTGCTCCGCCATTCAATAAGTTCATGGCTGAACTGATTACTCCACATTTTCACATACCGCGCCCCCCATAACCTTCCACCCCTTGCTTATCAGGAATCTATTTCAAAAATATTCAAAGACTCCGCTTCCACCACCTTTTTGAGGAAGAGAGTTCCAAAGATTCACGACCCTCTGAGAGAAAAATATTCTCCTCAACTCTTGTCTTAAATGGGTGACCCCTTATTTTTAAACAGTGACCCCTAGTTCTCGATTCTCCCACAAGGGGAAACATCCTTTCCACATCCACCCTATCAAGACCCCTCAGGATCTTATATGTTTCAGTCAAGTCGCCACTTACTCTTCTAAATTCCAGCGGATACAAGCCTAGCCTGTCCAATCTTTCCTCATAGACAGCACACCCATTCCAGGTATTAGTGTAGTAAACCTTCTCTGTACTGCCTCCAACGCATTTACACCCTTCCTTCAATAAGGAGACCAGTACTGTACATAGTACTCCAAATGTGGTCTCACCAATGCCCTGTATTGCTGAAGCATAACCTCCCTATTTTTGAATTCAGTTCCCCTCATGATAAACAATAATATTCTATTAGCTTTCCTAATTACATGCTGTACCTGCATACTAACTTTTTGCGATTCATGCACTAGGACACCCAGATCCCACTGCATCTCAGAGCTCTGCAATCTCTCACCATTTGAATAATATGTTTCTTTTTTTTATTCTTCCTGCCAAAGTGAACAATTTCCCACTTTCCCACATTATGCTCCATTTGCCAGGTCTTTGCCCACTCACTTAACCTATCTATATCCCTTTGTAGCCCCCTTATGTCCTCGTCACAAGTTACTTTCCGACCTTTCTTTTGTGTCATCAGCATATTTAGCAACCATCCCTTTGGTCCCTTCATCCAAGTCATTTATACAAATTGTAAAAAGTTGAAGCCCCAGCCCAGATCACTGTGGCACACTACTCGTTACATCTTGCCAACCAGAAAAAGACCCATTTATGCCTACTCTCTGTTTCTTGTTAGCTAGCCAATCTTCTAGCACACAATAAGAGCTCAGGGTATTGGGGGTAATGTGTTCACATGGATTGAAGATTGGCTAACACACAGAAGGCAGAGAGTCGGGATCAGTGGGTCTTTTTCAGGTTGGAAAGCTGTAACTAGTGGGGTGCCACAAGGATCAGTCCTAGGGCCTCAACTATTTACTATCTATATCAATGACTTAGAGGAAGGGACAGAGTGTAGAGTGTATTGTATCCAGATTTGTTGACAATACAAAATAGGTGGGAAGGCATGTTGTGATGAGGACACAAAGAATCTGCAAAGGGATATAGAGAGGTTAAGTGAGTGGGCAAAAACTTGGCAGATGGAGTTCAATGTGGGAAAGTGTGAGGTCATCCACTTTGGTAGGAACAATAAAAAGGCAGATTATTATTTAGATGGAGAAAGACTACAAAATACTGCAGTACAGAGGGATCTGGGTGTTCTTGTACATGAAACACAAAAAGTTAGCATGCAGGTGCAGCAAGTAATTAGGAAGGCAAATGGAATTTTGGCCTTTATTGCTAGGGGGTTAGACTTTAAAAACAGGGAAGTCTTGTTACAACTGTACAAGGTGTTGGTGAGGTCACACCTGGAGTACTGCGTACAGTTTTGGTCTCAGTATTTAAGGAAGGATATACTAGCATTGGAGGCAGTTCAGAAAAGGTTCACGAAGCTGATTCCTGGGATGAAGGAGTTGTCTTCTCAAGAATAGCTAAACAGGTTAGGCCTTTATTCATTGGAGTTTAGAAGAATGAGAGGTGATCTTATTGAAACATATAAGATTTTAAGGGGGCTTGACAGGGTAGATGTTGATAATATGTTTCCACTGGTGGGGGAATCTCAAACTAGGGGACACAGTTACAGAATAAGGGGGCACACATTTAAAAATGAGATGCGAAGGAATTTCTTCTCTGAGGGTGGTGAATCTCTGGAATTCTTTGCCTCAGAGAGTTGTGGAGGCTAGGTCACTAAATGTATTTAAGGAGGAGGTAGATAGATTTTTGAAATCTCGGGGAGTCGAGGGGTATGCGGAGCAGGCCCCAAAGAGGAGTTGAGGCTGGGGACAGATCAGCCATGATCTTATTGAATGGCGAGGCAGGCTTGAGGGGCTGAATGGCCTACTCCTGCTCCTATTTCTTATGTTCTTCTGTTCTATGCATGCCAGTATGTTTTCCGTACACCATGAGCTTTTATTTTCTGCAATAACCTTTGATGTGGCACCTTATCAAATGCCTTCTGGAAATCTAAGTACAATACATCCACCGGTTCCCCTTTATCCGCAGCACATGTAACTCCCTCAAAGAACTCCAATAAATTGGTTAAACATGATTTCCCTTTCACAAAACCATGTTGACTCTGCCTGATTACCTTGAATTTTTCTAAATGCCCTGCTATAACGTCTTTAATAATAGCTTCTAACATTTTCCCCAAGACAGACGTTAAGCTAACTGGCCTGTAGTTTCCTGCTTTCTATCTCCCTCTCTTTGAATAAAGGAGTTACGTTCGCTATGTGGTAGTCCCGTGTTAACAATCCAAATAAAAGAAATCTTACAAAAGTATCTGATTTTCAATAGGGCATAACTAATAAAACCCAAATCATAAGAAGACGAAGGAAACATCAAATTAAAGTCTTACTTCTTGTATCCACTACACATTTCATTCCCTGCAGTGCCCACCCAATGTAGATTGCAGAAGGCCTCAAGCAAGCTCCTTCTCCAAGGTGTGGACGAAACTGGAAGAGAGGCAGGCAACAAGAGCCACCGCCCCCCAAAGGCTGTGTCTAGTCTGGACCTGGATGGCCTCCAGTATGCTAATTTAGTAGGAAAATATATTTAAAATTTGTCTATGGCTGTTGAAGTTCACCATGGGTACCCTTTCCCCTCACAGAAAACAATGAACTTGGCTACCCCCACACTAATGGGTCTTACTAAAGATATTCTTCCTGGAGCCCACTTGTTCCTAGTCATTAGAAGCAATGGACATTGCTTGAAGTACTGATGAAAAGGTCACTGTGTAAGGTCGTCCCACCATAGTGAACCAAGGGGCTGGAACCTGTGTAAAACCCCTGGGGCTATATGCACCAAAATATTTTTTACTATGTAATGCCAATGTACATTGCATTTAAAATGGATTGGCAAGAATTGTAAGGCACTTCATGTTTTTCTGTATCGAAGAAATCTGATCTCTCTTGTACTTTCTGAAATGTGAAATTTGAACTGTTTTGTGATGTATTTTTGCAAATTTTTGTGAATAAAGTATATTTTTGGAAAAAAAAATGATCCGGGGAGGGGTGGGGGGTTGGTGGAAGGGGAAAGGATATCAGCTGATGATGTCCAGACTGATTCATATTGAAGAGAGAAAGGGGTGATGTGCTTTTTAATTGCAACTACCTGATACAGTTTTAGAGTACAAGATTTACAGAGCTGTATATCCGTTTAATGTGACCATGTGAACAGGAGTGGACAGTTCAGCCCCTCAAGCCTGTTCCACCATTCAATTAGATCATGGCTGATTTGTACCTCAACTCCATCTATCCAACTTCAATCTGTATTCCTTAATATCCTTATCTAACAAAAATCTATCAATCTCAGTTTTGAAATTTTCAATTGACCTAGCTTCAACAGCTTTTTTGGGGAAGAGAGTTCCAGATTTCCACTACCCTTAGTGTGAAGAGGTGCTTCCTGAAATCACCCTTCAATGGTTTACCTTTAAGGTTATCCCCTTGCTCTGGCCAGTCCCACCAGAGGAAATAGTTTCTCTTTATCTACCCTATCAAATTCTTTAATCATCTTAAACACTTCAATTAGATCACTCCTTAATATTCTATATTCAAGGAATACAAACCTAGTCTGTGCAACCCTGTCCTTATAACTTAACCCTTTTAACTCCAGTATAATGGCGAATATGCGCTGCATCCCCTCCAAAGCCAATATATCCTTCCTGAGGTGTGGTGCCCAAAACTGAATGCAGTATTCCAGATGGGGTCAAATCAGAGCTCTGTCCAGCTGTAGCATAACTTCCACCCTCTTGAGATAAAGGCCAACATTTCGTGAACCATTTTAATTATTTTTTTGTCCACTAGCTTTTACTGATTTCATACTTGAACCCTAAATCTTTCTGCTCAGCAACAACAACGTTTGCTTTGCAAAATCAACCCTTTTGTCATTTAATCTCTCCTGCCCTTCCACCCTATCACAGACCTTCCCTGTTGTTTTTCCCCCTCACTGCTTTCCCTGCCTCTGTGTTTGCTCTAAACCTGTTACATCTATAACTTTTTCCAGTTCTGATAAAAGGTCATCTACCTGAAAGATTAACTCTTGTTACTTTCTCCACAGATGCTGCCTGACCCGCTGAGTATTTCCAGCATTTTCTGTTTTTATTTCAGATTTCCAGCATCTGCAGTACTTTGGTTTTCAACAAATTGTGTTTATATAGCGCTTTTAATGTAGTAAAATGTCTCAAGGCACTTTACAGGAGTATTATCAAACAAAATTTAATGCTGAGCCACTTAAGGAAATATTAGGGCAGATGAACAAAAGCTTGGCCACAAAGGTAGGTTTTAAGGAGTGTCTTTCTTTTTCCCTATCCAACATATACAAGATTATGTTGCCTGAGTGGATGAGCAGACTGACCATGGCACTGAATTAACAGGAAGCTATTCGGTGGGGGGGGTGGTGGGGGAAATAAAACAGAATGTGGTGGGGACAGTATAATCGGGGATAGATACTGTTCTCTGCAGCCATGACTGGGAGTTCCAAAGGTTGTGTTGCCTGCCTCCTGCCAGAGTTAAGGACCTCTCACAGTGCTACGAAAGTGCATCCATTTTTTATTGAATCTTAATTATGGACATTATTTTACTTGAAAAAACTGAAATGAATCCCATAGATGCTGGACTTTTGTGTTTTTTAAAAAAAGAGGGAATCTTTTAGACTTCGTTTGTAAACAACCCTTACTGCTGATCACCTGCTAAGATAAATAAACAACTTTTACTGGAAGATGTTTACAAAGAAGTGACCAGGCACAATTTATGAGTGTCAGGGGCTTTTTGATCTGCTGTTGGGAGTTTCGCATTTGGAGAGATTGTTTCCAGTTTCGCTTTGGACAGAGTTGGGGGTGTGAACAGTGTTTAAAAAAAAAAGTTGGTTTTGCTTGCCAAGGAAAAAGAAACACCCAGCTCATCTCTTTTTCCCTCTCTTTGAAAGAAACCCTGTGTATTCAGTGTGTTAGTCTCCTCTTATCCCCGTCTTTGAAGAAACCCTGTGTATCGAATGTGTGGGAGCTAAGACCTTAACACTGCATTTCTCCTGAGATGCTGGAAAAACCTGCCGGATAAATCCTCAACGCCGCCTGAACGAATTGCTCCAGAAAAGGATCCCAGTGTCCCGTCACCGTATACCCGAACACCAGACAAGAAAAAGTACATCAGACATCTTTCCATATCTTTTTTTTTCTTCAAGAATGAGCAAGTATTTGGCCAAAGTATTCTTATTTTGTCTTTTTTTTTGTAACAGAGCTCTAAAGAGAAAATCTCTATTTTTCGGTTAATCTGTGTGTGTGTGTGTGTGCGTGCATGCATGCATGAGACAGAGGGGCTAAGGTAAAAAGGGAACTTTCATATAGTGATCTGTGTGTTAATGCTTTGTTTCGTTACTGGTTAAGTCTTGTTTTATAATAAACTGATGATTGTTTTGTTTATTACAGAAACCTGGTTGGTGTATTTTATTCTGGGATAAAGAGTAGAGTATATGATTAACCACATCGATATCTGTGTAAACATTTAAATATATGTTGTGACTTGTGGTGAAGTGGAACTAGAAATGACAGTGCACTCCTCCCACCTTGATTGTAACATATAATTGGGGGCTCTGCAGGGTAACCCAATGCTGAAGATGTACAATTGTAAGTAGGGTAATAATAATTGAAAAGAGGAAAAGTAAAAAAAATACTGTTTCTTGTGCAATAAAGTGTACATTACCGGAATGTCTTCGCTCGTTGCTACGATATTGCTGGGGAAGGAGGATGTATCTCTGAGTGATTTAAGAAACTTAACCAAGGTTAGACTAAAGGATTTGGCAGAACTGTTGATGTTAAGAGTTAAAACCAGGGGCTAAGAAAGCAGACATAATTGAAGTAATAGCACAACATTTAAAATTGGAAGAAGGCGGCGGCGAACTAGATGGTAGTTCAGTTGAAATAGCTAAAATTCAGTTACAGATGAAGCAGCTTGAGCTTGACCAGGAAAAAGAACTGACAATGAAAAAAACTGGAACTAGAATTTCAAAAAGAAAGTGTAAGAGAAGGAAGGGAATTTGAATTTTAAAAAAAGATGGAACTAAGACAAAGGGGCGGTCATGACTCCAGTGAATGTTCTGGTGAGGAAAGATCTGACTCCAGCCCAAGACCCAGTGGAGACCTGTTTAAATTTGTGTAAGCCCTCCCGAAGTTTGATGAAAGGGATGTAGAGGCATTTTTAATTTCTTTTGAAAAGATAGCCAAACAGATGAAGTGGCCGAAGGAAACTTGGACACTGCTTATGCAAAGCCAGTTGATGGGTGGAGCTCATGAAATTTATGCAATGCTTTCTGAGGAGGTCTTTGTGGATTGAGATGGCAAAAAAGGCTATTCTCGCTGCTTATAGTCCCTGAAGCTTACCGGCAGAAATTTTGGAACCTCCGAAGACAGTCTGGGCAGACTTGTATAGAATTTATTTATTTATTTAGAGATACAGCACTGAAACAGGCCCTTCGGCCCACTGAGTCTGTGCCGACCAACAACCACCCATTTATACTAACCCTACAATAATCCCATATTCCCTATCACCTCCCTACACTAGGGGCAATTTACAACGACCAATATACCTATCACCTGCAAGTCTTTGGATGTGGGAGGAAACCGGAGCACCCGGCGAAAACCCACGCAGACACAGGGAGAACTTGCAAACTCCGCATAGGCAGTACCCAGAATCGAACCCGGGTCCCTGGAGCTGCGCCACTGTGCTGCAGCCTCAGCTCCAGGGTAAAGCAAATTAATTTTTATCGTTGGATGTGGGCACTATAGGTAGAGGCCACGTATGAAGCCCTTAGGGAATTAATTCTACTGGAAGAATTTAAAAATTCACTCCTTCCGTTAGTAAGAATCCATATAGAGAACCAGAAGCTCACAGACCTGCGGACAAAGAATGGATGGTTGTTCACCAGATAGTGGTACCACCCAAGTATCGCCGGAAAATATTAAGGATAGTGCATGAAATTCCTATAGAGGGACATGTGGGGATCTGGAAGACCCAATCATGTATAGGTCGACATTTTTACTGGCTAGGTCTTTCCAAGGACGTGGTGCAGTTTTGTAAAACATGCCATGTGTGCCCGATTGTGGGAAAACTGCAACCTGCCATAAAACTGGCACCTCTAATTCCCATATCAGTTATTGGGAACCTTTGTTTTCCAAAAATATACTTTATTTATAAAAATTTGCAAAAAATACATTACAAAACAGTTCAAATTTGACATTTTGGAAAGCAAATTAGAGATCAGATTTCATCGGTATGGAACGTGAGGTGCCTCACAGTTCTTGCCATTCCATTTTATATGCAATGTACATTTGCATTACATAGCAAAAACATTTTTGATGCATCCAACCCAAGGGGTTTTACACAGGTTCGAGCCCCTCAGTATACTATGGCAGGAGGTCCTTACACAGTGGCCTTTCCCCATTGAGCCTTAGCGGCTGCTGCCCCAAGCTTTGGTCCCTCTCTTGGCACGTAGTCCTGAACCTTGGAATGTGTCAGTCTGCAACACTCAGTCGTGGACAACTCTTTGCACTGAAAGACCAGCATGTTTCGGGCAGACCAAAGCGCATCTTTCACCGAGTTGATGTTCCTCTAACAGTTAATGTTTATTTCGGTGTGTGTCCCTGGGAACATCCTATACAGCACCGAGTCCTGCGTTATGGAGCTGCTCGGGATGAACCTCAACAAAAACCATTACATCTCTTTCCACACCTGCTTTGCAAAGGCACATTCCAGAAGGAGGTGGACAATGGTCTCTTCCCTACCACAGCCACCTCGAGGGCAGTGTGCAGATGCAGTGAGACTCTGGGCATGCAGGAAAGATCTGACGGGGAGCGCCCTTCTCACCGCCAGCCACGCTATGTCTTGGTGCTTGTTTGAAAGTTCTAGCGGTGAGGCATTCTGCCAAATGACTTTGACAGTCTGCTCGGGGAACCATCCGACAGGATCGACCATCTCCTTTTCCCGCAGGGCCTTGAAGACGTTACGTACAGACCACTGCCTGATGGATTTGTGGTCAAAGGTGTTTTTCTGTACAAACATTCCCATGAAGGATAGGTGGTATAGCACAGTCCAATTGAATGGAGCATTCTGTGGCAATGTGGCCAGACCCATCCTTCGCAACACAGGGGACAGATAGAACCTCAGCATGTAGTGACACTTGGTGTTTGCGTACTGGGGTTCTACTCACAGCTTGATGCAGCTGCACGCAAAGGTGGCTATTAGGATGAGGGTGACGTTGGATATGTGTTTTTCCCCCCCCCCCTTTATCCAGAGGTTTGATCATCGTGTCGCTGCGGACACAGTCCATTTTCGATCTCCAGATAAAGCGGAAGATGGCTTGGGTGACCGCCATGGCACAGGAGTGGGGTATGGGCCAGACGTGAGTGCCTTGCACCTGATAACCAGATTCTTACCCACAATGGAGAGAGAACGCTGCTCTCACATGCCCAGTTTCTGTTTTACCATGGCTATATGCTCCTTACAGTTTTTGGTGCACACCCCGGCCCCTCCGAACCATAACCCTAGCACCTTCAGGTAGTCTGACCTAACGGTGAAGGGAACAAAGGATCGGTCGGCCCAGTTCCCAAAAAACATGGCCTCGCTCTTTCTGCGATTTACTTTGGCTCCTAAGGCCAGTTTGAACTGGTCACAGATGCTCATCAGCCTGCAAATGGACGACCCTGCAAATGGATCCAAGCAGAAGACAGTGACATTGTCCATGTACAGGGAGGCTTTAACCTGAGTGCCACTGCTGCTTAGGATTGTCACCCCTCTTATGCCCACATCCTTCAGCAAAAGGTTCCATACAGCAAGCAAACAAAACGGAAGAGAGGACAGCCCTGCCTGATTCCAGATTCAATCGGGAAACTTTCTGATTCCCACCCATTCATTGAGACTGCGCTACTGATGTTTGTATAGAGCAGTTGGATCCAATTGCAGAGTCTCTCCCCAAACCCCATTTTGGAGAGCACGTCCATCACGTAAGTGTGCGATATCCTGTCAAAAGCCTTCTCCTGGTCCAAGCTGGTGAGGCAGGCATCAACCCTCCTGTCCTGCACATTGGTGATTGTATCCCTGAGCAGCATGAGGCTCTCTGAGATCTTCCTGCCGGGTACAGTATAGGTCTGATCAGGGTGAATCACCAACTCCGGAGCAGACTTGGACTCGACTGGCGATGATTTTGGGCAGAATCTTGTAGTCCACATTAAGTAGTGAGATGGGCCGCCAATTTCTGATTTCCTCCCTCTCCCTCTTCCGCTTGTAGATGGGGGTGATGATGCCTTTCCTCATGGATTCTGGCATGCTGCTGGCCAAAAGCATACTCTTGTACACTTCCAGCAGATCTGGGCCAATCCAGTCCCACAGAGTCGAATACAAATCAACCAGTAAGCCATTGCTTCCAGATTGTGGGAAAACCGCAAACTGCCATAAAACCGGCACTTCTAATTCTCATACCAGTTTTTAGGGAACCATTTAGTAGGGTGTTGGTAGACTGTGTAGGACCTTTACTGAAAACAAACGTGGGACACCAATATATACTCACTATCATGGTTTTAGCTACTCGGTTCCCAGAGGCCATCTCTTGAGAACCATTTCTGCTAAGGTAGTGGTAGAGAAGTTAACCCAATTCTTCACTAGATATGGATGACCGATTGAGATTCAGTCGGATCAAGATTCCAATTTTATGTCTAAAGATTTTCAGGAAGTTATGGGTAATTTGGAAAGAACACAGTTAAAGTCTTCAGCATACCACCCACAGACACAAGGGGCTTTAGAAAGGTACCATCAGACCCTCAAAATGATGAGCAGGGCATACTGTCATGAATATCCCCATGATTAGGATAAAGGGCTAGAATTTCTTTTGTTTGCCACTAGAGATTCACCTAATGAGTCTACAGGTTTTAGTCCCTTTGAATTAGTTTACGGACATGAGATAAGAGGTCCTCTACAACTAATAAAGAAAGGTTTTTAGAACAGAGGGACGAATCTTCTGTGTTAGCTTATGTATCTGTGTTCCGGGAACAGCTCATGAGAGACTGCAAAGTGGCCCAGGAACACCTTCAAACTTCCCAAACAACCATGAAGAAATGGGCAAACAGCATGTCAAGACCCAAACATTTCAACCAGAGGATGAGGTGTTGGTATTACTGACTTTACAGGGTGAACCGCTGAAAGCACAGTTCAGTGGTTCATATAAAGAGGTCAAGAGTAAAGTAAATTATTTGATTGCACCTCAGATCGCTGGATAAAGAATTGGCTGTGTCATATCAATATATTGAAACAATATTGTTGCCGGAAGGAAGATCAGCAAGCACAGGTATGTCAGGTAGTAGGGTCAGCGAAGGATGAAAGGGATAGTGAGGATAAGGCAGTTCTCAAAATGAACTTCCTACTATCCAGTTAGCTAATGTGGAATTATTAGGGAGATTGGACACTATGCTTTCATACTTAGATGCAGGACAATGCGAAGTCCTAACAAGGCTACTTATGACATCTAAAGGAGTCTGTAGGGACAAGCAGAATGTACAACCTTAGCCACGCATGATGTGAATGTAGGGGAATCTTTTCCCATAAAACAGCATCCTTATTGCGTGTGTCCAGAGAAACAGGCACAGGTAAAAACAGAAATCCAATACATGTTGGCAAACCACCTAATTGAACCCAGTCAAAGCAACTGGAGTTCCCCAGTGGTGATCATGCCTAAACCTGATGGTTCAACTAGATTCTGCATAGACAACAGAAAAGTTAATGCAGTAACAAAGGCAGACTCCTACCCAATTCCTCGCTTGGAAGACTGTATTGACAGAGTGGGCAGTGCCATGTTTCTTACAAAAATAGATATGTTAAAGCGATACTGGCAGGTTCTTTTAACATACTGAGCTCAAGCAATATTGGCCCTTGTCACACCAGACGGTCTTTTCCAATGCTGAGTGTTGCCATTCGGGCTAAAAAAATTCCCCAGCCACTTTTCAGAGACTAATGAACCAAGTGGTAGCCAGTGTTCCTAACTGTGTGGTTTACCTTGCTGAAGTGCTTGTATACAGTGACACTTGGAAGGACCACTTGAAACAATTGGAAGCTTTGTTTAGAAAATTATAATCAGCTGATTTGGTGAATTTGCAAAAGCAAGAGTAACCTACCTCGGGCATATAGTAGGGCAAGAAGAAGTGTTGCCAAGAAGAGCAAATGTACAAGCATTGGTGGAGTTCCCTACCCCTAAGACTAAACAAGAAATCATGAGATTTTTGGGGATGTGTGGTTTCTACCGCAAGTTTGTACCAAATGTTAGTACTATAGCTGCATCATTGACAGATTTGCTACAAGAAAACCCCACAGTAGTGTGGTCAAGGGAGTGCCAAGCATCTTTTGAGAGGCATAAAGCCATTTTGATTAATGAACCAGTGTTGGCTGCTCCAAATTTCACTAAGCCCTTCAAGGTAGCAATTGATGCCATTGACCTGGGGGGTCAGTGCAGTCCTGTTACAAGACGACGAATCAGGCATAGAAAGGACAGTGGGATACTTTTTCCAGAAAGCTAAATTGACACCAAAAAACTATTCAACAGTGGAAAAAGAAAGCCAAGGCTTATTACTAGCTGTTAAGATTTTTGAGGTCTATGTCCGCCACGGTCCGCCTTTGTAGAAAAATTCAAAAACCAGAATGCCAGACTATTCCAATGGATTTTACTATTGCAACCTTATCAGTTAAAGATTATCCACATTGTGGGAAAAAATAATGTAATTGTGGATGCTTTGTCTAGGACTTAACTTTGCTTAGAGTTATTTGAGTGCAAAGATGGTACAAAGCAGAACTGTATTAGCTACGAGTACAAATGAATGCGAATGAATGTACAAATGTGTTTAAAAAATTTTTCATCTTCTATTTTTTTCATACTTTGTAATGAAATGCATTTGAAAATGATGTTTCACTCCTCCAAGGATGGAGATGTTATAAAAGTGCTTCCCTTTTTTTGTTGAATATTAATTATGGACATTGTTTTATTTGGGAAAACTGAAACGGATTCCATAGATGCTGGACTTCATGTTTCTTTTTAAAAAGAGGGAATTGGAAGATCTTTTTAGATTAGATTAGATTAGAGATACAGCACTGAAACAGGCCCTTCGGCCCACCGAGTCTGTGCCGAACATCAACCACCCATTTATACTAATCCTACACTAATCCCATATTCCTACCAAACATCCCCACCTGTCCCGAAATTTCCCTACCACCTACCTATACTAGTGACAATTTATAATGGCCAATTTACCTATCAACCTGCAAGTCTTTTGGCTTGTGGGAGGAAACCGGAGCACCCGGAGGAAACCCCCTGTCTTTGAAGAAACCTTGCGTATCGAATGTGCAGGAACTAAAACCTTAATGCTGCATTTCTCCTGAGACGCTGGAAGAATCTGCCGGATAAATCCTTGACGCCGCCTATAGGAACTAAAGGGTGAACCTATGCCATTTTATATCTGTTGGGTGAATATATAAGTTGTGGTCTGATAAAACTCACGAGATGCTACGTTTTAAATTAGAATGATTTCAAATGATGTTGCACTTATGCTCTGTCTGTGTATATATGCGAGGCCCACACGTGCCAAGAACAAGGCACATTAATTTTGTCATGTACATTGATTTTGAAACTGTTTGCTGGAGTGAGGAAATGACTTGTTGAACAGATCAGCGGTGGCTGGAAAAGACATTTAGATATTAACAGACAGTGCTTGGAAGGACAAAGGACCATTCCCTGACACATTGAACCCACAAATGGACCTTGATCGCCAGGTATTGTGAGTAAGAGCAGCATTCCAGAGACTGCTAAGCTGGTACAATCCAGGATTGGTTAACCAGCTGGTCACATGACTAACTGGCTGCTTCAGGGATTTTTTGAACTGGCCACAGAGAGTTTGAACTGAGAGTGTCCATTTGCTTCTGGACTGAGAAGATCTCTCCTGTCTGCTCCCATCTCTTTCTCACCTGCCTCTGAATCCACTGAAGACACATGAACCCCAAGAGAGAAAAGTCTCCGACAGTGAACAACATTTAAGAAGAATACTGGGCCCCAATGAAAAGCAAGATCTACCTACAATCAAGGACTCTACAGCGAGCTCGAATTACCATGACAAAAACTCTTCAGATATTGCCTCAAACTTTTCCACTTTATTTTTCTTCTCTTTTCTGTCTCTATTTGCATGTGTGTATCGCGTATGCATGCTAGCATGGGCGTATCGTGTATCCATAACCGTCAACTGAATTAGAGTTTAAGTTCAAGTTTAATAAATTTCAACCTTTCTTCTTTAAACCTAAGAAAACCTGTTTGTGCTGGTGTCTTTGCCTGATAATTGGAAAGTGGTAAACAAGGATTCACCAAGGGGGAGCTAAAAACACGGTGTGTTTAAAATTAAACCCTGTTACGGTAAGACTAGGTGAAGGCTGAGAGGGATCCCTAGACACCTTTCTCACCTGCTCGTAACAATATTTATATATTATATATATAAATGTATTAGATTAGCATTAAGTTGTGGACTTTGTGTTTAGAATTATGTTGTTAAATATGAAATGTATAATGGTATACTGTAGTGGGGAGCTGGTGAGAGATGGTGTTTATTTTCACAACCTTAGCAGAAGTAGTGTTGCTATGAGACCGGATGCCCATTCTGCCTTTCGAACTAAAATAGACTCAGTCACAATAAGGTATAGACTTGGTAGACCTCACGAAGGATGATAATGCAAATAAAGATATTCACAGACCAATCAAGATTTGAATTGACAGCAAACATTCCCAATTGTGTGACAATGAGTGGGCCATCAAGCTGTTTGCAGAGACAATGTGCAGAGGGTAGGGTCGTATCTGCTGTAATCTGATTACTATAAACTAATCAAGAAGAGACAATGTACAGAAGGTGAGGTTAAGCCTGACCAATCAGAGGATTAAGGTGGACTATAATCTGGTGTGGAAGGATGGAACCCTCAGAGGGGGCCATAAGTGACAGGTGCTGGAACAACTCTGGACTCACCGATTCAAGAAGTCAACAGAATACCTCAAGAAGGAAGACCAGGCCACAGCAGCTCGGAGGGCAAGGACCGAGGGCACCCTATATCCTGCTGTATAACTACTGCTGTTGGTTAAGTATTGCTTGTATATTCTTGCTGTACTTCATAAACTCTCTATCTTGATTAAGAAATCAGAGTTTGTACCTTGTGGGTCAAAAGCTAGTCAATATCCCACCTAAACACATTAGATCTTACACGCCTGAACAAATTGCTCCATAAAAGGATCCCAGTGACCCATCACTGTATACCTGGACACCAGACAAAAAAAAATGGACATCGAACATCTTTCCATATCTTTTTTTTCTTCAAGAATTAGCAAGTATTTGGCCAAAGTATTCTTTGTTTGTCTGTTTTGGAACTGATCTCTAAAGAGCAAATCTCTTGATTTTTCAGTTAACTGGTGTGTATGTGGTATGAGAGGGGCTAAGGTAAAAAGGGACCTTTCATATAATGATCTGTGTGTTCATATTTTACTTGGTTACTGGTTAAGTCTTGTTTTATAATAAATTGATGATTATTTTGTTTATTAAAGAAGCCTGGTTGGTGTATTTTATTCTGGGATAAAGAGTAGAGTATATGATTAACCGCATCGGTATCTAGATAAACATTTATGCTGTGACCTGTTGAAAAATGGTACTAGAAACGACAGTGCACTCCTCCCGCCTTGGTTGTAACAACAGCTGGAGAAGAACTTGGAGTAGGAGGGGAAGGATCTAGTTGTCGTGATTCAGATAGGAATAGTGTCATAGGTAAAACTAGGAATGAGGTTATGCTGAGAGAGTTTGAGGAGCTAGGGTCGAAATTGAAATGCAGAATCTCACAGTTAATCTCTGGATTGTTACCTGAGCCACGTGCAAATTGGCATATGGACAGACAGCTACAACTTGCATTTGTATAGTGCATTTAATGTAATAAAACATCCCAAGGTGCTTCACAGGAGCATTATGGAGCAAAATTGGACACTGAGCCACATAATGAGATATTGGTCAAAGAGGTAGGTTTTAAGGGCGACTTAAAGAAGAAAGGGAGGCGGAGAGGTTTAGGGAGGGAATTTCAGAGCTTAGGACCCATCAGCTGAAGGCACAGCTGCCAATGGTGGTGTGATTAAAGTCAGGAATTCTGAATAGGCCAGAATTAGCAGAGCACAGAAATCTAAGGGGGGTTGTAGGGATGAAGGAGATTATAGAGATAGGGAGGGGCGAGGCCACGAAGCGACTTGAAAACAAGAATGAGAATTTTGAAATCGTGGTGCTGTTTGACTTGGAGCCAGTGAGTGTGGGGAGATGGATGAGCAGGATTAGATTAGAAGGTGAAATGCGTGACTGAAAGTATGGTGTGGAAGGCAAGGATTTCAATTCATGGGACACTCACACCAGTACTGGAAAAAGAGGAATCTGTTCCATTGGGATGGGCTGCACTTAATCCTGGCTGGCCCGTGTTCTGTCAATTCAAATAATTAGGAACATAGGAGCAGGAGTAGGCCATTCAGCCCATCGAGCCTGCCCCACCCTTCAATGTGGTCATGGCTGATCATCCACTTCAATGCCTTTTTCCCACACTATCCTCATATCCCCTTATGTCATTTGTATTTAGAAATCTGTCAGTCTCTGCCTTAAACATACTCAATGACTGAGCTTCCACAGCCCTCTGGGGTAGAGAATTCCAAAGATTCACAACCCTCTGAGTAATGAAATCTCTCCTCATCTCAGTCCTAACTGGCTTCCCCTTTATTTTGAAATTGTGTCCCCTGGTTCTAGACTCCCCAGCCAGGGGAAACATCTTAGCTGCATCTACCCTGTCTATCCTTTTAAGTATTTTGTAGGTTTCAATGAAATCACTATGGGAACAAATCTGGTGAACCTTCATTGCACTCCCTCTATGGCAATAATATCCTTCCTATGGTAAGGGGACACAGTAATCCAGGTGCAGTCCAACCAAGGTTCTATACAATTGAAGCAAGACTTCACTACTCCTGTACTCAAATCCTCTTGTGATAAATGCTGACATACCATTAGCCTTCTTAATTGCTTGCTGCACCTGCATGTTAGCTTTCAGTGACTTATTGATAAGGACACCCAGGTCCCTTTGTACATCTACACTTTCTAATCTCTTACCATTTAAGAAATACTCAGCACATCTGTTCCTTCTACCAAAGTGGATCACCTCACATTTTTCCACATTATATTCCATCTGTCACGTTCTTGCCCACTCACTAAGTCTGTCCAAATCCCCTTGAAGCCACTTTGCATCTTCCTCACAACACACATTCCCACCTAGTTTTATGTAATTTGCGAACTTGGAAATACTACATTTTGTCCCCACATCAAAATCATTGATGTATGTTGTGAACAGCTGGGGCCCAAGCACTGGTTCCTGCAGTACCCCACAAGTCACAGCCTGCTAACGTGAGAATGACCCATTTATTCCTACTCTCTGCTTTCTGTCTGCTAATAATCCTTAATCCATGCCAGTATATTACCTCCAATCCCATGTGCTTTAATTTTGCTAACTAACCTCCTGTGGGGGGCTTTATCAAAAGTCTTCTGAAAATCCAAGTATACCACATCCACCAACTCCCCTTTATCAATTCTGTTAGTAACATCCTCAAAAAACTCCAACATGTTCGTCAAACATGATTTCCCAAACATAAATCCATGTTGACTATGTCCAATCAGATCATTATTATCCTAGTGTCCCTTTATCACATCCTTTAGAATAGATTCTAGCATTTTCCCAACGACTGATGTAAGGCTAACAGGTCTGTAATTCCCTGTTTTCTCTCTCCCTCCCTTCTTAAATAGTGGGGTGACATTTGCTACCTTTCAATCTGCAGGAACCGCTCCAGAATCTATAGAATTTTGGAAGATGATCACCAATACATCCATTATCGTCGTAGCTACCTTTTTCAACACTCTAGGATATAGAATATCTGGTCCTGGGGACTTATCAACCTTCAACCCCACTAATTTCTCCAATACAACCTTCTTACTAATACTAATTTCCTTCAATTCCTCATTCCCCCTAATCCCTTGGATCTCTAATTCTGGGAGATTTCTTGTATCTTTCTCAGTGAAGACTGGCACAAAGTAATCATTTATCTTCCCTGCCATTTCTCTATTCCCCATTATAAATTCTCCTGACTCTGCCAGTAATGGACCCACATTTGTCTTAGCCAAACATTTCCTTTTTACGTACCTATAGAAGCTTTTACAGTCCATTTTAATATTTTTTGCTAGCTTACATTCATATTCTATTTTCCCTTTCTTTATCTGTTTCTTCGTCCTCCTTTGCTGTATTCTAAAATCCTCCCAATCCTCAGGTTTACTACTATTTCTGGCAACTTTATAGGCCTTTTAATCTTATACAATCCTTAACTTTCTTTGTTATCCATGGTTGATTGCCTTTACTTTTGGGGGTTTTGTGCCTTCAAGGAATGTATAGTTGCTGTAAACTATGTAATATTTATTTAAAGACTATCCATTGCCTATGTACTGTCACACCTTTTAATGTATTTTCCCAATCCACCTCAGCCAATTTGCTAATTAGGATAGTAGACAGGGCTTTAAAGTAATGAAGGGTGGTGGAAGGATTCAGGAAAGGGTATATTCAAAAACAGTAAGAGAAACGTCAAGGCTGTAGAGCAGAGTAGCGTTTTGGGTTAAAATAAGCAGAATGGGTTTGGAAGGGACAGAGCTTAATAAAGGTTATAGGGCATTAGCGACTAAGATGAAATTAAAGAAAAATAGAAAAAAAAACGTTAAAAGCTGTATCTGAATGTGTGAAGCATTTGCAACAAAATCGCTGAACTAATAGCGCAGATATAAAAAAATTAGTTTGATCTGATAGCCATTACAAAGATGTGGTTGCAGAGCGAACAAGTTTGGGAACCAAATATTGGGTGGTAACCCTGACAATAAGGGATGGGATAAAGACAGTAGAGAGAAAGGATGTTAGCTCAGAAAATGAAGATGTAGAATCAGTTTGGATGGAGCTAAGAAACACAAGGGGCAGTAAAGACTGTTGGAACAGTGGTTTCAGAAGAATTAAGAAAATCTTCATGGCAATGAGGTGGAAGTGGTGAACCCCAGTATCTTTATGTGGAAAACTAAAGCCAAGTACAGTGTGATTATGAGAAAGAGGTGAAACGCCACATTGCCTTAACCGGAAGTATTAAGACTAATTTTAACTCTAAATGGAAGTTGTGCAGGTTGGGGCCAAAACGGATGGCAAACTTCATGAAGTCTGAAGTTTCCTGGGCATCATCTGCATAGGCCCTATTAATGTCCCATGCAAAGGAACCGTAGTTGGTTAGTGGTTGGGTTTTGGGCAGCAGGAGGTCATAGAGACATAGAGTTATACAGCACAGAAACAGATCCTTCGGCCCTTCGTGTCTGTGCCGGCCATCAAGTACCTATCTATTCTAATCCCACATTCCAGCACTTGGCCCATAGCCTTGTATGCTATGGCATTTCAAGTGCTCATCTAAATACTTCTTAAATGTTGTGAGGGTTCCTGCCTCTGCAACCCCTTCAGGCAGTGTGTTCCAGATTCCAACCACCCTCTGAGTGAAAAATCTTTTCCTCAAATCTCCTCTAAGCCTCCTGCCCCTTACCTTAAATCTATGCCCGTTGGTTATTGACCCCTCCACTAAGGGAAAAAGTTTTTTCCTCTCTATCCTATCAATGCCCCTCATAATTTTGTATACCTCAATCAGGTCCCCCCTCAGCCTTCTCTGCTCTAAGGAAAACAACCCCAGCCTATCCAGTCTCTCTTCATAGCTGAAATGCTCCAGCCCAGGTAACATCCTGGTGAATCTCCTTTACACCCTCTCCAGTGCAATCACATCCTTCCTATAGTGTGGTGCCCAGAACTGTACACAGTACTCCAGCTGTGACCTAACTAGCATTTTATATGCTCCATCATAACCTCCCTGCTCTTATATTCTATGTCTCAGCTAATAAAGGCAAGTATCCCAAATGCCTTCCTAACCACCTTATCTACCTGTGCTGCTGAATTCAGTGATCTATGGACCAGTACACCAAGGTCCCTCTGACCCTCTGTACTTCCTCGGGTCCTACCATCCATTGTATATTCCCTTGCTTTGTTAGTCCTCCCAAAATGTATCACCTCACACTTCTCAGGATTAAATTCCATTTGCCACTGCTCCACACATCTTACGAGCCTGCAATCTAAGGCTTTCTTCCTCACTATTTACGACACCACCAATTTTCGTGTCATCTGCAAACTTGCTGATCATAGCTCCTATATTCACGTCTAAATCATTAATGTACACTACAAACAGCAGGGGTCGCAACACCGATCCCTGCTGTACACCACTGGTCACAGGCTTCCACTCGCAAAAACAACCCTCAACCATCACCCTCTGCCTCCTGCCACTAAGCCAATTTTGGATCCAATTTGCCAAATTGCCCTGGATCCCATGGGCTCTTACCTTCTTCACCAATCTCCCATGCGGGACTTTATCAAAAGCCTTACTGAAGTCCATGTAGACTACATCAACTGCTTTACCCTCATCTACACATCTAGCCACCTCCTTGAAAAATTCAATCAAGTTTGTTAGTCATGATCTCCCCCTGACAAAGTCATGCTGTCTATCCTTGATTAATCCCCGCCTCTTCAAGTGGAGATTAAACCCTCAGAATTTTTTCCAATAGTTTCCCTACCACTGATGTTAGACTCACTGGCCTGTAATTACCTGGTTTATCCCTGCTACACTTCTTGAATGATGTTACAACATTCGCTGTCCTCCAGTCCTCTGGCACCTCTCCTGTGGCCAGAGAGGATTTGAAAATTTGTGTCAAAGCCCCTCCTATCTCCTCCCTTGCCTCACATAACAGTCTGGGAAACATCTCATCTGGGCCTGGGGATTTATCCACTTTTAAGTCCACTAAAACAGCTAATACTTCCTCCTTTCAATGCTAATATGTCCAAGTATATCACAGTCCCCCTCCTTGATCTCTACACCTACATCATCTTTCTTCATAGTGAATACAGATGAAAAGTAATAATTTATTTAGGTACCACTAGGGATGTGAAGGAACATTCCCTGGCAGTCAGCAAACTGTTTGGTATGGGAGTTGGATGAAGGACAATATCAGTGGAGGTAAGCCTGGGCAGAGGAGACCCAAAGTTTCCTGTTCTTCCTGACCCACAAGAGGGAAAAAACCCTTCCTTTCTGGGCATCTTCTGGTACCAGCTCCTCTTGCCACATTGTTGGCCTGGCAAGGCAACTTCAGTGGCTTCCTTGCACAGGTCTTGCATTAGAATTGCAGTCTGTGCCCAATGATGTCAGTGGAACCTGATATCCCTATACAATGAAAGACTGCCCCCTCTTCCCCTGCCTCTGGCAGACTTCCCACTCACCTTCTTAAAAGAGCAGGTTAGGATTACAACCTATACAAAGGCACTAGGATCGGTGCAGGTGAGTCATTATGGTTTCTTCTGGGTGGGTAGGATAAAACAGGCCCTTTTTTGATGGATAGTGAAAATTATTTTGGAGTTGGAGGCATGTAGAACACGTAAACTATCTGAGAGCTGGATGCTGGCTAATTCACAGATGCTTTTTTAGTACTCTGTGTGAGGAAGATTGTTGGTCATCAGCTTGCAGAAAATAATGACTGATTACTGAAGTTATGAGAAAGAATGATCAGTGTGCAGTAACCGAGTATGTCGCAGGAAGAAGATTTGTATCAGTGGATGGTGATGGAATGATTGTCACTTCAGAAAAAGACCACATTAAGCATTTTTAATATCATTATACTTCCCCCAAAATTGGGCATTTCTGACTCTACTAAAGTTGTTGTAGCAAAACTCCACACTTTCACCATGATGGTATAATAAGTTGTACGCTTCTTAGTTTGGGAGTGAGGAGGCACCCAACCATCTTAGTATTAGGCTAAGGTGACCCAGAAAGAGTAAAAAGTGGTTCTGTGGGGAACTAAAACCCGGTATAACTTCTTGCTTTGTACTGCACCTGCTTCATGTACTGTGCCTAATCTGATTTAAGTGTACCTGGAGCTAAGAGTTGTGCAGTGGCATTGTGTGTTATGAATGTTGTGTACAAGAAAGCAGGAATTTATGTAAAGAATATTAGTTGAAGGGTATCCGATGAGTCTTTGATCTCTTCACTTCAGTTCCACATCAGAGAATTGGGTTGTAAGTATCCCATCCACCTCTAAGGCATATAAGATCTCTTGGAGTGAGCTTGCTTCTAAAAAAATAATTATTAAGTTCAAAGTATGTTCACAGTTTCACTAACCCAACACAGAGGGACTCCTTAGACTATTGAGTGAATTAGTTAACTTCTTGCCAGGATGATCAAAAAAGAAGTCAAATTCGGAAATACTGAGTTAATACTTCATTAGTATTAATCTTGTTATCATGGATGCGCTGTCATAACGTTAAGCTCTGAGGAGTTCACGAAGTACAAGAGTCGTTATCACTAACTGACAGTCGAAAAACATCATAACTACAAATGCAGTATCTTGGTGTCAGCTGGGTTCTTGCTTTGTAACAGGCTCAATAGCCCTGATCACTGAATGATTCACCAGGTTATATTCACCATTGCTTTTTATTGTGTCTATTCCATATATTGTGACTCATTTGAATAGTATTTCCTAGAATCTAGAGCTAAATGCTGAACAGTATTGTGTGCATTGCAAATTTGGTAGGAGGAGGATCAATTACATGTGAGTTAATAAACTGCATTTGTCGATGTCTGCATGCTCCTATTATTTGAGCCTCAGTCCAGTCTGGTCCTGTTTCATTGCCTTATTGCGTGGAAGGCCGCTGTGTTTAGTACTTGTGAATATTTTAACGTTGACCCAATAAAAGAACATTATCCAGCAGGAATCCTTTTGAAGGTATTCTATAGTTGAATTTTAGTTTTGCATGTTAACCTTTTTAATCTTAGTAGCTGGTAGATATTGTAGATTTATGCCTCTCATACTGCCCTTTGAAGTTTGATCCAACATTAGGAAACAGTGATATAGTTCCAATGTTGTTGTGGAGTGCAGTTACTATGGGAGAGTGTATGGTCTACTTGTGAGTGGAGGCAGTGGTTATGAATATGAAATGTTGGTGGGGAAACTGGATAGGGCAATGGGTTACAGCACTGGCCTTTTATCTCTGGAACCTAATTTTGAATCCAACCTAGTCTGATAGGAAGGAAAAAGCTTCCTAACAGCTGTAAGGATGAGAGTTCTCAGCGTCTGTAGGTTTACAACATTCATAGGCTCTAAATTGGCAGTATCACTTGGGAAAATGAATGAGAAATGCAGATAGCACTAATGCATTAGAGGTTGTTTATCTGAAATTGGGTTAACTGGAAGAATATAGGGTGAGCTTTAACACATGTCTCATCCCTGCTATACTGGACATGGATGTGCTCGACCTGACACTGGATCCAAAAAGTCGAAAATGCTCAACTGAACCTAGCACAAACTCGTATCACTAAGTACAAACTGCCCCAAAATGTAATAAATAAAAGTGTGCCTTTACACAATACTAAAATAGCTGAATTATAATTTGATTGGAACACACTCAGTTTAATACCCTGTTTGTTCCAATGCAGCTATGGCATGTAAAATAGTTGCTATATTTTGTTTTAACTATAATTTTGGCTTTTTTGTTGTAGTATATCCTATTTAATGGGTGGGTTGAACTTCAGTTGGTGGTTTGTTTACTGATTGTCATAATTATTAATAAAAGCCAAGCTCTGTCTGTGCAATGCTGAACTTTTGGAATTTTATTTGATGTCATTTTAATTTATCATTTTATGACTTCTGGCAAAGCATATTTAAGTATACTGGTTTAGTTAAGGACAATGACTGAAGGTCAATTTCAATGTGCTCTCACAGTTCCATGTAACAACATGCATGAATCCTGCTTCATAAATTCCTACAAACAGATGTCCCTTCCATTTCATTTGCAGCTGCTTATCTTAATGAAGGTGCCTACAATAGTAAATATGAATTACATGCTCTTCTGGAAGTTATTACATTTTCAAATTGCTATTGTACAGTGCAATGGTTGCAGCGTGACTCAGACTCTAATAATTGATCATGAAAACAAACACTGCCTTCAGATTGGTTTCTGTATCATGCTAAATTTAGCTAGCAGTGAACTGAACATGATAGTGTTTGTACCATATGTACTGAATCCATGGCTGGTCCAAGGTATTAACAGAGGACCCAGTATTTTAAAAACTGTGATAGTGGTTATAACATCACAGTGGAGTGCTTGATATTACAAAAAAAGGAAATAACTTAGCTCAGAATAATGCTGTTTTTAGAAATAGCATTCCAAAAGGCAATCGTTTTGCCAGTTAATTTCCTCCTGATTGTGAGGAAAATGAAGGCTTCATCCTACCAGACATATATATGTATTTGTGTAACTTATATAAAATATGTACAAATATATTCTGTTAAAAATCTGGCCTTGCTTTCTATTGACACATTTTTGTCAAGTTTTTCCCATTATAGATTCCTATACCCACTTTTATAATGAAACTGTCTTTGCATTCTTCAACTGTCTTCTTGAACCCCACTTCCCTGTCAGCTTCACTCTCACCTCCAACAAGGGCGAGGAGCTCATAGATGTCATTGTCACTAAGATTGAAACCATCTGTTCAGCTGCCTCTGCTACTTCCCATAGCCCACCAAGCCAAAACTCCCCTAAGCACCCACACCTTTCCTGTATCCCTCTAGTTTCTCTCTGATCTCCCCTTCTGCCCTCTCTAAGCTCATTTTGTCCAGGAGTTCCATCTCCTGCTCGCTCGACCCTATTGCCATCAAGTTGCGGATCACTGAACTTCCCTTCCTGGCTCCCATGTTAGCTGAATTGTTAACGGTTTCCTCTCTCCAGGCACTTCCTCTTCAACCTCAAATCTGCTGTCATCACCCCCCTCAAAAAAACCACCCTTAACCACTCTGTCCTTGCAAACTACTGCACTGTCTCCAACCTCCCACCTCCCAACTCTTTGAAGGTGTTGTGCCTCCTAAATCCTTGTCCATTTTCCTGACAACTCTATGTTTAAATCCCTCCAATTAGGTTTCCGTCCTTGCCACAGTACTCAAACAGCCCTTTTCAAAATCACAAATGGTATCCTATTTGACTGACAATGGTAAACTGTCCCTCCTCATCTTTCTTGACCTGTCTGCAGCCTTTGACACACATGATTTTGCTCTTCCCAATATTCAGTTATAGGAAATTTCTCTACATGCTGTCTCTTGCTGATCATCTGAAAACATAACATCAGTTTCCACATGTATGCTGCGGACACCCAGCCCCACTTCACCACCATTTTTAACCCCTCCACTGCCTCTGATCCATTGTTTTGTTTGTCTGACATCCAGTGTTGGATGAGCAGAAATTTCCTATAATTTAATATTGGGAAGTGCAAAATCATTTGTCTTCTGTCCCTGCTACAAACTTTGTTCCCGAGCCACCAACTCCATCCCTCCCCTTGGTCACTATCTGAGGCTGAACCAGACTGTTTGCAACCAGGGTGCCTCATTTGACCTGGAGCTGAGTTTCCAATCCCGTATCCTGCTCGCCACCGAGACTGCCTGCTTCCACCGCTGTAACATTGCTTGTCTCTGCCCCGCCTTAGCTCATCTGCTGCTGAAACTTTTATCCATGCCTTATGAATAGTCTGGACTCGACTATTCCAATGTTTTCCTGGCCAGGCTCCCACCTTGCCCCCTCTGTGTACTTAAGCTCAAACAAAACTCTGCTGCTCATATCCTAACTTACACCAAGTCCCATTCACCCATTACTCCTGTGCTCACTAACCTACATTGGCTCTCAGTCCAGCAACACCTCGATTTTAAAATTCACAACCTTGTTTTCAGATCCCTCTTGATTTCTTCCCTTCCTATCTTCTCTAGCCCTACAACCCTCCAAGATCTCAGCAGTCTTCCAATACTGGCCTCTTGGACATCCCCGATTTTAATTGCTGCACTATTGGCGGCCCTGCTTTCAGCTGCCTAGGCCCTAAGCTCTGGAATTCCCTCCCTAAACCTCTTCAACTCTCCACCTTTCTCTCCTCCTTTTAAGAGACTCATTAAAATCGACCTGACCTGTTGTGATATCTTTTGATAATGGTCCTGTAAAGCACCTTGGTAAGTTGTACAATGTTAAAGATGCTATATAAATGCAAGATGTTTTTATAAACTTGTGTTGTTACACCCTCCACTACGGGTAGCATTGTATGACTTAACTTTGCACCTTTTGTTTTTATTTGTTCTTGGGATGTGGACAACACTGATAAAGGCACATTTATTGCTCATTTTCAGTTTTTCCTGAGAAGCAGATTGTGGGCTTGTTCCTAAAACCATTGCAGTCCTTGTGATTTTTGACCTAAGCTTAGCTATATTTATAACTTCTTGCTTTTGATATTTAACATGCAGTTAGCCCTACGTTATAGCTTCAGTAGGAGAGTGCCTCTTTCTAAAGTATGCATAGTTGTACTCCTCGTATGGCCTTTTGCACTTCTCATTGAAGATGCGTTGATTTCCTGACATGATTGAGAATGGTGCCAGAGCATTAAGCTACAGATTGTGGGGGTTTACGATTTGTCTACAGTTCCTCATGGTTTTCCGTCTTTAGGCTGTTGGGGTGCTCAAGTTGGCACAGTTATTTTTTTTTAGAACATTACAGCGCAGTACAGGCCCTTCGGCCCTCGATGTTGCGCCGACCTGTGAAACCATCTGACCTACACTATTCCATTTTCATCCATATGTCTATCCAATGACCACTTAAATGCCCTTAAAGTTGGCGAGTCTACTACTGTTGCAGGCAGGGCGTTCCACGCCCCTGCTACTCTCTGAGTAAAGAAACTACCTCTAACATCTGTCCTATATCTATCACCCCTCAACTTAAAGCTATGTCCCCTCGTGTTTGCCATCACCATCCGAGGAAAAAGACTCTCACTATCCACCCTATCTAACCCTCTGATTATCTTATATGTCTCTATTAAGTCACCTCTCCTCCTCCTTCTCTCCAACGAAAACAACCTCAAGTCCCTCAGCCTTTCCTCGTAAGACCTTCCCTCCATACCAGGCAACATCCTAGTAAATCTCCTCTGCACCCTTTCCAAAGCTTCCACATCCTTCCTATAATGCGGTGACCAGAACTGCACGCAATACTCCAGGTGCGGCCTCACCAGAGTTTTGTACAGCTGCAGCATGACCTCGTGGCTCCGAAACTCGATCCCCCTACTAATAAAAGCTAACACACCATATGCCTTCTTAACAGCCCTATTAACCTGGGTAGCAACTTTCAGGGATTTATGTACCTGGACACCAAGATCTCTCTGTTCATCTACACTACCAAGAATCTTCCCATTAGCCCAGTACTCTGCATTCCTGTTACTCCATCCAAAGTGAATCACCTCGCGCTTTTCCGCATTAAACTCCATTTGCCATCTCTCAGCCCAGCTCTGCAGCCTATCTATGTCCCTCTGTACCCTACAACATCCTTCGGCACTATCCACAACTCCACCGACCTTCGTGTCATCCGCAAATTTACTAACCCACCCTTCTACACCCTCTTCCAGGTCATTTATAAAAATGACAAACAGCAGTGGCCCCAAAACAGATCCTTGCGGTACACCACTAGTAACTAAACTCCAGGATGAACATTTGCCATCAACCACCACCCTCTGTCTTCTTTCAGCTAGCCAATTTCTGATCCAAAGCTCTAAATCACCTTCAACCCCATACTTCCGTATTTTCTGCAATAGCCTACCATGGGGAACCTTATCAAACGCCTTACTGAAATCCATATACACCACATCCACTGCTTTACCCTCATCCACCTGTTTGGTCACCTTCTCGAAAAACTCAATAAGGTTTGTGAGGCACGACCTACCTTTCACAAAACCGTGCTGACTATCGCTAATGAACTTATTCTTTTCAAGATGATTATAAATCCTGTCTCTTATAGCCTTTTCCAACCTTTTACCCACAACCGAAGTAAGGCTCACAGGTCTATAATTACCAGGGCTGTCTCTACTCCCCTTTTTGAACAAGGGGACAACATTTGCTATCCTCCAGTCTTCCGGCATTATTCTTGTCGACAATGTCGACATAAAGATCAAGGACAAAGACTCTGCAATCTCCTCCCTGGCTTCCCAGAGAATCCTAGATAAATCCCATCTGGCCCAGGGGACTTATCTATTTTCCCACTTTCCAAAATTGCTAACACCTCCTCCTTGTGAACCTCAATCCCATCTAGCCTAGTAGTCTGAATCTCAGTATTCTCCTCGACAACATTTTCTTTCTCTATAGTGGCAAAAAAATAGCAGTGCAGATTGCAAGCTGAGTGTAGAGATTTGAGTTTGGTGAGTGGCGAGTTTGGTGAAGTGGGGAGGAGGTGCTCTATTTTTCTACTTTTTTTTCTACTTTTTTAACCCTCCAGTATTTGGTTCCAGCTTCGGTGCAGTGGGAAAAGCTATTTGGTGAATACCTGGTAAGCTATTCTACTTAATATAAATAGTCTGTAAAGTTAAGGTATGGCAGGGCAGCTCTGCCGAGTGGAATGTACAACCTGTGGCATATGGGAAGTCATGGACGTACCATGTGTATTAGACAAACACATCTGCAGAAAGTGTCACCGGCTGCAGAAGCTTGAGCTCCGGGTTTCAGAACTCGAGCAGCGGCTGGAGTCACTGTGGTGCATCCGCGAGGTGGAGGACTATGTGGATAGTACATTGAGGGAGGTGGTCACACCACAGGTTAGGAGCACGCAGGCAGATGGGTGACCGCCAGGCAGTCTAAGAGAACCAGGCAGGTAGTGCAAGAGTTCCCTGATATGATCTGACCCGCTAATCAGTTTTCCATTTTTGATACTGGTGAGGGTGATGGTTCCTCAGAGGAGTGCAGTCGGAGCCAAGTTTGTGGCACCGCAGGTGGCTCAGCTGCACAGGAGGGGAAGAAGAGAAGTGGAAGAACAGTAGTGATAGGGGATTTGTTAGTTAGGGGAACAGACAGGAATTTCTGTGGCAGTCACATGACTCCAGGATGGTTGCCTCCCTGGTGCCAGGGTCAAAGATGTCACGGAGTGGCTGCAGGACATTCTTCTGGGGGAGGGTGAACAGCCAGAGGTTGTGGTCACATTGGTACCAATGACATAGGTAAGAAGGGGGATGAGGTCCTGAAAGCAGATTTTAGTGAGTTAGAGAGGAGATTAAAAAGCAGGACTTGAAAAGCAGTAATCTCAGGATTGCTCCCAGTCCCACGTGCAAGTGAGCATAGGAATAGGAGAATTGAGCGATTGAACACATGGCTGGAGAACTGGTGTAGGAGAGAGGGCATCAGATTTCTGAGACAGTGGGACCAGTTCTGGGGCAAGTGGGACCTGTACAAGATGGACAGGTTGCATCTTAGCAGGACTTGTGTGAAACATGCTGTCCATTTGTTTCAAACCACAGGGAGTCACACAATCAGGCCATAAAAGAACCGATGTCCTTGCAATTACCAGTGTCGGCTAGTCTTTACAATCTCACACTCTCTGCCTTTACTTTTAACTATTTCATTGTGGTTTCTGCCACTTAAAATCAAAGCTTAGCAAAGCTACTATTCCTAACTTGGCTATATTTCCCATTAAGCATAGGGCCATGCCTTTCTGCTCACTTCCACATATCCTTGCAGGGAGATTTGCTAGTGCTGTTTGGGAGAGTTTAAACTAAATTGTCAGGGAGATGGGAAACTGAGAGGGAGCTCAGATTGGAGGGAAGCAAAACTGGTAACTTTTCTGGGGTGTTGGAACCAGGAGCAAGTATTAGAGAGGAATACCAAGGTGCGCAGAATACTGGGAGAGATAGATAGCACTAGAGTAGGGAATAGTAAGTTATTAGGTGGGGTGAGGGAGAAAGTAATAAAGTCTGAATCAGGGTTGATGTGCAACCACGGAGTGTGGTTAATAAGACTGGTGAGGTACAGACGCAGATTGCCATGTAGAAATATGATGTTGTGGCTATAACAGAGACCTGGCTTAAAGAAGGGCAGGACTGGGTGTTAATTATTCCTGGATACAAGGTGCTCAGGAAAGGTAGGAATGGGAAAAAAGGGGGAGGGGTGGTGGCATTGATTAAGGAGAGCATTGCAGTGCTGGAGGAAAAGGATGCTCCAGAGGGGACGAGGATAGAATCAATTTGGCTCGAGCTAAGGAACAAAAACGTGCAGTTACATTGCCTGGTGTTGTCTACAGGCCACCAGCTAATGGGAAGGACACGGAAATTACAGAGTGGTACAAAAATTATAGGATAGTTATAATGGGGGACTTTAATTATCCAAACATAGACTGGGATAATAGTAGTGTAAAAGGTAGTGAGGGGCAAGAGTTCCTAGAGTGTGTTCAGGAAAATTTTCTACAATAGTATATTGCCAACGAGAAAGGAGGCACTGCTAGACCTGATTCTTGGGAATGAGGTGGGCCAAGTGGATCAAGTATCAGTAGGAGAGCATTTAGGGGATAATGATCATTGTATCATAAGGTTTAGGCTGACTATGGAAAAGGACAAAGAACAATCCAGGGTAAGAATAATGAACTGGGAGAAGACTAACTTCAATAGGGTAAGAGTGAATAAATTGGAGTCAAAAGCTGGCAGGAAAACCGATAGATGAACAATGGGCTACTTCAATGTAGAGATAGTTCGTGCACAATCAAGCTGTGTTCCCTCGAAGGGGAAAAGTAGGACAAACAAACCCAGAGCTTACTGGATGACAAAAGAGGTAGAGATTAAGATAAAGAAGAAAAAGTGTGCTTATGACAGATGCCGGGTGGAAAATACTATTGAGAACCAGGCTGAAGATAGAAGGTCCAGAAGGGAAGCGAAAAAGCAAATAAGAGAAGCAAAGAGAGAGCATGAAAAGAGACTGGCAGCTAACATTAAAGGGAATCCCAAAGTTTTCTACAGGAAAATGAATTGTAAAAGGATGGTAAAAAGAAGAGTGGGGCGGATTAGAGACCAGAAAGGAGATTTACACATGGAGGCAGATAGCATAGCTGAGGAATTAAATGAATACTTTGCATCTGTCTTTACCAAGGAAGAAGATGTTGTAAGGCAATGTTGTAAGAGGAAGTAAGTCAGACACTAGAAGGGTTTAAAATTGATAAACAGGAAGTATTAGATATGCTGTCTGTACTTAAAGTGGATAAAGCACCAGGGCTGAATGAGATGCATCCAAGGATACTGAGGAAAGTGAGGGTGGAAATCGCAGAGGCACTGGCCATAATTTTTCTGTCTTCCTTAGACTTGGGGGTGGTGCCAGAAGACTGGAGAATTGCAAACGTACACCCTTGTTCAAAAATGTGTATAATGATAAGCCCAGCAACTACAGGCCAGTCAGTTTAACTTTGATGGTAGAAAACTTCCAGAAAAAATAATTCGGGACAAAGTCAGAAGTCACATGGACAAATGCGAATTAATTAAGGAAAACCAGCTGGACTTCTTAAGGGAAAATCATGTTTAACTAACTTGCTGGAGTTTTTTGAGGAGGTAACAGAAAAGGGTTGATGAGGGCAATGCTGTTGATGTGGTGTGCATGGCTTTTCAAAAGGCATTTGATACAGTGCCACACAACAGACTTGTGAATAAACTTGTAGCTCATGGAATAAAAGGGATGGTAGCAACATGGATACGAAATTGGCTGAGTGACAGGAAACAAAAAGTAGTGGTTAATGGATGTTTTTCGGGCTGGAGGAAGGTTTGTAGTGGATTTCCCCAGGGATCAATGTTGGGAACCGTGCTTTTCCTGATATATATTGTCATGCAGGCCCCCACCTGCCAAGAATGAGGTAAATTAATTTCGCCACATGGACATTAAACTTCAAATTGTTGCTGGGAAGAAAAGAGGGCCTATCACAAGGAATTGTCAGGCCCCGAGCCGGAAAGACATTTTTTGCAGACAGTGTTGGAACAAAGGAACCAGTTCCTGCTCCCAATACGCAGAAGACGTGGTCAGACTAGTTTAGTCACATGACTAACTGGCTATTGCAGGTTTTTTTGAACTCGTCACAGAAAATTTGAACTCAGAAAGCTCCTGGCTCCTGGATTGAGAACATCCCTTTCTCACCAGCTTTGGAATCTATTGAAGACACACGAACCCCAAGAGAGAGAAAAGTCTCCTACAATGAACAAGGTTTAAGAATACTGGGCCCCAACGAAAAGCAAGAATTACCTACCAGCAAGAACTACCCACAAAAAGACTCGACAGTGAGCTCGAAGCACAGTAACAAGAAACTCTTCTGATATTGCCTCAAACCTCTCCACTTTATTTTTCTTCTGCCCTTTTCTGTCTCTATTTGCATGTGCGTATCGTGCATGCATGCTCGTGTGGGGTGCAGAGTCTATCCGTAGGCGTTAACCGAATTAGAGTTTTTAGTTTAAGTTTAATAAATTTCACTTTTCTTCTTTAAACCTAAAAAAGCCTGTTTGTGCTCATTTCTTTGTCTTATAATTGGAAAGCAGTGAACAAGGATTCACCAATGGGGAAGCTCAGAAAATGGTGTGTTTAAAATTGAACCCTGTTACAGTAAGACCAGGTGAAGGCTGACAAGGACCCCGAGACAGCTTTTTCACCTGATCATAACAATATTAATGACCTAGACCTTGGTGTACAGGGCACAATTTTAAAGTTTGCAGATGATACAAAACTTGTAACATTGTGAACTGTGAGGAGGATAGTGTAGAACTTCAAAAAGACATAGACAAGTTGGTGGAATGGGCAGACAGGTGGCAAATGAAATTCAATGCAGAGAAATGTGAAGTGATTCATTTTGATAGGAAGTACATGGAGAGACAATATAAAGGGTACAATTCTAAAGGGGGTGCAGGAGCAGAGGGACTTGGGTGTATATGTATATAAGTCATTGAAGGTGGCAGGACTGGTTGAGAGAGTGGTTAATAAAGCATACAGTATCCTGGGCTTTATTAATAGGGGCATTATGTACAACAGCAAGGAAGTTATGTTGAACTTGTATAAGGCACTAGTTCAGCCTCAGCTGGAGTGCTGCGTCCAATTCTGGGTGCCGCACTTGAGGAAAGACGTGAGGGCATTGGAGAGAGCAAAGACAAGATTCACAAGAATTGTTCCAGCGATGAAGAAGATAGATTGGAGAAGTTAAGACTGTTTTCATTGGAGTAGAGAAGGCTGAGAGGTGATTTGATAGAGGTATTCAAAATCATGATGGGTCTGGACAGAGTAGAGTCATAGAGAGATATAGCACCGAAACAGGCCCTTCGGCCCACCGAGTCCATGGCGATCATCAACCACCCATTTATACCAATCCTACATTAATTCCATTTTCCCTCTCACATCCCCACTTACCCTCAATTCTCCTACCACCTACCTACACTAGGGGCAATTTTTACAATGGCCAATTTACCTATTAACCCGCAAGCCTTTGGCATGTGGGAGGAAACCGGGGCACCTGGAGGAAACCATAGGAACATAGGAACATCGAAAGATAGGAACAGGAGTAGGCCATTCAGCCCCATGAGCCTGTCCCGCCATTCAATGAGATCATGGCTGATCCGCGGCCTAACTCCATATACTTGCCTTTGGTCCATATCCCTTCATATCTTTGCTTAACAAAAATCTATCTATCTCAGATTTAAAATTAACAACTGTTCTAGCTTCAACTGCTGTTTGTGGGAGAGAGTTCCAAACCTCTGTCACCCTTTGCGTGAAGAAGTGTTTCCTAACATCTCTCCTGAACAGTCTGCTCCTAATTTTTAGACTATGCCCCCTAGTTTTTAAATCTCCAACCAGTGGAAATAGTTTATCTTTATCTAGCCTGTCTTTTAATACCTGTTTATATCTTGAAGACTTCAATCAGATCACCCCTTAACCTTCTAAATTCTAGCAAAAACAGGCCTAATTTGTGTAATCTCTCGTCGTAACTTAACCCCTGCAGTCCAGGTATCATTCTTGTAACCTACGTTGCACTCCCTCCAAGGCCAATATATCCTTCCGAAGGTGTGGTGCCCAGAACTGCTCACAGTACTCTAAGTGGGGTCTAACCAGGGTTTTGTACAGCTGCAGCATAACCTCTGTGTCTTTATACTCCAATCCTCTAGATATAAAGGCTAGCATTCCATTAGCCTTTTTGATTATTTTCTGCACTTGCTCGTGGCATTTTAAAGATCTATGCACCTGAACCCCCAAGTCTCTTTGGACATCCACTGTACTTAACCTCTTCCCATTTAGAAAGTACCCTGCTCTATCATTTTTTGGTCCAAAATGGATAACCTCACACTTGCCCACATTGAAATCTATCTGCCACAGTTTTGCCCACTCACCTAGTCTGTCAATATCTCCTTGCAATTTTATACTGTCATCTAGACTGTCTACAATGCCGCCTAACTTTGTATCATCAGCAAATTTGGATATATGCCTGACTATGCCATCATCCAAGTCATTAATGAATCATGTGAATAATTGAGGCCCCAACACAGATCCCTGTGGGACACCACTAGTTACATCCTGCCAATTGGAGTACTTACCCATTATCCCCACTCTCTGTCGTCTACCACTCAACCAATTTTCTAACCATGTCAATAATTTGCCCTCAACTCCATGGGCTTCTACCTTAGTTAACAGTCTCTTATGTGAGACTTTATCAAATGCCTTCTGGAAGTCCATATAAATAACATCCATAGACACTCCCCTGTCCACTACCTTAGTCACCTCTTCAAAAAATTCAATGAGATTTGTCAGGCATCACCTTCCCGTCATGAATCCATGCTGGCTGTCCCTGATTAACTGAAATTTTTCTAGGTGTTCAGTCACCCTATCCTTGATTATAGACTCCAGCAACTTGCCCACCACAGATGTCAGGCTAACTGGTCTGTAATTTCCTTGGTTCCCCCTTTCACCCTTCTTAAAAAGTGGAGTGACATGTGCAACTTTCCAATCCAGAGGGACCACTCCCGAATCTAGGGAACTCTGAAAGACTATAGTTAGGCATCTACAATGTGCTCCCCTACTTCCTTTAACACCCTCGGATGGAAATCGTCAGGTCCTGGGCATTTCTCAGTCTTTAGTTCCATTAATTTCCTTGTTACTGATGTTTTACTTACGTTAATTGTATTAAGTCCCTGTCCCCTATCATCTATTAACTTTTTTGGGACTTATCCTCCTTTTCAACTGTAAATATTGAGGCAAAGTAATTGTTCAACATGTCTGCCATTTCCCCATTATCAATGACAATATCTCCATTTTCAGCTTTTAGTGGGCCTGCATTGCTCTTGACCACCCGTTTTCCCTTTATGTAACTAGAAAATTCCTTCTTATTGATTTTGATGTCCCTTGCAAGTTTCCTTTCATAATCTCTTTTAGTAGCTCTTGTAAGCTGCTTCGTGACCTTTTGCTGTCTTTGTATCGATCCCATTTGGCCGGATCTGTGCTGCGTTTTGCATTTTTGTAAGCCATTTCTTTTTGTTTTATGCTATCCCTAATCTCTTTAGTTGTCCATGGCTGTTTTTTCTGTGAAGTGGAGCTTTTTCCTCTCGGATATATACTCGCTCTGTATTTCGTTAAATGTTTCTTTAAATATTCACCACTGTTCTTCAGTCGTTTGACCCACTAACAGATCTACCCAGTTTACCGTGGACAGTCTCTGTCTCATCCTGTTAAAGTCAGCCTTACCCAAGTCTAAAATTCTAGTAGCTGATTCGTGCTTTTCACTTTCAAACACTACCTTGAATTCGATCATGTTGTGATCACGATTTGCTAAATGTTCACGCACAGTTAGGCTACGAATTAAATTTGGCTCATTACTCATAACTAAATCTAATATTGCCTGTCCCCTTGTTACATCTAGGACATATTGTTGTAGGAAACTATCCCGGACACATTCCAGAAATTCACTACCTTTCTGACAGGTGCTAGTCTGCCTCTCCCAATCTATGTGTAAGTTAAAATCCCCCATTAATACTACTCTGCTTTTGTTACACACTTGCCTAATTAGTACATTTATACAATCTAACATCTCAGAACTGCTACCAGGGGGTCTATACACAACACCTATTACAGTTTTAGATCCTTTTCTGTTCCTCCGTTCCACCCATAAGGTCTCCACTGGATGCTTTCCCCTCATTATATCCTCCCTCACCAATGAGGTGATATTATTTCTAATCAGTAAAGCTACTCCACCCCCTCTGCCATTTTCCCTGTCCCTCCTGTAAACTTTATAACCAGGTATATTTAGTTCCCAGTCCCAACCATCCTGCAGCCACGTCTCTGCAATGGCCACCATATCATAATCTTCCATTTGAATTTGCGTCTGCAGCTCATCTAGTTTATTTCTTACACTCCGTGCATTTGTATATAGAACTCTTATTTGGGCTATAAATCCTAACCTGTCCCTCAGCACTGATGCTTCATTCGCCTGTTTATTATTTCTCTCTTCTGGTTTAACCAGTATACTTCTTGCAGTTTGGTAACAATCAGCCTCACCACTAACCTGCAATCCTACCTTCTCCTTTAACTTCCTGTTTTTCCATGCAACTGAACCCTCTCCCCGACTATTTAGTTTAAAGCCCTATCTACAGCCCTAGTTATACGATTCGCCAGGACTCTGGTCCCAGCATGATTCAGGTGGAGCCCGTCCCATCGGAACAGCTCCCTCCTTCCCCAGCACTGATGCCAATGTCCCACGAATTCAAACCCATTTCTCCCACACCAATCTTTGAGCTACGCATTTACCTCTTTAATCTTATTGACCCTTTGCCAATTAGCTCGTGGCTCAGGTAGTAATCTGGAGATTATTACCTTTTTTGGTTCTGCTTTTTAATTTAGCCCCTAGCTGCTCATATTCTCTCAGCAGAATCTCTAACCTCGTTCTACCAAGATCGTTGGTACCTATGTGGACCACGACAACTAGATCTTTCCCCTTCCACTCCAAGTTCCTCTGCAGCCCAGATGAGATATCCCGAACCCTGACAGCAGGTAGGCAACAGAGCCTTTGGGACTCACGATCCTGGCCACAGAGAACAGTGTCTATGCCCCTAACTATACTATCCTCGATTACGACTACATTTCCCTTTTCTCCCCCCACTTGAACGGCTCCCTGTAGCACGGTGTGATGGTCAGTTTGCTCATCCTCCCTACAGTCCCTGCTCTCGTCCACACAGGGAACAAGAATCTCGAACCTGTTGGACAAGGACAATGGCTGAGACTCCTGCAACACTACCTTCTGGATCCCTCTACCAGCCTCACTCATAGTCACACCCTCCTGTCCCTGACCACTGGCCGAATTCACGGTACTTAAGCTAAGGGGTGTGGCTGTATCCTGAAACACAGCGTCCACATAACTCTCCCGCTCCCTGATGTAGCGCAGTGTCCGAAGCTCAGACTCCAGCTCATCAACTCTGAGCCGGAGTTCCTCGAACAGCCAACACTTGCTACAGATGTGGTCACTAGGAACCACAATGGGGTCCACCAGCTCCCACATCATGCAGGTACAACACATCGCCTGGCCCTGCATCTCTATTTTATTTAATTAGATTTTAATTTGTTTTTTAAATTTCCGACTGGTCTTTAGTTTTTAATCTGTAAAATATTTCTCCTATTCACCTTAAATCTGAAATCAACTTCGAATAGGTAAGTCAAATGAGCAGTTACTTACCAACCAACGAACTCACGGTTTTCCCGCTCACTGAGTGAACTCTCTCTCTCCCGGTCTCTTTGTGCTCCGGCTCCACTCTCGCTGTTTCCCGCTCACTGAATGAACTCTCACTCTGACTCTGCTCTCACTGTTTCCCGCTCGCTGAATGAACTCTTGCTCTGTCTCCCAGTCTCTTTGTGCCCCAGCTCCGCTCGCGCTGTTTCCCACTCGCTGTTTCCCACTCGCTGAATGAACTCTCGCTCTGTCTCTTTGTGCCCCGGCTCCACTCTCACTGTTGCCCACTCGCTGAATGAACTCTCACTCTGTCTTTCTGTGCCCCGGCTCCACTCTCACTGTTTCCCACTCGATGAATGAACTCTTGCTCTGTCTCCCAGTCTCTTTGTGCCCCGGCTCCACTCTCACTGTTTCCCACTCGCTGAATGAACTCTTGCTCTGTCTCCCAGTCTCTTTGTGCCCCGGCTCCGCTCTCACTGTTTCCCACACGCTGAATGAACTCTCTCTCTCTCCCAGTCTCTTTGTGCCCCGGCTCCACTCTCACTGTTTCCCACTCGTTGAATGAACTCTCTCTCTCTCCCAGTCTCTTTGTGCCCCGGCTCCACTCTCACAGTTTCCCACTCGCTGAATAAACTCTTGCTCTGTCTCTTTGTGCCCCGGCTCCACTCTCACTGTTTCCCACTCGCTGAATAAACTCTTGCTCTGTCTCACTGTCTCTTTGTGGCGTGGCTCCGCTCTCGCTGTTTCCCACTCGCTGAATGAACTCTCGCTCTATCTCCCAGTCTCTTTGTGCCCCGGCTCCACTCTCACTGTTTCCCACTCGCTGAATGAACTCTCGCTCTGTCTCTTTGTGCCCCGGCTCCACTCTCGCTGTTTCCCGCTCGCTGAATGAACTCTTGCTCTGTCTCCCAGTCTCTTTGTGCACCGGCTCCACTCTCACTGTTTCCCACTCGCTGAATGAACTCTTGCTCTGTCTCCCAGTCTCTTTGTGCACCGGCTCCACTCTCACTGTTTCCCACTCGCTGAATGAACTCTCTCTCTCTTCCAGTCTCTTTGTGCCCCGGCTCCACTCTCGCTGTTTCCCACTCGCTGAATGAACTCTTGCTCTGTCTCCCAGTCTCTTTGTGCCCCGGCTCCACTCTCACTGTTTCCCACTTGCTGAATAAACTCTTGCTCTGTCTCTTTGTGCCCCGGCTCCACTCTCGCTGTTTCCTGCTCGCTGAATGAACTCTTGCTCTGTCTCCCAGTCTCTTTGTGCACCGGCTCCACTCTCACTGTTTCCCACTCGCTGAATGAACTCTTGCTCTGTCTCCCAGTCTCTTTGTGCACCGGCTCCACTCTCACTGTTTCCCACTCGCTGAATGAACTCTCTCTCTCTTCCAGTCTCTTTGTGCCCCGGCTCCACTCTCACTGTTTCCCACTCGCTGAATGAACTCTTGCTCTGTCTCCCAGTCTCTCTGTGCCCCGGCTCCGCTCTCGCTGTTACCCGCTCGCTGGATGAAATCTTGCTCTGTCTCCCAGTCTCTTTGTGCCCCGGCTCCACTCTCGCTGTTTCCCACTCGTTGAATGAAATCTTGCTCTGTCTCCCAGTCTCTTTGTGCCCCGGCTCCACTCTCGCTGTTTCCCACTCGCTGAATGAACTCTCTCTCTCTCTCCCGGTCTCTTTGAGCCCCGGCTCCACTCTCACTGTTTCCCACTCGCTGAATGAACTCTTGCTCTGTCTCCCAGTCTCTTTGTGCCCCGGCTTCACTCTCGCTGTTTCCCGCTCGCTGAATGAACTCTTGCTCTGTCTCCCAGTCTCTTTGTGCCCCGGCTCCACTCTCACTGTATCCCACTCGCTGAATGAACTCTCTCTCTCTCCCGGTCTCTTTGTGCCCCGGCTCCACTCTCACTGTTTCCCACTCGCTGAATGAACTCTCTCTCTCTCTCCCGGTCTCTTTGAGCCCCGGCTCCACTCTCACTGTTTCCCACTCGCTGAATGAACTATTGCTCTGTCTCCCAGTCTCTTTGTGCCCCGGTTCCACTCTCACTGTTTCCCACTCGCTGAATGAACTCTTGCTCTGTCTCCCAGTCCTTTGTGCCCCGGCTCCACTCTCACTGTTTCCCACTCGCTGAATAAACTCTTGCTCTGTCTCTTTGTGCCCCGGCTCCACTCTCGCTGTTTCCCGCTCGCTGAATGAACTCTTGCTCTGTCTCCCAGTCTCTTTGTGCACCGGCTCCACTCTCACTGTTTCCCACTCGCTGAATGAACTCTTGCTCTGTCTCCCAGTCTCTTTGTGCACCGGCTGCACTCTCACTGTTTCCCACTCGCTGAATGAACTCTCTCTCTCTTCCAGTCTCTTTGTGCCCCGGCTCCACTCTCACTGTTTCCCACTCGCTGAATGAACTCTTGCTCTGTCTCCCAGTCTCTCTGTGCCCCGGCTCCACTCTCACTGTTTCCCGCTCGCTGAATGAACTCTCGCTCTGTCTCTTTGTGTCGCGGCTCCACTCTCACTGTTTCCCGCTCACTGAATGAACTCTTGCTCTGTCTCTTTGTGCCCTGGCTCCACTCTCACTGTTTCCCACTCGCTGAATGAACTCTCTCTCTTTCCCAGTCTCTTTGTGCCCCGGCTCCACTCTCACTGTATCCCACTCGCTGAATGAACTCTCTCTCTCTCCCGGTCTCTTTGTGCACCGGCTCCACTCTCACTGTTTCCCACTCGCTGAATGAACTCTTGCTCTGTCTCCCAGTCTCTTTGTGCACCGGCTCCACTCTCACTGTTTCCCGCTCGCTGAATGAACTCTTGCTCTGTCTCCCAGTCTCTTTGTGCACCGGCTCCACTCTCACTGTTTCCCGCTCGCTGAATGAACTCTTGCTCTGTCTCTTTGTGCCCTGGCTCCACTCTCACTGTTTCCCACTCGATGAATGAACTCTCTCTCTTTCCCAGTCTCTTTGTGCCCCGGCTCCACTCTCACTGTATCCCACTCGCTGAATGAACTCTCTCTCTCACCCGGTCTCTTTGTGCCCCGGCTCCACTCTCACTGTTTCCCACTCGCTGAATGAACTCTCTCTCTCTCTCCCGGTCTCTTTGAGCCCCGGCTCCACTCTCACTGTTTCCCACTCGCTGAATGAACTCTCTCTCTCTCCCAATCTCTTTGTGCCCCGGCTCCACTCTCGCTGTTTCCCGCTCGCTGAATGAATTCTTGCTCTGTCTCCCAGTCTCTTTGTGCACAGGCTCCACTCTCACTGTTTCCCACTCGCTGAATGAACTCTTGCTCTGTCTCCCAGTCTCTTTGTGCACCGGCTCCACTCTCACTGTTTCCCACTCGCTGAATGAACACTCTCTCTCTTCCAGTCTCTTTGTGCCCCGGCTCCACTCTCACTGTTTCCCGCTCGCTGAATGAACTCTTGCTCTGTCTCCCAGTCTCTTTGTGCACCGGCTCCACTCTCACTGTTTCCCGCTCGCTGAATGAACTCTTGCTCTGTCTCTTTGTGCCCTGGCTCCACTCTCACTGTTTCCCACTCGATGAATGAACTCTCTCTCTTTCCCAGTCTCTTTGTGCCCTGGCTCCACTCTCACTGTATCCCACTCGCTAAATGAACTCTCTCTCTCTCCCGGTCTCTTTGTGCCCCGGCTCCACTCTCACTGTTTCCCACTCGCTGAATGAACTCTCGCTCTGTCTCACAGTCTCTTTGTGCCCGGCTCCACTCTCACTGTTTCCCACTTGCTGAATGAACTCTTGCTCTGTCTCCTAGTCTCTTTGTGCCCCCGCTCCGCTCTCGCTGTTTCCCACTCGCTGAATGAACTCTTGCTCTGTCTCCCAGTCTCTTTGTGCCCCGGCTCCACTCTCACTGTTTCCCACTCGCTGAATGAACTCTTGCTCTGTCTCCCAGTCTCTTTGTGCCCCGGCTCCACTCTCACAGTTTCCCGCTCGCTGAATGAACTCTCGCTCTGTCTCTTTGTGCCCCGGCTCCACTCCCACTGTTTCCCACTCGCTGAATGAACTCTTGCTCTGTCTCCCAGTCTCTTTGTGCCTCGGCTCCGCTCTCACTGTTTCCCACTCGCTGAATGAACTCTCTCTCTCTCCCCCAGTCTCTTTGTGCCCCGGCTCCACTCTCACTGTTTCCCACTCGCTGAATGAACTCTTGCTCTGTCTCCCAGTCTCTTTGTGCCTCGGCTCCGCTCTCACTGTTTCCCACTCGCTGAATGAATGAACTCTTTCTCCCAGTCTCTTTGTGCCCCGGCTCCACTCTCACTGTTTCCCACTCGCTGAATGAACTCTCGCACTGTCTCCCAGTCTCTTTGTGCCCCGGCTCCACTCTCACTGTTTCCCACTCGCTGAATGAATGAACTCTCTCTCCCAGTCTCTTTGTGCCCCGGCTCCACTCTCTCTGTTTCCCACTCGCTGAATGAACTCTCTTTCTCTCCCGGTCTCTTTGTGCCCCGGCTCCACTCTCGCTTTTTCCCACTCGCTGAATGAACTCTTGCTCTGTCTCCCAGTCTTTTTGTGCCCCGGCTCCACTCCCACTGTTTCCCACTCGCTGAATGAACTCTCTCTCTCTCCCGGTCTCTTTGTGCCCCGGCTCCACTCTCTCTGTTTCCCACTCGCTGAATGAACTCTCTCTCTCTCCCGGTCTCTTTGTGCCCCGGCTCCACTCTCACTGTTTCCCACTCGCTGAATGAACTCTTGCTCTGTCTCCCAGTCTCTTTGTGCCCCGGCTCCACTCTCACAGTTTCCCACTCGCTGAATGAACTCTTGCTCTGTCTCCCAGTCTCTTTGTGCCCCGGCTCCACTCTCACTGTTTCCCACTCGCTGAATGAACTCTTGCTCTGTCTCCCAGTCTCTTTGTGCCCCGGCTCCACTCTCACAGTTTCCCGCTCGCTGAATGAACTCTTGCTCTGTCTCCCAGTCTCTTTGTGCCCCGGCTCCGCTCTCACTGTTTCCCACTCGCTGAATGAACTCTTGCTCTGTCTCCCAGTCTCTTTGTGCCCCCGCTCCGCTCTCGCTGTTTCCCACTCGCTGAATGAACTCTTGCTCTGTCTCCCAGTCTCTTTGTGCCCCGGCTCCACTCTCACTGTTTCCCACTCGCTGAATGAACTCTTGCTCTGTCTCCCAGTCTCTTTGTGCCCCGGCTCCACTCTCACAGTTTCCCGCTCGCTGAATGAACTCTCGCTCTGTCTCTTTGTGCCCCGGCTCCACTCCCACTGTTTCCCACTCGCTGAATGAACTCTTGCTCTGTCTCCCAGTCTCTTTGTGCCTCGGCTCCGCTCTCACTGTTTCCCACTCGCTGAATGAACTCTCTCTCTCTCCCCCAGTCTCTTTGTGCCCCGGCTTCACTCTCACTGTTTCCCACTCGCTGAATGAACTCTTGCTCTGTCTCCCAGTCTCTTTGTGCCTCGGCTCCGCTCTCACTGTTTCCCACTCGCTGAATGAACTCTCGCACTGTCTCCCAGTCTCTTTGTGCCCCGGCTCCACTCTCACTGTTTCCCACTCGCTGAATGAACTCTTGCTCTGTCTCTTTGTGCCCCGGCTCCACTCTCGCTGTTTCCCACTCGCTGAATGAACTCTTGCTCTGTCTCCCAGTCTTTTTGTGCCCCGGCTCCACTCTCACTGTTTCCCACTCGCTGAATGAACTCTCGCTCTGTCTCTTTGTGCTCCGGCTCCACTCCCACTGTTTCCCACTCGCTGAATAAACTCTCTCTCTCCCCCGGTCTCTTTGTGCCCCGGCTCCACTCTCACTGTTTCCCACTCGCTGAATGAACTCTTGCTCTGTCTCCCAGTCTCTTTGTGCCCCGGCTCCACTCTCACTGTTTCCCACTCGCTGAATGAACTCTCTCTCTCTCCCGGTCTGTTTGTGCCCCGGCTCCACTCTCTCTGTTTCCACTCGCTGAATGAACTCTTGCTCTGTCTCCCAGTCTCTCTGTGCCCCGGCTCCACTCTCACTGTTTCCCACTCGCTGAATGAACTCTCTCTCTCTCCCGGTCTCTTTGTGCCCCGGCTCCACTCTCTCTGTTTCCCACTCGCTGAATGAACTCTTGCTCTGTCTCCCAGTCTCTTTGAGCCCCGGCTCCACTCTCGCTGTTTCCCACTCGCTGAATGAACTCTCGCTCTGTCTCTTTGTGCTCCGGCTCCACTCACGCTGTTTCCCACTCGCTGAATGAACTCTTGCTCTGTCTCCCAGTCTCTTTGTGCCCCGGCTCCGCTCTCGCTGTTTCCCACTCGCTGAATGAACTCTTGCTCTGTCTCCCAGTCTCTTTGTGCCCCGGCTCCGCTCTCGCTGTTTCCCGCTCGCTGAATGAACTCTCGCTCTGTCTCTTTGTGCCCCGGCTCCACTCTCACTGTTTCCCACTCGCTGAATGACTCTTGCTCTGTCTCCCAGTCTCTTTGTGCCCCGGCTCCACTCTCACTGTTTCCCACTCGCTGAATGAACTCTCACTCTGTCTCCCAGTCTCTTTGTGCCCCGGCTCCACTCTCGCTGTTTCCCACTCACTGAATGAACTCTTGCTCTTTCTCCCAGTCTCTTTGTGCCCCGGCTACACTCTTACTGTATCCCACTCGCTGAATGAACTCTCTCTCTCTCCCAGTCTCTTTGTGTCCCAGCTCCACTCTCACTGTTTCCCACTCGCTGAATGAACTCTCTCTCTCTCCCAGTCTCTTTGTGCCCCGGCTCCACTCTCACTGTTTCCCACTTGCTGAATGAACTCTTGCTCTGTCTCCCAGTCTATGTGTGCCCCGACTCCGCTCTCACTGTTTCCCGCTCGCTGAATGAACTCTCGCTCTGTCGCTTTGTGCCCTGGCTCCACTCTTGCTGTTTCCCGCTCACTGAATGAACTCTCTCTCTCTCTCTCTCTCTCTCGGTCTCTTTGTGCCCTGGATCCGCTCTCGCTGTTTCTCGCTTGCTGAAACCCACGTGGTCACAGGGAGAACTTGCAAACTCCGCACAGGCAGTCCCCAGAACCGAACCCGGGTTTCTGGAGCTGTGCGTCTGCGACGCTAACCACTGCACCACTGTGATAGAGAGAAACTGTTCCCACTCGTGAAAGGATCGAGAATGAGAGGGAACAGATTTAAAGTATTTGGTAAGAGAAGCAAAAGTGACATGAGGAAATACTTTTTCACGCAGCGAGTGGTTAAGGTCTGGAATGCAGTGCCTGAGAACGTGTTAGTGGCAGGTTCAATTGAAGCATTCAAAAGGGAATTGGACAGTTATATGAAAAGGAAGAATGTGCAGGGTTATGGGGAGAAGGCAGTGGAATGGAATTGAGGGATTTGCTCTTTCACAGAGCTGGTGCAGTCGCAATGGGCCGAATGGCCTCCTGTACTGTAACGATGCTGTGACATTACACAATAGAAAGGTAAAACTATGGCCCAAAATTTGCTGGAATTGGATTTTTGTTTCTCCTCACCAATCAGTTCCAATTATTTTTGCATTGTAAACTTCTGTAAGTGTGATTTGATAACACTGCAGCAAAGTAACAGGCCATCTTGGACCTTGGTGAAGATGGGACTAAGAAACGGAGGAATACAATAAAAACCGAACTAACAACGGAGAATAAACTTGGGTCAATTAAATCAAAATAGATACAGGAAGAGAAAGAGAGAGGGCAAGAAAAATTAGATTAAGAGAGTGATGGGGTAAAAGACAGAAATGAAATAAAAGAAAAAGATTAAAACTTTAAAAAATCCTCTCAGACAATTCACTATCTGCAGGAGTGAAACTCCACAGTGAGGTGAGAGTGATTGCCCTGGATATCAAGGCAGCATTTGATCAAGTGTGGCATCAAGGAGCCCTAGCCAAACTGAGGTCAATGGGAATCGGGGGCAATGTCTCCGTAGTTGAAGTTGTACCTAGGGCAAAGGAAGATGGTTGTGGTTATTGGAGGCCAATAATCTCAGTCCCACGATATTGCTGCAGAAGTTCCTCAGGATAGTATCCCAGGCACAACCATCTTCAGCTGCTTCATCAATGACCTTCCCTTCATCATCAGGTCAGAAGTGGGGCTGTTCACCAATGATTGTACGATGTTCAGTGCCATTTGCAACTCCTCAGATACGGAAGCAGTCCTTGTCTATATGCAGCAAGACCTGGACAACCTTCAGGTTTGGGCTGCTAAGTGGCAAGTAACATTCATGCCACACAAGTGTCAAGCAATGGTGATCTCCAACAAGAGAAGTTTTGACTTTTTTTTTTCGTTTGGTTTTTCAGTAGATTTATTGGGAATCTAGAATAGTGGGAATGGAGGTAAAGGCAGTTGTATGTTCCTCCTGCAGAATGTGGGAGGTAGGGGTCGCCAAGAGTGTCCCTGCTGACTGCATCTGCGGAAAGTGCACCCAACTCCAGCTCCTCGCAGACCGCGTTAGGGAACTGGAGCTGGAGCTGGATGAACTTCGGATCATTCGGGAGGCGGAGGGGATTATTGACAGGAGTTATAGGGAGGCAGTCACACCTCAGGTAAAAGAAGTAGGTAGATGGGTTACCGTCAGGGGAAGGAAAGGGAACCAGCAGGCAGTGCAGGGATCCCCTGTGGCCGTTTCCCTCAACAACAGGTATACCGTTTTGGATACTGTTGGGGGGGACGACTTACCAGGGGTAAGCAATGGGGTGCAGGTCTCTGGCACAGAGTCTGTCCCTGTTGCTCAGAAGGGAAAAGGGAAGAGGAGCAGAGCATTAGTCATTGGGGACTCCATAGTTAGGGGAACAGATAGGAGGTTCTGTGGGAACGAGAGAGACTCACGGTTGGTGTGTTGCCTCCCAGGTGCCAGGGTACGTGATGTCTCCGATCGTGTTTTTGGGATCCTTAAGGGGGAGGGGGAGCACCCCCAAGTCGTGGTCCACATAGGCACCAACGACATAGGTAGGAAGAGAGATGGGGATTTAAGGCAGAAATTCAGGGAGCTAGGGTGGAAGCTTAGAGCGAGAACAACCAGAGTTGTTATCTCTGGGTTGTTGCCTGTGCCACGTGCTAGCGAAGAGAGGAATAGGGAGAGAGAGGAGTTGAACACGTGGCTGCAGGGATGGTGTAGGAGGGAGGGTTTTGGTTTCCTGGATAATTGGGGCTCTTTCTGGGGTAGGTGGGACCTCTACAAACAGGATGGTCTTCACCTGAACCAGAGGGGTACCAATATCCTGGGGGGGAGATTTGTTAGTGCTCTTCGGGGGGGTTTAAACTAAATCAGCAGGGGAATGGGAACCTAAATTGCAGTGCCAGTGTACAGGCTGTTGAGAGTAGTGAGGTAGGGGATAAGGTTACAGGGACGCAAGAGGGCACTGGCAAGCAAGAACTTGGTTTAAAGTGTGTCTACTTCAACGCCAGGAGCATCCGGAATAAGGTGGGTGAGCTTGCAGCATGGGTTGGTACCTGGGATCCTGATGTTGTGGCCATTTCGGAGACATGGGTAGAGCAGGGGCAGGAATGGATGTTGCAGGTTCCGGGATTTAGATGTTTCAGAAAGAACAGAGAAGATGGTAAAAGAGGGGGAGGTGTGGCATTGTTAATCAAGGAAAGTATTACAGCGGCAGAAAGGACGTTTGAGGACTCGTCTACTGAGGTAGTATGGGCCGAGGTTAGAAACAGGAGAGGAGAGGTCACCCTGTTGGGAGTTTTCTATAGACCTCCGAATAGTTCCAGAGATGTAGAGGAAAGGATAGCGAAGATGATTCTCGACAGGAGCGAGAGTAACAGGGTAGTGGTTATGGGGGACTTTAACTTTCCAAATATTGACTGGAAATACTATAGTTCGAGTACTTTAGATGGGTCTGTTTTTGTCCAGTGTGTGCAGGAGGGTTTTCTGACACAGTATGTGGACAGGCCAACCAGGGGCGATGCCACATTGGATTTGGTACTGGGTAATGAACCCGGCCAGGTGTTTGATTTAGATGTAGGTGAGCACTTTGGCGATAGTGATCACAATTCGGTTAGGTTTACCTTAGCGATGGGCAGGGACAGGTATATACCGCAGGGCAAGAATTATAGCTGGGGGAAAGGAAATTATGACGTGATTAGGCAAGATTTAGGATGTGTAGGATGGGGAAGGAAACTGCAGGGGATGGGCACAAACGAAATGTGGAGCTTATTCAAGGAGCAGCTAATGCGTGTCCTTGATAAGTATGTACCGGTCAGGCAGGGAGGAAGTTGTCGAGCAAGGGAGCCGTGGTTTACTCAAGAAGTTGAAGCGCTTGTCAAGAGGAAGAGGGCGGCTTATGTTAGGATGAGACGTGAAGGCTCAGTTAGGGCGCTTGAGAGTTACAAGCTAGCCAGGAAGGATCTAAAGGGAGGGCTAAGAAGAGCAAGGAGAGGACACGAGAAGTCATTGGCGGATAGGATCAAAGAAAACCCTAAGGCTTTCTATAGGTATATCAGGAATAAACGAATGATAAGAGTTAGAACAGGGCCAATCAAGGATAGTAGTGGGAAGTTGTGTGCGGAATCAGAGGAGATAGGGGAAGCGTTAAATGAATATTTTTCGTCAGTATTTACAGTAGAGAAAGAAAATGTTGCCGAGGAGATTACTGAGATACAGCCTACTAGGCTAGATGGGATTGAGATTCACAAGGAGGAGGTGTTAGCAATTTTGGAAAGAGTGAAAATAGATAAGTCCCCTGGGCCAGATGGGATTTATCCTAGGATTCTCTGGGAAGCCAGGGAGGAGATTGCAGAGCCGTTGTTGTTGATCTTTAAGTCGTCATTGTCGACAGGAGTAGTGCCGGAGGACTGGAGGATAGCAAATGTTGTCCCCTTGTTCAAGAAGGGGAGTAGAGACAGCCCTGGTAATTATAGACCTGTGAGCCTTACTTCGGTTGTGGGTAAAATGTTGGAAAAGGTTATAAGAGACAGGATTTATAATCATCTTGAAAAGAATAAGTTCATTTGCGATAGTCAGCACGGTTTTGTGAAAGGTAGGTCGTGCCTCACAAACCTTATTGAGTTTTTCGAGAAGGTGACCAAACAGGTGGATGAGGGTAAAGCCGTGGATGTGGTGTATATGGATTTCAGTAAGGCGTTTGATAAGGTTCCCCACGGTAGGCTATTGCAGAAAATACGCAAGTATGGGGTTGAAGGTGATTTAGAGCTTTGGATCAGAAATTGGCTAGCTGAAAGAAGACAGAGGGTGGTGGTTGATGGCAAATGTTCATCCTGGAGTTTAGTTACTAGTGGTGTACCGCAAGGTTCTGTTTTGGGGCCACTGCTGTTTGTCATTTTTATAAACGACCTGGATGAGGGTGTAGAAGGGTGGGTTAGTAAATTTGCGGATGACACGAAGGTCGGTGGAGTTGTGGATAGTGTCGAAGGGTGTTGTAGGGTACAGAGGGACATAGATAGGCTGCAGAGCTGGGCTGAGAGATGGCAAATGGAGTTTAATGCGGAGAAGTGTGAGGTGATTCACTTTGGAAGGAGTAACAGCAATGCAGAGTACTGGGCTAATGGGAAGATTCTTGGTAGTGTAGATGAACAGAGAGATCTTGGTATCCAGGTACATAAATCCCTGAAAGTTGCTACCCAGGTTAATAGGGCTGTTAAGAAGGCATATGGTGTGTTAGCCTTCATTAGTAGGGGGATCGAGTTTCAGAGCCACGGGGTCATGATGCAGCTGTACAAAACTCTGGTGAGGCCGCACCTGGAGTATTGCGTGCAGTTCTGGTCACCGCATTATAGGAAGGATGTCGAAGCTTTGGAAAGGGTGCAGAGGAGATTTACTAGGATGTTGCCTGGTATGGAAGGAAGGTCTTACGAGGAAAGGCTGAGGGACTTGGGGTTGTTTTCGTTAGAGAGAAGGAGGAGAGGTGACTTAATAGAGACATACAAGATAATCAGAGGGTTAGATAGGGTGGATAGTGAGAGTCTTTTTCCTCGGATGAGGATGGCAAACACGAGGGGACATAGCTTTAAGTTGAGGGGTGAAAGATATAGGACAGATGTCAGAGGTAGTTTCTTTACGCAGAGAGTAGTAGGGGCGTGGAACGCCCTGCCTGCAACAGTAGTAGACTCGCCAACTTTAAGGGCATTTAAGTGGTCATTGGATAGACATATGGATGTAAATGGAATAGTGTAGGTCAGATGATCGGCGCAACATCGAGGGCCGAAGGGCCTGTACTGCGCTGTAATATTCTAATTCTAAGAGAGAATCTAAGCATCTCTCTTGACAGTCAATGGCATTACCATTGCTGAATCCCCCATTATCAACATCTTGGGGGATATTATTGACCCCTTCTACCTATAAGGACAAGGACAGCAGATGCATGGGAACATCATCACGTGCAAGTTCTTCTCCAAGTCACATGTCATCCTTATTTGGAAATATATCGCCATTCCTTCACTGACAGTGGGTCAAAATTCTGGAACTCCCTCACTAACAACACTATGGGTGCACCTGCACCAGATAGACTTTTTAAAAATTCCTTCATTAGATGTGGGCACCGCTGGCTAGGCCAGCATTTATTGCTTATCCCTAATTGCCCTTGAGAAGGTGGTGCTGAGCCGCATTCTTGAACCGCTGCGGTCCATGTGGTGTTGGCACACCCACAAAGCTGTTAGGAAGGGAAAACTAAGATCTTGACCCAATGACAGTGAAGGAACAGCGATATAGTTCCAAGTCAGGATGGTGTGTGTCTTGGAGGGGAACTTTCAGGTCGTTGTGTTCCTATGTATCTGCTGCCCTTGTCCTTCTAGTTGGTAGAGTTTGCAGGTTTGGAAGATGCTGTCGAAAGAGCCTTGGTGCATTGCGGCAGTGCATCTTGTCGATGGTACACACTGCTGCCACTGTGCGTCAATGGTGGAGGGAGTGAATGTTGAAGGTGGTGGATAGGGTGCCAATCAAGCGGGTTGCTTTGTCCTGAATGGTGTCAAGCTTCTTGAATGTTGTTGGAACTGCACCCATCCAGGCAAGTGGAGAGTATTCCATCACACTCCTGACTTGTGTCTTGTAGGTGGTGGACAGACTTTGGGGAGTCAGGAGGTGAGCTACCTGCAGGATTCCTAGCCTCTGACCTGTTCTTGTAGCCACAGTATTTATATGGCTACTCCAGTTGAGTTTCTGGTCAATGGTAACCCCCAGGATGTTGTTAGTAGGGGATTCAGTGATTGCCATTGAATCTGAGAACATAAGAACACAAGAAATAGGAGCAGACGTAGACCATATGGCCCACTGAGCCTGCCCCGCCATTCAATATGATCATGGCTGATCTTGGGCTTCAATTCCACTTTCCTACCTGCTCCCCATATCCCTTAATTCCCTGAGAGACCAAAAATATATCTATCCCAGCCTTAAATATTTTCACTGATGGAGCATCCACAACCCTCTGGGATAGAGAATTTCAAAGGTTCACAACCCTTTGAGTGAAGTAATTTCTCCTCATCTCAGTCCTGAATGATTGACCCCTTATCCTGAGACTGTGTTCTAGATTCCCTGACCAGGGGGATCAATCTCTCAGCTTCTACCCTATCAAGCCCTTTCAGAATCTTGTATGTCTCAGTTAGATTGCCTCTCATTCTTCTAAACGCAAGAGGATATCGGCCCAATTTATTCAGCCTCTCATCATGGGACAACTCCCTCATCCCAGGGACCAGTTCAGTAAATCTTTGCTGCACTGCCTCCTGTGCAAGTATATCCTTTCTTAAATGTGGAGGCAAAAACTGCACACAGTATTCCAGGTGTGGTCTCACCCAAGCTCTGTACAATTTTAGTAAGACTTCTTTATTCCTGTACTCCAATCCCCTTGCAATAAAGGCCAACATGACATTTTCCTTCCTAATAGCCTGCTGGGCATGCATGTTAACTTTGTGTGTTCCTCGTAGAAGTACCCCCAAGTCTCTCTCAACATCAATCCTTACTAGTTTTACACCTTTTAAAAAATATTCTGTTTTTCTATTTGTAAGACTAAAGTGAACAACTTCACACTTTCCTACATTATACTCCATTTGCCATCTTGTTGCCCACTCACTTACCCTGTCTCTTTGCAGCCTCTCTACATCCTCCCCACAGCTGACCTTTCCACCGAGCTTTGTATCATCAGCAAACATAGATACATTACTCTCTGTCTCTTCATACAAGTCATTAATATAGAGTGTAAATAGCTGAGACCCCAACACTGATCTTTGCGGCAACCCACTATTCACTGCCTGCCAACTTGGAAATGCCCCATTTATGCTCACTCTCTACATCCTGTCTGTTAACCAATCCTCTATCCACGCTAATATATTACTTCCAACACCACGAGCCCTTATCTTGCCTATTAATTTTTTATGTGGCGCCTTATCGAATGCCTTTTGAAAATCCAGGTATACAACATCTACTGGTTCCCCTTTATCTACCCTACTAGTTACTTCCTCAAAAAACTCTAATAAATTTATCAAACAGGATTTCCCTTTAGAAATACCATGCTGACTTGTTCTAATCATACTATGCTTTTCTAAGTGCAATGTTAAGACTTCCTTAATAATAGTTTCCAGCATCTTCCCAACAACTGATGTTAGGCTAACTGGCCTGTAATTCCCTGTTTTCTCTCAACCTCCTTTCTTGAAAAGCAGCATAACATTTGCCAACTTCCAATCTGATGGGACCAATCCTGAGTCTAAGGAATTCTGGAAAATCATAGCCAGTGCATTCACTATCTCTGCAGCTATCTCTTTTAAAACCCTAGGATGTAGGGGATTTGTCAGATTTTTGTCCCTCAAGTTTCTCCAATACTTTTTCTCTGCTGATATGAATTTCCTTATTTTCCTCGCTCTTTTTAGCCCCTAGGTTACTGCCTTATTCTGGTATGGAACATGTGGCTTCTACTGTGAAGACAGACACAAAATAGTTGTTCAATGCCTCTGCCATTTCCTCATTCCCCATGATGATTTCTCCTGTCTCTGCCTCTAAGGGACAAACATCTATTTTAGCTACTCTCTTCCCTTTTGTGTACTTAGAAAAGCTCCTACAATCTGTTTTTATATTGCTGGCTAGTTTATTCTCATTCTATTTTTTCCCTTTTTATCAACTTTTTGGTGGCCCTTTGTTGGTTTCTAAAACACTCCCAATCCTCAGACTTGCTACAATTTTTTGCAACATTGTAAGCCTCTTCTTTTAGTCTGATACTCTCCTTAACTTCCTGAGTTGAGTCTTTCTGGATGAGATTTTGTTTTTGAATGGAATGTACGTTTGTTGAACCCTCTGAATTGCTTCTTTAAATGTTTCCCACTGTTCATTTACCGCCATACCTCCCAGTCTATTTACCCAATTAACCTTAGCCAGTTCTCCCCTCATACCTTTGTAATTGGCTTTGTTTAAGTTTAAGATTCTTGCTTGTAATGGAAATGTGTCACTTTCAAACTTAACATGAAATTCAGTGGTATTATGATCACTATTTCCCAGTGGATCTTTTACTATGACACTGCTTATTAACCCTGCTTCATTACACAATAAGAGCTCTAAGATAGCTTTATCATGATTTGGTTCTACAACGTATTGCTCCAAGAAACTGTCACAAAAGCATTCTACAAATTTGTCTTCTAGACCACTGTTGCCAATTTGATTGTCCCAGTCTATATGCAGATTAAAATCCCCCGCAATTAATACGTTAACTCTTTTACATGCTCCAATAATTTCCGGTTTAATGTTCTGTCCAAAAATATAACTACTGTTAGGAGGGCTGTAAATTGCTCCCACCAGTGTTTTCTGACTCCTGCTATTCCTAATTTCCACCCAAACAGATTCTACTTCATGATCTTCTGAGGCCAGATCCCTTCTTATTAATGTCCTTATACCATCCTTTACTATAAGGGCTACCCCTCCTCCTTTGCCATTCTGTCTATCTTTCAGAAATATTGTGTACCCGGGAATATTTATTTCCCAACCTTGATGATCTTGTAACCATGTCTTGGTAATGGCAATTAGATCTAGATCATTTACCTCTATTCGTGCCACTAGTTCACCTATCTTGCTACAGATTCTTTGTGCATTCAAATAGAGTCATAGAGTTTTACAGCACAGAAACAGGCCCTTCATCCCATCGTGTCTGTGCCAGCCATCAAGCACCTATCTATTCTAATCCCATTTTCCAGCACTTGGCCTGTAGCCTTGTATGCTATGGCATTTCAAGTGCTCATCTAAATACTTCTTAAATGTTGTGAGGGTTCCTGCCTCTACCACCCCTTCAGGCAGTGTGTTCCAGATTCCAACCACCCTCTGGGTAAAATTTTTTCCTCAAATCCCCTCCAAGCCTCCTGCCCCTTACCTTAAATCTACCTTAAACCCCCTGGTTATTGACCCCTCCACTAAGGGAAAATGTTTCTTCCTATCTATCCCATCAATGCCCCTCATAATTTTGTATATCACAATCAGGACCCCACTAAGCCTTCTCTGCTCTAAGGAAAACAACCCTAGCCTATCCAGTCTCTCTTCATAGCTGAAATGCTCCAGCCCAGGCACCATCCTAGTGAATCTCCTCTGCATCCTCTCCAGTGCAATCGCATCCTTCTTATAGTGCGGTGACCAGAACTGTACACAGTACTCCAGCTGTAGCCTAACTAGCATTTTATACAGCTCCATCATAACCTCCTTGCTCTTATATTCTATGCCTCGGCTAATAAAGGCAAGTATCCCATATGCCTTCCTAATCACCTTATCTACCTGTGCTGCTGCCTTCAGTGTTCTGTGAACAAGTACACCAAGGTCCCTCTGACCCTCTGTACTTCCTAGGGTCCTACCATCCATTGTGTATTCCCTTACCTTGTTAGTCCTCTCAAAATGCATCACACACTTTGCAGGATTAAATTCCATTTGCCACTCCTCCATCCATCTTGCCAGCCCATCTGTATCGTCCTGTAATCTAAGGCTTTCCTCCTCACTATTTACGACACCACCAATTTTCATGTCATTTGCGAACTTACTGATCATACCTCCTATATTCAAGTCGAAATCATTAATGTACGCTACAAACAGCAAGGGTCCCAGCACCGATCCCTGTGGTACGCCACTGGTCACAGGTTTCCATTCACAAAAACAACCCTGGACCATCACCCTCTGCCTCCTTCCACTAAGCCAATTTTGGATCCAATTTGCCAAATTACCCTGGATCCCATGGGCTCTTACCTTCTTAACCAATCTCTCATTCGGGTCCTTATCAAAAGCCTAATAAAGGAACTTCAATTTCATTTTTTTACCTCTATTCCCTGCAATGACCTTATTTGCCATCATACAAGTTTTGTTAAACTCTCTGTCCCTTCCTGTTCCATTCTGTTGGCAGTTGCCCACATCACTATCCTGCTCCAATGCCCTGACCCCTCTTTTTGGATTTCTAAATTTCCCTTCAGCCAAACCCTTCCCCTCCTCTGTTATTTTAAAGCCGTCAAGGTGAGATGGTTAGATGGTTAGATTCTCTCTTGTTTGAGATAGTTGTTGCCTGGCACCTGTGTGGCACGAGTGTTACTTACCACATATCAGCCCAAGCCTGAATATTGTCCAGGTCTTGCAGCATTTCTACAAGGACTGCTTCAGTATCTGAGGAATCGCTAATGGTGCTGAACATTGTGCAATCATCAGCAAACATCCCCACTTCTGACCTCATGATTGAAGGAAGGTCATTGATGAAGCAGCTGAAGATGGTTGGGCCTAGGACACTATTCTGAGGAACTCCTGCAGTGAGGTACTGGGACTGATATGATTGTCCGCCAACAACCACAACCATCTTCATTTGCGCTCCAACCAGTGTAGAGTTTTCCCCGATTTCCATTGACTCCAGTTTCGCTTAGGCTCCTCGATGCCACACTCAGTCAAATGCTGCCTTGATGTCAAGGGCAGTCACTCTCACCTCACCACTGCAGCAATTCAAGAAGGCAGCTCACCACTACCACCTCAAGAGCAATTAGGGATAGGCAGCAAATGCTGACCTTGCCAGCGTCACTCACATCCCATATAAGAATAAAAAGAAAAATTTGTTTGTTCCCTTTCTGGCTTCCAAGGTTGAGCGGCACATGAAGACCATAAAACACCCCATTAACAGAGTCCTTGCACCTTGAAATAACAGCCCTAAGCTTCTATGGTACATTTAATAAGTAATTATAGTACAAATCTAGCAATATCTTGACACTTATGGGAAGGTTGATGGCAAGCTACCATTTTTGCGTGGCTAACGATAGCTTGGTCAAATCAGCCAGTAATTTGTGGCGATTCACAATTTATGGTGTATCTCATCCTTGCCACAAATTGCTGTTTTTTTAATGCACTAATAATGACGTGTGCCATTAGCTCGCTGTGTGGCCCAGAATTTAATGGAAAACTTTGTGTTTAAAGGAACTGTGCAGTGGTTATTCCTACCATTGTAGACAGATATTTATGTGACAACTCCTCAACATGTTCTGCGAGAAACCCTAATGCTGCAACTGACTCTGCTTTCTAAGTTTTTCTATTTAACTATATCAAAATGTTATATCAAAATAAGGACAGAATGTATATCTTCAAATTAGAGATTGAATTATGTTTGCATTTCCTAGCTGAATTATCCCTTGACCTGAAAACCCAGTTCACTTGACGTCTACATGTTATTTATATTAATTCCCTGTGCACGCTACCATAGAAGAGTAATCTGTATATTCTATTTTTGTGCAAAAATGGCTGTATTGGGAATTTATTCACAATTGTGCATTGTCAAAAACTGATATGAAAAATTAATGTGAATAATTTCCTGTTTCTTCAAAAATTTCTACCTTATTTACCTCTTAAAGGTAATATATAGTCTTTGTTATTGTTAGTTCTTGTACAGTTCATTGAATGGTTACAGCACAGAAGAAGGCCATTCGACCCATCTTGTCCATGCTGGCTCTCTGCAAGAGCAACTCACATAGTCCCACTCCCTGCCTTTTCCCTGTAGGCTTGCAAATATTTTCTTTTCACATCATTATTCAATTCTCTTTTGAAGACCTCAATTGAATCTGCCTCCACTAAACTCTCAGGTAGTGCATTCCAGATCCTAACCAGTCATTACATAAAAAAAGGGTTTCATCTTGTCACTGTTGCTTTTTATCCCCCCAGTAACCTTAAATATGTCCTCTTGTTCTTGATCCTTGCACCAATGGGAACAGTTTCTCACTATCCTTCTCACAGTTAACTATACTTCCAAATTTTGTCATCTGCAAATTTTGAAATTGTGCCCTGCACAGCTATGTCTGGGTCATTAAAATAAATCAAGAAAAGGAGTGGTCCTAGTACTGACCCCTGGGGAACTCCACTGTAAACCTTCTTCCAGTTTGAAAAACAGCTGTTCACCACTACTGTCTGTATCCTGTCACTCAATCAATTTTATATCCATGCTGCTACTGTCCGTTTTGTTCCATGGGCTTTAACTTTGCTGACAAGCCTGTTATGTGGCAATTCCTCTTGTTACAGCATCAGCCTTTCTTTCATCCTGAGTAAAATGCAAATCTGAAATAAAAACAAAGTGCTGGAAATACACAGCAGATCCTTCAACATTTGTTCAGATAGGTTAACATTTTGGATATGTATTCCTTCATCAGAACCCTGTCTTTTCATTTTACACTGCTGACTGAATTTCTGTGTATTTTCAAAATGCTCAGTTTTCATTTGTTTTAACCTCTTGCCTATTCAAATTTTCCTGTTTGCTGCAATCAGTTGACTGTAGTGTGGCTCCAAATGTTACTTTTTATTCCATTGCTTTTTTTCCTTTTTTCAAGCAGTTTACTCTCTTCACCAGAAAGTGTTAAGAAACTGTGCCTCAGATATAAATTAAGTGGTCACCCTCTGCTGCCCCACCATATAGCCATTGCTCATATGCAAAACTAAATAACAATTGTTCACAGCCAAGCCTGATCCTGTGTCTAAGCTGCTGTTCACAACATGCACTTGTAGTAAGTATTGCTGGATAATGATGAGAAGGTGCATCCTGGAATGACCTTCAGCTCCTTAAATCTGGGCATTGAAGCCAATTATAGTTCTTCTATCACTGCCACAGCTGTATTTAGTTAATTCATAACAGACTAAGCTTCAATATCGAGACCTGTGTTCCTCAGGCTCAGGTACTTAGACCCTTAGCCAGCTGAGTCATCAAGGACTGATTTTCTTGTATACCTGTTAACATTATTTTTGTCTTCCTTATTCAGCCACTATGATCTGAGTTTTGGTATTTTGCTTACTTTCTCATACATCATAAACTTTCTTTTCACATTTCTTAAAGTAGCCTTTAAAATCCATTTTACTTCAGTTATATTTGCTCGTTTCACTTTCCACTTAATTCTCAATAGACTGGACTCTGTTATATTAGCTGCCACTAGAAGAAAGCAAGTAACATCCTCTGAATTCGAGGTACAATTGTTTGTGTTGCAGGGGTTGGATGCAAAATGTCTTTGAGTGCTACACTGTGAATACTTGTTTGTAGCTCTGAATATACTGGCTTATTCTTAATATTTGCTTATTGGAGCCAAAATAAAGCTTTTCAGCAAAGTAACAGCAATCCCTGTTTTTGGAGCCCCTAGATCATCTGTTCTGATGGAAATCACACCTACCAAATGGAAACATATATTAATTTTGTCATATGGAATACTACTTGAACCTTATTTTACTGGTCATTGAACATAACTTGTTTAAAAAAGACCACAGAGTTAAACAGCTAAAACCATGGTTGCAAATTTGCATTCTGAGAGACAGTTGAATCGAGAGACAATGGAAGTGCCCACTGATTCAATTAACAAGATTGGTCTGGGCAACAGTGATGATCCACATCTTGTTTGTGTAAGAGCCAGCACTCCACCGAGTGTCTGGGAGACTTTGAAGTCCAGCAACCCTCAAAGAAGTTGCTATTTCAAATGAAGAAATGGTCATATGACTTACCTGCTAGCCAAACTGGGGACTGTTTGAATTGTGCCACACAGAAAGGTAACACACGGCAATTTGAAGGCAAAAGAGAAGGAAGATCTCTCCCTGTCTCTCTCTCCAGCAAAGTCCCAGAGATCCATGGTAGCAGCTTCAGCCTCAAGACAGAGCACTTCTTCAGCCTTCTGGTACTAGAGAAGCAAGATGGAAATTATGCACTGGGCCCCAGTGAGAACTCCAAGATTTCAGCTTTTATCAAGGACATTTCCACCCAGTAACTGAATTCCCTTTATTACGAATTCTACTTCAACCTCTTCCCTCCTGCCCCACAATTCTTTCCTCCCCTCTATATCTATTTGTGTGTGTGTGTTTCTCTTGTATGCATGCTAGCATGGTTGCGTCGCGTACTTTAGTAATTTTAACCAAATTAGACTGATAAGGCTAATAAACTTGCATCTTTCTTGCTAAAACCTAAGAAAACCTGTCTGATTGATTCATTTGCAATTTCAATTAGAGTGCAGTGAGCAAAGGGCTCACTGAGGTGTTAAGCTAAAATCACTGTGTTTTAAAGATAAACCCTGTTATGGTTAAACCAGAAAAGGGGCAAGAGGGGAGCCTGAGACCCCTTCCTCACCCGGTCATAACACTGTTCTGAAGTCATGCTTAGTGTTGCTAATTTGGGACAAAAATAGAAAAAACTGGAAACACTCAGCAGGTCAGTGAGCATCTGCAGAGAGTGCACCATTTATCACCCAAAAAGTTAATGTGTCGCTTCTCTCCAAAGATGTTGATAGACCTGTGAGTAGTACCAGCACTTTTTGTTTTTTTTTCAGACTTCCAGTATCTGTAGTTTGTTTTTGCATTTTGTGCCTTTCAAATCTAACAATACAGTTATCATGGGAACTGGAGTGGTCACCTTTTTCAGATGACCAATCTATTTTGGTGGACTGCTAAATACGAGATCTAATGTTGCAATTGTCCTTGTAGCAGCAACTAAGTAAGAAACTATAATCGAGTATTTCTGTGAACTGGGCTTCCATCACTCCCTTTTGCTTAATCGATGCAGTGAAACACATAGAGCTATGGGGAGAGAGAAAGGCAGTGTAATTAGTTTTGCACTGTTTCATCAAAGAGCTGGAAAAAGTGAAATTTTCCAAATGGCCTCTTTCTGTGCTATAAACTTCCATTTTACTAAATTTACTAAATTTTACTTAAATTTTAAAATGTTGACCTAGTTACCGATTCGGTCAATCATATCTTTTTCTTCTTTGGCCTCCTTGTCTCGAGAGACAATGGGTAAGCGCCTGGAGGTGGTCAGTGGTTTGTGAAGCAGCGCCTGGAGTGGCTATAAAGGCCAATTCTAGAGTGACAGACTCTTCCATAGGTGCTGCAGTTGACTCTCTCTTTGCGCTTCTGTCTTTTTTCCTGCCAACTGCTGAGTCTCTTTGACTCGCCATATGCTTTAGCCCGGCCTTTATGGTTGCCCGCCAGCTCTGGCGATCGCTGGCAACTGACTCCCACGACTTGTGATCAATATCACAGGACGTCATGTCGCGTTTGCAGACGTCTTTAAAGCGGAGACATGGACGGCCGGTGGGTCTGGTACCAGTGACGAGCTCGCTGTACAATGTGTCCTTGGGGATCCTGCCATCTTCCATGCGGTTCACATGGCCAAGCCATCTCAGGCGCCGCTGGCTCAGTAGGGTGTACATGCTGGGGATGTTGGCCGCCTCGAGGACTTCTGTGTTGGAGGTACGGTCCTGCCACCTGATGCCAAGGATTCTCCGGAGGCAGCGAAGATGGAATGAATTGAGACGTCGCTCTTGGCTGACGTACATTGTCCAGGCCTCGCTGCCGTAGAGCAAGGTACTGAGGACACAGGCCTGATACACTTGGACTTTTGTGTTCTGTGTCAGTGAGCCATTTTCCCACACTCTCTTGGCCAGTCTGGACATAGCAGTGGAAGCCTTTCCCATGCGCTTGTTTAATTCTGCATCGAGAGACAGTTACTGGTGATAGTTGAGCCTAGGTAGGTGAACTCTTGAACCACTTCCGGAGTGTGGTCGCCGATATTGATGGATTGAGCATTTCTGACGTCCTGTCCCATGATGTTCGTTTTCTTGAGGCTGATGGTTAGGCCAAATTCATTGCAGGCAACCGCAAACCTGTCAATGAGTCTCTGCAGACACTCTTCAGTGTGAGATGTTAATGCAGCATCATCAGCAAAGAGGAGTTCCCTGATGAGGACTTTCCGTACTTTGGTCTTCGCTTTTAGACGGGCAAGGTTGAACAACCTGCCACCTGATCTTGAGTGGAGGAAAAGTCCTTCTTCTGAAGACTTGAACGCATGTGAGAGCAGCAGGGAGAAGAAGATCCCAAACAGTGTAGGTGCGAGAACACAGCCCTGTTTCACGCCACTTTGGATTGGAAAGGGGTCTGATGAGGTGCCGCTATGCTGAATTGTGCCTTTCATATTGTCATGGAATGAGGTGATGATACTTAGTAGCTTTGGTGGGCATCCAATCTTTTCTAGTAGTCTGAAGAGACCACGTCTGCTGACGAGATCAAAGGCTTTGGTGAGATCAATGAAAGCAATGTAGAGGGGCATCTGTTCACGGCATTTCTCCTGTAGCTGACGAAGGGAGAACAGCATGTCAATGGTGGATCTCTTTGCTCGAAAGCCACACTGTGCCTCAGGATAGACACGCTCAGCCAGCTTCTGGAGCCTGTTTAAGGCGACACGAGTGAAGACTTTCCCCACTATGCTGAGCAGGGAGATTCCATGGTAGTTGTTGCAGTCACCGCGATCACCCTTGTGCTTATAGAGGGTGATGATATTGGCATTGCGCACGTCCTGTGGTACTGCACCCTCGTCCCAGCACAGGCAAAGCAGTTCGTGCAGTGTTGAAAGTATAGCAGGCTTGGCATTCTTGACGATTTCAGGGGTAATGCTGTCCTTCCCAGGGGCTTTTCTGCTGGCTAGAGAATCAATGGCATCACTGAGTTCCGATTTTGTTGGCTGTACGTCCAGCTCATCCATGACTGGCAGAGACAGGTCTGCATTGAGGGCAGGCTCAGTGACAACATTCTCCCTGGAGTACAGTTCTAGGTAGTGCTCAACCCAGCGGTCCATTTGTTTGCGTTGGTCAGTGATTGTGTCCCCTGATTTAGGTTTTAGGGGGGCGATCTTCATGATGATCGGCCCAAAAGCTCTCTTAATGTCATCATATTTGCCTCTGATATTTCCTGTGCCAGAGGCCAGCTGAATACGACTGCATAGTTGTTGCCAGTAGTCATTTGCGCAGACCCTGGCCGTTCTTTGTGCTGCGCTTCTGGCAGCTTTAAGTGCCACGGATGTTAATTCGCTGGGGGCTTTCTTGTAGTTCAACAGTGCAATGCGCTTAGCAGCTATGACAGGTTCCAGCTCTTCAAATTAAGATTGAAACCAGTCTGCATTCCGCTTCACACGATTGCCATAGGTGGTCATTGCTGAGTCATAGATGGCGTCTCTGATGTGGGCCCACTTGGTCCCTGCATCCCTTGTGGGAATGTTTTGGAGGGCTTTTTCAAGTGAATTTAGAAACTTACGTAACAGCTGTGGATGAGAGATTCTGCTAGTGTTGATGCGCGGGCGGCCCTTCTGCTTGGAGTGATGCAGCTTCTTTGGTTTCAGGCTAACCTTGCTGCACACCAGGGAGTGGTCGGTGTCGCAGTCCGCACTGTGGAAGCTGCGTGTGATTTGAACGCTGTTTAAAGAGGCTCGCCTTGTGACGATGAGGTCCAGCTGGTGCCAATGACGTGATCTTGGGTGCCTCCAAGAAACCTGGTGACAGGGTTTCGTGTGAAAGAACGAGTTGGTGATGCAGAGGTTATGATAGGTACACAACTCAAGCAGTCTCTGTCCATTCTCATTCATCCTTCCAAGGCCAAAGTGCCCAAGGCAGGAGGGCCATGAGTCATGGTCGGCCTCAACCCTCGCATTAAAGTCCCCCAGCAGGAATAGGTATTCGGTGTTGGGGATGCTGCTAATGATATTATGGAGTTCCTCATAGAACTGGTCTTTAGCTTCAGGTGGCGAGCAGAGTGTTGGTGCATAGATGCTGAGTAGGTGTACTAGACCAGAGGCGGTGAACAGTCGGATCGACAGTATGCGTTCCGAGCCATTTGAGGGTGGCTCTATCATGCTGAGCAAAGAGTTTCTGATGGCGAAGCCCACTCCATGCTGTCTTGGTTCTTCAGGATCCCTACCCTCCCAGAAGAAGGTGTAGTCTTAGAATAAAATACACCAACTATGTTTCTTTAATAAACAACAAAATTATCATGCAAGACTTATCCAGTAATGATGCAAAACATGAACACATAGACTGAAATATGAAAATTCCCTTTTAAATTCCCCACACACAAGGTCAGAAGTGGGGATGCTCGCTGATGATTGCACAATGTTCAGCACAATTCATGACTCCTCAGATACTGAAGCACTCCGTGTAGAAATGCAGCAAGACCTGGACAATATCCAGGCTTGGGCTGATATGTGGCAAGTAACATTCGTGCCACACAAGTGCCAGGCAATGACCATCTCCAACAAGGGAGAATCTTACCATCTCCCCTTGACATTCAATGACATTACGATTGCTGAATCCATTACTATCAACATCCTGGTTGTTATCATTGACCATAAACTGAACTGGAGTAGCCATATAAATACTGTGGCTACAAGAGCAGGTCAGAGGCTAGGAATCCTGCAGCGTGTAACTCGCCTCCTGACTCCCCAAGCCTGTCCGCCATCTACCAAGGCAACTCACATACACACACACACACACACACACACACACACACACACACACACACACACACACACACAAACAAAAAAATACAGACATTCTTTCTGCAGAGGACTGTTGCAAAGCAAACAAAAAAAGCTTTGGCCAAATACTTGCTAATTCTTGAAAAAAAGAGAAGATATGGAAGGATGTCAGATGTCCCTTTTGTCTGGCGTTTGTGTATATAGAGACAGGTCACTGGGATCTTTTCAGAAGCAATTCATTGTGGGGATGTCGAGAAATCATCTGGTAGGCTTTTCAGGAGACATGTGGCATCAGGGGTTTCAGCCAGCCCACACTTGACTTGCAGGGTTTTTCCAATGACAGGAGGAAAGATGAGTTGACACACTGGGTTTCTCAGGGTTTCTCAGAAAGGTGCAGGGAAGATGAACTGTGGTGGAGTGGTCGGCGGGGGGGTGGGGTCTTCTTGGCAGGCAAAACACCAACTCTCTTCAATACAGTTCACACCCCAACTGACTTGAAAACAATATCCAAACCCCAAGCAGCAAATCAACCTCTTGATCTCCATAAACCTTGACATGTGGCTTCTCTGTAAACATCTTCCCTAGGTCACCAAGGTTTCTGTTGTTTATTGCTTAAAGCACATGATTTCCAGCAAGGTTGTTTGTTTTTAAACAACCATCTCAGTGCCCTTTTAATGAACTGTCAGCAACAAAGCGAAGTCCAGCTTCTATGAAATCTTGAGCCTTCCAATTAATCCATCTCCACAATTTAAATATATGTCCTCAAAAACATAAAAAAAAGAAGCACCCGTGTCACACAAGTCATTCTCTTCCTTTTCATTATAATAGGCTCCCTGCACATGAAAAATGGGTGGAGAGAGCCTAGCCAGCCAGATTGAGGATGGGAAAGCTAATGAAGTGGTACTTCCTTAAAGTTCACCATCTCAGTGGAGGGGAGTTTTTGGAATGTTTAACGTTCAGCATCCATGAGGAGAAAATGAGCAACAGAAAAGGTTACAAGAGTTACAAGAAGAAAAAATGTTTGGAAGCAGGAATGTGGGTAAATGTCCTCATTTACTGTGGATGACTTGATATCCTGTTGCAGAAGATGTGCAGCAAAAGAGCACACTGCCTGAATCTAGATAGTGCTTAGAGTTAATGCAGTCAGCCAGATCTGGTGGCAAATGTTGAAGAAGTTTCCTTTATAGGATGTGACAAAGTATGTGTCCCCACTGTTACACATATTATCACTGTTGAGTCAGTGGTAAACAGAAGTGTGACTTGCAATATCATCAGGAAAGCACAGAAACAACAGTTTCCCTCTTCTACATAATTATTACAGAAAAGCTGTACAGCACACTTTGTGGGGCATACAAATAACTTTCATTTGTACGAACACCAGAATGGACATACATGGTTGTTGAAATGCCTAACACCAGAAGGGATGTGATCTGATTACAGGGATGGATGTCAGTTCTCTGCCAATTTCTAACATTTTGATGCCTGTATGTGCTTTAGGGAAAAGGTGGCTGGCAACCACCATGAGTGAATGCACACCAGCAGGGGATCTGCAAGTATTTAAGAAACAGCCTTTTATGAGGAATCAGTCCTTGGAACTTTTATCTGTTTGTGGAAGGAGTGGCGAGGAGGAGAGTTTGGATATATGCTGTTACTGCTTAGCAAGAAACTTGTAGAACCATAGAAGTCTGCAGCATGGAAGAAGGGCATTCAGCCTGTTTTGCTCAGATCTTTGCTCCCTAATCTTTCTTTGCTTCAAATACTTCTCCAGTTTTCCATTAAAATATGCAAAGGGCTCTGCTTCAGCCACTCCCCATACCTCTTACTTCATCCTCTTAGTGGCAATTTAAAATTGATAACCCTTCATTACTAACACCCTAACCAGAGGAAATAGGTTTTTCTTATCCACGCTAAGAAAATTCTTTGAAATGTTAACATCATCTGTTAAATCTCTCTGCCTTCTCTGCTCCACTGTAATTAGTATCTCAAGTCCTTCCTCATAACTAGTTTCCCTTCCCCAGCATCATTTGAGGTGTGAGGGATACTCTATTGATGGTTTTAATGTCCTTTGACTTGGTATTAATCTCAATATTTCCTTGATTTACTTTGCTCAGTAACACAGAGGCATACTTTGCACAACAGTAGCAGTGTACACAATGTATTGGTATTTTACTCTGTTTCGAAGGTATTCCATCTTGAAAGTCCTGTTACTCATCCTGCTTGCCCCTTCCCATGAGAATCTCCAAGGTGATACAGTGTCAGCTGGTCAAGTCCCAAGCACTTCAAAGCAGGTTGTGTTCCATACTCTGAGTGTCACCAGCGATCCGAGCAGCTTGCGTTAATGAAAGCATGGTCAGTGTGGTCTTCTGAACTAGTTTTCAAGTATCTAAGGATCGGAGAGGAATTTTTCACATTTTTTCCACCTAATTGGCTTGGATTTTATCAGTTTTTTGCCTCTCCAAGGACAGCACATGGCTGCTGGTGGGTAGGGGTATCTAATGATGCTTCAAGGGACAGGCTTGATGGACCACAGTGGTCATTTCCTGACCATCATTTTCATAAGCTCTCTCATCTCATCCCAGGTCCATTTGTCGGGGTGACCTGAGATGTTAAGCAATTTTTAAAAATCTCAGATGGCCAACAACTATTCAAACACTGGTGAGAACAATTCAGTTCATGGGGGCCCCTCTGCTCCCTGGGGTCAGAATTAACAAAAAGGGGGAAAAAATATGTTGAGGGGTTGTCGGGTTTTAAACAGGAAACTTTGAGGTGTGGATCATAGCCTGGAGCTGGAAGCAAAAATGCAGGTCAGTTTTAGCAGTTAGAAGCTATCCTGAAAGAAAATTTAATGGGAAAAACAAGTGAGTCAGCTCCTGAAGTGCGATTAAGTTGCCGAAGCAGAATTTGTTTTGACTGTGTGTTCACTTTCTGTCTGTGAAATAAAGCAATTTACTGATTCACATCTGGCCTTGTCTCATCAAGTCTTTTTCACTTTTCAAAAGATTGGAGAAGTGCACATGAGGAAGTCCTACTGTTAAACCAATCATTATACTGTCATCTATATAATATTTTCGGCAGTGCTAGCACACTCCTGAATATAAGTCACTCAGATTGCTTATTGGAGTGGTTAGCACAACCACATACCAGAGAATATCGAAGGCAGATCTAAAATTTGTATCACATGGCCCTTTCCAACAAAAAAAAATGCCTGCACTAAAGAATGTTCAAAATTTAGTAACAGATATTTGTATGACACAAAGAAAGTAGGAAAGTATGTTGTGAAGAGGACATAAGGAGGTTGCAGACCAAAATAGATAGGTTGAGTGAGTGGGAAAAAATCTGGCAGATGGGAGTATAATGTGGGAAAATGTGAAGTTGTTCACTTTGGCAGGAATAATAAAAAAAGAGAGTATTACTTAAACGGAGAACGACTGCAGAACTCTGAGGTGCAGAGGGATCTAGGTGTTCCAGTGCATGAGTCACAAAAGGTTAGTTTACAGGTACAGCAAATAATAAAGAAGGCTAATGGAATACTATCCTTTATTACGAGAGGAATTGAAAATAAAAGTAAGGATGTTATGCTTCAGTTATACAGGGCATTGGTGAGACTATATCTCGAATACTGTGTTCAATTTTGGTCTCCTTATTTAAGGAAGGATGTGAATGCATTGGAGGTGGTTCAGAGGAAGTTTACTAGATTGATACCTGGAATGAGCGGGTTGTTATGAGGAAAGATTGCACAAACTGGGCTTGAATTCACTGGAGTTTCGAAGAGTGAGGGGAGACTTGATTGAAGTGTATAAGATCCTGAAGAACAGTCTTGACCAAGTGGATGTGGAAAGGATGTTTCCTCTTGTGGGTGAGTCCAGAACTAGGGGGCACTGTTTTAAAATTAGGGATCACCCTTTTAGGACAGAGATGAGGAGAATTTTTTTCTCTCAGAGGGTTGTGCGACTTTGGAACTCTCTGCATCAGAAGGTGGTGGAGGCAGGCTCATTGATTAATTGTAAGGTGGGGTAGATAGATTCTTGTTAGGCAAGGGAATCAAAGATTATCAGGGATAGATGGGAGTGTGGAATTCCAGACACAAACAGATCAGCCATAATCTTATTGAATAGCAGAGCAGGCTAGAAGGGCCAAATGGCCTACTTCTGCTCCTAATTCGTATGTACACATGTCTGATTGCAAAGTGTTTTAAAAGTGTAATACTGATGTCCTCCTACTTCTTAATCTAATGCAATGTCCAAGTGCCTCCTGAATGGGAGCAGCCAGCCGTTCCTGTTCAGTGCAGATCTGAAGGGGCAGAAATCTATGTTTCTGGGTATAGGGTCATAAGATGGCCCTGATACAGCTGGAACCATGTTGAAGAAGGTGGTAACTGGCATTATCTACCAACTACCTAGTACTTGGGTTATCTTCATAAGAACAGGTTGATTTAATATGTGTTTCAAATTATGACGGTATGGAGCAGGTTGGATATAAACTACGGTCGTCATATTTTCTCAACCAAATTTGGGGAGAGACAAGATGGGAGCACAGCCAAGTAGCTAGGATGAAAAATGTAGGTTGTGCAGCATAGTTAAACAAAATTTTTAGCAACCTATATTTTAACAGTTGCACATGTACACTGCAAATGCAAAACAAATGTGTATATAATTAACACATATATGATGTCACTATTGAGTGCATTCAGACCTGTCATAAGTAACACTGTTCAGCAATGTCAGCTTGTCGTACCCACTCTTTTGAAAGGTCTAGTCTGTGTCTCAACTTTGCCAAAAAAATCAGTAACGAAACTTGAACTCCCATGTGTTGTAAGAGCAGCTTTATGTTTAGTGGTACTTTTGTGCTCTTCTATAGATGTCCTGTCTCCAAGCAAAATGGAAAATACCGACTGGTATATTGAACATAATAGAAACATAGAAAAATAGGAGCAGGAGTAGGCTATTCAGCCCTTCAAGCCTGCACCGCCATTCAATACGATCATAGCTGATCATCCAAACTTTCTTCCCGTATCCCTTGATCCCTTTAGCCCTAAGAACTATATCTAACTCTTTCTTGAATATATTTAATGATTTGGCCTCAACTGCTTTCTGTGGTAGAGAATTCCACAGCTTCACCACTGTCTGGGTGAAGAAATCCCTCCTCATCTCAGTCCTAAATGGGTAACCCCCTTTCCTTAGACTGTGATCCCTGGTGACCCCATGCACTCATGCAGATGTTCCTTTTCCAGTTGGTCATAAATATGGAAAATCCTTTTGAAGCTGATTGATACAGCAGCGTTACTTTTTTTTGACATGCCCTTCTCACTTTACACCGAATTAAAAGCCTGCTCGGGTCTGCAAATGAGACCCGACCCGAGCCCGACAGAACCCCATCCAAGCCCGAGCCCGACCCAGCCGGGTCCTTCCATTTTTTCCCGCGCCCGACCCGACCCGACCATCAGTTACCTTACCTTCTGTTTTTCACTTTGTTCCTTACCTGCACAAGCTTAAAATAACTGTAGCAAAACCACCTATAACGTCCAAAAAGTAAATTAACATTAGAGTCACTTACCTGAGCGTGTCCGATCCGGCCCGACCCGACCCGAGCCCGAATGCTGGACCCAGAAGTGCGACCCGACCAGAACCCGACACATGCCATTGGATCCCGTCAGGTTCGGGTCGGATAGCAGGCCTTTACACCGAATCCCGAATCTTGCATGCATTCTATGTTATGTTAGGGATGCATTGGTGGTCATCTTCCAAGATTCTATAGCCCCTGGAACAGTTCCTATAGATTGGAGGGTAGCTAATGTAACCCCATTATTTAAAAAGGCAGGTAGAGAGAAAGCAGGGAATTATAGACCAGTCAGCCTGACGTCGGTAGTGGGGAAAATTCTAGAGTCCATTATCAAAGATTTTATAGCAGAGCACTTAGAGAACAGTGGTAGAATCAGGCAGAGTCAGCATGGATTTACGAAAGGGAAATTATGCTTGACAAATCTACTAGAATTCTTCGAGGACGTAACCAGTAGAGTTGATGAGGGGGAGCCAGTGGATGTGGTTTATTTGAACTTTCAGAAGGCTTTCGACAAAGTCCCACATAAGAAATTAGCGTGTAAAACGAAAGCACATAGGATTGGGGGTAGTGTATTGCGATGGATAGAAAATTGGTTGGCACACAGGAAACAAAGAGTAGGGATAAATGGGTCTTTTTCCGAATGGCAGGAAGTGACTAGTGGGGTACCGCAGGGATCGGTGCTAGGACCCCAGCTATTCACAATATATATTCATGATTTAGATGAGGGAACAAAATGTAATATCTCCAAATTTGCAGATGACACAAAACTGGGTGGGAGGGTGAGTTGTGAGGAGGATGCAGAGAGGCTTCAGGGTGATTTGGACAAGTTGAGTGAGTGGGCAAATTCATGGCAGATGCAGTATAATGTGGATAAATGTGAGGTTATCCACTTTGGTAGCAAAAACAGGAAGGAAGATTATTATCTGAACGGCTATAAACTGAGAGAGGGGAATATGCAGCGAGACCTGGGTGTTCTCGTACACCAGTTGCTGAAGGTAAGCATGCAGGTCCAACAGGCAGTAAAAAAGGCAAATGGTATGTTGGCCTTCATAACGAGAGGATTCGAGTACAGGAGCAGGGATGTCTTGCTACAATTATACAGGGCCTTGGTGAGGCCACACCTGGAATATTGTGTGCAGTTTTGGTCTCTTTATCTGAGGAAGGATGTTCTTGCTATAGAGGGAGTGCAGCAAAGGTTTACCAGACTGATTCCTGGGATGGTGGGACTGATGTACGAGGAGAGATTGAATCAGTTAGGATTATATTTGCTGGAGTTCAGAAGAGTGAGGGGGCTCTCATAGAAACCTATAAAATTCTAACAGGACTTGACAGGGTAGATGCAGGAAGGATGTTCCTGATGGTGGGGGAATCCAGAACCAGTGGTCATAGTCTAAGGATACGGGGTAAACCATTCAGGACTGAGATGAGGAGAAATTTATTCACCCAGAGAGTGGTGAACCTGTGGAATTCGCTACCACAGAAAGCAGTTGAGGCCAAAACATCGTATGTTTTCAAGAAGGAGTTAGATATAGCTCTTGGGTCTAAAGGGATCAAAGGGTAGGGGACAAAAGCGGGAAGAGGTTACTGAGTTGGATGATGAGCCATGATCATAATGAATGGTGGGGCAGGCTCGAAGGGCTGAATGGCCTACTCCTGCTCCTATTTTCTATTTTTCTATGTTTCTATGTACCATTCAGTCAGCATCATAGTTATGGCAACTGCAGTAGTGCTGTACCAGCTATGTTCCAGCTGCTAATAAAAATAACAATCGAAATGCTCTGGATATTTCTCTGTAATACATTTATTATTCAGACATTTATCAGACACCTATATCAAAATGACTTACACTACATACCCTGTGATGTATCTCATTTATACATTAAACAGATTCCAACAGGAGCAACTAAAAGTTAGGGTACTTGGAGATGAGTTTCATGAACTGCAGACTTTTCAGGGAACATTGTTTGCCAAGGGACACAGTAACAATCCATGGAGTGTCCCTGTAAAATAAAAGGATATATGGTCATCCAAAAATAAACTGTTCCCAGTGATTGAGGGATATAGGACAAGGGGACATAGATATAACATTAAAAGTAGGAGACTGAGGACAGAGAGCACAAGGACACTTTTTTTTTACATAGTGTTCGACCAGAGTTGGTAACTGAAGCCGAGACCACGTTAACATTTAATAATTGGTTCGATAGGTGTTAAAGGAAAGGCAAATAAATGAACTCAGAACAGGGGAGAAACAAAGAATTGGTGTTTGTCCTCCACACAAGAAATCTTAATATGAACCAGTTGGGTTGAACGGCCTGTTTCAGTGCTCTAATTTTGATGTAATTCTTAAATCCTTTGAGGGTGTAGATTAGTTTATGAAGGGTTGATTGTCCTGAGAGGGATCTATCCCTTCACCTGTCATGTTACAGGTGCTGGCCGATCCTGTAGAATATGTATTGGAAGGTTGTAGGAAATATAAAATCAAATTGTAAGAGCTTTTGTAAGTATGTTAAAGGAAGAGGTTAGTGAAAGTAAATGTGGGTCCCTCAGAGACAGGGAAAATTATAATGGGGAATAAAGAAATAGCAGAGACATTGATTTTTTTAACTTCATAGTAAAAGACAAAAAGAACATAATGGAAATTGTGGGGAACCAAGAGTCTAATGAGAGCATTCCGCACACATAAAGTGCAGTGATTGAAATTACAAGAATTCAACATGAAGAGTTATAAAAATGGACTTTCTTTTTTAAAAAAAGTGGACAATGTGCTTCAGAATGGCCACCAAATGTCAAAAGACCTCGCCATGTATTTTCAAACTGTCTTAGTGTCTGGCAAGGATAGAAGGATACCTTCTAAAGCTAAGAGGTATCAATTACACGATCTTGAACCCATTGAGACATTTTTGAATTGAATGGGTTCTTCTGAAACAAATAAGGTGTGAAGTAGCTACATTATGGACCATTGTCTGTAACCACAGGGAGAAAGATCTGTGTCTCCCAACAGAGGCAGGATGTGAGAGTCTTTTAGCTTCAAACGTATCTCTCTGGGGAGAGAGACCCAGGACAAAACATCACCAAAGTCTGTCCAGCTGAGAGCTGGGAGAAAATCCAGCAAGCCAAAAGGAAGGTGCCCTGTTGTGAATTCTACATTTCAACTTGTGCAACAGAGAACTGGAAGTGATTCCCTGTCTTCAGACTAAAATTTCAACCAACAGAGAAATCTATAAATACCCCAGGCCTGCAACGTTAAAGAGAAATTGACCTCCGAGAAGATTCAACAGGTTTACCTGTGAGCCTTACTTCGGTTGTGGGTAAAATGTTGGAAAAGGTTATAAGAGACTGGATTTATAATCATCTTGAAAAGAATAAGTTCATTTGCGATAGTCAGCACGGTTTTGTGAAAGGGAGGTCGTGCCTCACAAACCTTATTGAGTTTTTCGAGAAGGTGACCAAACAGGTGGATGAGGGTAAAGCCGTGGATGTGGTGTATATGGATTTCAGTAAGGCGTTTGATAAGGTTCCCCACGGTAGGCTATTGCAGAAAATACGGAAGTATGGGGTTGAAGGTGATTTAGAGCTTTGGATCAGAAATTGGCTAGCTGAAAGAAGACAGAGGGTGGTGGTTGATGGCAAATGTTCATCCTGGAGTTTAGTTACTAGTGGTGTACTGCAAGGTTCTGTTTTGGGGCCACTGCTGTTTGTCATTTTTATAAACGACCTGGATGAGGGTGTAGAAGGGTGGGTTAGTAAATTTGCGGATGACACGAAGGTCGGTGGAGTTGTGGATAGTGCCGAAGGATGTTGTAGGGTACAGAGGGACATAGATAGGCTGCAGAGCTGGGCTGAGAGATGGCAAATGGAGTTTAATGCGGAGAAGTGTGAGGTGATTCACTTTGGAAGGAGTAACAGCGATGCAGAGTACTGGGCTAATGGGAAGATTCTTGGTAGTGTAGATGAGCAGAGAGATCTTGGTGTCCAGGTACATAAATCCCTGAAAGTTGCTACCCAGGTTAATAGGGCTGTTAAGAAGGCATATGGTGTGTTAGCTTTTATTAGTAGGGGGATCGAGTTTCGGAGCCACGAGGTCATGATGCAGCTGTACAAAACTCTGGTGAGGCCGCACCTTGAGTATTGCGTGCAGTTCTGGTCACCGCATTATAGGAAGGATGTGGAAGCTTTGGAAAGGGTGCAGAGGAGATTTACTAGGATGTTGCCTGGTATGGAAGGAAGGTCTTACGAGGAAAGGCTGAGGGACTTGGGGTTGTTTTCGTTAGAGAGAAGGAGGAGGAGAGGTGACTTAATAGAGACATATAAGATAATCAGAGGGTTAGATAGGGTGGATAGTGAGAGTCTTTTTCCTCGGATGAGGATGGCAAACACGAGGGGACATAGCTTTAAGTTGAGGGGTGAAAGATATCGGACAGATGTCAGAGGTAGTTTCTTTACGCAGAGAGTAGTAGGGGCGTGGAACGCCCTGCCTGCAACAGTAGTAGACTCGCCAACTTTAAGGGCATTTAAGTGGTCATTGGATGGACATATGGATGTAAATGGAATAGTGTAGGTCAGATGATCGGCGCAACATCGAGGGCCGAAGGGCCTGTACTGCGCTGTAATATTCTAATTCTAATTCTAAAAACCTCGAAACCTTACCTCACTTCAAACCACTTACCCCTTTTCCTCTCTATCTGTCTCCTCTTGTGTGTGTGTGTGCGTGTGTGTGCACGCGCGCACGAGTGAATGCATGAGTTGGTGTGGTTGTGACAATGTCAGGGTAAGGTATATTGTCCAATAAATAATTCATCTTCTGTTATAAATCTACAAGAAAACCTGTCACTGTCTGTTTAGTTGACAAATAAATCACAAAGTGGTTAAAACCTTAACAATAAAATAACTTGATGCGGTCAGATGGGAGTTGAACAGTGGGGACCACCCACACCCCTCACCATTTGCCCGTAACAAATTGGGGGCTCAAAGCTGTGATCTGAACTGCCAGATGAGCGAGAGATTTGAAAACAGAAGGAAAACTGACTTCTAAAATTTTGTGGAAAAGTAAACAAACAGGTTTTCTTTTCTGTTTTTTTCTCTATGGTGCTAGAAACAAAGAGATGGCAACATTTAATGCTAAGTAGTTTGTACAGCAGGGAGATCTATCCCATGATCGGTTAAATAAATGAAGTGTTAAAGATTTAAAAAGCTGAGCTCCAGCAGTGGGAATCACTTTCAAGCAGAAAGCGAAGAACCCTGAACTGGTTAAACATTTTAAGCTTACACCTGAACCAGAAGAAGAAAGCCTGGAATTAGAGTCTGAAAAGGTAGCTTTAGCTAGAATTCAGCTGCAAAGAGAAGAAATGCAATTGAAAAAGGAAAAGGAGGCGAGAGAGTTTCAGCTTCAAAGGGACAAGGAAGAGAGAGACAGTTTCAGCTTCAAAAAGAAAGCGAAGAAAGGGAGTTTCAGTTGAAAAGAGAGAAAGTACACTTGCAGAGTGTTGAATTAGAAAGGCTACAAACCCAAAATGAAAATGCTGCCAACCACTCGAACATTATCCACAATGCGGAGCAAATCTTTGATATTCCGAGACAAAATTAATGAGGAGGAGGTTGAGTCATATTTTATCTTATTTGAGAAAATAGCCACCAGGCTAAAATGGCCAAAAGAATTTTGCACATTCCTCTTATAAGGGGTGTTCGTGGATAGGGCTCGTGAAGCTTTTTCTCTGTTATCAGAAGAGAGTTCCTCTGATAATGAACAATCTAAAACTGCAATTCTAAATGCGTATGAGTTAATACCTGAAGCATATTGACAGAAATTCAGACGCGCTAGGAAAAGAACCGCACAGACTTGCACTGAATTTGAAAGAATTAAACATATGGCTTTCAATTGCTGGATATGATCTCTCAAGCTAGAATCCTCATATAAAATTTTGAGAAAAGTGATGTTGCTGGAAGAATTTAAAAATAGCATCCCATTTAGTATAAGAACCCACATTGAAGAACAAAGAGTTACAAGGGTAAAAGAAGCAGGAAACATGGCTGATGACTATGAATTAATACACAGACCCCTAACGCAGAATAAATTTGGGTTTAGTAACTCTTACAGGCTAGGGAGACATAGCAGGGATGCAGATGAAGCAGAAATGAGCTCGAGAGAAAACATACATACATGCGAACATACGAACTAGGAGCAGGAGTAGGCTATTTGGCCCCTCAAACCTGCTCTGCCATTCTATAAGATCATGGCTAATCTGTTTGTGGACACAACTCCACTTTCCTGCCTACCCTTGATACCCTTTGACTCCCTTGTTGTCAAGAATCTGTCTACCTCTGCCTTAAAAACATTCAATGACCCTGCCTCCACTGCTCTCCAGGGAGGAGAGTTCCACAGACTCAACCCTCTGAGAAAAAAAATTCTCTTCATCTCTGTCTTAAATGGGAGACCCCTTATTTTTAAACTGTGTCCCCTACAAGGGGAAACATCCTTTCAATATCCACCCTGTCAAGTCTCCTCAGGATCTTAGATGTTTCAATAAGATCACTTCTCATCCTTCTAAACTCCAATGAATACAGACCCAAAATGTCCATCCTTTCCGCATAAGATAACCCTCTCATCCCAGGAATCAGTTGAGTGAATCTTCTCCGAACTGCTTCCAATGCAATTATTAAAAGGAGAGTAGGGAAGGAAAACCATATCAGTCTCCAACTTTTGAAAGAAGGAACCCAGGTGATAAACCAGTCGGGGCACACCCGATGTGTTTCCAGTGTGGCAAATCTGGGCATGTCCAAGCAAATTGTTGGTATTCCACAAAAACAACAGGAGGCACTGCAGTCAACCCAGTGTCCGTAGCTATGAAAGTAGGAAGCATGTGTTCCAACAGAACCCATGAACAAAGCACATATAAGAACTTTTTACAAAAAGGAAAAATGATGCCTATTGTATCCCAGGCACCAGACAAAGAGATAACCATCCTCTGGGATACCAGTTGTTTTCAAACCCTACTGGCAGCCAAGTTTACAGAAATGCCACCCAAAAGCAGAACAAATACCATGGTATTGGTAAAAGGGCTTACTGGCAAATGCTTGAAGATTCCCTTAGTTAAAGTTTACCTACAGAGTAAGTTGGTCACCAGCATAGTGACAGTTGGGATCATTTCAAGCTTAACAATGCTGGGTCGACCTATTGCTGGGCAATGACTTGGAAGGAAGCACAATATTGTATCCAGAAGGTCCCGAGCTGTCCATGGAGACTGGGGAACCTGAGGGGAACAAACAAAACTCTAAATAGCTGCAGAGGGCTGAGAAAGTCTCAAAAATCCCACATGGGGCAATAGGGCAGGTAAAGATTAAAGAGGCTATAGGAAAGCCAGTAGAATTTTAAAAAGCCAAAATAGAGCTAGAGGAATTTATAAAGACCAAGATAGAGCCAGAAGAATTTAAAAGAGCTGAGATAAAAGAAGGAAAGGTTGAAGGAAAAGCATCAGAGATATGGTTAGCCAAAACCTTCTTTAAAGATTTAAATAGAGACAAGGAAAGTACCCAAATGGGCAAGCCAAGAGCGAGGGAGATGCATCACGTAGCTGAAGTGCCATAACGGATTGCAGCGGAAGCTGGACATCCACCTACGAGCAGTAGTGTCCCAGAGGACATGGGGCAGATTAGGGAAAAACTCATCCCTGAAATAAAAGGAAAAGGGTAGGTAAAATACCTTAAGGTAAGCAACACTTGTGAAAGCCACCAGAAAACTAAAAATGAGGTCAATGTGGATGTGCCCGCTGAAAAATCAAAGGGCCAGGTTCTAAATACAGAGCTAACTGAACCCAGCAGAACAGATTCAGAACTCACTAAGGACAAAATGCAGGAGGAGAACACAGACACCTCACAGGGATTAAAAAACAATTTATCACCCATTGTCACCCTAGAGATAAGAATTATCAATGTGCCAGAACCTGAACTATTAAATCTATGTTTTGTGGAAACAGCAGTTAAGGGGTTAAGTACTATACAGGCAGCGATATTTGAAAAAAGCCAAGAATAATGCAGTAACAAAAATTTACATTTTACAAGCCTTGGAACAGCAAAAGTGGGAAAAGGATAATAAAAAACACCAAATGTTCTAAACAGAAGCTTTCCTGGGGCAAAAACTTCAAAGCCCAAAAAGGAAAATGCAATTATAATTGTGCCTCATCCAAAGAAAGGATGATGTGAAACTCAAACTTGAATAAGAAATAGCTGTTACAGACAATACCAGCTGTAGCAGTTGTGAGACTGAGGTGTGGATGCCATGTGTACAGTGGTGTGACATCTATCCATCCATCCCTCCCTCCCACTTCCCCCCAAAAAAACCCAAACAACATAAAAATGAAATCCAAGGAATTTCATTTTTTCCCTTTTGGGGAGGTGGTTTGCTGACATAAAGTGCAGCAATATAAAATACAAGAACTCAACCTGAAGAGTTATAAAAATGTACTTTTAAAAAAAAAAGTGGACAATATTCTTCAAAATGACCACCGAAGGTCAAAAGACCGGGCCTTGTATTTTCAAACTGTCTTACTGTCTGGTAAGGACAGAAGGATACATTCCAAAGCTAAAAGGTGTCAATTACACCCATCCTGAACCCATCAAGAGATATTTTTGAATTGAATGCATTTTTCTGAAACAAGGAAGGTGCGAAGTAGCCACATCCTGGGCCATTGTCAGTCAGCACAGGGAGGAAGGTCTGTGTCTACCAACAGAGGTGAGATGTTAGAAATTTTAAGCTTCAAAGGTAGCTCTCTGGAGAGAGAGAGAGAGAGAGAAAGAGAGATCCAGGACAAAACATCACCAAAGTCTGTCCAACTGAGGGCTGGGAGAAAATCCAACAAGCTAAAAGGAAGGTACCCTGTTGTGAGTTCTACATTTCAACTTATGCAGCAGAGAACTGGAAATGATCCCCTGTCTTCAGAATGAAATTTCAACCGACAGAGAAATATACAAACACCGCAGGCCTACAACGTTAAAGAGACATTAATCTCTGAGAAGATTCAACAGGTTTACCGTGAACCTTGAAACCCTACCTCACTTCAAACCACTTACCCCTTTTCCTCTCTATCTGTCTCGTGTGTGTGTGTGTGTGCAACTGAATGCATGGTGAGTGGATGCGGTTGCGACAATTTCAGATAAGGCATACTGCACAATAATTAATATTCTGTTTTAAACCTACAAGAAAACTGGTCACTGTCTGCTTATTTAATAAATAAGACAGAAAGGTGTTAGAACCCTAATAACAATAGCACTTGCTGCGGTCAGGTGGGAGTTGAACAGTGGGGTCCATCGACACCTCTCACCATATGGCCTTAACAAGAGTGAGAAACTTAGGGTAATTAATATTAGTAAAGAAATAATGCTGCAGAAATTTAAACTAAAAACTAAAAGCTGACAAATCCCCTGGACCTGAGGGCTGACATCCTAGGGCTGACATCCTAGGGCATTAAAAGAGGTGACTACAGACAAATGGATGTAGTGGTTTTGATTTTCTGGAATTCCTTAGATTCTAGAATGGTCCCCTTGGATTGGAAGGTAGCAAATGCAATTCTGCTGTTCAAGAAAGGAGGGAGGGAGAAAAAAGGGAACAATAGGCTAGTTAGCCTGACATCAGTATACCTATCAGGAAAAATTGAACAGGCCTGGGGCTGTCTCTCTAGAAAAAAGACTGAGGGGTGCCCTGAAAGTGGTCAAAGATTATGAAAGAGTTTGATAGGGTAAATGCTGGGAAGATGTTTCCACTTGTGAAGGGGTGCAGAAGAGGGATCATAAATATAAGATCGTCACTAATAAATCCAGTAGGGAATTCCGGAGAAACTCCTTTGTCAAGAGAGTGGTTAGACTGTGGAACTCACTACCACAAGGAGTAGTTGAGATGAAAAGCATGGATGCATTTAAAGGGAAGCTAGATAAACACATGAGGAGGAAAGGAATAGAAAGATATGTTGATGGGGCCAAATGAAGAAGGATGAGAGGAGGCTTGTGTGGAGCACAAGCATGAGTTTGGACCAATTGGGCCAAGTGGCCTGTTTCTGTCCTGTGAATACTATGTATCGTTATGAAAGCGCTTACTTTAAAAAAAAAATTTTTTTGAGGACTTGTGTTAAAACTGAAAAGAATCCATGGATGTGTTTTTTCTGACCAAGTTCACCAAAAGGACGCTTGAGATGTTGTTTGAAAACCACCCATGCTGGAAACCACCTGTGATTTGGGGTCAGTAAACAACAGAACCCTTGGTGACTTGGGGAAAAATGGTTACAGAGAACCCACACGTCAAGGTTTATGCAGGTCAGGAGGTCGACTCTCTGGGGTTTGGACATTGTTTTCAGTTTAGTCAGGGTGTGAACTGTTTGAAGACAGTTGGTGTTTTCCTGTTAAGGAAAAAGAAACCACCCAGCTCACCTCCTTCTGTACTTCTTTGAAGAAATCCTGCAAAAGTCCAGTGTGAAAGCACTAAAATCCCTAGTGCTGCATAGCTCCTGAGAAGCTGAGAAAAATCCTGTGATTCAAGTGTATGCTGGCGGAAAAACCCTTATGCCACATTTCTCCTGGAAAGCCTACTTAGAATAATTGTCGACATCTCTAGCACGGACTGCTTCTGAAACGATCCCAGTGACCCGTCTCCATATACCTGGATGCCACAGTGGCGGCACCTGGGCAGCACAGTGGCGCAGTGGTTAGCACCGCAGTCTCACAGCTCGAGCGACCCGGGTTCAGTTCTGGGTACTGCCTGTGTGGAGTTTGCAAGTTCTCCCTGTGTCTGCATGGGTTTTCGCTGGGTGCTCCGGTTTCCTCCCACCACCAAAAGACTTGCAGGTTGATAGGTAAATTGGCCATTATAAATTGCCCCTAGTATAGGTAGGTGGTAGGAGAATATAGGGACAGGTGGGGATGTGGTAGGAATATGGAATTAGTGTAGGATTAGTATAAATGGGTGGTTGATGGTCGGCACAGACTCGATTGTCCGAAGGGCCTGTTTCAGTGCTGTATCTCTAAATAAAAAATAAAAATAAAAAGAGACAACTGACTTCCTTTCATATCTTCTTTTTTTTTTGTCAAGAATTAGCAAGTATTTGGCCAAAGTATTTTTTTGTTTGTTTTTGTAACAGACCTCTGCAGAGAGAATTTCTGTATTTTTTCCAGTGTGTGTGAGTGTCATTGGGGAATTTAAAAAGGGAACTTTCATATCTCAATCTGTGTGTTAATGCATTGCTTCATTACTGGTTAAGTCTTGTTTTGTAATAAACTGATAATTTTGTTGTTTATTAAAGAAACCTGGTTGGTGTGTTATATTCAGGGATAAAAAATAGAGTCGACGATTGGCTGTACCAGTAACTGGGTAAACATTTAGATATATGTTGTGACCTGTGGAGAAGTGGGACTAGAAAAGACAGTGTACGCCTCCTGCCTCATTCGTAACAGTATGTAAAATTATGTGACTGTTCTGCTGATACCTCCTTTTCACGTGGAAAGTTATGTGTGTTGCCCTTTGTAAACATTGCGTTATATACACTGGAGCATTGCAAACTATCTGATTTGACAGATGCCCCTGCAGTGGTTTGGAAGAATCACATAGCATAAAAGCTTAGTGTTGTGGCAGCCTTCACTGCTATAGGAACAGTAGCAAATATAACTTTAAGTGACATTATTCTGGAATGCTGATTGGCGTGGCCATAATGCCTTGGGTGTCATTGCAACTGAACTTGATATCTCCTCATGAACTCATCTTTGTCATCTAGATGATCTAATGTTACAGGAGCCCTCAAAGCAATTCCCATTCTCAGCACTGTGCTGTAAGTTGAACTGCAACAAAAGTCATTAATACTGCTGTAAAATATTCAAAAATATCCAAAAGTGCAAAAATGATGCATTACACAGCAATAAAAATAAAATGCAAGCAGCAAAATAAAACTAAGTATCAATGCTAAGCGAAGAAACCTTTACGGTAGTAACCTAGCTGTAAGAATCAACTTCAGTTTACCTGCCCACACTATGCAGTATCTATTTAAAGTAATGTAAGAGCTGGGTCAGACCTTGGCAAAATAATGTGAAATTTCTCATGGGACCTTACTTACATAATTGTACAATTGAAATGGGGCATGTGTAGACCACCAGTGTCTCCTTCATTTACCTTCCCATTTTGCCACAAAATGAGGTATGACAGCTATAGCACTGGATCTAGCCATTACTTCCACCACATGCTCTGCCTTCACTGCCACTGGCTGTAAGTGTCACCACTGCCATCAATTCTCTTCAATACTAGGTCATTTCAGCATGGTTCTGGCAATATTTCCAATACTACTCAATCAGCTACTCACAAATCAAGCAAGTCACACTTGCTGGAGCTGTCAATTACATTTGCTTCCCCCATGGTCTTCCATTACAGTGTGACATGTCACTGTGCTTTGAATGTCTGGCAGGATTCTCCAAGGTCTGAGGTATCATATACCGCAGCCACATGGTTAATATACACACTCACTTTCACAATGCCATTAATTACTTCCAATAGGAAAGGGTAAGTCAGATACCATGACCAAATCATAGAGGTTAATACTTTCTTTCTTGGCAGCTACCATGATTCCTTCATTTTGTGGGAACCCAAAATTCCACCACTCTTTGCTTCCTCGGTGGCAGGATGGTGTGAGTTGGTTGGCTGCAGTATTCTGCGAGGAGTATTTTGGAATTGTGGTGGCCCTCTTCTCAGGGCAACTGAGGCCACGGGGGTTTCTACTGCAAGCTGATTCTCCTGCTCTGCATCTGAGGAGGCTGGTGTGAGGTTATACCAGTGGTACTACCTGAAGGAACAGTGTTATCATGTAGCACTGGTGCCCGAATAGTACCTATCAGATTGTTGAGAGACATTTGATAAGATCCTAGCCTAAGTCAGTTCAAGTCTAGAACAGACAGACCTCTCCACTCCAGCACCTAAGGCATTGATGGTGGCAGCAGCCACAACTCCACGCCGAAAGGTTCAACCTCTCAGTTCCTTTGTTGGAGAAGCTTCTTGTGCAAATCATTCTAGAATTGGCACATGCTCCGGTTGACTGCAGTGCTGCACACATTCATCATGATATTACAAATATAGGTTGTGGACTACTCCAAATGAGCCATCGTCTGCAACACATTTGGGACATTATCTCCAGTGTCTCTACAAGTATCCCTTTTTTAAAAAAACAGGACCCCTAAGAAGTGAATATTAAGACTTTTCAATTGAGGGCAAACATTTCCTGACAATAATGTCTGTCGCCTCATCTTTCACCCCCAACTCCCCTTACCCACTATAATCTGTGCATCACCTCTGCAATTCTTCAGGCTCACTAACTCTCTGTGTAGCTGCCTCTGGCCTGGTGCTTACAGAAAAAAATACTAAACAGAATGGTAAAAATAATCTAATTTACGTTCAAATCATTTGTATTTTGTTTTCTCTCCACTAAAATTATTTTTTATTTTCTAATATTTGGTTTGTAATCCTGTTTACTTTTTCACTCAATATTATTCTTCTTTCATGATTTATTCTATTTGAAAATGTTTATTTTGAAAAAGTAGTTTGCATTTGACTGTGCATATATTAAATTATGTACCTTAGCAATATAAATAGTGACTGTCTTTGAATTCTTTTATTATATCAATTGATATTTCCAGTTTGTTTTTTTTTTAAAAAGGGGGGTGGTCAAGGCATACAGAGGGATGGGTAGCAGAGGAGGGAAAAGAGAGCATGGCAAAGTTGAAGACACGAGTGAGGCCATAGCCTGAGGTGGGAGCATTGCTCAGGGATTGTGGGAGGCCTGGAATGGAGGATGGTTCAGTGTCTTGAAGGAAGGATGAGAGCACAATTTATTTAGGAGTGAGAGGAGAACAAAAATGGCCTGTAAATTGAAAGAACAGTGTGTTGCTTTGGGCTTTTGTGAGGTGGCAGGGAGTAGAGAAGTCCAGGGCCTGGGGTGACTGAAATGTAGTCTGGTTGCTTTGTCATATCACATCAGTCTTGACGTATCTTTGTGCTCTTTGCAAAAACAATGTGATAGAGGCTGAGCTTTGTGGCAGTTCATGGGAATTGCAGGACATTTGTTTAGCTTGGAACAGCTGGCCTCAATTTACTGGGGTGTAAGTGTACCGAAGTGTCTCTGAGAACTGACGGGGTCTGATCAGTTCTATGTGTTGAGAAGAGGGTGAATTTATTGGAGAAATTGGAAGATTGTTGGGTAAGTTTATGATTTTTTTGAGCTGTTTAATTTTGTTCTTAATGTTATAAATATTATTTCTAGCCAATAGAGAATTACTGGGGAATTACTGTGCTGTATTTCTATGAAGTTTATTTTGCTGGACTGTAATAGATTTTTTTGATTGTGTAGATCGGCAGACTATTGAAATTTGGAAGGACCATTTTGTGCAATATATGAATTTAAAAAGAAGAAAATAATCAATTTGGAAGAGAACCACAAGGTGGTAGAGTTTCCTTTTGGTTATGTTATCTTTTTGGTGCAATTCACCTGAAATCAGCGTAACCCCTGCAAACGTTTGCGGAATTTTAAACACAAAATACGTTTAGCGCAAATTGAGTTTCCGTGATCTTTTGCGCTGGATTAAAAAACATTACGCTGGAAGCTGGCGACATCCCCAGAACCGATTAATTACCATTGGGAGTTTCCGTTAATTGCGCTTGTCTGCAGGCCTTGAAGGAGGCTCTTAAAATTAAGTTGCTGCTTTTGGATGCAAGGCATGTTTTAAAATCACTTTTTTAAATTCTTTCATGGGATGTGGGTGTCGCTGGCAAGGCCAGCATTTGTTGCCCAACCCTAACTGTCCTTGATAATTGAGTAGCTTGCTAGGCCAATTCAGAGAGCAGTTATGTGTAAACCACATTGCTCTGGGTCTTGAGTCACATATAGGCCAGACCAGGTAAGGATGGCAGATTGCTTTCTCTAAAGGACGTTAGTGAACCAGAGGGGTTTTTAAGACAATCAATAATAGTTTTATGGCAGCATTCCTGGGACTAGCTTCCAATTCCAGAGTTTTCTTAATCAATGAATTTATTAATTAATTGAATTTAAATTCCACCAGCTGCCATGGTGGCATTTGAATCCGTGTCCCCAGGGCATTAATCTGGGCCTCTGGATTACTAGCTCAGCGACAATACCGCGACGCCACCATCTCCCCAATTGAGTGTATTTATTTTTAATTTACTAAGAAACTGATTACTAAACCCCAATATAACTGGAAAATGGTTCTGTATATTTTTAAAAGGCATTTTCAGTAATTTAAACAAGTGCAAAACACTGGGGATGCTGGAAATCTGAAATAGAAAGGTAGTTGACTTGAAATGTTAACTCTGTTTCTCTCTTCAAATATGCTACCTGATCTGTTGAGGATTTCCAGCATTTTCTGTTTTATTTCAATAATTTAAAATCGATTACTCATGAGTGATGGAATAACAGTGATTAAAAATGCTTATTTTCAGCTGTATTAAACAAATTGCAACAAGTTATCACTCTTAAGTATAGCAAGAAATATTTTTAAAGCAAAATTACACTTTAAAACACTGCCCAATTAAGCTGGTTCATGGCGATTTTGTGTTTGGCAATATGCAAATCAGTTTGAGCGGAAACTCAAGGAAAGAAAGATTTCTCAAAATGGGCGCAATTTTGGATGTAATTTGTGCCCAAATTGGAAACTCTACCCATAAGACTTATTTACTTAAACCAGTGTTTCTCAGCCTGGAGTCTTTGGGCCCCTAGATCTCCGTAGAGACTTTCCGGGGGTCCGCTAAATGATGTGAAAGTGCTTACCTGGCAGGGCTGTTCTTAAGGATGGGCTCCATGGGTGACTGTTCAGGGGGCGTGGTTGGGGGGTGGCCACTGTGTTGAAGAGTAAATGAATGAGCTGGAGCCGGAGGCAGGCTTGGTGTGAGCTGGTAGGACGTTGATTATCTCGCGACAGAGTCAAGACTTCATGAAGAGCTGCTGGCTTTCCTTTCTGTGCACAATCCTGCATTAGCTAAAACTTCCCTGACCAATTATGGATAAGGAACTTGCAATAATTTCCTGACATTTTTAACCTTTTACATACGCTGAATCTATCAATACAAGGGAGAAATACAACCGTACTCAAAGTGAGTGACAAGATTGCAACATTTAGAAAGAAAATTGAGTTTGGAAAATTAGACAGAGCAATGGATTTTCAGGTATGTTCTGGCTCCTGACAGAGTTTTTGGATGCAAACAGAATGACAGTTGCATGTGTGAAAGAAAGGATCATTGTTCATCTTGCAATGTTGGCAGAGTAATTCAGTGTTTATTTTGAAAATATTAGCACAGGTAAGTACAATTGAGTTCGGAATACGTCATCTTGTTTCCTCAGTGGAAAAGCACTGTGAGGCCAAACCAGACCGTTCACAATATTGCTGTCCTATTTGACCCTGAGTTGAGCTTCCGACTATCAACAACAAGACCGCCTACTACCGCCTTCTTAAAAAATGTGTATCATGGGATGTGCATGTCACTGGCAAGACCAGCATTTGTTGCACATCCCTCATTGCCCTTGAGAAGGTGGTGGTGAGCTGCCTTCTTGAATCGTTGCAGTCCATCTGGTGCTGGTACATCCGCAGTGCTGTTAGGGAGGGAATTCCAGGATTTTGAACGGCGACAGTGAAGGAACAGTGATATATTTCCAAGTCAGGATGGTGTGTGGCTTGGAGGGGACCTTGCAGGTGGTGGTGTTCCCATGCATTTGCTGCCCTTGTCCTTCTAGATGGTAAAGGTCACGGGTGTGGAAGGTACTGTCAAAGGAGGCGTGGTGAGTTGCTGCAGTGCATCTTGTATATGGAATACGTTGCTGCGACTGTGCATCGGTGGTGGAGGGAGTGAATGTTTAAGGTGGTGGAAGGGGTACCAATCAAGCGGGCTGCTTTGTCTTGGATCACATTGAGCTTCCTGAGTGTTGTTGGAGCTGCACCCATCCAGGCAAGTGGAGAGTATTCCATCACACTCCTGACTTGTGCCTTGTAGATGGTGGACAGGCTTGGGGGAGTCAGGAGGTGGGCTATTTGACACCTAATTCCCAGTTTCTGAGCAGCTCTTGTAGCCACAGTATTTATGTGGCTGGTCCAGTTCAGTTTTTGTTCAATGGTAACCCCCAGGATGTTGATAGTGGGAGATTCAGCGATGGTAATGTCGTTGAATGTCAAGGGGAGATGGTTACTTTTCTCTTGTTGGAGATGGTCATTGCCTGGCACTGATGTGGCAAAAATGTTACTTGCCACTTAGCAGCCCAAGCCTGAATATTGTCCAGGTCTTGTTGCATGTGGACATGGACTGCTTCAGTATCTGAGGAGTTGTGAATGGTACTCAGCATTGCACAATCATCAGCAAACATCCCCACTTCTGACCTTATAATGGAAGGAAAGTCATTGATGAAGCAGCTGAAGATGGTTGGGCCTAAGACACTACCCTGAGGAACTCCTACAGCAATGCCCTGGGGCTGAGATAATTGACCTCCAACAACCACAACCATCTTCCTTTGCGTTAGGTATGACTCCAACCAGTGGAGAGTTTTCCCCCCGATTCCTATTGACTTCAATTTGGTTTGGGCTGCTTGATACCACACTCAGTTGAATGCTGCCTTGATGTCAAGGGCAATTGCTCTCACCTCACCTCTTGAGTTCAACTCTTTTGTCCATGTTTGAACTAAGGCTGTAATGAGGTCAGGAGCTGAGTGGCGCTGACAGAACCCAAACTGAGCGTCACTGAGCAGATTATTGCTAAGCAAGTGCCGCTTCATAGCATTGTTGACGACACCTTCCATCACTTTGCTGACTTTGAGAGTAGACTGACGGAATGGTAATTGGCCGGATTGGATTTGTCCTGCTTTTTGTGTACAGGACATACCTGGGCAATTTTCCACATTGCCGGGTAGATGCCAGTGTTGTAGCTGTACTGGAACAGCTTGGCTCGGGGCACGGCAAGTTCTGGAGCACAGGTCTTCAGTACTACAGCCGGAATGTTGTCAGGACCCATATCCTTTGCAGTATCCAGTGCCTTCCATTGTTTCTTGATGTCACGTGGAGTGAATTGAATTGGCTGAAGGCTGGCATCTGTGATGCTGGGGACCTCAGGAGGAGGCCGAGATGGATCATCCACTCGACACCTCTAGCTGAAGATGGTCGCAAATGCTTCAGCCTTTTCTTTTGCACTGATGTGTTGGGTTCCTATATCATTGAGGATGGTGATATTTGTGGAGCCTCCTCCTCCAGTTAGTTGCTTAATTGTCCACCACAAATCATGGCTGGATGTAGCAGGACTGCAGAGCTTTGATCTGATCCGTTGGTTATGGGATCGCTAAGCTCTATTACAAGCTGCTTCCTCTGTTTAGCATGCATGTAGTCCTGTGTTATAGCTTCACCAGGTTGACACCTCATTTTTAGGTATGTCTGGTGCTGCTCCTGGCATGCTGTCCTGCACTCTTTTGTTAGGACCAGGTGAGGAAGGGGTCTCAGGATCCCCCTTTCGCCACTTCTCTGGTTTGACTGCAACAGGGTTTATCCTTTTTTAACACAGTGATTGAACTTACCACATCAGTGAGCTCTTGCTCCTGTTCCTCTAATATAATTGCCAAAGAACTAATCAGAGAGTTTGCTTGAGTTTAAACAAGGAAGATGTAAGTTTATTATCCTTAACACTCTAAACCTGTTAAAATTACTAAAATACGCTACGCATCCACGCACACATTCACACGAGAGCCACACACACACAAATAGATTACAGAGGGAAAAACAGAGTTGGGTGGTTGGAGTAGAGTCTGTAATAAATGGAATTTAAATACTGAATATCAGTCCCAGAGTCCTTAGTTACAATTGTAGTCCTGAAGTCCTCACTGGGCCACATGCATGGTTGCAGGCTTGCTTCTCAGGCTCCGGATCTCAGAATAGGGGGTTTGGTCTTTGTCCCCTAGTTGCCATCTGTAGGTTTGAGGCTTTAGCAGTTGCAGCAGAGGCTTCTCTGGATCTTTACTGGAGAGAGACAGAAAGTGAGCTGCCTCCCTGATGGCTTTCAGTAAGTGTCTTGCTTTCTGACTCACAGCTTAGTCCCTACAGAGCTCCACAGCCGTCACATAACATTCCCAAACCTCTTTGTTGGGTTAATGAGGCCCTTCTGAAATCTTCTCTGAGATTCAAGCCACCACAGCTTAAGCTGTTCAGTCACACCTGGAGGGGGTTGGCTCTTTCAAAGTCAATGGGTGTCGATGGCTCTTGATGACCGTGTTGATAAAGCCATTTCAGGTAATTTAATCAGAGAGCACACCATTGTTCTGGCTCGGCTGAGTCACTCATTTTGTCTCTGGTCTACTCTGTTGATGTTCAATTGTAAATTGCGGTGGTCATCTTGGCTGCCAGGTTACTCTTTTTTAAAAGAAGTTATTTGTAAGAATTTCCAGTAAAAGTCTCAGGCAAAGTTCCAACCAATGAAATTAATATTTTCCCATTTGGCATGTGGGTTTTCATGACATTTTATTGAAACAGGGTTGATCCCTTGGCTTGATGGTAATGGTAGAGTGAGGAGGTTACAGATTGTGGTTGAATAAACTCTGTTGCTGCTGATGGTCCACAGTGCCTCATGGATGCCCAGTTTTGAGCTGCCAGATCTGTTCTGAATCTATCCCATTTAGCCCAGTAGTAGTGCCACATAATACGATGGAGGGTATCCTCAGTGTGAAGACGGGACTTCATTTTCACAAGGATTATGCGGTGGTCACTCCTACCGATACTGTCATAGACAGATGCATCGGCAACAGGTAGATTGGTGAGGACAAGGTCTAGTAGGCTTTTCCCTCTTGTTTTTCCTTTTTCCCTTACTAGCTACCGCTGGCCCAACTTAGCACATAGGTCCTTCAGGATTCAGCCAGCTCAGTCAGTAGTGGTGCTACCGAGCCACTCTTGGTAATGGACATCGAAGTCCCCCGCCCAGAGTACATTTTATGCCCTTGCCACTCTCAGTGCTTCTTCCAAGTGGTGTTCAACATGGAGGAATACTGATTCATTAGCTAAGGGATGGCAGTGGGTGGTAATCAGCAGGAGGTTTCTGTGCCTATGTTTGACATTGTGCAATGCAACTTCATTGGGTCCCGAGTCAATGTTGAGGACTCCCAGGGCAACTCCTTCCCGACTGTATACCACTGTGCCCCCACCTCTGTTGGGTCTGTCCTGCCAGTGGGACAGGACATACCCAGGAATGGTGATGCTGGCATCTGGGACATTATCTCTAAGGTATGATTCCATGAGTATGAATATGTCAGGCCGTTGCTTGATTAGCCCGTGGGACAGCTCTCCCAATTTTGTCACAAGTCCCCAGATGTTAGCAAGGAAGACTTTGCAGGGTCGACAGGGTTGGGTTTGCCGTTGCCGTTTATGGTGCCAGGTCAATGTCGTGTGTTCTGTCCGGTTATATTTCTTTTCAACTTTTGTGCAGCAGTTTTGTACAACTGAATGGCTCGCTAGGCCATTTCAGAGGGCATTTAAGAGTCAATTACATTGCTGTGGGTCTAGAGTCACATGTAGGATGTCACATGTCACATGGAATCACATAAGGATGGCAAATTTCCTTCCCTAAAGGACATTAGTGACCCAGATAGGTTTTTAACGACAATCGATGGTAATTTCGTGGTCGCCATTATTGAGACTAGCTGCCAATTCTAGATTTTTATTAATTAGTTGAATTTATTAATTATTTTAATTTAAATTCCACCAGCATCCATGATGGGACTTGAACCCATGTGCCCAGAGTATTAGCCTAGGTCTCTGGATTACTAGTCCAGTGACATTACCACTACACCACTGTCGCCCCTGTAACATCCGTAACATTGCCCGTCTCTGCCCCTGCCTTCTCATCCATGCTTTTGTTACCTCTGGAGTCGATTATTCCAATGTTCTCCTAGTTGGCTTCCAACCTTGCACCCTCCATAAACTTGAGCTCATCAAAACTCTGCTACCTGTATCCTAACATGTTCTGTTTACCCATCACCCCTATGCTTGTTGACCTACATTGGCTCCTGGTCTGGCAGCACCTCAATTTTAAAATACTTGGCCTTGTTTCCATGGCTTTACCGCTTCCTATCAGGAGGTGAGGGGAGGGGAGGTAATGATGGCATGGAGAAGTTGAAACATGGTAAGCTAGGACAGGCTTGACGGACAAGGTGGCCTTTATCTGTCCTGTTTAATATGTTTGATTATATGTCGTAATAGTGGAGGTATATGTGTAAATTGAAATTATGGAGTTTATCCTTGGAAGTAGGAAGATATTTGGCTAATTTTCCTTTCAGGAGATGAAATAAGTGAGTAGAATTGATGATCTACTGAAGGAGCAGACTCCCATGCCCCTCATGAAATCGAGATTCAAGCTCATGCCCTCAATCTATTTTGGTAAATTTGTCAAATTTTCAGTCCAAGACTTTGAATATTTGTACTGAATAGCACAACAAAATCTCTTTCAACCTGGATAGACACATTTGTTATCTCCTGTGTTTAAGATGGCATCATGTAATATGCTTCTCAGAACTGGATTAGAGAAACCTGAACTAAACACCTCAGGGTGAATCTGTGCTGGGTTGTAACTAAATCAATCATAGTTATCGTTCAAGCACTTTCAACATATCCTAGGTAGAATATACTTACTTAACAAAGGTACAACTTTATATCTAGGCACATTTATTCAGATTAGATCTCAAAGCCAAAAGCCAATAAACATGTGAAACTCAGATCCTAATGAGATGTTAAGTTTAAAATCAACACACTATTGTCATGAGAAAGCACGGAGCCAACTAATATCAGTGGAAGCTTCCTCCATGAAGGTTATGGAAATAGACTTAACACCAATTTGCACTCAGCTCAATCTCCACATAATCCAATCACTCTGTGCTGTTGCACAGTTTGAGCAGCTGACAGTCTTGCTGATTCCTATTACTATTTTTTCCAACTGGCTCCCTCTTGTCTTGACACCTATGGTATTTTGCTCAGGGGCCTTCCTTCATTTGTGTGCTTGGACAGTTAGTGTTGACTGACTATTCAGTCATAATAGGATATTATAATAATTCCTGGTCCTGTTCTCATTTGACATCTGCCACAGTTCATGCTGTTTAAGTGAAGTTAAAAAAAACAAATTTATTCAATAATTTGAAATATTCATTTACACTATATTGAGATAAATGAAACAAGTAACAGGAAATAATGTATCAAATGCACTATGTCTATGAGAACTTACCTTTAAAATCAGAGATATACAGCTTGTACTGTTTAAATAGATAGCATAATATGGCATTTCATATTTTCAAAGATTAACATTTCAGTAAAGATATGTCAAAAAGTAGAGAGAGTAGCCTAATGTACTTTTATTATAAATATAGACCATAGATCAGATTTTTCTTTTCATTCGTGGGATGTGAGCATCTCTGGTAAAGCCAGCATTTATTGTCCATCCCTAATTATCCTTGATGTCATCAATAACATGATGGAGCTGTTTTAAGCAAGTTTATAACCAAACCTATCACTAGTAATGAAGTAGAAAGAGAACATGGATTTCAACAATTTAACTCACATCTCTACTTGTAGATAAGAAATTATCAATGATGGAATTCATTTAGTTTCAGTTAGTCAATGTGATACAATCAGCTATCTACAGTGTGTATCAAATAAAAATGATATTTTTAAATTATGACATTTTGAATTACATTTCATCTGCAGTTATTCCAGGTCCATTTATTCTGTAAGTTATTTGGTGTTAATTTATACCGTAAAAAGAGTGATTGCCCTTGGCATCAAAGCAGCATTTGACCGAGCATGGCACTAAGAAGCCGGAGTAAAATTCACCTCAAAATGGATCAGGGTAAACTCTCTACCAGCTGAAGTCATACCAAGCATGAAGAGAAATGGTTGCGGCTGCTGGAGCCCAATCATCTCAGCCCAAGAACCTTGCTGCAGGAGTTCCTCAGGGAAGTGTCCTACACATGTATTCAGGTGCTTCTTCAATGTTCTTACTCCCATCATAAGGTCAGAAGTGAGACTGGTAAGTGGCAAGCAACATTCGTGCCACATGAGTGTCAGGCAATGACCATCTTCATCAAGTAAAAGTTTAACCACTACCTTTTGATGTTCAATGACATTACCATCATCGAATCCACACCAACAACATCCTGGACTCACCATTGACCAGACACTTAACTGAACCAGCCACGTAAATTTTATGGTTACAAGAACAGGCCAGAAGCTGGGTATTCTGCAGTGAGTGACTCCTCTCTTGAATCCCTAAAGCCTTTTCACCATCTATAAAGCACAATATTTTTCACTTGCCTTGATGAATGTGTCTCTGACAACACTCAAGAAGCTCAACAAACTCCGGAACAAAGTAACCTGCTTTCTTTGGCACCCTATCCATCATCTTAAATATTTACTCCCTCCACCACTGCGTACTGTGACTGCAGAATGTAACACCTACAAGATGTACTGCAGCAACTTTCCAAGGCTTTTTCAACAGCACCTCACCATCCTGCAACCCTTACTACTTAGGATCAGAGCAGCAGGCGCTTGAGAACACCACCACCTGCAATTTTGCCTCGAAGTCACAAGTCACACACCATGCTGACCTGGAAATATACTGTCTTTCCTTCATCATCGCTGGGTCAAAATCCTGGAACTTCCTACCGAACAACACTGTGGGAGCACCTTCACCACACGGACTGCAGCGTTTCAAGATGGTGGCACACAAACACCTTCTTAAGGGCAACTAGGAATAAGCAATAAATGCTGCTCTTCCCAGTGATGCCCACATGCTGTGAATGAATAAAAAGAATTGCAAAAACAAAATGTTGAACAAATGTAGCAGACAGGCTCCACCTAGTGGCCCACTAGTATAATGTAGGAAAATGTGCGGTTGCCCACAGACTGCAGAATGCTGAGGTACAGAGGGATCTGGATGTCCTTATACATGAATCACAAAAAGTCAGCATGCATATACAGCAAGTAATTAGGAAGGAAATGAAATGTTGTCCTTTATTGCAAGGAGGATGGAGTATAAAAGTAGGGAAGTCTTGCTACAACTGTACAGGGTATTGGTGAGACCACACCTTGAGCCCAGCGTACAGTTTTGGCTACCTTATTTAATGAGGGACATACTTGCATTGGAAGCAGTTCAGAGAAGGTTTACTAGGTTGATTCCTGGGATGTGGGGTTTGTCTTATGAGGTAAGGTTGAGCTGTTTGGGCCAATACTCATTGGAGTTAGAAGATTGAGAGGTGATCTTATTGAAACGTATAAGATTCTGAGGGGGCTTAACAGGGTAGATGCTGAGATGATGAATCTAGAACTAGAGGGCACAGTTTCAAATTAAGGGGTCTCCCATTTAAGATGGAGATGAGGAGGAATTTCTTTTCTCAGAGGGTCACTAGTGTTTGGAATTCTCTTCCCCAGCAAATGGTCGAGGCTGGGTCATTGAATATATTCAAGGCTGAGTTAGACAGAGTTTTGATTGGCAAGGAAGTCAAGGGTAATGGGCACAGGCAAAAAAGTGGAGTTAAAGGCACAATCAGATCAGCCATGATCTTATTGAATAGTGGAGCAGGTTCGAGGGGCTGAATGGCCTACTCCTGCTCCTATTTCTTATGTTCTTTTGTTCCTTGTGCAGGGGTGAAAATACGGCACCAGGTTGAGTAACATCATCTCAATGTTCCACTTGACACTTGGTGCATACTTAAATACTATCTTATTGTGCTTATTTTTAATTCTTTCATGAGATGTGGGCATCACTGGCAAGTCCAGCATTTGCTGCTCATCCCTAATTGCCCTTGACAACTGAGCGGCTTGCTAGGCCATTTCAGAGGACAGTTAAGAGTCATCCACATTGCTGTGGGTCTGGAGTCACGTGTAGCCCAGCACAGGTAAGGACAGCAGATTTCCTTCCCTAAAGAACATTAATGAACCAGATGGGTTTTTACGGCAATTGATGATACTTCCATGGCACCATTACTGTGATGAGCTTTTAATTCCAGATTTTTATTAATTAATTGAATTTAAATTCCACCAGCTGCTGTGGTGGGATTTGAGCCAGTGTCCCCAGGGCACTAGCGTGGGTCTATGGATTACTAGTTCAATGACATTACCACTATGCCACCATCTGTCCGTAAAGCTATGGTTCTTACTCATGGCCTCATCTCTGCCTCATTTCTGCTGAGAAGAAATATGAGATGGGTGTTTGAATTCTCAAATCCTCAGCAGAAATAAATTGGGTGCTTTTTCCATTAGTAAAATTCAAACAGGCAGAACAGAATTAAATTGATGTATGCTCATGATAAATGAATAATTTTTATAGAAAATCCAGTTAACTGAATCTTCAGTGTGGCAATATAAACCAGGAGCATGCATCATATTTAGACTACAAAATTGATAGTGGTGAATTAGAATAGATATTTATAAATAATGCACAAGGCAGTTTATTAATCTTCTGTTCCAATGTATTTAATGGTTAGTCGATGATGTTAAATCTTAACAAAATCCAACTTGATAATGAAAATGAACGTGAACTTTCTTGTGTAAATGTTATAGGATAAATTGGATAGACAGCAGAATCCAAGGGCTTGAATAAATAAGGTGAGCAGTTAGATTTACTTTAGCAGTGATTCCTTTAATTGCACAATAAAGTTTATTTTGTCAGTGACATACAAAGTATTCTGAAACAAATTGAAAAACTGAGAATAATGAAGATTGGACCTAGATTTGAAACATCAAATTTGAGCTATTATTTAGTGTTGTAAGACAAAATAGGGAATGGCAACATTGTGGTTATGCTACTGGTTGCATAGTGGTTATTTTATTAGGCCTGGCCTAATGATACAGAGACATGAGTTCAAAGTCAGCAAGCCGCCTGCAGGTGCCTGTTTTGGGCAGGCAGCTAGCCAACAGAATATTAGTGAGGCCCGGAACTTAAAGTGGGCCAGGTCTCTTGCTGCGATTCGCGTCAGACACCCTGTGCATCCAAGTGTCGTCCTGTACAGGAGTTCAAATTACCCCTAATGTTTTTGTTCTTCTTGTACAGCAATGTATTGCAAAGATGAAATAACACAGTTGAAAGTATAATAAAGAACACAGTATCATTGACATTAAATACTAGTTTGTCAGGACATAAATAATAACCGATAGAGGGTAATACACAATGAAAATTCGAATCCTTTTATGTAATGAGTTAATGTAGATACAGAGGGTGCTATTTCCTGTGATATGCAATGAAAAATGGCTACTATCAATGCAATTTAAGACATCAGATAGTGGTTCAAAATCAATTAAGAGCTAGTCATGTGATATAACATTACTGTAGTTCAAGTCGCATGATTTGTTTGCAGAAATCTCCATTTGTACTTGTTTGAAGAACTTTTCTAAAAACAGAATAAACCTGTTCCTATATCCATTATATAAGCATATGCTGGACTATGTAGCACATTGGCCACATCTGACGACATAACAACGTTGAGTATATTTCAAAAGTCATTTATTGACTGTTAAAAACATGCTGGGTTGTCCTGAGGAAGTGAAAACAAGCTGCTTCTGTTGTGTGATCGCTTTAAGATTGATGTCCCTTTAAGAACTCAGTATGCTAATGAGCTAAGTACCAGGATGTAGTCATGTGACTAGAAGCCATAGTCGCTGTGCACAACAACAACAACCTGGACAAAGGTTCTGTATATAGTTTGCTCTGTGTTGTACATACTAGTTTAGCTGTTAATAAAACTTCTAGAGATCGTCAAGGAACTGGAATTCATATACCTCATTGTGTTGCTTAAGATAACACAAAAAAACTCATGATATGGTGGCAGCGGTGGTGAAAAGACAAAATATAAGCTTGAAGACCACAGGTAAAACAGCAAACATGGTTTAAAAGCAATACAGAAAACAGAAGAGAAAATTTGAAGCAACAAGTGAAGAAACTTTAAAACAAGCAACTGAAAAGAGTAAAGAAAGCTACCTTCGAAGGCTGAGAAAAACTCCATAGAACGGAAGTATGGCTGGGGGACAGGTGAGCGGATGAGTCATTTTGCTGACGATCGAGAAATCTCAGTTTAAAAAAAAAGCAAAGCCTTTGAAGTGTTTGAAAAAAATCATTTTCTAAAGATTCCGTGCGAGCGAGAGAAAAAAGGGTAAAACTCTGAAAAGCATGCAAACTAAAAAAATCTCGATAATGCAAAAAGCATGGGAAACCCCTGAGTCTCCATTAAAGCAGTAAAGCTGAAAAAAATCATTAAACCAGTCAAGTGTGAAGAAGATAAATAAACTAGCAAAAAAAAGCAATGAGGAAAACCTTTGAACTGACTATCAAACAGCTGTGTAAGCATACAAGCAAAGTGCTGAAAGAAGAAACAGAGAACACTGTCAAGCACTTATTACACTCCATCAAAACAGCTAGCCTGGAAAAATGAATTTCTTAAAGGGAGAACAGCACAGAGCTAATAAAACAAGTTTTAAGCCATAATAAATATAATAAAACCATAATAAGTACAGTGCTGAAGGCACACACAGAGCTGAACAAAGTTAAATACAGAGCAGAAAGCAAAAGAGCAGCAGGAGGATGCATACCAAATTTCCCAGCATGAACTGGAAGGCCACGGATAGCCCATCTGAGTTCAAACATTTTAAACAAAGAATGCACTTATGCTTCATAGACCAAGTGGTTGCAGAACCAGAGAAGCAGATTGTGAAAATACTGATAGCAGTTGGAACTGAGAGGTTATACAGAATCAATACCTCTGGTTTATCTGAAGAGGACCAGAAAGATCCCGCAAATATGTGGAAAGTGCTAAAAGATTAGCTTTGGGTAAGAGTGAATTTTAGAATTCATTGCCTGTAGTTGATGTCTTACAAGCAATAGCCACAGAATCAATAAATCAATTCATCAGTCGATGCCTTAGTAGGGGCAACAAAAGCAATTTTTCAGAAACTGAGCTGTCTAAACGAATAATGGAGCTGGTGATTGTCTCAACCCCTACTGAAGCATTTCAAAAAAAACTTTTTTGTCATATGTAACACTATTTGAGCTGTTACTGGACTTTGAACATAACTTGTTTTAAAAGACCACAGGACTGAGTGGCTGAAAACATGACTGCCCATTTGCATTCCAAGAGACAGTTGCCTAGACAGACAATGGAAGTACTCCCGGATTCAATTAGCCAGTTGGGTTTTGTCAATAGTGATGATCAAAATACATTGAGAGTCATTGAATGTGTAATAACCAACATTCCATCTCCCCACTGAGTGCGTCTGGTACGCTTGGAAGAATCCACAAACCTTACAGGCAAGGCTGTTTCAAACAAGGAGTTGGTCACATGACTAACCTGCTGGCAACCTGGGGCTTTTTGAATTGTGCCTAACACAGAAAGGAACAGACTGCAATTGAACTTCAAGAAGAAAGCACCCCTCTCTCTCTCTCTCTCTCTGTCTCTCTGTCTCACGCAAAGTTCCAGGGACCCACGGAAGTAACTTAAGCTTCAAGACATAAGACCCTGCAGCCTTCTGGAACCAGCAGAACAAGTTTGAAAGTGTACACTGAGCCCCAAAGAGAACTGCAAGACTTAACTTCAATCAAAGACTTTCCATCCAACCCAAAACAGTAACTGAATTCCATCTACTACTTCAAACCTTTCCCCTTTAATTCTTCTCCTCTGTCTCTATTTGTGTGTGTGTGTGCTTATTGCGTATGCATGTTAGCGTGGTCGCATCACGTATTTTTAGTAGTTTTAACTGAATGAGAGTTTTAAGGTTAATAAACTTACACTTTTCTTTTTTAAATCTGAGAAAAACTATTTGCTTGATTTCTTTATAATTACAATTAGAGAGCAGTGAGCAAGGACTCACTGAAGAGAAGCTAAAAACACTGTGTTTTAAAAGTTAAACCCTGTTACGGCCAAACGGGAAAAGGCCGAGAGGGAGCCCTAGACCCCTTCCTTGCCTGGTTGTAACAGTATTGGCATGACAACCAGGTCACAAAAAGCAAGCAAGCTGTGTAGAAAGTGTGGTTTGTCCCACTCAATGAGATGTTTTCCTGCATTTCAAGATCTGTGCAAGGTGTGTGGTGCAAAAGGACACTGGGCCCACCTTTGCCAGAAATCTGGCTCCAAAGATGCAGCCAAAAGTCACAATAGGACACAAACAGAAGACAAGCACAGCAACATGGTAACAGCAGCAAGGAGAGCACCAGAGACCTGTGTAAATGCAAGCCAATACACAAAGTCCACAGCAAAATAGACCTGAGACAAGACTCAGAGTGGAGTGTCTCTCGGCCTGAAGAGGTGCAGGTGTTTCACATTCTGAACCTGACACATTGTGTTGAAGAAGACAAACAACTGGAATCTTTTGCCACTATTAGTATCATGTGCCCAAAGAAAGTTGGCAAACAGACAGTCAGACAGTAAGATTGACACAGGAGCTAATGTAAATATCCTACCAGTCCGAATCCTGAAGGATATGTACCAGGGTCATTGGAAATTAATGATACAACTAACAACTGCAAAGTTAACTGCATACAATGGGTCACCCATCCCTTGCAGTGGCACACAAACAATGCAATGCAGCTATGGCAAGCCAGCATTGTCATGGACTTGTATTATTTTTTCCCCTTAGATTAAAAACTGTGCTTATGCTTTTAAGACTATGAAAAATGTGCACCTTTAAGGGAGAGAAGATTCTAGAAATCTGGAGACAGTGCACCACAGCTGCATTTTTGGTTACCCTGAGCAACAGCAGTAGACACAGAGGTCACATGGGATGATGTAAAAGCAAAATACTGCGGATGCTGGAAATCTGAAACAAAAACAAGAAATGCTGGATTCACTCAGCAGGTCTGGCAGCATCTATGTGTTCATTTGACTGTGTGTGGAGCTTGTAGGGATCGGTCTGAAACAGTTAGTTCTGAGAGACTTTTTCCATCAAGATGATCTGAAGAAAGGAGTTGTTTTATTCTCTCTCAAGAAAAATTATTCAAAGCTGCAAGCCAGGTTAATTCCGAGTAAGGAAGAAATGCTTTTCTTTTTCAACAAATTATTTGTATTGCTGTGCTCATCATTGAAAGAACTGTTTAATGCTACTGCAGCTGAACTGTTTGAACACCTATCAAGAACAGAGTATTTTCATCAAATCTCGATGAAGATTTCAAGTGAACTTTGATTATCTTCACATCAGAAGACCTCATTCACCAGGAATGTAAAACGTGAAAACTTATTTATTTATTTTATTCTTGAAAGACAGCTAATTTTTAAGAACTCTACCTTTAAAACCGGACCACTGTTATTTTTGAATGTATGTGCGTTTATTTGGGAGTTAAATTAAATTAAGAAATTATAAGGTCTTTAGACATAGGTTTATCTTAACAGTGTTTAAGATTTAGTTTTTTAAATAAATAGTTAATTTGTTGTCTAAAGATTGGTCTGTTTCATTCTGGAGTATTAAAGTGTTTACTTTGGCTGTTTTTTCCAATTTGGTGAAAGCTCAATAATATGCTGTGACCTGTGGAGTGATGTGACTGAATTAACAGTACATTGCTCCTTCTGTGGTTGTAAGATATATAATTGGGGGCTCATCCGCAGTCAGGATCCTATTTAATTGGGCGGCTCATGTCTGGGATCAGAATCAGACTAATTGGGGGGCTCGCATTTGGAATCATATGTCTCTGGGATAACACATAAATTGGGGTCTTGCATCTGGCATCATATTAATTGCTCTTGCATCTGGTATCATATTAATTGGAAAGTTGATTGTTGGCTTCCAAATCTAACACCAAGTACATAAAAGAAAAGGAACCAGGTTTCTTGTATAATAAGGTACATGCTATACAATTGTAATGGCATTAGCAGTTGCAGCAGAATTTCTGGGAAAGGCGAATGTTTCCTGCAGTGACTTGATAACTTTAACGAATAAACGAATTGGCAGCAAAATTGGGGTTAGAATTGAAATCAGGTGCCAAAAAAGCAGTGAAAATTGAACTAATAGCCCAACATCTGGAATTAGACGAAGAAGACGAGGAACAAGAAGAGAGTAATGCTGTAGAATTGGCTAGAATTCAGTTCGAAACTAAAAACTTTAAACAGAAAAAGAAATAGCTATAAGAAAACTTGAATTGGAAAAAGAGGAAAGGGAGCAAGAGGGAGCATTTCAAAGTGAAAGAGAAGCAAGAGAATTTAGGCTAAAAGAGATGGAACTAAGACAAAGCAGTGGTCTTGACCCCAGGGAAGAAACTGAATCCAGCTCAGGACACATAGAAAAGCTGTTTAAATTCATACAAGCTCTCCCGAAGTTTGAGGAAAGGGCATTTTTCATATCTTTTGAAAAAAATAGCCAAACAGATGAAGTGGCCAAAAGAAAGCTTGACACAGCTTATGCAAAGCAGATTGGTAGGTAGAGCTCATGAAGTTTATGCCATGCTTCCTGAAGAGGCTTCTGCAGATTATAGATTGCAAAAAAGGCTATTCTCACTGCATAAGAGTTAATCCCTAAAGCTTACCATCAGAAGTTTTGGAGATTTGCTGGACAGACGTATGTAGAATTTGCGAGGGTGAAGGAAATTAATTTTGACCATCGGATATGTGCATTAATGATGGAAACCACATATGAGAACCTTTGAGAGTTGATTCTCTTGGAGGAATTTAAAAACTCCATTCCTTCAGTTGTGAGAACTCATGTAGATAACCTGAAAGTTTTGAAAGCTAGGCAAGCAGCGGAAATTGCTGATGATTTGAAGCTTGTGAATAAACCAAAACCTTTTGTCTGTCACCCCCATAAACCTGCGAAGAATAGAAAGTGGGAGAGCAAAAGGAAGGCAAGTAACTGGGGACAAGAAGGAACTGCTGGGAATGCTCCAGGATTACCTCCTCAGGCCAGAAAGGAAGGTGCTGAGGGTAAAAGTGAGGTTCGGAAGCTGAAGTGTTATCATTGCCACAAAACGGGTCATCTTCATTCAGAATCTTGGAAATTGCGAGGTAAACCCATAGAACTTGTTGGGGTACACAGCTAATGCAGAACAAAAGACTCTGACTGAGAGTATAGCAGACCAGGCTATAGTTTAATCGGCAGCTGTAAAACCAGATATAAAAACAAAAGAGAGTGTAGCGGTTAAGAATAAAATACCTAAAAGTTATAATTACTTTTTGTCAAAGGGGAAAGTAACTTCATATCCTGTAAGTGAGGCAAAAAAACCTATCATTACACTTAGGGATACAGGAGCAACCCAAACACTCTTGCTGGGGAAAGATATAATGTTTCTACCAGAGAGCCTTGAATGCTAAAGTTTTAGTTAATGGAATTGGTGGGGAGTATATACCCATACCTTTATATAAAATATGCTTAGAGAGTGACTTATTATCTGGGATAATAGCTGTAGGAGTTGTCCACAGTTTGCCAGTAGAGGGAATTGATCTACTGCTAGTAAATGATTTGGCTGGATCAAAAGTATCCGTTTCTCCTATAATTACGGAGGAACCAAGTGAAATTAAGGAAACAGAGCAATTACAGGAAAAAGTTCCAGGAATATTTCCTGCGTGTGTGGTCACCCAAGCAAGGGCTAAACAGGATCCATTGTCGAAGGTAAAAGTGGCACCACAAACAGATAGCCAAGTATCTGAAACCTTAAATGGGTATTTAGATAATCCAAATGAGATGTTTAACAGATCTTCTATCATTGTAGCACAGCAAGCTGATCCAGAGATATACCAAATAGCACAGATGGCTCTGACAGAAGCTGAGGCAAAAGGAGTTCCAGAAGGTTATTATATGGCAAACGGGGTTTTGAGGAGGAAATGGAGACCACCTCATAGACTTGTGGACGAAGACTCTTCTTATTGAACAGATAGTGGTACCACCTAAATATTGCCAGGGGTTATTAAAGTTAGCACATGACATTCCTTTTGCAGGACATAGGGGCATTTGGAAGACCAAATCACACATAAGCCAACATTATTACTGGCCAGGTCTTACAAAGGATGTGAGACAATTTTGTAGGACCTGCCATACATGTCAAATGGTGGGAAAACTGCAACCTACCATAAAACCGGAACCACTAGTTCCCATACCAGTGATTGAGGAACCATTTAGCAGGGTATTGGTAGACTGTGTAGGACCTTTGCCAAAAACAAAAGCGGGACCTAAATACATACTTCCTATCATGGATATGGCTACTTGATTTCCAGAGGCCATTCCTTTGAGGACAGTTACTGCTAGAATAGTAGTAGAAAAGTTAACCCAATTTGTTACGAGATATGGGTTATCATTTGAAGTTCAATTGGATCAAGGTTCTAATTTCATGTCGAAGATATTTCAAGAAGTCATGGGCAATTTATGAATGAGACAATTGAAATCTTCAGCAGATCACCCAGAGTCACAGGGAGCTTAAGAGAGATACCACCAAACTCTCAAAACAATGATTAGAACATACTGTCAGGAATATCCACATGACTGGGACAAAGGGCTAGACTTTCTTTTATTTGCCAGCAGAGACTCACCGAATGAGTCTGCAGGCTTCAGACCTTTTGAATTGGTTTACGGATATGAAATAAGAAGTCCTCTAAAACTTATAAAAGCCAGATTCTTGGAACAAAAGAATGAATCTCCGATACTGCATTATGTATCTGTGTTTCAGGAAAAGCTCAAGAAAGCTTGTGGTGTGGCGTAGGAATACCTTAAAGCATCCCAAGCCAGTATGAAAAAATGGGCAGACCAGAATGCAAAAGCCTGTGATTTTCAACCAGGGGATGAAGTATTAGTGTTGTTACCATTACAGGGAGAACCATTAAAAGCATGATTCAGTGGCCCATATAGAGTGATCAAAAGAGTGGCAAGGTAGGTTACTTGATTGACACACATGATTGCCAGAAGAAGAACCGGTTAGAATCATAGAAAGTTTAAGGCACAGAAAGAGGCCACTTGGCCATCATGCCTGTGCTGGCCGAAAAACAATCCACCTATTCAAATCCCACCTTCCAGCATTTCGTCTGTAGCCCTGCAGATTATGGCATTTGAGGTGCATATCCAGACTCCTTTTGAATGAGTTGAGGGTCTCTGCCTCAACTACCCTTTCAGGCAATGAGTTCCAGACACCACCCGCCCTCTGGGTGAAAAAGTTTTTTCTCATCTCCCCTCTAATTTTTCTACAAATCACTTTAAATCTATGCCCCCTCATCACTGACCTCTCTGCTAAGGTGAATAGACCCTTCACCTCCACTCTATCCAGGCCCCTAAAAATTTTGTACATTTCAATCAGATCTCACCTCAGCCTTCTCTGTTCCAAGGAGAACAACCCCAGTCTATCCAATCTTTCCTCATAGCTGCATTTTTCCAGTCCTGGCAACATCCTCGTAACTCTCCTCTGTAATGTCTCTCGTGCAATTACATCCTTTCTGTAATGAGGTGACCAGAACTGCACACAGTACTCAAGTTGTGGCCTAACCAATGAGTTATACAGTTCCAGCATAACCTCCCTGCTCTTATATTTTATACCTCAGCTAATAAAGGAAAGGATTCCATATGCCTTCTTAACCACCTCATCAACCTGTCCTGCTACCTTCAGGGATCTGTGGACATTCACTTCAAGATCCCTCACTTCCTCTACACTTCTCAGTATTTTCCCATTTATCATGTATTCCTTTGTCTTGTTTGACCTCCCAAATGCATCACCTCACACTTCTCCAGGTTGAATTCCATTTGCCACTTTTCTGCCCATCTGACCAGACCATCAATATCTTCCTGCAGCCTACGGCTATCCTCCTCGCTATCAACCACACAGCCAATCTTTGTGTCGTCTGAAAATTCCTTGATCATGCCCCCTACATTTACATCAAAATCATTGATATATACCACAAAAAGCAGGGCATTCAGTACTGTGCCTTGTGGAACGCCACTGAAAACAGCCCTCCAGTCACGAAAACATCCATCAACAATTACCCTTTGTTTCCTGCCACTGAGCCAATTTTGTATCCACCTTGCTACATTTCCCTGAATCTCATGGGATTTTATTTTTTTTACCCGTCTGCCATATGGGACCTTGTCAAAAGCCTTGCTAAAATCCATGTAGACCACATCAACTGCACTACTCTCATCTATCTATCTTGTTACTTCTTCAAAAATTCGATCAAGTTGGTCAAACAAGATCTTCCCTTAACAAATCCATGCTGACAATCCTTGATTAACCTGTGCCTTTCTAAGTGACAGTTTATCCTGTCTCTGAGAATAGATTCTAATAATTTGCCCACTACTGAGGTTAGACTGACTGTCCTGTAATTATTTGGTCTATCTTTCGCTCGCTTTTTAAACAAAGGTACAATGTTAGCAGTTCTCCAATCCTCCAGCATCACAGCTGTATCAGTGAGGACTGGAAAATGATGGTCAGACCTTCTGCTATTTCCTCTCTTGCTTCTTTTAACAGCCTAGGGCACATTTCATCTGGCCCTGGTGATTTATCAACTTCCAGGGATGCTAATCCCATTAATACTTCCTCTCTCCCTATGTTTATCGCATCAATACTTCACACTCCTCCTCCTTAACTACAATTTCTGATCTGCATCATACCCTCTTTTGTGAAGACAGACACAAAGTATTCATTAAGAATCATACCAACATCTTCCGCCCCTACACATTGGTTACCTTTTCGGTCTTTTATGGGCCCTACTCTCTCCTTAGTAATCCTCTTACTCTTAACGTATTGATAAAACATCTTTGGGTTCACCTTGATTTTGCTTGCCAATATTCTTTCATGCCTCTCTTTGCTTTCCTAATTTCGTTTTTGATTTCACCCCTCCACTTTCTATACTCCTCTCAGCTTTCTGTAGTATTGAGTTCTCGGTGTCGGACATAAGCTTTCCTTTTCTGCCTTATCTTACCCTGTAGGCTCCTTGACATCCAGGGGGCTCTAGATTTGGCTGTCTCACCCTTTTTCTTTGTGGGAATATGTTTACTCTGAACCCTTTGAATGCCCCCCTCTAAATGCCTCACACTGTTTTGACAGAGATTTACCTTCAAGTCACTGTTTCCAGTCCACTTTCCCTAAATCACTCCTCAGCTTATAAAATTGGCCTTGCCCCAATTAACTTCTATCTCTGTCCTTTTCAGTAATTATGTTAAAACTGAATGAATTATGATCATTACCACCAAAATGCTCTCCCACTGCCACCCCTTCCACCTGCCCATCTTCATTTCTTAAAACTAAGTCTAAAACTGCGCCCTCTCTTGTTGCACTTACTACATACTGGGCTAAAAAGGGCGGCACAGTGGCGCAGTGGTTAGCACTGCAGCCTCACAGCTTCAGGGACCCGGGTTCGATTCTGGGTACTGCCTGTGTAGAGTTTGCAAGTTCTCCCTGTGTCTGCGTGGGTTTTCTCCGGGTGCTCCGGTTTCCTCCCACAAGCCAAAAGACTAGCAGGTTGATAGGTAAATTGGCCATTATAAATTGTCACTAGTATAGGTAGGTGGTAGGGAAATATAGGGACAGGTGGGGATGTTTGGTCGGAATATGGGATTAGTGTAGGATTAGTATAAATGGGTGGTTGATGGTCGGCACAGACTCGGTGGGCCAAAGGGCCTGTTTCAGTGCTGTATCTCTAATCTAATCTAATCTAAAAAGTTCCCCTGAATGCACCTCAAGAATTCTGCTCCCTCAATTCAGTTCACACTAAAACTATCCCATTTCATATTGAGGTAGTTAAAATCCCCTACTATTTCTGCCCTATTGTTCTTGCACTTCTCAGAGATTTGTCTACATATCTGCTCTTCTATCTCCCTCTAACTGTTTGTGGATCCATAGTACACTCCCAGCAGTGTGATTGCCCTTTGTTTGATCCTTAGCTCAATCCATATGGCCTCATTGATGAACCTTCCAATATATCATCCCTCCCCACTGCTGTAATAGTTTCCTTGACCAAAATTCCCACTCCCCCCTCCTTTCTTATCACCCTCTCTATCCCATCTGAAAAGCCTGTAACCAGGAACGTTAAGCTGCCATTCCTGCCCCTACTTAAGCCATTTTCTGTAATTGCTATGATATCATACTGCCACATGTCTATCTGTGCCCTCAGCTCACCTGCTTTATTTGCTATACTCCTTGCATTGAAATAGATACCCTTGAGCACTGCCAAACACTTTAAAAAAAATTTCTAACCTTTGTTTCCTTTGTCTTCCAGACTCACATCAATATCACATCAATGTTAAAGCAATATTATCACAGGGAGGAGGATAAGCCAGGTATGTCAGGCAATCGGGACTGTTGAGAAGGAAAAGGATAGTGAGGATGAGGAAGAAGGGACCTAGAAAATTCTCAGATTGAACCTCCAACTATCAGATTAGTGATAAAGAATGGCTCGGAAAATTAGACAACATGCTTTTGCACTTAGAGGCAAAACAACGTGAAGACCTAATAAGGCTTTTCACAACATTTAAAAGAGTCTGTAGGGATAAGCCGGGATGTACAACCTTAGCCACCATGATGTGGATATAGGGGGAACCGTTCCTTTATATAGAGTCATAAAGTCATAAAGTTATACAGCCCAAACAACATCCTTACTGAAATAAAAACAAGAAATGCTGGAACCACTCAGCAGGTCTGGCAGCATCTGTGGAAAGAGAAGCAGAGTTAACGTTTTGGGTCAGTGACCCTTCTTTGGAACTGACAAATATTAGAAATGTCACAGGTTATAAGCAAGTGAGGTGGGGGTGGGGCAAGAGATAACAAAGGAGAAGGTGTAGATTGGACAAGGCCCCATAGCTGACCAAAAGGTCATGGAGCAAAGGCAAACAATATGTTAATGGTGTGTTGAAAGACAAAGCATTAGGACAGATAAGGTGTTAACGGACTGAATATTGAACAGCAGCAAGTACAAACATGAAAATAAAACAGTGGGTAAGCAAACTGAACAAACTAAGATGAAATGAAATAAATGCAAAAAAAAAGATTGTAAAAAAGAAAAAAGAAAAAATAACTAAAAATGAAAGTAAAATGGGGGGCCCATCATGCTCTGAAATCCTTACTGCTTGAGTCTGGACAAACAGGCCCAAGTGAAAGCAGAGATCCAGTACATGCTGGAAAACAATTTGATCAAACCTAGTCAAAGTAGCTGGTGTTCACTGATAGTTCTAGCACCTAAAGCTGATGGGTCAACCAGGGTTTGTATAGACTATAGAAATGTCTATGCGGTAACAAAGGCAGATTCCTACCCAATTCTGTGTTTAGAAGACTGTGTCGACAGAGTGGGCAGTGCTAGGTTTCTTACCAAGATTGATTTGTTAAAAGGATACTGGCAAGTTCATTTGACTCCTCGAGCCAAAGATATCAGCTTTTGTAACACCTGCATTCTTTATCAGTGCTGGATGATGCCATTGGGGCTAAAAAATGCCCCAGTCACTTTTCAAAGATTAATGAATCAGATGGTAGCCGGTGTTCCCAATTCTGTAGTATATTTCGATGATGTACTAATATACAGTAACACTTGGCAAGAACACTTAAACCAGCTAAAAATGCTGTTTAAAAAGTAACAAGCCAAGGACTTAGTAATAAATCTGGCAAAAAGCAAATTCGGAAAAGCAAGAGTAACTTACCACGGACACATAGTGCGGCAAGGACAGGTATTGCCAAAAATGGCAAAGGTACAAGCCTTAGTGAGGTTCCCTATTTCCCTATCCCTAAATCTAAACAGGAAATAATGTGTTTTTTTAGGATGTGCTTTTTTTTACAGGAAATTTGTATGGGATTTTAATACTGTGGTAGCTCCATTAACTGATTTGCTATATAAAAAAACAAAGTGGTATGGTCAGATGAATGCCAGGCAGCTTTTGAAAAGCTAAAGGCAATCTTAACTAATGAACCAGTGCTGGCCGTTCCAAATTTCGCAAAACCGTTTAAAATAGTGATCAATGCTAGCGACCTGTTTTTTTAAATTTTATTATTTATTTATTTAGAGATACAGCACTGAAACAGGCCCTTCGGCCCACCAAGTTTGTGCAAACCAACAACCACCCATTTATACTAATCCTACATTAATCCCATATTCCCTAACACATCCCCAGCATTCTACTACCATCTACCTACACTAGGGGCAATTTACAATGGCCAATTTACCTATCAACCTGCAAGTTTTTGGCTGTGGGATGAAAGTGGAGCACCTGGCAGAAACCCACACGGTCACAAGGAGAACTTGCAAACTCTGCACAGGCAGTACCCAGAACTGAACCCAGGTCGCTAGAGCTGTGAGGCTGCGGTGCTAACCACTGCGCCACTGTTGGTGCAGTCCTATTGCAGGATGATGAATCTGGCATAGAGAAGCCAAGAGGGTACTTTTCAAGAAAACTAAATTGGTATCAAAAAAGTATTCCACTGTAGAAAAAGAAACATTAGGAGTTTTTCTGGCTCTCAAACATTTTGAAATATATGTCCGCCAAGACTATAAAGAAATACTAATATAAACTGACCATAACCCATTAATGTTTGTGGAAAAGTTTAAAATCTTTAGATGGAATTTGTTGTTACAGCCTTATCATCTAAAAGTTGTACATATATTGGGGAAAAATAATGTTCTCGCCAACGCTTTGTCACGGATTTAACCATACTAACTTATATAGATGGCGATGGTATAAAGAAAATGCTGTATATTATTAGCAGAATGAATGATGCGTGAATGCAAAAAAATGTTCGTATGCAGTGAGCCTAGGTCTTACGAGGTTACAACATCTAATGAAGCAGTATTGAGGAGGAACCAAAGCCAGTTAAGAGAAGTGCGCAATACTCCAATTGCGCACAGTGGCCTCGAAAGAACACACTCCGACGATGAGGGTGTGACGGAACAACAACCAACACATTGACAACATGTCTGCAAACCAAAGACAGCCAAGGGTGAAATCCACATCCCCAGAAGGTTAAACCATAACATGATCCGGAAGAGTTATCAAACCACCAAAATGATATGTGGACTCTTAAGCTTCTGCACTTGTAAATTTCACAATCCTTATTTTCATACTTGTAAATTTTATAATCTCTATCCCTGTATAACCAATTTTGATATTATCCAATTTTATGTGTTTTTACTTGTAGCATACGAGACATCTTTGGAAAGGGGATGTTGTATGATCACTTTAAGAGTAATGTCCCTTTAAGAACTCAATACGCTAATGAGCTAAGTACCAGGATGCAGTCAAGTGACTAGAAGCCATAGTCACTTTGCACAACAACACCCTGGACAAAGGTTCTGTACATAGTTTGCTTTGTGTTGTACGTACTACTTAGCTTTTAATAAACCTTCTAGAGATTGTCAAGGAACTGGAATCCACGTACCTCATTGTGTTGCTTAAGATAACACAAAAACCTCATGCTAGCTTCAGTGGTTTGTTATGCTATCTGATTCTCCATCTTGACTTGTTACTGCCAATCTATGAATCATATCATATCTATAATAAATATACAAGAGTTACTTATAGTCATTATGATAGACACATACTTTTTAATACTTTTTTAAAATTAGTTTTCTCTCTGGGAGATTCTGACAGCATTCTAAGAATGTAACAATCCAGCTCACCAGTGCCACAATGGAGCAGTATTTTCACACATGTAATATTTGCATTTGCTTCTGCGCTGCACCCGCATAGCCTCCCTACAGAAACAAATTGAAATGCTGTATTCGATAAAGGCCTTACTGACGGGCACTGATCTTTAAATACCTGGAATAACATTACATTCATGTCAAAGTCCATGATAAGGCATTATGACATCACGTATCAAGAGTTAAACAATACAATCCTTTCATTGGCCAATTAATTCTTTCTTTACATTTCCTGATTTATGTATTGTCCTTGTACTTATATTTAAATGAAATGCAATCAAACAATTTATATGCAAATCCATGCACTCATATTCTAGATTAAAATAAACCATTACTGAGACCCATTTGTTCCTTAGTAAAGGCTGTTATTACGATCAGGTGAGGAGGGGTCGAAAGGCTCCCCTCTTTTCCCTCTCCTTGTTTGACTGCAACAGGGTTTATTTCTTTTAACCAGTGAATGTGCTTACCAATTCAATGAGTGTTTAACCCTTTGAGATGTTAATATCAGAAAAGAACCAATCGGACAGGTTTTCTTGAGTTTAAACAAGAAAGAGGTAAGGTTATTGTATTTAATATCAAAACCCAATCTAAGTAAAACTAATAAACTATGCTCCAACTTTCACACACACACACACATGAGAATCACACACACACAAACAGGTTCCAAAGTGATAAAGAATAGATTTGTTGGATTAGAGTCCAGAACAAATAAAATAATATACTGTCTGTGGAGTTTGGTAAATACGTTGTCTTCCACCTGAATTCGTGGTCCTGAAGTTTCGGGTTGGTAGAGGTGGCCACCTGGTTTAGGGTTTTCTTGGAGACAGTGATGTAGATGGTTTTCTCCCTGGAGTCTCTGCCTGCGGCAATGCTAGGCATGGATGTTTGCAGCCTGCGGACGGGGTTCAAAACTTAGTGGTGCCTGGAGAGAGAGAGAGAGAGAGAGGCAACCCCTACTGGGGTCCTGCACTTATTAGCACTCAAAGCTTGTCTGCTGTGTCCAAAAGAAACTCCATGTTTTCACTGAGATGGACAGACTGTCACATGATTATCTTAGTGTATTCTCTTTTTCACTTTAATGAGATCCAAGTCTAAGAATTTCAATCCCTCTCAGGTCTTATTGTTTCAATGATTATCCACAGAGGTTCATCTCCACTAGGGTTAATGCTCCAGTATGGCTTGAATTTTTTTTAATTCGTTCATGGGATGTGGGCGCCTCTGGCCAGGCCAGCATTTATTGCCCATCTCTAATTGCCCTTGAGAAGGTAGTGGTGAGCTGCCTTCTTGAACCACTGCAGTCCATTTGGGGTAGGTAAGTGCTGTTAGGAAGGGAGTTCGCGGATTTTGACCCAGCAACAATGAGGAAACGGCGATATAGTTCCAAGTCAGGATGGTGTGTGACTTGGAGGTGGAACTTGTGGTGTTCCCATGTATTTGCCGCCCTTGTCCTTCTAGTTGGTAGAGGTCGCGGGTTTGGAAGGTGCTGTCTAAGGAGCCTTGGTGCATTGCTGCAGTGCATCTTGTAGATGGTACACACTGCTGCCACTGTGCGTCGGTGCTGGAGGGAGTGAATGTTTGTAGATGGGGAGCCAATCAAGTGGGCTGCTTTGTCCTGGATGGTGTCGAGCATCTCGAGTGTTGTTGGAGCTGCACCCATTCAGGCAAGTGGAGAGTATTCCATCACACTCCTGACTTGTGCCTTGTAGATGGTGGACAGGCTTTGGGGAGTCAGGAGGTGTGTTACTCACCTCAGGATTCCTAGCCTCTGACCTGCTCTTGTAGCCACGGTATTTATATGGCTACTCCAGTTCAGTTTCTGGTCAATGGTAACCCCTAGGATGTTGATAGTGAGGGATTTAGCGATGGTAATGCCATTGAATGTCAAGGGGAGATGGTTAGATTTTCTCTTGTTGGAGATGGTCATTGCCTGGCACTTGTGCGGCGCGAATGTTACTTGCCACTTATCAGCCCAAGCCTGGATATTGTCCATGTCTTGCTGCATTTCTACACAGACTGCTTCAGTATCTGAGGAGTCACGAATGGTGCTGAACATTCTGCAATCATCCGCGAACATCCCCACTTCTGACCTTATGATTGAAGGAAGGTCATTGATGAACAGGCTGAAGATGGTTGGGCCTAGGACACTACCCTGAGGAACTCCTGCAGTGATATCCTGGAGCTCAGATGATTGACCTCCAACAACCACAACCATCTTCCTTTGCGCTAGGTATGACTCTAGCCAGCGGAGGGTTTTCCCCCTGATTCCCATTGACCTCAGTTTTGCTAGGGCTCCTTGATGCCATACTTGGTCAAATGCTGCCTTGATGTCAAGGGCAGTCACTCTCACCTCACCTCTTGAGTTCAGCCCTTTTGACCATGTTTGAACCAAGGCTGTAATGAGGTCAGGAGCTGAGTGGCCCTAGCGGAACCCAAACTGAGCGTTACTGAGCAGGTTATTGCTATGCAAGTGCTGCTTGATGGCACTGTTGATGATACCTTCATCACTTTACTGATGATTGAGGGTAGGCTGATGGGGCGGTAATTGGCCGGGTTGGATTTGTCCTGCTTTTTGTGTACAGGACATACCTGGGCAATTTTGCACATTGCAGGGTAGATGCCAGTGTTGTAGCTGTACTGGAACAGTTTGGCTAGGGGTGTGGCAAGTTCTGGAGCACAGGTCTTCAGTACTATTGCCGGAATATTGTCAGTGCCCATAGCTTTTGCAGTATCCAGAGCCTTCAGTCGTTTCTTGATATCACGCGGAGTGAATCGAATTGGCTGAAGTCTGGCATCTGTGATGCTGGGGACTTCAGGAGGAGGCCGAGATGGATCATCAACTCAGCACTTCTGGCTGAAGATTGTTGCAAATGCTTCAGCTTATCTTTCACACTGATGTGCTGGGCTCCCCCATCATTGAGGATGGGGATATTTGTGGAGCCACCTCCTCCAGTTAGTTGTTTATTTGTCCACCACCATTCACGGCTGGATGTGGCAGGACTGCAGAGCTTCGATCTGATCCGTTGGTTATGGAATGTCTTTATTGAATGTCTTGCTAACGCGGGTGATACCAGATAATTAATTCAGCTGCTCAAGCCACTGTTCCGTAAGAGAGCTATTCAGACATGTGTCTCCACCTCGATACCTTGGAATAAGGTATTTCAATGCAAATTGCAGTGGCCATCTTAGCTGCTTGCTTTTTTAAAAGTTGAATTTAGGATTCCAGCTTTCCTTTTAAAAATTTAATTTGGTTTCCAACTGATGAATTAAAAATCATCATTCAGCATAGCACGTTTGCATGACACTGTCACTAGCCATTCGTAATTGAGTTGAGGTTTTTAATATGAAATGAATTAGTCTGTTATTTTAGTGAAGATATTTCACCAGTTTTTTCTAAATGAGTTAAAGCCTTCATTATTGTAATGGGCAAGCGTATATTAATAGGCATGATTTCATCTCTAATCTTTGCAAATAGTCATTTTTTTGGTTTATCCCGATGACATGCATAACACAATATTATATTTAAAACAAGTTCTTATAGAGTTTTGCATTCCAGAAGGAGGCCATTCATTCCATTACTCATGTACTGAAAGGACTATACACCTAATTCCATTACTCTGTCCTTTATTCATATTCTTTTAAATATTTCCTTTTCAAATACCTATCCACTACCTTTTAAAAGCTATGATAACTTCTGCTTCCATTGCTGCTTCTGTTAGGCAAACCCATGTCCACAATATTTTAAAAGAAAAACCCCGACCTCTTTCTTCATTCTTTCAGTGCTTATCTTAAATTTATGCACACCAGTTGACTAATGGAAATAGTTCTCCCTATTTACTGTACTAAAATCCCTTGATATTTTGAACATCTCTACTATATCCTCTTAACCTTTTCTGTTGTGTGAAAAAAGCCTGTTTCTTGAGGCTCTCCTCATAACTAGATCTTGTCCCTGGCATTGCCTCATATTGTCTTTATTCCCATCTTAGCTTTGATCTGCTTCCGAAAGATGAATGCTTAAAACAGGGCACAATATTCTGTTATGGCCATGTGGTGTGATGTGGATGATTTTCACCGTTCAACTCCCCACCTGACTGCAGTAAGTGTGTTTTATTATTGTGACTTAGCCCCTTTGGTGTTTTATATATCAAATAAACAGACAGCGACAGGTTTTCTTGTAGGTTTTGTTACAACCAAGGCGGGAGTAATGCACTGTTAATTCAGTTCCACTACACCACAGATAATAGCATATCAAATAAAGTTTCCCACCTACCGAAGACTAACCAAATTAAACATTGTATTTTTCCCCCAGAATAAAGCACTCCAAACCAGGTTTCTTTAAACAACAACAACATTGTTTATTTATTAGAAAAGAAATAATAGGTCTTAACTACTAACTAGATAAACCTATATTTATGAGAAAACTTCTTAATACCTTAACCCTCATGCACACACACATACATTTAAAGGGAAATGGTTAACCAGTTTCAAAAGGGTGTTTTGCATTACAGCTGTTTCTGAGGAATAGATGGAATAATTAAAAAAAATTGAGGTTCACATTCTGGTAGGATTTTTTCAGTACGGTGAGGTGTCCCAGAGTAAAATATTCAGATGTCACTCGAAGTCTCTCCATGCGAGGTTGATGAACAGTCTGTGATGGGTAGGTGTTCATGGCAATTTAACTGCAGCAGGCATCATATAGGTCTTCCATTGGGGTGCAGCAACAGATCTGCTTGGGGTTTGAAGCAGCAGTCTAGCAGTAGAAAAATTCTTCAGATTTCAGTATTTCTTGGCACACAGAAGGCAGCAGGAATCTCACTGGATGCAGAAATTCTTCAGAGACCGGAGGCAATAGGAGTCTGCCACCTTTCAAATGCAGGATTCCTTTTCAAGAGATGCAAGTCTCTTGAGAGGTAACACTTTTCCGGGTTTTTCTCTCTTGCTCCTGGCAGGTCAAGCAAAGATGTTCAAATGTCTGCCCTTTGTCCAATTCACAGGCTTTATAAAGGGTCCAAAGTGAAAAAGAACCTTCCTGAACATGGTTACATGTCCAGACACAATGTCTCCCCCGGTTCAAAAGCTGCTCTGAAGAAAGGTCAAACCCCGTGTGATTTCCTTGAAACTGCTGGCCTTCCTGTTCTTTTACAAGTTTAACTTCCTTTCAAAACACCCATAAAGTTCAATCCTTGTTCTGAACTTCCTTTCAAAACATTGCAGGAATTCCAATTATTTTTGCAGGTGTCTTTCACTGAGCAAAATCCTTTTCTCATTTTTTTTGAAATACATAGAAGTCCAAGATTTGAATACAAAAATACAGCTATTTGTGACAGTTTAAAAACAGAAAATCAATTGTTTATTGATCAATACGCCTTATGCTGAAATTGTCGCAACCCCATACACTCACGGATTCGTTTGCGCATGCACACACACATTAACACATACAAGAGACAGATAGAAAGAGAAAAAGAGGAAAGAGATTTTTAGTGGGGGGAGTTGGCAAAAACATATTGAATTCTCTTGGAAATCAAGTTCTCATGGGTTCTCATAGGCCTGACATGATTGTAGCAATCCCATAACCAACGGATGAGATCTAAGCTCTGCAGTCCTGCCACATCCAGTCGTGCATGGTGGTGGACAATTAAACAACTAACTGGAGGAGGTGGCTCCACAAATATCCCCATCCTCAATGATGGGGGAGCCCAGTACATCAGTGCAAAAGATAAGGCTGAAGCATTTGTAACAATCTTCAGCCAGAAGTGCTGAGTTGATGATCCATCTCGGCCTCCTACTGAAGTCCCCAGCATCACAGATGCCAGACTTCAGCCAATTCAGCCAAACTGTGTGGAATTTGCAAGTTCTCCCTGTGTCTGCGTGGGTTTTCGCCGGGTGCTCCGGTTTCCTCCCACAGCCAAAAGACTTGCAGGTGATAGGTAAATTTGCCATTATAAATTGCCCCTAGTGTAGGTAGGGAATATGGGATTATTGTAGGGTTAGTATAAAATGGGTGGTTGTTGGTCGGCACAGACTCAGTGGGCCGAAGGGCCTGTTTCAGTGCTGTATCTCGAAATAAAACTAAATAAAAAAAATTCGATTCACTCCGCATGATATCAAGAAACGACTGAAGGCTCTGGATACTGCAAAGGCTATGGGCGCTGACAATATTCCAGCAATAGTACTGAAGACCTGCGCTCCAGAACTTGCCGCGCCCCTAGCCAAGCTGTTCCAGTACAGCAACAACACTGGCATCTACCCTGCAATGTGGAAAATTGCCCAGGTATGTCCTATACACAAAATGCAGGACAAGTCCAACCTGGCCAATTATGTAGAGCAATCCAGTCAGTCCCATTCCCATCAGCCTACTCTCAATCATCAGTAAAGTGATGGAAGGTGTCATTAACAGTGCCATCAAGCGGCACTTGACCAGAAACTGAACTGGAGTAGCCATATAAATACCGTGGCTACAAGAGTAGGTCAGAGGCTAGGAATCCTGAGGCGAGTAGCTCATCTCCTGACTCCCCAAAGCCTGTCCACCATCTACAAGACACAAGTCAGGAGTGTGATGGAATACTCTTCACTTAGCAATAACCTGCTCAGTAATGCTCTGTTTCGGTTCCGGCAGGACCACTCTGCTCCTGACCTCATTACAGCCTTGGTTCAAACATGGACAAAAGGGCTGAACTCAAGAGGTGAGGTGAGAGTGACTGCCCTTGACATCAAGGCAGCATTTGACCGAGTATGGCATCAAGGAGCCCTAGCAAAACTGAAGTCAATGGGAATCAGGGGGAAAACCCTCCGCTGGTTGGAGTCATACCTAGCACAAAGGAAGATGGTTGTGGTTGTTGGAGGTCAATCATCTGAGCTCCAGGACATCACTGCAGGAGTTCCTCAGAGTAGTGTCCTAGGCCCAACCATCTTCAGCCTGTTCATCAATGACCTTCCTTCAATCATAAGGTCAGAAGTGGGGATGTTCGCGGATGATTGCAGAATGTTCAGCACCATTCGTGACTCCTCAGATACTGAAGCAGTCTGTGTAGAAATGCAGCAAGACTTGGTCAATATCCAGGCTTGAGCTGATAAGTGGCAAGTAACATTCGCGCCACACAAGTGCCAGGCAATGACCATCTCCAACAAGAGAGAATCTAACCATCTCCCCTTGACATTCAATGGCATTACCATTGCTGAATCCCCCACTATCTACATTCTAGGGGCTTACCATTGACCAGAAACTGAACTGGAGTAGCCATATAAATACCGTGGCTACAAGAGTAGGTCAGAGGCTAGGAATCCTGAGGCGAGTAGCTCATCTCCTGACTCCCCAAAGCCTGTCCACCATCTACAAGACACAAGTCAGGAGTGTGATAGAATACTCTTCACTTGCCTGGATGGGTGCAGCTCCAATAACACTCGAGAAGCTCGACACCATCCAGGACAAAGCAGCCCACTTGATTGGCACACCATCTACAAACATTCACGCCCTCCACCACTGACGCAGAGTGGCAGCAGTGTGTACCATCTACAAGATGCACTGCAGCAACGCTGCTTAGACAGCACCTTCCAAACCCGCGACTTCTACCAACTAGAAGGATAAGAGCAGCAAATGCATGGGAACACCACTACCTGCTAGTTCCCATCCAAGTCACACACCATCCTGACTTGGAACTATATCGCCGTTCCTTCACTGTCGCTGGGTCAAAATCCTGGAACTCCCTTCTTAACAGCGCTGTGGGTGTACCTACCCCACATGGACTGCAGCGGTTCAAGAAGGCAGCTCACCACTACCTTCTCAAGGGCAATTAGGGATGGGCAGTAAATGCTGGCCTGGCCAGCGATGCCCACATTTCATGAATGAATAAAAAAAAAGATTTCTCTCTTGATTGAAAGTTCCACAGCAGACGGTACAACTTCTAGTTCACTGCTGTTTAGTGTAGATGTAGGATTCTACAGCAGAGCATGCGCCTTCTGCTTTGCTGGAAAACAAAGCAGCCTACTTGAATAGCACCCCATGCACCATCTTAAATACTCACTCCCTCCACCACTAGTACACTGTGGCTGTGTTGTGTAATACCAAAAGAATGCACTGCAGCAATTTGCCAGGACATTTTTGACAACACCTTCCAAATCCACAACCTCTACTACCTAGCAGGGCAGTAGGCACATGGAAACACCACCACCATCATTGTTCCTTCTTCATAACTAGCTCAAAATCCTGGAACTCTCCCACTAGGGGGAGTACCTTCACCACATGGACTCCAGCGGTTCAAGTGTGATGAAACATAGGTATAATAGGCTTAATTAGGTAGAATTTAGATATAATTAATACGTTATACCTTTTAGAATTAAAGAGTGAATAATGATCAGTTTCCAAGACTCACTGAAATTCTCTTTTAAAGGCAAAGTTAAAAATATATAAACAGCCCTGTTACAATTGAATGTGAACCAGAAACACCTTTTAAGTTTAAAAAGATCTATTCCAAGGTCTCTGCTACAATGGAATTGGAAGATTAAACACACCGAGACATCCTATGTGAGGTCAGTACTGATAATGATAAAGTTAATTAGTTGATAGTGTTAGTGATATAGACAGACTGACTCAAGAGGATGGTAAAAGGTACCATAAAAAGACAATTGCAGATGATAATTTACAAAATGGAATGGTACTTACAAAAACAGATGTCAAGTAAACTTAATTATAAACATTTTGACCAGATAAAAGCTCACAACTTCAAGAGAAGGGAACTTCCAGCAAATAAATTAAGTGGAAATGGTAGCTAATGATATTATAATATATGGATATCAAAAGCAGGAAAACCACACACAGAAAGGTAACATCTACATTCTAAAAGATGAGATGAGAGATTAGAAACAGTATAAACATGAGAGTTTTGAATCCACAAACCAGAAGTATTGAATTCCTCATCAATGCTTCTCAACCTATGGCTGACTACATGACAAGACAATTCTGCTCTTAACCGAGAATGTTTTGTCTTGTTAAGCAGGAAGGCTTACTCGGGAAATTTAAGGTAAAAGTTTACTTTGAATTTTGATGGATATTCTAAGATATTTTGCTGTAACATTGTCAAGGTTGAACTTTTGCATTCTATTTTAGAAATAAAATTATGTTTTACATCTCTTAGTAATCTTTGATATTGTAATATACTTAGCCACTTAAAGTGTCTTATTGCATGTTCAACTCTTTAATAAATATATAAAAGTTAATAAATCGTCTCATGTAGCATTCTGCATACAACTACACAAACTCCCTCTCTGTCTCTCCTTTAAGTGGGGAGATACTTATTGAAGAGAGTTTCCCAGACCCTTATAATATCTGGGATATTTATGACTTAGCTATAATTATTTAAAAAAATAGGCTGTCTGAAAGATAGTAATATTCTCTGTTAGTTTTCTTTTTTTGAGGGAAGACTAGTTCAGTTCTTCAGACCCAAACAAGCGTCTGTAGGAATCTGTCTAGTTTGAACTTAATTAAAGGAGACTTATAGGGATGTACGCTTGATTTGGTTTAGTCCCTATATGAGGTTAAAGTCATAAATCACTTCATAAGAAGGCAGCTCATCACCGCCTTCTCGCGGGCAACTAGGGATGGGCTATAAATGCTGGCCTTGCCAACGACACCCACATCCCACTTATGATTACAAAAATAAAGGCCGTCCCTAGCTAGTTGGAAGTGATACAGTCCCTTATCAGAGTGAATAAGATACAGATACAGAACATAATTTGTCCTACTGTCATGCCCAGTAAAGGCATGTCCTATTCATAACTTTAAACATGGACTGTATTCAGCATCAAATCTTTTGTAGCTGAATTTTCTTTTTAAATGAACCACAGTGGACATTAAAATGCTGCATTAAATGGGGTCAGGTGACTTTTGCAATGACAACCCTGAATAGGAAGTATCTCAAGCCTCTGGAAAGTTCCTAATTGAATGACCATGGGTGGTGTGCCTCCCTCGAATGGACAACTCAAGACAAAACCATTTGCGGAATTCTCATCTCCTATTGTTCGTGGTCTTACCCAAAACAATATATATGGACTCCTAAATTCACTGTCTCCGCGCTCGAAACTTCACAAAGAGAGCTGTAAGAAACCAGTTAAATCATAAGTGGGTGCGAATGGCCACCATCCATTCCCACATTGTGTAGCAATGGCTTCGAACTTCAAATCGTTTTGGGTGGACAATAGAAGTACTGATCAGGTGTTCACCTGACCGAAACTAAATGCAGATATTGAATCTTATTACTCCAAGCACCAGAGAAAGAGACTAGGTAGTCTGCAAAACACCAACTGCAGAGATAGAAGCAAAGGCAAAACACCTATGCCTTAAAAGTGGAGACTACTACATCTTAAGGCCTCCAAGCCTGTTCCTTATGCAAATCCACCAGTACAGCTCCATTCCATTCTCCCAGTTTCTCTGTCTCATCTGTTCTGATGATGCAACTTCCACAACAGCGCTTCTGATATGTCTTCCTTTTTCCTCAACTCAGGATTCGCCCCCACTGTGATTGACAGGGCCCTCAACCATGTCCGACTCATTTCTCGCACTTCTGCCCTCACCCATTCCCCTCCTTCCCAGAACTGCAATAAGGTTCCCCTTGTCCTTACTTTCCACCCCACCAGCCTCCACATCCAAAGGATAATTCACCGCCATTTCTGCCACCTCCAGTGTGATGCCACCACCAAACAAATCTTCCCCTCCCCTCCCCTCCCGTCAGCCTTCCGAAGGGACCATTCCCTTTACGACACACTGGTCCACTCCTCCATCCTTCTAGGTGAAGCAGTGATTTACTTGTACTTCTTTCAATTTAGTATACTGTATTCGCTGCTCCCAATGCAATCTCCTCTACATTGGGGAGACCAAATGCAGATTGGGTGACCGCTTTGCGGAACACCTCCGCTCATTCTGCAAGCATGACCCTGAGCTTCCAGTTGCTTGTCATTTTAATTCACCACCCTGCTCTCATGCCCACATTCTGTCCCCGGCCTGCTGCAGTGCTCCAGTGAAGCTCAACACAAGCTCGAGGAACAGCACCTTATCTTCCGATCAGGCACTCTACAGCCTTCCGGACTCAACATTGAGTTCAATAATTTCAGACCATGACTGCCATTTTGATTGATTTTTACCATGTACCAATCTTAAACTGTTTTTTTTTACGTTTTTTGCTTTCGGACAGAGCTGTTCATGATTCTGCCATTAACACTTTCTATGGACAAATGTTTTGTCTTTACTACGGCTATTACTCCTCCCTTTGCCTTTTGTTCCATAACATCCTTGTCATTTAATCTCTCCTGCTCTCCATCCTATCACAAACCTTCCCTTTGGTTCTTCTTCCCCCCCCACCCCCCCCCCTCCCCTTTCACTTGCTCAAAGCCAATTACATTTCTAACTTTTGCCAGTTCTGATGAAAGGTCACAGGCCTGAAATGTTAACTGTTTCTCTCTCCATAGATGCTGCCAGACCTCTTGAGTATTTCCAGCACTTTCTGTTTTTATTTCAGAAACCAGCCCTCCTTGTAATAAGACTATAAGCAACTAATTTCGTGACCTGCTGAAAATCAACCCCTTCGAGAGAATCCTGCAATGACTTTGATATACGACTCCGGCTATTGAATCCACCTAACTACACTTCAAGAGTAAAAGCACCTTCTTCGCCAGGTCTGCAATGCACGCCTTTTCCCCAAGATGAGTCAAATCATGTGACTTTCTTTGTAATATGTAAAAGTGAACTATCCTCTTTAGCGGCTTTCTTACTTGAGTGTATGTGTGCGGGTGTGGTGGGTGAGTGAGTGACGTTGTGTCCAACTTTCGGGGTGAACGAATTGTTATGACCAAGTGAGAAAGGGTCTAGGGGTTCCCTCTCAGCTTTTGCCTGGTTTAACTGTAACAGGGTTTAATTTTAGAAACACCATGTTTTTAGCTCCCCTTCAGTGAATCCTTGTTCACTACTCTAAGTGTTAGGCAAAAAAATCAGGCAGGTCTCCTTAGATTTGAACAAGAAAGGTTGAAGTTTATTCATCTTAAACTCTAACCCAGTTAACGACTACGAATATGCAACGCGACCACACTAGCATGCATACATGATAAACACACACACAGATAGAGACAGAAAAGTAGAAAAGAATAAAGGGGAAAAGTTTGAGGCAGCCTCGGGATTATAATTACAGTTGTTTGAGTTCAATGTGGAGTCTTTGGTTGCCGGTAAGTCCTGCTGTTTGTTGGGGCCCAGTTTATGCTTCAACTTGGTTCAATGTTGGAGTCTTTTCTCTTTTGAGGTTTACGTGTCTTCCATAGGTCCGGTGGCTTGGGAAAAAGTGAGAGAGAGACAGCCAGGAGAGAGGCTTCCTTGTTCCAGCTTCAGCTGCAAACTCTGACTCAATTCAAACTGTCCTATGTCTCATTCAAAGCCTGGACCAGCCGGTTAGTCATGTGACCAGCTGCTTTAACCTGTCCTGCCTTTCTGGATTGTAAAGCGTTCAGTGGCAGGGATGCGGTGGGGGTGGGGGGGTGGTGGTGTAGGGCTGTCTCTTACCCCAACAAGATGTGGATCATCATTGCCTAGCCCAATCTCTGGAAATTGAATCAGTGAGCAATTCTTTTGTCTCTCCAAGCACTGTCTCTTTGTATGCAAATGTTCTTCCAACCAAGTGTCTGGTGATCGTCAAACAAATCATCTTTTCACTCTAGCAACAGTTTAAAATCAATGTTCATATGACGAAGTTAACATGCCTCATATTTTTGGCAGGTGGGGGTCTTCATGACACCTCCACACCCAGCGGACTGAAATATGATTTTTTAAAAGAGCATTTAATTAAAAGGGACTAGAGAGACGATAAGGACAGGAAAACACTCCTGCATCTCTCTCATTCATTCAGAACCCTAACAACTGTTACAGCTTATAATAAAAGCAAAATACTGCGGATGCTGGAAATCTGAAACAAAAACAAGAAATGCTGGATTCACTCAGCAGGTCTGGCAGCATCTGTGGAAAGAGAAGCAGAGTTAACGTTTCGGGTCAGTGACCCTTCTTCGGACCCGAAACGTTAACTCTGCTTCTCTTTCCACAGATGCTGCCAGACCTGCTGAGTGAATCCAGCATTTCTTGTAACTATTACAGCTTGTCTTTTCTTGGTAGCAGTGCTGCTTTAAGTGGTCCTTTTTGGCATCCCAATAAACATGTGGTTTTTGGGGAAGTTTTTTTCAGTTTGCCCATTTCCATGGTTGCCTAGGGTCTCTTTTTTTTTGTTGAAGTCTGTCGGGGTGAGGCTTAGAGTTAATTAGCCCAAAGTGGGAGTTCTGCTCAGGGCGGCGGCAGTGGGCAGTTCCACTCTGAACTCTCTTTCAGTGCTTTGGTGAATCATGCAAGGGCTTTTCACCTTAGGGGATGGATGGTTTCTTTTTTTTCTGATTGTGGGGGAGGATTTTTTGCTAATCTCCCCTTTGTCCTCTAGGACACTCCTGCTTGCAGATATTTGTCCAGATTCTGCTGCACTCCCCTGCGGCACTTTGACTAGGCGAGGCATCACTTTCACAGTTTCTCTGCCCTCTTGAGGACTTCTTTTGCCTCTGCAGGTTCCTGTAAATGCTGTTAGCCACTCTGGTGGGGTCCTTCTAGTGTCTGCATTTACATAGGAGGATGTGGGGGTTAACTTTTCAAATATTTTTTGGTTGAGTGATTGGACAGTAGGGGTTTCCATTTGATATTTCTCCCGGACTTCTTTTAACCTGCCCTCTTGGTCCCTTTTTCCCCATTCCGTTCTAACCTGTTGCCAGCCTTGTGCCGCCTGTCCCCTTTTGTTTTCGGCAGGGGTCCCTTACAGTTCACCAGCCCTCTGCTGGAGGGTCCTTCAAACACTGATACAGGACTTAGGGGTGCAAATTTCATTGTGGGTTGGGGTTTCCCCTCAACCTGGCACATGTGGCAACTCCTAAAGTACTCCACCACATCTTTGTGGAGTTTTGGCCAGACAAATTGCTGTCTTATGCGGGCTTTGGTTTTTCGTACACTGACATATACAGCCTCTGAAATCTCATGGACCATTGTTACTATGTCTCTCCGGTACCTCTGTGGCAAGACTAACTGGTGAACCACTGTCCACCCCTTGCTCTCAGGTCTGTGAGGAGAACTCCATTTCCTCATCAATACCTCATTCTTTAGATAGTAGCAATCAGGGATTCCCTCTGCTTCCATTTCAGACTGGGCAGCATGTGGTAACTCTTTCAATACTGGCTCAACTTGTTGAGCCTCAGCTAGGGAAAATTCATTAATTCATTCCCCGGGTTTTCTAACTTTCCAAAGAAAGTCTCGGACAGACAGACCTCATGGTCATCTGCCTGCAGTGCCAATCCAGCCTCTTCTGGGGGAGCTGGTTTGAGCATGGCCTCATTCATTACACATTCAGGGAAACTGCAGGGGACCATCTCCTGTCACTGTCCATGTCACTCTGACCTCCTGCAGTCTCTCTTTCACTACTGGGGAAGCTACCACCTTCATCCCTGCCAGATTGTTACCTAGGAGCAGATCAACCCCATCCACAGGCAAACCAGAGACAATCCCTACGGTCACAGGTCCTGGAACTAGGTGGCACTCCAAATGCACCCGGTGTAAAGGTACAGGCATACACTGCCCTCCAATACCATTCACCACTCTCTGGGGGAAAGATCAGGCCTTTTCCCAGTAAAAAGGATCTAGTGGTCCCTGTGTCCCTGAGGATTACTATGGGCTTGCTTGCCCCACTCGAGGGGTATGGGGTTACTCCCACCTCAGACAAAAAACCCTGATAATCTTCAGGAATCCTTTTAAAATTTCCTGCACTTGCAGCATTAAGCTTCCTGAGTCTCACTCTTACTGCAGTTAAAGCCATAGCTTGTTCTGCTGTGCTTTCCATCAGGGTCCCTTCTTCACTGAGCGGATGTGCCCTGATTAACCCTACTGGTTTTCTCTTTAGTTTCCAGAAGTCAGCTCTTAAATGCCCTGCTTTATTACAATGGAAGCACACAGATTTCCGGGTCTCACTCCTACTTACAACACCTTCCCTTTTGGCTGGAGGAGGGCCCCCTGTGTCTCCTGCTTTTCTTTCCCTCCCAGAACTGCTTGGGCTTCTAACATCTTCCCACCCTTTGTCCTTTTCAGATTTGTGGGGGTGATTAGGAAAGGTTTTCCCCTGGGAAACTGACTTATAAATGAGAGAAAACTCATCGGTCAGGACTGCTGCCTGCCGGGCTCTATGAGTCTTCTGTTCCTCTACATGTGTATTTATGGAGAATGGAAGAGAGTTTTTAAATTCCGCTAACAAAATTACTTCTCTGAGATTTTCATAGCTGAGCTGTACTTTAAGAGCCCTCAGCCACTGGTCAAAAGCCAGCTGCTTACTTCTCTCAAACCCCATGTAAGTTTGATCAGCTTGCTTCTTGAGGGTTCTAAACTTTTGGCGATAGGCTTCTGGTACTAACTCATATGCCCTGAGGATAGCATTTTTTCGTCAGTTCATAATCTGATGAACTCTCATCTGGCAACATGGAATAAACCTCATGGGCTTTTCCTACTAATGTGCTCTTTTTACAATTTATATAAATGACTTGGATGAAGGGACCGAAGGTATGGTTGCTAAATTTGCTGATGACACAAAGATAGGTAGGAAAGTAAGTTGTGAAGAGGACATAAGAAGGCTCCAAAGGGATATAGATATGTTAAGTGAGTGGGCAAAGACCTGGCAAATGGAGTATAATTTGGGAAAGTGTGAAATTGTCCACTTTGGCAGGAAGAATAAAAAAGAAGCATATTATCTAAAAGGTGAGAAATTTTAGAGCTCTGAGATGCAGAGGGATCTGGGTGTCCTAGTGCATGAATCGCAAAAGGTTAGTATGCAGGTACAGTACGTAATTAGAAAAGCTAATAGAATGTTATCATTTATTGCGAGGGGAATTGAATATAAAAATAAGGAGGTTATGCTTCAGTTATACAGGGCATTGGTGAGACCACATCAGGAGTATTGTGTACAGTATTGGTGTCCTTATTTAAGGAAGGATGTAAATGCGTTGGAGGCAGTACAGAGAAAGTTTACTGGACTAATACCTGGAATGGGTGGGTTGTCTTACAAGGAAAGATTGGACAGGCTAGGCGTGCATCCGCTGGAATTTAGAAGAGTAAGAGGCGACTTGATTGAAACATATAAGATCCTGAGGGGTCTTGACAGGGTGGATGTGGAAAGGATGTTTCCTCTTGTGGGAGAATCTAGAACTAGGGGTCACTGTTTAAAAATAAGGGGTCGCCCATTTAAGACAGAGATGAGGAGAAATTTTTTCTCTCAGAGGGTCGTTAATCTTTGGAATTCTCTTCCTCAAAAGGCGGTGGAAGCAGAGTCTTTGAATATTTTTAAAGAGGTACATAGATTCTTGATAAGCAAGGGGGTGAAAGGTTATCGGGGGTAAGTAGAAATGTTGAGTAATGAGTTCAGCCATGAATTTATTGAATGGCGGAGCAGGCCTGGGGGTCGAGTGACCTACTCCTGATCCTAATTCGTATGTTTGTATCAGCAGAGTCCAGGCCTCAGCTGGCCATTTTAACAGCCTTGCCAGTTTTTCAAGAGACACAAAAAACGCTTCTACGTCTCCCTCATTGAATTTTGGGATCAGTTGGGAAAGTTTTAACAATCCTGTATCCAGTCCTCCAAATTGGCCATGCTTTCACTAGGGTTACTCTGTTGACCCTAGTTAACTCAAGCCACCCCAGTTCCGAAGAAGGGTCACTGACCCGAAACGTTAACTCTGCTTCTCTTTCCACAGATGCTGCCAGACCTGCTGAGTGATTCCAGCATTTCTTGTTTTTGTTCCACCTTAGCTCTCTCTCTTTGCATTCTTTCTGGAAGTTTCTTTCTCTTTCTCTCTCCTGTCTCTCTCTTTCTTTCTCCTGTCTTTCTTTTTCTTCACGTTCCTTCTGGAAGGCTGTTTCTTTCCCTCTCTCCTATCTCTCTCTCTCTCTCTTTCCCTGTCTGCCAATTGAAGTTTCCTCTGTTCCAATTGTAGCTTTGCTAGCAATACCCTGTCAGAGTCTACTTCTAAACCTGTTTCTGCTTCTTCAGATTCAAGGGAAAAATAGTTGGCCACCAGCCTTAGGAGTTCGGACTTCCTAGCCTTGACACGTTCAGTGATCCCACTCTGCTCAGCCATTTACCTCAACTCCTCCATAGACAGTGCTTTTAACTTATCCCAAGTTACTTCACCCTGGCTTGGGGAGCTACTGGCTTCAGTCAGATATGTTAGTATTTTGCAAACACAACCACAAGAAAACCTGTCTTGAAATCTTTTCTCCTTTTTGATTGGGATCAATTTGGCTTCCCACTTCCAAGTTCTCGTTTGTCTGTGGGTCAAATCCAGGACACTAGCCCCCAAATTTCTGTTATGACCAGGTGAGAAGGGGTCTATGGGTTCCCTCTCAGCCTTTGCCTAGTTTAACCGTATCAGGGTTTAATGTTAGAAAAACTATGTTTTTAGCTCCCCCTCAGTGAATCCTTGTTCACTGCTCCAAGTGTAAGGCAAAGAAATCAGACAAGTATCCTTAAATTTAAGAAGAAAGGTAGAAGTTTATTCATCTTAAACTCTAATCCAGTTAACGATTACGAATATGCGATGCGACCACACTAGCATGAATACGCGATAAACACACACACAGATAGAGACAGAAAAGTAGAAAAGAATAAAGGGAAAAAGTTTGAAGCAGCCTCGGGATTATAATTACAGTCTTTTGAGTTCAATGTGGAGTATTTGGTTGCCGGTAAGTCCTGCTGTTCGTTGGGGCCCAGTTCACGCTTCAACTTGTTTCGATGTCGGAGTCTTTTCTCTCTTGAGGTTTACATGTCTTCCGTGGGTCCGGTGGCTTGGGAGAAAGTGAGAGAGAGACAGCCAGGGGAGAGGCTTCCTTGTTCCAGCTTCAGTTGCAAACTCTGACTCAATTCAAACTGTCCTATGTCTTATTCAAAGCCTGGACTAACCGGTTAGTCATGCGACCAGCTGGTTTAGCCAGTCCTGCCTTTCTGGATTATAAAGCTCTCAGTGGGGGGTGTAGGGCTGTCTCTTACCCCGACAAGATGCGGATCACCATTGCCTCACCTGATCACTGTTAATTGAATCAGTGAGCAATTCTTTTGTTTCTCCCAGCACTGTCGCTTAGTATGCAAATATTCTTCCAGCCAAGTGTCTGATGATCTTCAAACAAGTCATCTCTTCACTCCAGCAACAGTTTAAAATCTATGTTCATATGACAAAATTAATATGCCTCATTCTTGGCAGGTGGGGGTCTTCATGACAGTATTAATAAAAATAATCCTCTTTATTTCAACTCATGAAAAGCATACTGTTGGTTATACAAATTGGCCATACACTCAGGGGTTAAAAAACACACCCATCTTCCATTTCAACAAGAAAACATTGATGACGGACAGTAAAGGGAAGGAAACTGGGGTTTCAGTTCTCTTGTTTCTGTCTGTGAAACCTACTTGAGAATTTAGTTGGTTTTATTTAAGTTCATGGTTAGCAAGCAACAGAATGGTATGTCTGTCTCTTTTAAATTTGGGCAACCCAGTCTATTTTCTTACAATAATGACCTGGATTTACATAAACACCTTTAAAGTACTCAAACTTCCCATGGCGCTTCACAGCAGCATTATCAAACAAAATTTGACACTGAGCCATGCAAGGAGATATTAAGATTGGTGACCAAAAGCTTTGTCAAAGAGGTAGGTTTTAAGCAGTATCTTAAGAGAGGAGAGAGAGGTAAAGAGTTGGAGAGGTTTAGTGCCTCCGCAGCAGAAGGGACAGCTAACTTTGGTGGAGTTATTAAAATCTGGAATGCTCGAGGCCAGAATTGGAGGAGTGCAGAGATCTTGGAGGACTGTAGGGCTGAAGGAAGTGGGGAAAGGCCATGATGGGGTGTGAAAGCAAGGATAAAAATGTTTAAATTGAGGCGTTTCTGGACCGGGAGTCAGGGTAGGTCAGCGAGCACTGGGGTGATGGGTGAATGGGACTTGGTGTGAGTTAGGACATGGGCAACAGAGTTTTCGCTGACCTCAAGTTTATAGAGGGTGAAGGATGGGAGGTTGATGAGAAGCACATTAGAATAGTCAGGTCTAGAGGTAACAAAGTCATGGATGAGGGAGGCAGAGGCAATGTTACAAAGGTGGAAGTAAGTGGTTTTGGTGATGGAGCGGATCTAGGGTTGGAAGCTCATCTCAGGGTCAAATACAATGCCAAGTTTGTGAACGGTGGAATAAGATGAAGGTGACATTTATGGAAGGGTTTCAAAAAGTAATTAACATCTGCTAAAAGATGGATCGAGGGAAGCTGGGAAAAGGTAAGAATGAATGGATCCAGCATAAACAAAGGGCTAAGTGCAAATACAGTGTCAGCTCTGTGAGCATTTTATAAAACTAAATCACCTGAGATGGAATAAAGGGTTTTACATAGACTTTACAGCTTGGGAATAGGTCATTCGCCCCAACTGATCTGTGATGGTGTTTATGTTCCACTCGAGCCTCTTCTCACCCAACTTCAGCTAATCCTATCTGCATATCCTTCTATTCCTTTCTTCTTTGTGTACTGATTCAGCTTCCCCTTAAAGGCATTAAAGCTATCTGTCTCAACTACTCCATGTGAAAGTTTCACATTCTAACCACTCTCTGGGTAAATAAGTTTCTCCTGAATTCTTTATTGGATTTATTAGTGACTATTGTATATTTATGGCCCCTAGTTTTGATCTTCCCCACATGTGGAAACATTGCTTCATAGAAGAATGACTTGCCTTGATGCAATTCCTTTCAAAACCTCAGGACATCCAATGCGCTTTACAGCAGTTTTATTGTATTTGTAGTTTTTCCAAGCTCAGTGACAGGAAACAGGCTGGAAGTTTGAGAACTTGGGGGAAGAGAGAGGAGGTATTTGAAGTGGAGAGTCAGGTTCAGTTGAGGAGTGCAAATGGGAGAGGTTTTGGAGGGCTTTGGAGTGACTGTAGAGTGAATAGTGAGTCGCGGTTCAAGGGAGGGGATGAGATTAAGTTTCCTTGGGATATTAGCGGGCCTCTGCCATAGGTTTCTGATAGAAACTTCTCTTTTGAGGTATATATTTCTTAAGCCGCTGCTCCTGATTTGTTTTTTCACTTAGCTTTTACATGTACCCTGACAACACCCAGCTCTACCTCACCACCACTTCTCTCAACTCCTCCAATGTTGCTAAATTATCAGGATGCTTAGCTGACATCCAGTACTGGATGATCAGAGATTTCCTTCGATTAAATATTGGGAAGAATAAAGGTATTGTTTCTGGTCCCCACTCCAAACTCCGTTCCCTAACTACCTACACCATCCCATCCCTCTCCCTGGCAACAGTCTGAAACTAAACCAGACTGCTCACGACCTTGGTGTCATATTTGACCTGAGATCAGTTTCCGACCACATATTCGCACCATTACTGAGAGAGTCTATTTCCTTTTCAGTAATATCACCTGACTTCGCCCCTGCCTCAGCCCGCCTGCTGCTGAAACCCTCATTCATGCCTTTGTTACATCTAGACTTCACTATTCCAATGCACTCCCACATTCTACTGTCTGTAAACTTGAGGTCATCCAAAACCCTGCTGCCCATGTCTTAACTCGCACCAAGTCCTGTTCACCTACCACCCCTGTGCTCACTGACCTACACTGCCTCCCGGTCAAGTAACGTCTTGATTTTAAAGCTCTCATCCTTGTTTACAAAGCACTCCATGGCCTTGCACCTCCCTATCTCTGTAATCTGCTCCAGCCTCAAAGCCCACCAAGACAACTGCATTCCTGTAATTCTGGCCTCTTGAGCATCCCAGATTTTAATTGCTCCACCATTGGCGGTCGGCCCTTCAGTTGCCTGGGCCTTAAGTTCTGGTATTCCCTCCCTACACCTTTCTGCCTCTCTACCTCGCTTTCCTCCTTTCAGACACTTCTTCAAACTGATCTCTTTCATCAAGCTTTTCGTCATCTGACCTAATATCTTCTTATCTGGCTTGATGTTATATTTTGTTTTATCATGTTCCTGTGAAGCACTGTGGAATGTTTTATTATGTTAAAGGTGCTAAATATAAGTTGTTGCTGTACTGCTGACAGTTCAATAGTGGCATTTTGTGGGCCATTCCTGGTGTTTTTGCAGTTTCCTGCACTCACAATGTTTGTTTTTGTTTAGTCCTGCTCCCAATATTTTTTTTAGTACACTTCAGTTGTGACTTTGAGTTCCATTCTTGGTTTTGTCTATTTTAGATCCACTGCCAGTGTAATTTAGTTCTGCTCCTGGTATAAACAGTGTAAAATTTAAGATAGAACAAGACTTACTGGTAGTTTGATAGTCTACCATGTGATTTCTCTCTCTTTTAACTTACCTCCATCATGACTGAAACTCAGATCTTATTCTGATCAGTGCAGGAACCAAGTGGATGTGGAGGTTTATCAGATTGTGACTGAGCTGCAGCGAGTCAAAGGTTGGCAGGAAAAACAGTAGCTGAACAATGAGCTATAATTCAGTCAGTTTTAACATAATTATGGAAAAGGACAGAGGTAGAACAGGAATTAGAGTTCTCAGTTGGGGCAAGGCCAATTTTACTATGCTGAGGAGTGATTTAGGGAAAATGGACTGGAAACAGCGACTTGAAGGTAAATCAGTGTCAGAACAGTGGGAGGCATTCAAAGGGCAGATTCAAGGGGTTCAGAGTAAACATGTTCCCACAAAGAAAAAGGGTGAGACAGCCAAATCTAGAGCCCCATGGACGTAAAGGAGCTTTCAGGGTAAGATAAGGCAGAAAAGGAAAGCTTATGTCCGACATCAATACTACAGAAAGCCGAAGGAGTATAGAAAGTGGAGGGGTGAAATCAAAAACGAAAGTAGGAAAGCAAAGAGAGGGCATGAAAGAATATTGGCAAGCAAAATCAAGGTGAACCCAAGATGTTTTATCAATACATTAAGAGTAAGATGATAACTACAGAGAGAGTCGGGCCCATAAAAGACCAAAAAGGTAACCTATGTGTAGGGGCAGAACATATTGGTATGATTCTTAATGAATACTATGCGTCTGTCTTCACAAAAGAGGGGGAAATTGCAAATATTGTAGTTAAGGAGGAAGAGTGTGAAGTATTGGATGTGATAAACATAGGGAGAGAGGAAGTATTAATGAGATTAGTATCCTTGAAAGTTGATAAATCACCAAGGCCAGATGAAATGTACCCTAGGCCGTTAAAAGAAGTGAGAGAGGAAATAGCAGAAGGTCTGACCATCATTTTCCAGCCCTCACTGGATACAGGTGTGGTGCCGCAGGATTGGAGAACTGCTAACGTTGTACCTCTGTTTAAAAAGGGAACGAATGATAGACTGAATAATTACAGGCTAGTCAGTCTAACCTCAGTAGTGGGCAAATTATTGGAATCTATTCTGAGGGTAAACTGTCACTTAGAAAGGCACAGGTTAATCAAGGATAGTCAGCATGGATTTGTTAAGGGAAGATCTTGTTTGACCAACTTGATCACATTTTTTGAAGTAACAAGGAAGATAGATGAGAGTAGTGCAGTTGATGTGGTCTACATGGATTTTAGCAAGACGCTTGACAAGATCTCACATGGCAGACTGATTAAAAAAATAAAATCCCATGGGATCCAGGGAAATGCAGCAAGGTAGATACAAAATTGGCTCAGAGGCAGGAAACAAAGGGTAATCGTTGACAGGTGTTTTAGCGACTGGAGGGCTGTTTCCAGTTCTGCAGGTCTCAGTACTGGGTCCCCTGCTTTTTGGGGTATCTCTTAACGATTTGGACGTAAATGTAGGGGGCATGATCAAGAAGTTTGCTGATGACACAAAGATTGGCCGTGTGGTAGGTAGTGAGGAGGATAGCTATAGGCTGCAGAAAGATATTGATGATCTGGTCAGATGGGCAGAAAATTGGCAAATGGAATTCAACTTGGAGAAGTGTGAGGTGGTGTTGTTGGGAGGTCAAACAAGGCAAGGGAATACATGTTTAATGGGAAAATACTGAGAAGTGTAGAGGAAGTGAGGGACCTTGAAGTGAATGTCCACAGATCCCTGAAGGTAGCAGGACAGGTTGATAAGGTGGTTAAGAAGGCATCTGTAATCCTTTCCTTTATTAGCCGAGGTATAGAATACAAGAGCAGGGAGGTTATGCTGAAACTGTATGAGGCTGTATTGGTTAGGCCACAACCTGAGTACTGTGTGCAGTTCTGGTCACCTCATTACAGAAAGGATGTAATTGCACTAGAGAGGTTACAGAGGAGATTTACGAGGATGTTGCCAGGACTGGAAAAATGCAGCTATGAGGAAAGATTGGATAGGCTGGGGTTGTTCTCCTTGGAACAGAGAAGGCTGAGGGGAGATCTGATTGAAATGTACAACATTTTGAGGGGCCTGGATAGAGTGGAGGTGAAGGGTCTATTCACCTTAGCAGAGAGGTCAGTGACGAGGGGGCATAGATTTAAAGTGATCGGTAGAAGAATTAGAGGGGAGATGAGGAAAAGCCTTTTCACCCAGAGGGTGGTGGGGGTCTGTAACTCACTGGCTGAAAGGGTAGTTGTAGCAGAGACCCTCAACTCATTCAAAAGGAGTCTGGATATGCACCTCAAGTGCTGTAAGCTGCAGGGCTACAGACCAAATGCTGGAAATTGGGATTAGAACAGGTGGATCGTTTTTCGGCTGGTACAGACACAATGGGCCAAGAGGCCTCTTTCTGTGCTTTAAACTTTCTATGATTCTATGATACCTTCAAAGAGGAGATAATTTGGGCATAATCAGGGTATGTTCCCTCGAAGGGGAAAGGTAGGGTCAACAAATCCAGAGCTCCCTGGATGACAAAAGAGGTAGAGATTAAGATAAAGAAAAAGTGTGCTTAAGACAGATGCCAAGTAGAAAATACTATTGAGAACCAGGCTGAATATAGAAGGTCCAGAGTGGAAGTGAAAAAGCAAATAAGAGAAACAAAGAGAGAGTATGAAAAGAGACTGGCAGCTACCATTAAAGGGAATCCCAAAGTTTTCTATAGACATATAAAGAGTAAAAGGGAGCTAAAGGAGGAGTTGGGCTGATTAGGGATCATAAAGAAGACTTACACATGGAGGCAGAAGGTATAGCTGAGGTATTAAATGAATACTTGCCATCTGTCTTTACCAAGGAAGAAGATGCAGCCCATGCAATGGTGAAAGAGGAGGAAAGTCAGACACTAGAAGGGTTTAAAATTGATAAGGAGGATGTAATAGATAGATTGTCTGTACTTAAAGTGGAGAAAGCACCAGGACCAGATGAGATACATCCAAGGTTACTGAGGGATGTGAGGGTGGAAATTGCAGAGGGACTGACCATAATTTTGCAGTCTTCTTAGACTTGGGGGTGGTGCCAGGAGACTGGAGAACTGCAAACGTTACACCCTTGTTCAAAAAAGGGTGTTAAGTAAGCCCAGCAATGACAGGCCAGTCAGTTTAACTTTGGTTGTGGGGAAACTTCTAGAAAGAATAATTTGGGACAAAATTAATAGTCACTTGGCCAAACACTGGTTAATTAAAGAAAGCCAGCATGCATTTCTTCAGGGAAAATCATGTTTAGCTAACTTGGAGTTTTTTTGAGGAAGTAACAGAGAGGGTTGATGAGAGCAATGCTGTTGATGTGTTGTACTTAGACTTTCAAAAGGCATTTGATACAGTGCAACACAACAGACTTGTGAACAAAGTTACAGCTCATGGAATAAAAGGGATGGTAGCAACATGGATACAGAATTGGTTGAGTGACAGGAAACAAAAAGGAGTGGTTAATGGATGATTTTCGGGCTGGAGGAAGGTTTGTAGTGGAGTTCCCCAAGGATCAGTGTTGGGACCCTTGCTTTTCCTGATATATATTAATGGCTTAGATCTTGGTGTACAGGGCACAATTTCAAAGTTTGCGGATGATACAAAACTTGGAAGCATTGTGAACTGTGAGGAGGATAGTGTAGAACTGCAATAAGACATAGACAAGTTAGTGGAATGGATGGATAGGTGGCAGATGAAGTTCAATGCAGAGAAATATGAAGTGATTCATTTTGGTAGGAAGAACTTGGAGAGACAATATAAAATAAAGGGTACAATTCTAAAGGAGGTGCAGGAGCAGAGGGACCTGCGTGTATATGTTTATAAGTCATTGAAGGTGGCAGGATAGGTTGAGAAAACAGTTAATAAAACATACAATATCCTGGGCTTTATTAATAGGGGCATAGAATGAGTACTGAGACTTGGTTGAGGGAAGGGCACGATTGGCAACTAAATATCCCAGGATATCGATGCTTCAGGCGGGATAGAGAGGGAGGTAAAAGGGGTGGAGGAGTTGCAATACTGGTCAAAGAGGATATCACAGCTGTGCTGAAGGAGGGCACTATGGAGGACTCGAGCAGTGAGGCAATATGGGCAGAACTCAGAAATAGGAAGGGTGCGGTAACAATGTTGGGGCTGTACTACAGGCCTCCCAACAGCGAGCGTGAGATAGAGGTACAAATATGTAAACAGATTATGGAAAGATGTAGGAGCAACAGGGTGGTGGTGATAGGAGATTTTAATTTTCCCAACATTGAATGGGATTCACTTAGTGTTAGAGGTCTAGATGGAGCAGAATTTGTAAGGAGCATCCAGGAGGGTTTTCTAGAGCAGTATGTAAATAGTCCAACTCGGGAAGGGGCCATACTGGACCTGGTGTTAGGGAATGAGCCCGGCCAGGTGGTTGAAGTTTCAGTAGGGGACTACTTTGGGAATAGTGATCACAATTCCGTAAGTTTTAGAATTTTGGACAAAGACGAGAGTGGTCCTAAAGGAAGAGTGCTAAATTGGGGGAAGGCCAACTATACCAAAATTCGGCAGGAGCTGGGGAATGTAGATTGGGAGCAGCTGTTTGAAGATAAATCCACATTTGATATGTGGGAGGCTTTTAAAGAGAGGTTGATTAGCGTGCAGGAGAGACATGTTCCTGTGAAAATGAGGGATAGAAATGGCGAGATTAGGAAACCATAGATGACAGGTGAAATTGTGAAACTAGCTAAGAGGAAAAAGGAAGCATACATAAGGTCTAGGTGGCTGAAGAAAGACGAAGCTTTGAAAGAATAGCGGGAATGTAGGACCAATCTGAAACGAGGAATTAAGAGGGCTAAAAGGGGCCATGAAATATCTTTAGTAAACAGGGTTAAGGAAAATCCCAAAGCCTTTTATTCATATATAAGGAGCAAGAGGGTAACTAGAGAAAGGATTGGCCCACTCAAGGACAAAGGAGGAAAGTTATGCGTGGAGTCAGAGAAAATGGGTGAGATTCTAAACGAGTACATTGCATCGGTATTCACCGAGGAGAGGGACATGACGGATGTTGAGGTTAGGGATAGATGTTTGATTACTCTAGGTCAAGTTGGCGTAAGGAGGGAGGAAGTGTTGGGTATTCTAAAAGGCATTAAGGTGGACAAGTCCCCAGGTCCGGATGGGATCTGTCCCAGGTTACTGAGGGAAGCGAGAGAGGAAATAGCTGGGGCCTTAACAGATATCTTTGCAGCATCCTTAAACACGGATGAGGTCCCTGAGGACTGGAGAATTGCTAATGTTGTCCCCTTGTTTAAGAAGGGTAGCAGGGATAATCCAGGTAATTATAGACCGGTGAGCCTGACGTCAGTGGTAGGGAAGCTGCTGGAGAAGATACTGAGGGATAGGATCTATTCCCATTTGGAAGAATTTGGGCTTATCAGTGATAGGCAACATGGTTTTGTGCAGGGAAGGTCATGTCTTACCAACTTAATAGAATTCTTTGAGGAAATGACAAAGTTGATTGATGAGGGAAGGGCTGTAGATGTCATATACATGGACTTCAGTAAGGCGTTTGATAAGGTTCCCCATGGTAGGTTGATGGAGAAAGTGAAGTCGCATGGGGTCCAGGGTCTACTAGCTAGATGGATAAAGAACTGGCTGGGCAACAGGAGACAGAGAGTAGCAGTGGAAGGGAGTTTCTCAAAATGGAGACGTGTGACCAGTGGTGTTCCACAGGGATCCGTGCTGGGACCACTGTTGTTTGTGATATACATAAATGATTTGGAGGAAAGTATAGGTGGTCTGATTAGCAAGTTTGCAGACGACACTAAGATTGGTGGAGTAGCAGATAGTGAAGGGGACTGTCAGAGAATACAGCAGAATATAGATAGATTGGAGAGTTGGGCAGAGAAATGGCAGATGGAGTTCAATCCGGGCAAATGCGAGGTGATGCATTTTGGAAGATCCAATTCAAGAGTGAACTATACAGTAAATGGAAAAGTCCTGGGGAAAATTGATGTACAGAGAGATTTGGGTGTTCAGGTCCATTGTTCCCTGAAGGTGGCAACGCAGGTCAATAGAGTGGTCAAGAAGGCATACGGCATGCTTTCCTTCATCGGATGGGGTATTGAGTACAAGAGTTGGCAGGTCATGTTACAGTTGTATAAGACTTTGGTTCGGCCACATTTGGAATACTGCGTGCAGTTCTGGTCGCCACGTTACCAAAAGGATGTGGATGCTTTGGAGAGGGTGCAGAGGAGGTTCACCAGGATGTTGCCTGGTATGGAGGGCGCTAGCTATGAAGAGAGGTTGAGTAGATTAGGATTATTTTCATTAGAAAGACGGAGGTTGAGGGGGGACCTGATCGAGGTGTACAAAATCATGAGAGGTATAGACAGGGTGGATAGCAAAAAGCTTTTTCCCAGAGTGGGGGATCAATTACTAGGGGTCATGAGTTCAAAGTGAGAGGGGAAAAGTTTAGGGGGGATATGCGTGGAAAGTTCTTTACGCAGAGGGTGGTGGGTGCCTGGAACGCGTTGCCAGCAGAGCTGGTAGACGCAGGCACGATAGCGTCTTTTAAGATGTATCTAGACAGATACATGAATGGGCAGGAAGCAAAGAGATACAGACCCTTAGAAAATAGGTGACAGGTTTAGATAGAGGATCTGGATCAGCGCAGGCTTGGAGGGCCGAAGGGCCTGTTCCTGTGCTGTAATTTTCTTTGTTCTCTTTGTTCTTAAGAGCAAAGAAGTTATGTTGAACTTATAGAAGACACTAAAATAAAAGCAAAATACTGCGGATGCTGGAAATCTGAAATAAAAACAAGAAATGCTGGAACCACTCAGCAGGTCTGGCAGCATCTGTGAAAAGAGAAGCAGAGTTAACGTTTCGGGTCAGTGACCCTTCTTCGGAACTGACAAATATTAGAAAAGTCACAGGTTATAAGCAAGTAAGGTGGGGGTTGGGCAAGAGATAACAAAGGAGGTGTAGATTGGACCAGGCCACATAGCTGACCAAAAGGTCATGGAGCAAAGGCAAACAATATGTTAATGGTGTGTTGAAAGACAAAGCATTAGTACAGATTAGGTGTTAATGCACTGAATATTGAACAGCAGCAAGTGCAAACATGAAAAAAAGTGGGTAAGCAAACTGAACAAACTAAGATGAAATGAAATCAATGCAAAAAAAAATTGTAAAAAATGTAAAAATGAATGTAAAAAAGAAAAAATAACTAAAAATGAAAGTAAAATGGGGGGCTGTCATGCTTTGAAATTATTGAACTCAATGTTCAGTCCAGCAGGCTGTAGTGTGCCTAATCGGTAGATGAGATGCTGTTCCTCGAGCTTGCGCTGATGTTCACTGGAACACTGCAGCAATCCCAGGATAGAGATGTGAGCATGAGAGCAGGGGGGAGTGTTGAAATGGCAAGCAATCGGAAGCTCAGGGTCCTACTTGCGGACTGAGCGGAGAAGACACTAGTTCGGCCTCAGGTGGAGTATTACGTCCAGTTCTGGGCACCGCACGTTAGGAAGGACATGAGGGCATTGGAGAGAGTACAGAAAAGAGTCACGAGAATGGTTCCCCCGGGATGGGGAACTTCAGTTATGAAGATAAATTGGAGAAGTTAGGACTATTTTCCTTGAAGAGAAGGCTGAGAGGTGATTTGATGGAGGTATTCAAAATCATGAGGGGTCTGGACAGGGTAGATAAGGAGAAACTGTTTCCGCCCATGAGAGGAGTGAGAACAAGAGGGCACAGATTTAAAGTAATGGGTATGAGAAGCAAAAGCTATATGAGGAAAAACTTTTTAACACAGCAAGCGGTTAAGATCTGGAATGCACTGCCTGAGAGTGTGGCAGAGGCAGGTTCAATTGGAGCATTCAAAAGGGAATTAGACTGTTATATGAAAAGGAAGACTGTGCAAGGTTCTGGGCAGAAGCAGGGCAATGGTATTACGTGAACAGCTGTTTCGGAGAACCGGTGCAGACCCGATGGACCGAATGGCCTCTTCTGCCGCTGTAATAATTCCGTGAGTGATCCTGCAGAAGATGTGAAAATTTGAATGGGGAAGCTCCACTGCATGTGCTCATTTTCATCCGCAAAGATGAAACGGTTCCGTACACCGGCTGTCCACATACACATGTCTGTTGCTGACCATTTGAGGAAAATGTCAAAGCACGGCCCCAAATGTTTGAAAGCTGTTCCCAACAGTGGGGCAACTTCAGGATTTGGGGCATTCTCATTCAGCAAGAGCAACGCAAATTACGGAAACCCTTTCTAAAAGTATGCAATTTCCCTCCCCCACCCCCTCAGAATAACAGACAGAAGTTTTCAGCAGCAACAAGTGTGACCAAACAGTGCCCGCAGCCGCCACCCTCCTTGCATTCCGCGCTGCATCACGAGACTCCCAGGAACACTGCGACGTATGTACGCGTCCGCGCGCGTGAAGCGGAAGCCGGGAGTGCGCAGGCGCGTGCCGCTCAGCTGACTGACTGACTGACTGACCGGGGGCTGGGCAGCTCGAGCGATGTGAAGAGGAGCGGAGCGGTTACAGGACCACCGGCAACCAGGAGCTGCGCAACGTCGTCTCCCCCTATCCACACCCCTTCAGTCGGTACGTTCCTCTACTCCCTCCCGCCCCAGCTTTAATTACGGATGTGGGACATTTGAAAGGTGATGGCTGCCTCATGTTGTCATGGTTGTGGGTCGGGGGTTGTAAGTTAAACGGGGCCGGCGGGGCGATTGAGGAATGATGGAGGAGTAAGGCCCCGGCCCCCGCTAGAGAGTCACCGATCCTTTTCCACCGTGTTGGGCAGGTGTTCTTTGGTGCTTCACTGGCATTGAAGCGCCCAGGAGCTGGGTGGCCAGTTCAGGGTGTCGCTATGCACAATGTCCCCGCTTGGTTTTTCCCTCCTCTTCATCCCCTGTGTTTGCCAAGTGTGCAAGTTTTGGGGAAGTGTGAGGATCAGTTGAGCAATCGCTGAAATTGTCCAGTTTCCTCAGCTGGGGAAATATTCAGCTGCTATCGTTGAGTATTGGCTGATGTTTTAAAAAAAATCCTGCCTCCAGGATTGTACATGTCTGTTATGCTTTGTTGTGGCAGGTGCAGTGCGCGTGTGCATGTACACACTGAGCTTGCAATGAGGTGCTAACAAATTTCTTGGGAGCTGTTGTAAGGATTCTGGTGGTTGTCAGATGATCGGTGATCTTAAGTGCTGCTGTTACTTAGAAATGTGGCCAAGTGATATATAAAGCGAATTTTACCAGGAAATTAGTTGACCTTATTAGGGACTTTGTATTGTTCATGTATATGTGAACATACTTCCGATTTACTATTTAGTGTTACACTGGTATTCGTATTACTTTTCAATTGCAAAATTGTCAGTGAAATCTTTAACCTTGACTAGTTCAGAAAAGATTCTTTTTTGTTGCTTTTTATCAGAATGAGAGAGAGCTTATGTTGTAAAGCAGAGGTCTGTGTAGCAAGTGTGTGGCCAAAACTGGATGCCAGTAAGGTAAGTCAAATCACCAAACTGTGGTACTCTTGTTTAAATATCTTGGCCGAAGCTTTTGGAACAATTTTCAACATTTTCTCAACATCTAAGCTAACTGTTCGGTAAACTTAACTTCAGTTTCAATAAGAATTGTTTCCTACCCATTGCAGATTCTGACACTGACTATTTGGTATTATTGAAGTATGCAGGAAGGTTGGCGATAAGGTGCTGCATTTATTATTAGATTCATTGTCAGGTTATTAGTGCATTATTTTATACATTAAGGCTTTTGCGATGGTTACGACTGATTAATGTCATACTGCAATTTCCCGTATCCCCGTAACCACTTATGCTTAAAAGGTGCATCCATTTTCCCCTTTTCAAAAAAAAATGCTCTTTTACTATTCCTGAGACCATGTACTCCATCCTCAACAAATTGCTTTGTAAAGGAATTTTCCCTACCCCTTTTGCATCTCTTCGTGACCATTTAAAATTGACCCCTGCCTGACCTCCCAAGCAGAGGAAATGGGCTGAGTAGGAAAAGATTATTAACATACAAGTTAGGAGCAGGAGTAGGCCACTTGGCCCTTCGAGCCTCCTCCACCATTCAATAAGTTAATGGCTGACCTGATGACTCCACAATTCCACCTACCCCCAATAACCTTCCACCCCTTGCTTATCAAGAATCTATCTACCTCTGCCTTAAAAATATTCAAAGACTCTGCTTCCACCGCCTTTTGAGGAAGAGAATTCCAAAGATTAACGACCCTCTGAGAGAAAAAATTTCTCCTCATCTCTGTCTTAAATGGGCGACCCCTTATTTCTAAACAGTGACCCCTAGTTCTAGATTTTCCCACAAGGGGAAACATCCTTTCCACATTCACCTTGTCATGACCCCTCAGGATTTTTAAGATCCTTCATCTGTTTAAAATTTCCCCTTGGCCTTCTATAGAATAGGCCCAGTATCTCAAACTCTTTTAATAACTATTGTTTCCCATCCCTGGCATCATCCTTTAGTCTATACTATATATTTTTTTATTGCTTTAATGTCCTTTCTGTAATGGAGTGCCCAAAATTGCTCTCGGTGCTCTTGACTTATGGCCTTAGCAATGCTTTGTTCAGATTTATTGTTACTATATATTCTACACCCCTATTTATAAAACTAAAAACACTGATGGCCTTTTATGGATTCATTTACCTACGCTTGCACTTTTAGGCAATTAATGTATTTGAGTCCCTCAATGTCTCTACTCGCCCACATTTTCACCTTTCAATTGAGTGTATACTCCCATTCCTTGTTTTTCTTCCATATTCATGTGCATCTACCACCTACATGGCCATTCTGCCAACCTGTCCAATTTACTGAGATTTTTTCTGCTGTTAGTCAGATCCTCTACTTGTGGAGACAATTAACAGCATGGATAGCTAGCTGGCTTCACGATAAAGCAGAGAATAGGAATAAAGGGTAGTAATTCATAGTTGCAGAAGGTGGAAAGTGGTGGTCCACAAGGACCAGTGCTGGGGCCAATGTTCACAGTTGATATGAGTGGTTAAGACTTTGGAATCACAAACACAGTTTCTAAATTTTCAGATGGTACCAAATTTGGAGGATAGTCAATACTAAGGAGGACTGCAATTAAGTGCAAGAAAAGATTAAACTTGCAGAATGGCCATATAATTGGCAAATGAATAGATAACTGTGAGGTTTTACATTTTGGCAAGCAAAATAAAGAGGGTGCATATCACTTAGGAGTACAAATACACAAATCATTATAAGTAGCGACACCAGTTAAGGTGGCTTCTAGTGGGATAGAATTAATAGTAGAAATTATGCTAAACTTGTATCGAACCTTGGTTAGACCACGCCTGGAGTACTGCACACAATTCTGATAGTCGTATTATAAAATGAATGTGGAGGCACTGGAGAGGGTGCAAAAAAGATTTACGCGGTACCAGATACCAGAAATGTAGGGGTATGCCCATCAGGAGAGGAAGAACAGGCTGGGTCTCTTTTTTTTCTCTGAATAGAGAAGGCTGAGGGGTGACCTAATAGAGGTCTTTAGAATTATGTAAGGTTTTGATAGTCAGAGGGAATGCTTCCAGTTGTGGGGAAGAACAAACCTAGAGATCATCAATATAAGATAGTCATCAAATTGGGAATTCAGAAGACACTTCTTCACTCAGAGTGGTGAGTGCGGAACTTGCTGCCACACAGTGATGAATCGAAGAGTGCAGATGCATTTAAGGGAAGGGTAGATAAGCATATGAGGGAGAAGGGAAGAGAGGGTTATGCTGATGGAGTTATTTGAGGAAAGACAGGAAGTTTGAGTGGAGCATAAATGCAGGCATGGACTAGTTGAGCCAAGTGGCCTTTTCCTGTGCTGTATCTCCTATGTAATACGAAGTAATACTGCATTTCCTCTTCTACCATATGCTAAATGTTTTGACAACCCCCTTGTGAACCACCTAATTAAATGACTTCTGAAAATCCATGTACACTCCATCTACTGCATTCCTTTTATACAGTTGGACATCTTTTCAAAAAACTGTTACTTTGACAAATCCCAGTTGTACTTATGGGTGGAGTGGTTGGTAAGTCATTTACACCAGGAGGCATCAGCAGAGGCCTGGGAGCAGGTCACTTGCCCCGTATGTTTGAATTGGCAGTCTTGACTATACTGCCATGTTTTTGCTCAAAATAATTTAAATTGAGCAATTCTGAACAAGAAGGAACGCAAATATGGCAAAAAAATGCTTGAAATGTGGGTGATTGACCTTTGAGAGCTTTGCCATGCAAACTTCAGTCATTTCACAAAACAGTGATTGTTGTTGGCTTCCAGCTAACAGCATGTTCATCTACAAGCAAACTTCAATTGGAACATCTGGCTGAGCTGTCAGCCATTTTGTCAGCAATTGACAAAAAAGGGGATTTACTAATAGAGGCAGAGGGCATGGCTGAGGTATGAAATTAGTACTTTGTATCTGTCTTCATCAAGGAAGAAGATGCTACCAAAGTCATAATGAAAGAGGTGGGAGTTGAGAAACTGGATAGGCTAAACATTGACAGGAGGTAGTAGAAAGACTGGCTGTACTCAAGGTTGTTAAGTCACTAGGACCGGACGAGAAGCATCCGAGGATACTGAGGAAAGCAAAGGTGGAAATTGTGGAGGCATTGGCTAGATTCTTCCAGTGCTCCTTGAATACAGGGTGGTGCCAGAGGACTGGAGAATTGCAAATGTTACTCCCTTGTTTAAGGATAAGCCCAGTGACTACAGGCCAGTCAATTTAACGTCAGTGATGGGAAAGCTTTCAGAAGTGATAATCTGGGACAAAGTTAACAAATGTATTAATTAAGGAAAGCCTGCACGGATTTGGGTAAAGGCAAGATGTGGCGTACCTGAACTTCCAAAAGGTTTTTGATTAAAGTGCCACACAACAGGCTTGTCAGAAAAGTTGAGGCCCATGGAATAAAAGGGACAGTGGCAGCATGGATACAAAGTTGTCTGTGACCAGAAACAGAGTAGCAGTGAGTGGTTGTTTTACTGACTGGAAGAAGTTATATAGTGCTGTTCCTAGTCAGTACTTGGATCACTGCTTTTCTTGATTTATATTAATGACCTAGATTGGGTGTGTAGGGTACAATTTAAATATTTGCAGATGATACAAAATTTGGAAGTATTGTGAAATTTGAGGATGACAGCGATAGACCTTGAGGACAGGCTGGTAGAATGGGTGGACATGTGGCAGATGAAATTTAATGCAGAGAAGTGTGAAGTGACATTTTGGTAGGAAGAATGAGACGAGGCAATACAAAATAAAGGATACAATTCTAAAGCATGTAGGAGCAAAGGGACCTGGGGGTGTATGTGCACAAATCGTTGAAGGTGGCTTGGCAGGTTGAGAAGTCAGTTAATAAGGCAGATAGGCTCCTGGGCTTTATAAATAGAGGCATACATTACAAAAGCAAGGAAGTTATGGTGAACCTTTTTAAAAAAAAAACATTGAGTCATCCTCAACGGGAGTATTGTGTCCAATACTGGGGAACACACTTTGGGATGCATTTGAAAGCATTAGAGAGGGTGCAGAGAAGATTTACAAGAATGGTTTCAGGCATGAGGGACTTCAATTACGTCCGTGGGTAGATTGGAGAAGCTGGGGCTGTTCTCCTTGGAGAAAGTTGAGAGAGATTTGATAGGGGTATTCAAAATCATGAGGGGCCTGGACAGAGTTTTTTTTAAATTCATTCACGGGATGTGGGCGACGCTGGCCAGGCCAGCATTTATTGCCCATCTCTAATTGCCCTTGAGAAGGTGGTGGTGAGCTGCCTTCTTGAACCGCTGCAGTCCATGTGGGGTAGGTATACCCACAGTGCTGTTAGGAAGGGAGCTCCAGGATTTTGACCCAGCGACAGTGAAGGAACGGCGATATAGTTCCAAGTCAGGATGGTGTGTGAATAGGCAGAAACTGTTCCCAATGGCAGCAGGGTCGACAACCAGAGGACACTGATATGGTGAATGGCAAGAGAACCAAAGGCAAAATGAGAAACTGTTTTTATGCAGCATGTGGTTAGGATCTGGAATGATTAGATTATGATTAGAGATACAGCACTGAAACAGGCCCTTCGGCCCACCGAGTCTGTGCCGAACATCAACCACCCATTTATACTAATCCTATATTCCTACCAAACATCCCCACCTGTCCCTATATTTCCCTACCACCTACCTATACTAGTGACAATTTATAATGGCCAATTTACCTGTCAACCTGCAAGTCTTTTGGCTTGTGGGAGGAAACCGGAGCACCCGGAGAAAACCCACGCAGACACAGGGAGAACTTGCAAACTCCACACAGGCAGTACCCGGAATCGAACCCGGGTCCCTGGAGCTGTGAGGCTGCAGTGCTAACCACTGCGCCACTGTACAGCCTGAGAGAGTATGGTGGAGGTGGTTTCAATCCTGGCTTTCATAAGGGAATTGGATAATTAACTGATGAGAAACATTTGCAGGGCTATGGGGAAAGATCGGCAGAGTGGGACTAGCTGAGTTGCTCTTGCAGGGAGCCGGCATGGACACGATGAGCTTCCTTCTGCGCTGTAACCATTCTATGATTCTGTAATTGAATTGCACCAAAGTGGACTTGCCACGTTGAAGTGGGGACTCATTCCACTATCCATTTTTGTGGTGGATCCAATTATTTAGGCTGCTTCTTCACCTCGCTTCCATTGGAACAGCTTCTTTCCAGTTTTTGTGTTGGCTAGCAATCCAGATGTCAGGACGTCTTTATATGCACCAACAATGGATCCAAAGCCCATGTTTGCTGGCAGTCGTTAGAAACATCTTATGTCCTTAAGAGCTCAGGATATTGATGCATATCTGGGATCTTTGAGATGATGCAGGTTCCTCTGGTGGGATGATTTTTCAGTGCAGAAAGCAGTTGGCAATGCATTTTACTTTTAGATGCAGGTACTTGTTGACAACTATGAGGCTCACCGATTAAGGTAACATTTCTGCTTCGCCGTGCCTTGCTTTGGCCGCGGTGATGAAGCAACTCCTCAAAGGTAATCCACACCTTTTTAATTTTGTAGATTATAGGCAGTAACAGCACCTGGAAAACATTGATGCTGATTCCTAGTCGGCAGCTGTGTTTTCTTAACAGGCTTGCTGGTGTAAACCATGATGGAAATTTGCTGTTTAGCTTTCTTCCCTCTCATCTGCCCCTGCGCATTTAAAAATACTTGCACTCTGCTTGGGTGCAGCTTATTAAGGTCAATTTTATCAGCATTTAAAATGTCTTTGGGCTTATAATGGGACAAAACCAGTCATTTTAATGTACGTTACAGCATGGCTACCCAACCCGGACCTGACAACGTGTCTGGTTCGGGTCGGGTCGCTCTTCCGGGTCCAGCATTCGGGCTCGGGTCGGGTTGGGCTGGGTTGGACACAGTGACAGCCAGTATGTCAAGGTGGGAAACTCTCTGCACTAGTCTGCAGTGAGCGATTCCATCCAAGGTAGAGCACAACCTTTTCAATTAAAGTTGATTATATTCCGGTGGTCAGGATAGGCGTGGGAAACAATGAAAGGACTCAGGCCGGGTCGAGCTCGGGTCAGATGTGGTTGTCAGGCTCAGGTCAGGTTTCGTTTGCAGACCCGAGCAGACCTTTAATGTACGTGCTTGTCAGCAATTTCTGTGGGAATCTTCCTAAATGTGTGGACTGAGACTTGAACAATTGGACAATGAATTTCGAAGTGCCAACCCATGATACAAAAGCAGGGTCGGTTCAAAATGCTTTGATGAATTAACTTGCCCTTTTCAGCAAGACTAGGTGGAATACATCAGGCAATTTGTCTGCTCTGGTCCCTTTGAACCAGGTGGAATTCAAATTAAGTGGCAGATTTCACTGATCAATGCCATTTGAGATGGAAATTAGAATTAAAATGTTTTAAATATTTTTAATGGGAGTTGGTTCTTCATTTTGAATTTGCTTGAAGTTAATTCAAATTGAACAATTTCAGATTAAGAAAACTGGACTAACACTTGTAAGCATGAGAGGGAGAAGATAAATTTATAAAAAAAGATTCTTCTCTTGCCCTGTGCAGAAGAGGGGAAAAGAAAACAAACTAATACAAGACTTTGGTAGACTGATGGTCAGGAAGTTGCTGGAAGGCTTAGGTATTGTTGAAGAAATGAAAATTGAGATTTCTTAGTCTGGTCTTATTCTGTAACATAAACGTGATTTGTTAATCCTCATTTGAAGTTGTCTCTGACTTATTTTGAACTGCTAATATTTTACTGTGATTCATTCCTAGAATTATGTGCGCAGTTTTCTACCCAGCATTCGTGACATATAGACTATATGTGATATCCTTTCCCCTTAGAGGAAAGAGAGAGGTGTGTTGTCACCAGGGACTAATTAGCTGTTGTCTCCGGGTGACCTAGTCACAATTGGGAATAATACCATGCTTTTCTTTGCATTCTTTTTGAAGGAATTGATTCTATCTGTGCCACGATTCAAAACATGCTGGCAACCTAATATCTTGCCTGTTTGCACGTGAATGACCTAAGTCTTAGCTTCACCCAGCATCTACACGTGCATACTCCATAGCAGGTTTGGAAACAGGATTATCTTTCCCCCATTCGTGCCTGAATGTTTAGGCTAATTCTAAGACTCATATTGCCAGTATAACTGATAGCAGCTAACTCATAATTGGTAATTGAACCCCAGACCTTTTGTCCTGTATTGCTTTGTTACATGCTGGCTTTACCAGCTGTGCCATCAGGGATCAGCATGTAGCTTAATATAGATTAAGACACCGATCTGTGACTGTCTGATTTTCCCTGCAATTAGTTATGGACCGGTGTAATTTTCTTAATCTCATGGTAATATAGTAGAATTATAATTTTGAACAAAAATGGCAGTTTTGAATGTAAATCTCAAAAGGCCAAATTGTGTAATTAAAGTGCAATGAAAACTGCTCAGATCGCATCTCCAAGTTAGGATATAAAACCCATGTGAAAACCAGCTCTTGTAATGGATTTTTGTTTGAAGCAGTTTTCTGTTCACTTATTTTCTAATTTGGAAGGAGGGGTTCATGAATATATCTTCTAAAATTAAAACTATATCAACATTTTATTACAGAAGTAAATATAATATTTGGTATCAGCAGTAAATTTGTAGATTGTTCCACAGCCATTAAATACCATATTTAAACACATGTCCTGTGATTTTTGTTCTTCAAACTAGAGGCTGAAGTATTGGGCATTTATCAAGACCTCAGCCTTTATTGCTTACACCTGTCTTCATCCGTATTATTCTGTTTCTTTGCTCATTGGATCATGGTTTGGTTGGGTGAGAAGTATAATATAAATTGGGGGGATAAACTACTTCTGCAGTTAAAAGATTGTGATCCATGATTTTTTTTTTTAGTTATTGTATCTGATGAATGGAAGATTTAAACCTTCATCAGGTGTCAACCGTGGCTCTGTGCAGCACTCTGGTCTCGAGTTAGGAGATTAAGTTTAAACTCCACGCCAGAGATTTAAATGTCAGTTTAGATTATGTGCTCAAGTGCACTACTACACAGAAGCTACACAGTAACTATTTTTAAATCAAAATTTTAAACAAGATACCCTGTCAATATCACAGAATAATACAGTGCAGAAGAGGCCCTTCGGCCCATCGAGTTTGCACCGATGCATTAAAACACCTGACCTGTCTACCTAATCCCATTTGCCAGCAATTGGCCCATAGCCTTGAATGTTACGACGTGCCAAGTGCTCGTCCAGTTACTTTTTAAAGGATGTGAGGCAATCCGCCTCTACCACCCTCCCAGGCAGAGCATTCCAGACCGTCACCACCCTCTGGGTAAAAAAAGTTTTTCTTCAAATCCCCGTTAAACTTCCCGCCCCTCACCTTAAACTTGTGACCCCTCAAACTGACCCTTCAACTAAGGGGAACAGCTGCTCCCTATCCACCTTGTCCATGCCCCTCATAATCTTGTACACCTCGATCAGGTCACCCCTCAGTCTTCTCTGCTCCAGCAAAAACAACCCAAGCCTATCCAACCTCTCTTCGTAGCTTAAATGTTCCATCCCAGGCAACATCCTGGTGAATCGCCTCTGCACCCCCTCCAATGCAATCACATCCTTCCTATAATGTGACGACCAGAATTGCACATAGTACTCCAGCTGTGGCCTTACCAAAGTTCTGTACAAGTCCAACATGACCTCCCTGCTTTTGTAATCTATGCCTCGATTGATAAAGGCAAGTGTCCCATATGTCTTTTTCACCACCCTATTAACCTGCCCTTCTGCCTTCAGAGATCTATGGACAAACACGCCAAGGTCCCTTTGTTCCTCGGAACCTCCCAGTGTCAGGCCATTCATTGAATACTTCCGTGTCACATTACTCCTTCCAAAGTGTATCACCTCACACTTTTCAGCATTAAATTCCATCTGCCACTTTTCTGCCCATTTGACCATCCCGTCACCACACATTTCTCAGTACACCACACATTTCAGTGTGGTAGTTCAAATGTAACAATTATTCGATCCCTGAGGTTAAATAACGAATAACACGAAAATAGGTTTTTAAAAGAGGTAGTATCCAATAGGAAGTTCGTTAGAGCACTTAAGAGTAGCACACAAACATACAAATTAGAAGCGGGAGTAGGCCATTCGACCCCTTTGAGCCTCCTGTGCCATTTAATAAGATCATTGTCGATCTGATTGTGGCCTCCACTCCACTTTCCCGCCTACCCCTGATACCCTTTGACTATACGAGCAGCTTCTGTTCCCTTTGAACATTGTATCATAAAGCTCTGTTTTATGGAAGCAATTGTTAAAAACAATGAGGCGCCAAATTAGACTTTCTGTGTTGCAACTCGCAAGGAGTTCAGTAATTGAGGGAATGCTGAGTTATTGGAGGTATTCTGTTTTGGGTGAGACATTAAACAGCAGCCATGTCTGACCTCTTGTGGATATAAAAGATCTTATGGCACTATTCAAACAGCAGCAGGGGAGTTCTTAATTTTGTGGCTAACATTTACCCCTCAACCATTATCATTAAAACAAATTATCTAGTTATTTATCTCATTGCTGTTTGTGGGACCTTGCTGTGCACAAATTGGCTGCTGCATTTCCCAAAGTTACAAAAGTGTTAATTCATTGGTTGGAAGTCTTTGGGACATCCTGAGGCCTTGAAAGGCACTCTGTAAGTGCTGGTTTGTTCGTATTAGCATTAAGCCCCTGGTTTTAGTATTAAATGCCTATATTGTTTTCTGCAGTGTGCTTTAACCACAACTGCAGAGCAATGCACCCCATACCAGTGATATGCCATGTCCATTTAGGGGAAGCGGTGGTGTAGTGGTATTATCACTGAACTAGTAACCCAGAGACCCAGGGTATTGCTCTGGGGACATGGGTTCAAATCCCACCACAGCAGAAGGTGGAATTTGAATTCAATTAATAAATCTGGAATTAAAGCTAGTATAATGATGGCCATGAAACCATTGTTGATTGTTGTAAAAACCCATCTGGTTCACTAATGTCCTTTAGGGAAGGAAATCTGCTGTCCTTATCTGGTCTGGCCTACACGTGACTCCAGACCCACAGCAATGTGGTTGACTCTTACATGCCCTCTGAAATGGCCGAGCAAGCCACTCAGTTAGGGCAATTAGGGATGGGCAATAAATGCTGGCCTGGCCAGTGACGCCCACATCCTATGAATGAATTAAAAAAAAATTTAAGCTTGCAGTGAACAGTATAGTATGTTTCGTGAACTGTTCACACTAGAGATTTCTCATTTAAAGTTCAGTGTATAGCGTTAAACATATTTTGTTTAGGGTCCTTAATTTGAGGGAGCATGGGTCATGTTCAACCTGGATTCCTACATATGTGAATGCATAATCAATACAATATAATCCTTGCCTTATGAATTGTATTTTTTGGACTCGTGATCAGAAATGGTCAAGCAAAGTAAGGCTAATTCTAAGAACTGACATGCAAGGTAAAACATTGAGGTACTATTGCTTTAACTCTGTTATTGTCTTATTTCAGTATATCAGTTTGCTTCAAGGGATTTACTTAGTGAGGATGACAGAGTTTTGGCTAATATCTGCCCCTGGGGAAAAAACATGTCAACAGACATGGGACAAATTAAATGCTGCAACTACGAGGAACAACCATCTCTCTACCAACTTCAAGTTTGCAATTCCAGATTTGAAGGTAAGTAACAAAATGGGTACCTTTTACTGAATGTTTGCATTTTCAAATGATTCTGGCTTGAAATGTCATGATATAAAATTGTATAACCTCACAACCTGCTCCCTGAACTACAGTTCTATGGCAATGAAGCCAATTATATTACCCCCCAAAAGAATTGTATGTGTTCACAGTCCATTTCCTGCTTGGTGCAAGATGAACATATTTTTCGGTCTAAGCCAGCATTTGTTGTAAATTCTAGAATGGTAGCTGAAGTGTAGCAATATACATAGATACTGGAAAGGTAAAAATCCAATCAGGTAGATAACATTTCCTAATTTTCACATGGTGTTTAAAGAGGAAATTTATTTTATTACATGATTCAGAGTGAACACGAGGGGACATAGCTTTAAGTTGAGGGGTGAAAGATATAGGACAGATGTCAGAGGTAGTTTCTTTATGCAGAGAGTAGTAGGGGCGTGGAACGCCCTGCCTGCAACAGTAGTAGACTCGCCAACTTTAAGGGCATTTAAGTGGTCATTGGATAGACATATGGATGTAAATGGAATAGTGTAGGTCAGATGATCGGCGCAACATCGAGGGCCGAAGGGCCTGTACTGCGCTGTAATATTCTAAAAAAAAAAGAATGTGAACATGGAGAAAGAAGTGGTGAAGCTTTTCACTAATCAGTCCACATGCATGGTATTTTGCATTGCTGTCCTTCATTTATCACATTCTTGCCTGCAAAGAATGAATGGAAAGAATATGCAGAATGGTTGTTTTTTATTTTTATGGCCGAGCAAACAATTTCAACACAATAACTTGCATGTTTATTGATAAATGAACTACATAAATTTATTATTTCAGCTCCATTTCAACTATTACTGTTTGTCTGGAATACCTGATAGAAAACAACTTGTGTGATGTGTTTAGATTAAGCCCAAGATGTATCCTGAGCAGAGGCTTTAGCACTTAGAACTTTGGTGACATTTCTACTATACTGGCATATATGAAAAGATTCTGCAAATATTGGTATGGAGGAAGCTTTCAGTGTGGTTGTCAGTTGGCTAAACTGTGCCCTAATCTTTAGCTCCAGTGAGATTATTGAGTGGTAAGGTACAAAATTCTAGCCCACTCTTCTGACAGTGTGGGGCAAGGTATATAGAAATTTTTGATCATGGGATGCATGTAGTAATTTGGAGCACTATTAATTTACCACTACTTAGCTGATATTTACATAGATTAGAAAGGGATTCAGCTAGTATTGTGAAGTGTTATACTCGGAGTACCCTTCTAACAGTTCAACACTAATACTTACCTATGTATTTTGTTGACCGAATCATTACAGTGCAGAAGGAGGCCATTCGGCCCATTGTGTCTGCACTGGCTTTCTGAAAGAGCAACTCCCTCAGTTCCATTCCCCTGCCTTCTCCCCATAACCCTGCACATTCTTCCTTTTCATATAACTGTATAATTCTATTTTGAATGCTTCAATTGAACCTGCCTCCACCACGTTTTCAGGCAGCACATTCCAAACCTTAACCACTCGCTGTGTGAAAAAGTTTTTCCTCCTGTCACTTTTGCTTCTCTTGCCAAATAGTTTAAATCTGTGCCCTCTCGTTCTCGATCCTTTCACAAGTGGGAACAGTTTCTCTCCATCTATTCTGTCCAGACACGTCATGATTTTGAATACCCCTATCAAATCACCTCTCAGCCTTTTCTTCTCCAAGGAAAACAGTCCTAACTTCTCCAATCTATCTTCATAACTGAAATTCTTCATCCCTGGAACCTTTCTGTTGAATCTTTTCTGTACTCTCTCCAATGCCCTCACATCTTTCCTCCACTGTGGTGCCCAGAATGGGACGCAGTACTCCAGCTGAGGGCTAACTAGTGTCTTATACAAGTTCAACATAACTTCTTTGCTCTTGTACTTTATGCCCCTATTAATAAAGCCCAGGATACTGTATGCTTTATTAACCACTGTCTCAACCTGTCCTGCTGCGTTCAATGACTTTACACATACACCTAAATCCCTCTGCTCCTGCACCCCCTTTAGAATTGTACCCTTTATATTCTATATTGTCTCTCCATGTTTTTCTTACCAAAATGAATCACTTCATATTTCTCTGCATTGAACTTCATCTGTCACCTGTCTGCTCATTCCACCAACTTGTCTGTGTCCTTTTGAAGTTCTACACTATCCTCCGTACAGTTCACAATGCTTCCAAATTTTGTGTCATCTGCAAACTTTGAAATTGTGCCCTGTACACCAAGGTCTAGGCTATTAATATATATCAGGAAAAGCAAGGGTCCCAATACTGATCCCTGGGAGCTCCACTACAAACCTTCTTCCAGCCTAAAAAACATCCATTAACCACTACATTTTGTTTCTTGTCACTTAGCCAATTTTGTACCCATGTTGCTACCATCCCTTTTATTCCATGGGCTACAAGTTTGCTTACAAGTCTGTTATGTGGCACTGTATCAAACGCCTTTTGAAAGTCCCATGTACACCGCATCAATAGCATTGCCCTCATCAACCCTCTGTTACCTCCTCAAAAAACTCCGTTAGTTAAACATGATTTTCCCTTATATCCATGCTAGCTTTTCTTAATTAACTCACATTTGTCCTTATGACTTGAATTTGTCCCTAATTATTTTTTCTAGAAGTTTTCCCATTACCGAAGTTAAACTGGCTGACCTGTAGTTGCTGGGCTTATCTTTACACCCTTTTTTAAACAAGGGTGTAACGTTTGCAATTTTCCAGTCCTCTGGCACCACCCCCGAGTTTAAGGAAGACTGAAAAATTATGGCCAGTTGCTCTGCAATTTTCATCCTCACTTCCCTCTGTATCCTTGGATGCACCTCATCTGGCCCCGGTGTTTTATCCACTGTTCATCCTGCTTAAGTTCCTCTGGCAAGGTTGTATGTAAACAGTAACTTTTGGGGTTGTGTATAAGATTTCTAATAGATGAATGACTCCTGTTAGACTTCTGGGTCCCTCATGAACTACTTAGACTTGAGTCTCTCTCCCACCACTTCTTTGTTGCAAACCCCCAAGTAGTTGGTGGGGTGTGGGACAGGGAGTAAGCTGGCTGGGCAGAGAGCAGACAGATTACTTGAGGGTGGCCTGCCTGACGAGAGGAGAATGATGCTTGAAGTTTCTGTTGAGCAAGGTCAGGTGGGAGGTTGGAATGGGAGGGAGGTTGCTGGGTGGCCAGATGCACAGTGGAGAATAAAAGCTTATGTAATTCCCATCCTCCTTGTTGCTTACATTGAATGATTGGATCTGCAAGTTATATTCCAAATTTTCAATAAAAAAAATATGGTGCAGGGAGCTGTAAGTCCCTGAAGAGTCACGTGGTTTCAATTGATGATGAAGATAGAAGCATGCATTGGAGGAGGCATACCTGAAAAGCAATCTTGGAAGAAATGAAATCCAACAATTTCCGTGCCTTACCAGTCACGTGGTTGTCATGTACCACTTGGATCAATAGAGCAGAAATGGGAGTATAGTTCCTTTAATTGGATCAGTATTGCATCAGATTGCTGGAAGTCATGGACTCAACAGGGCAATCAGTGGCTAAAAGAGGGCCTACACCCAACTTTTTAAATACTACATTGTCTTAATATGGCTCTGTATAACATGTCTTTTTGAATCAGCAGCTGAAAATTCAAGTTATGGTAAAATGAGATCTCTTAGTGTGCTGGTATTCTACACATTTTAATTATTTTGCCTAATTTAAGATGGGAAGTTTAGGTCACTGCATGTTGAAAAGGGGTTGCTTTGTTATGCAAATTATTATGGTGTATGGTAGTGTACTTTGAGGAGTTTACTCACCTGTTGACCCAATTCTCTGTGTTTAAGCTCCACAAAAGAATATTTTTAATCAGTTTGGAAATTAGGATGAAGTGTTGAGAGAGTGTAATTTGGGTTTATTGTCATAAAATACAATGTTGAAATGGTAAAATCCTTCAGGCATGAAGGACACCCCCCCCCCCCCCCCCCCCCCCCCAGTAGTTCTGTTGCCATTGAAACACGAGATTTAAAAAAAAAAGGTAATTTTTATGCCCTGTATTTTATAATGTAAATTTCACGTGAATAGTTTGTCCTCAATTTTCTTTGTACTGTCAGGCTGCAAACGTCCGAACACTACTTTTTTTTTGTCTGTGGATGGTTTGCATTTTAAAAATCATAATTAGCAATATGCTGGAAATCTCTCCTGACGAACTGACATAGTTGTGAGCATCTTTTTTTGCAATGCGCGATACATTCCAGATTGTGTGGCACCGTGCATGTGTATTTTAGAGAGAACATTGGTTGTGAAGATTCTGCATTTTATCATTCCCCCTTCGTTGCTTACAATGGTTTTGGTCATGTCATCCATTTAGATTTAGATTAGATTAGAGATACAGCACTGAAACAGGCCCTTCGGCCCACCGAGTCTGTGCCGAACATCAACCACCCATTTATACTAATCCACAATCCCATATTCCTACCAAACATCCCCACCTGTCCCTATATTTCCCTACCACCTACCTATACTAGTGACAATTTATAATGGCCAATTTACCTATCAACCTGCAAGTCTTTTGGCTTGTGGGAGGAAACCGGAGCACCCGGAGAAAACCCACGCAGACACAGGGAGAACTTGCAAACTCCACACAGGCAGTACCTGGAATCGAACCCGGGTCCCTGGAGCTGTGAGGCTGCGGTGCTAACCACTGCGCCGCCCTAAACTGTTAAATATTGCTACGCTTGAACATTTCTCTTTTGGTGTGGGAAATATAGAATTGTTCGTTCAAAGTTACGATTTATAAAAAGGGCAACCTGTTTTTGGATGAAGATGTTTTCACTTATTTTGGTATTGCATTTAACTTTGGATTTTTTTCTCCTTAGGTTGGAACTTTAGATGTCTTAGTGGGGTTATCAGATGAACTGGCGAAATTGGACTCATTTGTGGAGGGGTAAGTTTGTTGAATATTTTTAGCATTTTCTGGTAGCAGATTTACAATATTTCTATGTGTCCATTCTGAAGCTTTCCGTAAAAGACCAATACAAGAATTAAATTTTGGATGTTGGTAAATGGATGCTCTGAGTTAACATTGCACTGAGCTGTATGTTTCTCAGCTAAATAATTAATGCTGTCCATTTTATGAATGAATGCTATCATACAAGTCATGTGGGATAACTGGTTAGCCAATCTTTAGGAGCATTTAGTTTGCATATAGTTTATGTAAACAAGTTACATAGAACATAGAACATAGAACATACAGCACAGAACAGGCCCTTCGGCCCACAATGTTGTGCCGATCCTTTGTCCTCTGTCAAGGACAATTTAATCTATACCCCATCATTCTCCTTTATCCATATACCTATCCAAAAGCCTTTTGAAAGTCCCTAAAGTTTCTGACTCAACAACTTCCCCGGGCAAGGCATTCCATGCCTCGACCACTCTCTGGGTAAAGAACCTTCCCCTGACATCCCCCTTATATCTCCCACCCTTCACCTTAAATTTATGACCCCTTGTAACGCTTTGCTCCACCCGGGGAAAAAGTTTCTGACTGTCTACCCTATCTATTCCCCTGATCATCTTATAAACCTCTATCATGTCACCCCTCATCCTTCTCCTTTCTAATGAGAAGAGGCCTAGAATGTTCAGCCTTTCCTCGTAAGACTTATTCTCCATTCCAGGCAACATCCTGGTAAATCTCCTCTGCACCCTCTCCAAGGCTTCCACATCCTTCCTAAAATGAGGCGACCAGAACTGCACACAGTACTCCAAATGAGGCCTTACCAAGGTCCTGTACAGCTGCATCATCACCTCACGGCTCTTAAATTCAATCCCTCTGCTAATGAACGCTAACACCCCATATGCCTTCTTCACAGCCCTATCCACTTGAGTTGCAACTTTCAATGATCTATGCACATAGACCCCAAGGTCTCTCTGCTCCTCCACATGCCCAAGAACCCTACCGTTAACCCAGTATTTTGCATTCATGTTTGTCCTTCCAAAATGGACGACCTCACACTTTTCAGGGTTAAACTCCATCTGCCACTTTTCAGCCCAGCACTGCAACCTATCCAAGTCCCTTTGCAGACGACAATAGCCCTCCTCGGTATCCACGACTCCACCAACCTTTGTATCATCTGCAAATTTACTGACCCACCCTTCGACTTCCTCATCCAAGTCGTTAATAAAAATCACAAACAGGAGAGGACCCAGAACTGATCCCTGCGGCACGCCACTGGTAACTGGGCTCCAGGCTGAGTATTTACCATCTAAGACCACTCTCTGCCTTCTATCAGTTAGCCAATTCTTAATCCAACTGGCCACATTCCCCACTATCCCATGCCTCCTGACTTTCTCCATAAGTCTACCATGGGGGACCTTATCAAATGCCTTACTAAAATCCATGTACACCACATCCACTGGTTTACCCTCATCCACTTGCTTGGTCACCTGCTCAAAGAATTCAATCAGGCTTGTGAGGCAAGACCTACCCCTCACAAAACCGTGCTGACTGTCCCGAATCAAGCAGTGTCTTTCCAGATGCTCAGAAATCCTATCCCTCAGCACCTTTTCCATCAACTTGCCTACCACCGAAGTAAGACTAACTGGCCTGTAATTCCCAGGGTTGTTCCTATTCCCTTTCTTGAACAGGGGCACAACATTTGCCACCCTCCAATCACCTGGTACCACCCCCGTCAGCAGAGAAGATGAAAAGATCATTGCCAGCGGCTCTGCAATTTCATCCCTTGCTTCCCATAACATCCTTGGATATACCCCGTCAGGCCCGGGAGACTTGTCTATCTTCAAGTTATTCAAAAACCCCAACACATCTTCCCTCCTAACGAGCACTTCCTCGAGCTTACCAATCTGTTTCACACCGTCCTCTTCAGTAATACACCCCTTCTCATTCGTAAATACCGAAGAGAAGTACTCATTCAAAACCTCACTTATCTCTTCCGGCTCAACACACAGTCTCCCGCTATTGTCCTTGACCGGACCTATGGTCCCCCTGGTCATCCTCATATTTCTGACATACGCGTAAAAGGCCTTGGGGTTTTCTTTTATCCTACCCGCCAAGCATTTTTCATGCCCTCTCTTAGCTCTCCTAATCCCTTTCTTCAGATCCTTCCTGGCCATCTTGTATCCCTCCAGAGCTATGCCTGTGCCCTTTTTCCTCAACTTTATATACACATCCTTCTTCTTCCTAACAAGACTCTCAACCTCTCTTGTCAACCACGGTTCCCTCACATGACCATCCCTTCCCTGTCTGACAGGGACATGCTTATCAATGGCCCCTACTATCTGCTCCTTGAAAAAGTTCCACATTTCGACCGTGCCCTTCCCTGCCAGCATATGCTCCCAACTTATGCTCCTCAGTTCCTGCCTGACAGCATCATATCTACCCTTCCCCCAATTGTAAACCTTGCCCTGTTGCACATACCTATCCCTCTCCATTACCACAGTGAATGCTACAGAATTGTGATCACTATCTCCAAAGTGCTCGCCCACCAACAGCTCTATCACTTGCCCTGGTTCATTACCTAGTACCAAATCCAATATCGCCTCCCCTCTGGTCGGGCAGTCTACATACTGAGTCAGAAAAGCTTCCTGGACATACTGCACAAACACTACCCCATCCAAACTATTCAATCTAACCTTAGAAGTGTTGTCCTCAAGTGCCATTTTGGGTTGGAAAGCAGAAGAGCCATGCATCAGGTTTGTTGAGATGCAGCTAGCATAGAAATATAGCAACAAAAATATGGAGGAAACTTCTCAAACAGTCATGGAGATGAGATTTCTCTAATAGTTTTACTTTAAAAACTATTTGGTATACCTTTATACTGAAGTTTTTACTTTAAGGTGATTGGATATGGAACACAATACAAACCAATAAATATGGTTGCAGAGTTCCAAAATATTACATTTGTGATTATGACTCAAAGTACAATTCTGTGGTAGACAATGAGGTGTGGAGGGTGGCTTTTTCCCCAACACTGTTGCCATTCTTAAAGAAATTTTAAGCTTATGAAATGTTTAGTGATTTTCCTTTTATTTGTTCCTGGGATGTGAGCATCATTAGGAAGGCCAGCATTTGTTACCCGCCCCAAATTGCCCTTGAGAAGGTGCTGGTGAGCTGCCTTCTTGAACCACTGCAGTCCATGTGCAGTATGTACACTCATTGCTGTTAGGGAGTTCCAGGTTTCCAACTCAGTGACAAGTTGGATGGTTTGTGGCTTGGAAGCAACCTTGCAGATGGTGGTATTCCCACGCGTCTGCTGCCCTTGTCCTTCTAGGTGGTAGAGGTTGCAGGTTTAGAAGGTGCTGTCGAAGGAGCCTTGGTGGGTTGCTGCACTGCATCGTATTTATAACTGGTACACACTGTTGCATCTGTGCGCCAGTGGTGGAGGGAGTGCTGATCAGGCGGGCTGCTTTTGTCCTGGATGGTGTCGAGCTTCTTGAGTGTTGCTGGATCTATACTCATCCAGGCAGTGGAAAGTATTCCATCACATTGCTGACTTGTGCCTTGTAGATGGTGGACAGGCTTTGAGGAGTCAGGAGGTGAGTTACTTGCTGTAAAATTGTGAACCTCTCACCTCCTCTTGTTATATTATTGATCTAGCTGGTTCGGTAACCCCTCCAAGATGTTGATAGCGGGGGTTTCACTAATGGTAATACCATTGAATGTTAAGCAGAGATGGTTAGATTCTCTCTTGTTGGAGGTGGTCATTGACTGCCACTTGTGTGGTGCAAATATTACTTGTTATCATCCCAAGGCTGAGTGTTGTCCGGACCTTCATACGTGCGGGTATGGACTGCTTCACTATCTGAAGAGTTGCGAATGGAACTGAACAATGTGCAATCATCAGTAAACGTCCCCACTTCTGACCTTAGGAGGATCATTGCTGAAGATGATTGGGTCTGGGGCACTACCCTGAGGAGCTTCTGCTGTGATGACCTGGGACTGAGATGATTGGCTTCCAACAACCACAACCATCACCTTTTGTGTTAGGTATAACTCCAGCCAGTCGAGAGTTTTCCCCCCCGATTTCCATTGACTTCAATTTTGCTAGGGCTGCTTGATGCCACACTTAGTCAGATGCTTTCTTGATATCAAGGACAGTCACATTCACCTTGCCTCGTGGGTTAATCTTATTTGTTAATATTATGTAGTTAGAGTTCAGTGGCACTGTTAGGACCTCAGTTGAGATCGTTAACTTAAAAACCAGAGATGTGAACTCGCCAGACCAATGAAGGATTGCACAAGATTTCACAGGTTAAGACTTTTGCTATAACTAAACTAAACATCAACTTTAACTACACAGTACTTAATAGGTAGCTAACACACTAAATTACAGAGAAAGATATTTCCCATTAGAGTCATAGAGTTGTACAGCATAGAAACAGACCCTTTGGCTCACCGCGTCCATGCCGACCATAATGCCTATCTATACTAATCCCACCTGCCTGCATTAATTCCATATCCCTCTATGCCTTGCTCATTCTAGTACCTGTCCAGATGCCTCTTAAATGTTGCTACTGTTCCTGCCTCCACCACCACCTCAGGCAGCTCATTCCAGATACCCACTATTGTTTGTGTGAAAAATTTACCCCTTTTATCCCCTTTAAACCTCCTCCCTCTCACCTTAAATCTATGCCCTCTAGTTTTAGTCACCCCTACCATGGGGAACAGACTCTGGCTATCTACCCTATCTATGCCTCTCATAATTTTATATATCTCTATCATGTCCCCTCTCAGCCTCCTTCGCTCCAGGGAAAATAGACCCAGCCTATCCAATCTTTCTTTATAACTCAAGTCTTCCACACCAGGCAACATCCTTGTGAATCTTTTCTGCACCCTCTCTAGCTTAATCACATCTTTCCTGTAGTGCGCGACCAGAACTGCACACAGTACTCCAAATGCGGCCTAACCAACATTATGTACAACTGTAACATGACGTCCCAACTCTTGTACTCAATGCCTCGGCCGATGAAGGCAAGCATGCCACATGCCTTCTTCACCACCCTGTCTACCTGTGTTGCAACTTTCAGGGAACTATGTGCTTGCACCCCAAGGTGTCTCTGCTCAAGAACACTCCCCAGGGCCCTGCCATTCACTGTATATGTCCCGCCCTGGTTTAACTTCCCAAAATGCATCACTTCACAATGTCTGTGTTAAATTCCATTTGCCAATCCCAGTTGATCTATATCCTGTTGTAACCTTAGACAACCTTCTTCACTGTCCACTATACCACCAATTTTGGTGTCATCTGCAAACTTACTACTCATGCCCCCATCGTTAACTTATTAATGCAGTTGAAAACTGCACACCACATTTATACGGTAGTGTTCTCATCGAATTGAGATCTTTGCAGTTAAAAGTGCAAAACTCCTCCCATCTGCAATGGGTTGGATCTCCCTGTCCTTCTCAAAACCAATGTCCTCTTCACTTACTTCTCCTGACCACATTCGATCTTGATGTCTGTTGATAAGGCAGCATCAAGTGGCCAGTAAAATTCAGCCCACAGTGTCAGCTGTGGCTCAGTCAGTTGTGCTCTCTCTTGTGTCAGAAGGCTGAGCGTTCAAATCCTCCTCCAGAGATTTATGGATGAAAATTTAGTCTGACACTTCTGTGTAGTGCTGAGGGAGTACTGTTGGAGTGTCATTTCTTGGATGAGACATTAAACAATGGCCCCTTCTGTGAGCACAGGTGGACATGAAAGGTACACTGGCACTATTTTGAAGAAGAGCGAGGGATTTTTCCCTAGTTTCCAGGCCAATATTTACCCCTTAGTCAGTATCACTTAAAAAGAGATTATCTTATTGCTGTTTTGTGGGAGCTTGCTATGTACAACCTGGCTGCTTTATTTCCTACCTTGTCGCTACTTGAGTATGTTTGATGTCCTGAAGTCATCAAAGGCACTATATAAATACAAGTCCTTTTCTTTGTTTTTTTTATAGGAGAACAGAAATAAGGACCTGAAATCTGTTCTTTAGCTAGCTTGGGAAATCTTTTTTTCCCAATGAGGGCAAACTAATTTCTTAAATGTTATTTTGAGGCTGGAATCTGAGAAAATGATGCTTTGTCGGGATCTGCCACTGTGCTAAGAATTACTTCCCTTTGGCACATTTATTGTGGCGTGGATAGGATGCTTCAGACTTTGGCTCTTATTGGGAGTGCAACGCGTCAAAGCGAGTATATAAACACTTAATATATTTCCGGTTTGTTGAAAATAGAGACATGTTGTCGAAGCTTTTCGTCTTGTGGCAGGAAAAAAGACAGAGGCGCAAGGGGAGAGCCAACTGTGCAACAGCCCCAACAAACAAATTTCTCTGCAGCACCTGTGGAAGATCCTGTCACTCCAGAATTGGCCTTTATAGCCACTCCAGGCGCTGCTTCACAAACCACTGACCACCTCCAGGCGCGTATCCATTGTCTCTCGAGATAAGGAGGCCCAAAAGAAAGAAAGAAAGAGAACCAATGTAAGGGAAAACAACAACTTACACTGCATGGAGTTATTTTCCCTTACATTGGTTATTCTTGCATATTGTCCTGATGAGTGCAAGCCGAAAAGCTTCAACAACATGTCTCTATCTTCAGCAGTTCTCAAGTTCTGTACTACCAAACAACTATATTTCAGGCTACCTTCTGATAATAAAAGCAAAAACTGCTGGAAATACTCAGCAGGTCTGGCAGCATCTACGGAGAGAGAAGCAGAGTTAACGTTTCGGGTCTGTGATGTTTCATTTTACTTTCTGATAATGCTGCATTGTTAGCTTATTACCCAAAATAATCTCCTTCAGATCAGCCCAAGACATTTAAAAGTTTGAAATTTTTTGATCTTTTTATTTAAACTCATTGAATTAATACTTGAACCTTGTATTTGGACCAAACAGAGTTCAGTTCCAATCACCTTATTCTAGTTTTAGGGAATGCTTTTGTCACATGGTGAAATAAAGAAATAGTAATTGCGACAAGATAACAGATAATGTTGAAAATGCAAGTATTCCTATTTGCATAAGAAAGGGGAAAAATGCTTTTTCAGAATTGGAGGGAAAAAGTAGGTAAATCCCTTTTTGTAGAACTGATTGAGGTTGAGTGTCAAATGTGCTAATTATGAACGCATAGAGAGACTGCACATTGAAGTAATAGCATTTTAATGAATTAAAATAAACCAGAAAAAAGTGAAAAATGGTAATGGACAAATGCCTCAAAGATTTTAAGCAAAAGTTAAGTAAAATTGTTCCAAAGTAGAAGAAAGCAAACATAAAGCGCAGCACAGTGGTTAGCACCGCAGCCTCACAGCTCCAGCGACCCGGGTTCAATTCTGTGTACTGCCTGTGTGGCGTTTGCAAGTTCTCCCTGTGACTGCGTGGGTTTTTGCCGGGTGCTCCGGTTTCCTCCCACAGCCAAAGACTTGCAGGTTGATAAGTAAATTGGCCATTATAAAAATTGCCCCTAGTATAGGTAGGTGGTAGGGGAATTGTGGGAATATAGTAGGAATATGGGATTAATGTAGGATTAGTATAAATGGGTGGCTGATGGTCGGCACAGACTCGGTGGGCCGAAGGGCCTGTTTCAGTGCTGTATCTCTAAAACAAATAAATAAAAATTGCTACATAAGAAAAGACCTTGGTCCATCTAGTTAACCATCTACCACATTGGTAGTTGCATTATACAACAATAATGGAGTTGTTGACTAATCATGGCAATTAATCTCTGTCAATTCGTCTATAACAGACCAGACATGAAGTGAGGAAGCTCCCAGTGGTGGAAAGCTTTGGGAACCAGAGTCACCTGGTTCTCCTAAGGATGTTGCACTTACCATGTGTCATAATTGCCCATATAACATATCCAAAAACGTTAACTTTGGCAGATCTATCTAATTTGCATTTGAATGAATCAACATTCTCTGCTTCCACTGTCTCCCTAGGGACCTGTTCCATAGATTTACCACTCGCTCAGTGAAATGTTTTGATTAGTTTTGAATTTACCCTGTTTGAAGTGGAATGTGAATGGGAGAAACTCGCAGTGAAATATCAAAGTTTATTGATTCATGCAGTTGGTGGCAGGATTATATTTTCTATTGCCACAGTCTTTGCAGAAATCAAGGTTAGGTTTGAAAATTAGTACTTCACTTATAATTATTTTTGCAAAAATGGTCGATCATCTTTTGTATTGCACATGGGGGAGTCAAAACCCCCATGTATTCAAGCAGGGCTAGAGAGATGGACAGAGAGGAGTAGGCAGTGTCTGGAAAGTTGATCAGTGCAGGGCCCAGGCAAGTTTCCAAAAGTGGCTGTGAAGGAGTAAGAGGGCTTTATTTAGAACTGGAGGTAGAAAAATGATTTTCAGTGATGAGCGATGTTGGAAATGCTTGTGGTGGAGGTGAAAGGAGTGGTTTCTTGCATTTCCGCTCACTGGGGGAGGGAAATGGATGCCCAGATGCTACTTTGTCAGGCTGAGGGTTAAGATTTCCTGAGATGCTGTTCAGTTTTGGGTGTGGAAGGAAAAGTGTGGTGCAGAGGTGGAGTAGGCTTTGCTATTTGTCGGAGGGGGTGATAGTACATGATGGGAGGCTAGGACGATGGCCTTAGTGGGTGGGCTCTGGTTTTTTGTGTGGTTGGCTAGTCTGTGTCACAGATGAACAATATCTGGGGAAGATTGGGAGTTTCAGTTGGTAGTTATAGTGCAAGATTCTAGGCCAAGGGATGGACTGCCAAATGCTTAGGGACTGTCACAGGCCAAAGGAACATGGGCAGAGGAAGGAGTGTAGTAAACAAGGGAGACAGCTGGAAGGCAAAGCAGGGAATCTGTCGGGCCACAAAAAAAGCTTTGTTTTACTTGTAAAATTTAAAACTTAGCTGTTTTTTTTTACCTGAACCAATGTGGTTGCTGGCTGATACCAACTCAGGCTGTTTCATAGTGACACTCGACAGCTCAAGCCTAAAACTAAATGCACCACTTTTTTGATATTAGCCTAGAATTCGCTGATAATAGCATGTAAATAATGCATGCCTTTATTAATGTGCAAATGGACCAGTAACTTTTGGCAAGGAAATGATCCCCTGCAAATCGCCGTAGATTAAAGCCAATTTACATTGCTCCACCGTTAACTTTGCACTAACAGCATCTCATTCTTCACTTATGAAAATCACACTGAAGTTAAGTGGATGCATGTTCACATTATTTGCCACAAAAGGTTAAATCTCTTGATAGCGCAAGTACCCTTTCAATGATGTGATAATTGTTACTGACTGGCAATCAACCTCTTGCACAGAAAACAATTGAGTGTGGAGTCTCAATCCTTTGAGTGAATTGTTGAAGATTTTTAAAATGCCGTATTTTAAACTAATTTTTTTCATGTCTCTTGTTTCTAGCTTAATCCAGTCTTTTCCTCTTTCTCTTTCTGTACCTGATTTGATATTGACTTCACCCAATCTAATTCACCCTCCTTCTCCATTCTTCCTCTGTTTATTTCTCAATCCTTCAATCCAATTTAAGAATGTGCAAATTGTCCAGTTCATCACCAGTAAATTGCCCCGTTGCCCACATGGCATTATCAGCTTGTGCTTCTAGTAACTTCTTTTGAGCCGAAGGGTGCTGAAACAAGTTCAGCTAATGGAGCGTGCCATGAGATTTCTTGAAAAAGTCTGCTCTTCTGTCCAGACGTGAGCTTGAGTTGCAAGGCTTACCAAGGCTTTGTGTGTTGGTGGTTTACAACTCCTGTGCTTAAAAATAAATCATATAAATTGTGATTTGCACCTGCTTCTGTAGAGCTTCGATATCAAGACCTCAGTTAGAACCCTGTGTACAATATTAGGCTCCACAAGAGAAAGAATATTGAGGCATTAGAGAGGGTACAGTGTTGATTCATTCGGTTGATGCCTGTTATGAAGGAAGATTTGAATAATTGGTAGCACAATCAACTCTGAGTCAATGTTGAGAGTTCAAGACCTGTTTCGGAACTTGAGCATAAAAATCAAGGTTGACACTCCAGTGTGGTACTGAGGGAGTATTGCACCGCTGGAGATGCCGTTTTTCGGGTGAGACATTAAACAGAGACCCTGTCTGCCCTCTCAGGTGGACATAAAAGATCTCGTAGCATTTTTTTTGATGAAGAGTAGGGGACTTCTTATCCTTGGTATCCTGACAAATTTATCCCTCAGTTAACATCACAAAAACAGATTATCTAATCATCATCACTTTGCTGCTTGTGAGAGCTTGCTGTGCACAACTTGGCTGCTGTGTTTCCTACATTACAACAGTGACTGCATTTCAAAAGTACTTCATTGATTGGAAAGCGCTTTGGGACGATCTTGTGGTTATGAAAGGTGTTATATAAACGCAAGTCAATTTTGTTGAAACAATGGAAATTATGAGGTAATACGATTGATGCATTTAACGTTATAAATGATATGCCAGAATAGATAGAAACAGACAGTTTGCAGTTTTAAAAAAAACTTTCTCCCCAGGTCATATGACAGTGATGCTCCTTCCTATTAAGAACTGTTGATTTTAGACAGGAATGTATGAAAACCATTTGGGCCAGATTTGTAAGTTCAATAGCTGGTGAACTTTGAGTTAACCTGTATGTCTGATTTTCTGCAGGAACTAGTGACCTTGTGGGCAGGTCTTGGAGTGCCAATTCATATTTTGCTGCGATATGGCTTTGTTGTTTGTCAGATCTAATTTGTAATCCATTGGTGTTTTTGTTACTGAAGTAATCGAATGGATTTGGAAGATTTAATGTTTGCTAATCATAATAGTTGAATATGTCCTTTTGTTCAGAGCAGTGTCATCAGGTTTGTTGAATCTCAGCATTTAGCTGTGAAGCCAAATAATTTTTTTTTGAAGAGATGGTTTTGGAACCTGGCAGGTGATTTAAAAAAAAAAATTCTGTGATCCAAGTAAGTTATTACTGATTCTAATTGTGGTTTTCTAACTTTGGCATTTGGAACATCTTATATATTGAGAAAGTTAAAAACTACATTTTAATTTGGGCAGTCTTAGAGTGAACAGATTGGGATGATCCAAAATTCAGAATATAAAATGCTTTGACAGATGAAAATGTTTTTGAATTAAGCTGTACGTTGACCCATGATTACAAACAATCAACATTAAATTTCAGACAATGTAGCATTGTTTTGTGAATATTGTACAGTTGGGTTGTTTGGACATCCTTTTTGGTATAGGAATGTAAGCTTGCCAGTTTGAAAATTTGCTTCGTGCGCTATTCTTTGTTTTCTAGGTTCAGGTTCAAACCCCTAAAACTGATGGAATTGAATTCTCTCATGTTGAGTGGCTTTGGACAATCTCAGCCTAGGTACTCCTACTTCAGTCCACAGTGCAAAAATGCATTTAATTTCGCAGTAATTTTACAAACCTAAAGATTTGCCAGATGTAATTTTTTTTTGTCTATGGATGTGGATCACATTGATACTGCCAATATTTTTTAACCCATCACTAGTTGTCCAGGGAAGTTAGCAAGCCTTAGTATTAGTAGAAATGCATGACCTTCTAAGTGGGCATTGAGTCAACTATGTAGTGTGGACTCTAGTCACATGTAGGTCAGACCAGTTATGTCTCTGAAGGACATTAGTAAGCTGGTTAGATTTTTGTAACAATCCTGCCCATTTCATATCACTTTTTTGGTGCTACCTCATTAATTACCAGATTGATTGAATTCAATTCTGGTGGAATTTGTACTCAACCTCTCAGTTGCTAGTCTAGTGTGATAGCTACTACATTACTGTACCCAAAATGCTATTATATTTCAGTATGTGGCTCACTGGAAAAAGTAAAGGGCACCTTATGCTGTTTTTATTCTGTTTAGATGTATTGGCTAAATGTGTAACCTTTGTTCTGGTCTTATATTTCAGTGTTGTGAAGAAGGTAGCCCAGTACATGGCTGATGTGTTGGAAGACAGCAGGGACAAAGTGCAAGAGAACCTTTTGGCCAGTGGAGGTAAATGGGGAAAATAATTGAATTGCAGCTGGTTGTACTTGGTATTTGCTGTGGTGCTTTTGTAAAAGTTGTGGGAACTGAATTTTGTCCTGTGCTTCATGCATGAGTGCATGTTTTCATAAATGAGTCTGGTGAATCAGTTTACTTGTCGTAATGGAATTAGGTGATTAGTACTCTGGTTTCAGATTCAGAAATCTGGGAACAAAGACATTAGCTTTAGTTATTTGTAGGCGGAATCCTGCTTATTTATTCTAAAATAGCCATTAACAGCATGGAGCAGACCATAACAACTAGATCAGGAAATGCTGTTAATCTTTTTGTGCACTTAGGGACCTAGGTAGGCCATTGAGCCCCTTGACCCTGTTCCGCCATTAATTTGAGATCATGGCTGAATGTACCTTAACTCCATCCATTTGCCTATATCTCTTAATGCTCTTAGCTAACAATAATCTATTGATCCCAGATTTAAAATGATAATTAAACTAGCATCTACTGTTTTTTTTTGAGACAGAATTCCACACTTCTACCACCCTTTGCGTGATGTGTTTGCTAATGTATAAAAGGCCTGGATCTGATTTTAGGTTGTGTCCCCTTGTCCTAGACTCTCCCACCAACGGTTTCTGTCTCTAACTACCCTATCGGTTCCTTTCAAAATCCTAAAAAAAACTCAATGAAATTAGGCCTTATTCCTCTATGTTCCAAGGATACAAGCCTAGCTTATCTAATTGCTGCTCATAATTTAATTTCTGGAGCTTTGGAAACATACTGGTGAATCTGTACTGCATTCCTTCCATGGTTAATATATCCTTTCTAAGGTACAAATCCCAGATTTGCCTTCAATTTCATGAGCTTTACTTTCAGCTAACGCTCATCAATGGAAGGTTATTGAATGCCTTTTGGAAGTCCAGATGAAATACATCCATCGACTCCTGTTCATTACTTAAGCAAAAAAAATTCAATTATGGGCATGACCTACCCTTTACAAATCCATGTTGGCTCTCTCTAATCAAATCAAATTTCTCCAAGCATTCAGTAACTCTGTTCTTGACTATAGATTCCAATAACTTCCCCATAGCAGATTATAGATTAACGGGTCTATAATTTCTTGGTTTCTCTTGCTTATAATTTCTTTAAAAATGCTGTTACATTTGCAATTATCCAATCTAAAGGGATGATATCTGAATCAAAATAAACAAAAAAGTTGGAGAGTAAGATGAAGCAAAACAAAGGGTGTGTATGATGGATGTCAGGTTGATGATATAAGTGAGAACCAGGTTGAATATAGAAAGTTCAGCGAGGAAGTGAAAACATAATAAAAACAGAGTATGAAAAGAGACTGGCAGTTTACATAAAAGGTTTACAGTTTACATTTGTCTTCTATAGGCATATAAATAGTAAAAGAGTAGTAAGAGGAGGGGTGGGGCTGATTAGGGATCAAAAAGGGGATCTATGCACGGAAGCAGAAGGCATGGCTGAGGTACGAAATGAGTACTTTGCATCTGTCTTTACCAAGGAAGATGATGCTACCCAAGTCATAGTCAAAAAGAAGGTAGTTGAGAGGAAGTCGTTGAGATACTGGATGGGCTAACAATTGTTAAAGAAGGTATTAGAAAGGCTTGCTGTACTTTACGCTGGCAGGTCACGAAGAACAGATGGGATGCATCCCAGGATGCTGAGCGAAGTAAGAATGGAAATTGTGGAGCTACTGGCCAAATTCTTCCAATCCTCCTTGGATACAGGGATGGTGCCAGTGGACTGGAGAATTTCAAATGTTATTGCCCTTGCTCAAAAAAGGGTGTCAGGATAAGCCCAGCAATTATAGGCCAGTCAGTTTTTCAGTAGTGGGAAAGATTTTAGAAATGATAATCCAGGACAAAATTAAGTCACTTGGACAGGTGTGGATTAATTAAGAAAAGCCAGCATGGATTTGTTAAAGACAAATTGTGTTCGAGTCTTTGTTTGAGTCTTTTGATGAGGTAACAGGGTTGATAAAGGTAATGCAGTTGGTGTGGCATATATAGACTTCTAAAAGGCTTTTGATAAAGTGCCATATAATAGGCTTGCCAATAAAGTTGAAGCCCCTGGAATAAACAGTCAGCGCATGGATTGCTGAGTGACAGGAAACAGAGTAGTGATGAACTGTTGTTTTCCAGACTAGAGTTTCCCCAGGGGTTGCTACTAGGACCGTTGCTTTTCTTGATGTATATTAATGACTTAGACTTGGGTGTGTAGTACGCAATTGTGAAATTTGCAGATGACTTGGAAGTATTGTGAACTGTGAGGTGGATAGTGATGGACTTCAAGAGGACATAGACAGGCTGATGAAATGGGTGGACATGTGGCAGATGAAATTTAATGCAGAGAAGTGTGAAGTGATAGATTTCTGGTTGGAAGAATGAGGAGAGGCAATATAAAATAAAACAATTGTAAAGGTGCAGGAGCATAGAGACTTGGTATATTTGCACAAGCCATTGAAGGTGGCAGGGCAGGTTGAAAATGTGGCTAAAAGGGAATATGGGATCCTGGGCTTTATAAATAGAGGCATAGAGTAGAAAAGCAAGGAAGTTATAATGAACCTTTTATAAAACACGGGTTCAGCCTCAACTGGAGTATTGTGTCCAATTTCGGGCACTGCACTTCAGGAATGATGTGAACACTTTAGAGAAGGTACGGAAAAGCTTCATGCCAGTGTTTCCAGGGATGAGGGACTTCAGTTACGTTGATAGACTGGAGAAGCTGGGGTTCTTCTCCTTAAAGAAGAGAGGTTGAGGGCAGAAATTATGTGTTCAAAATTCTGAGGGGTCCAGATAGAGTAGATAGAGAGAAATTGTTCACATTGATGGAAGTGTTGAGAACCGGACAGCACCGCTTTAAGGTGAATGGCAAAAGAACCAATGGCTGGATAGGAACAAAGGAGCAGGAGTAGGTCATTCAGCCCATCTAACCTGCCCCGCCATTCAATATGATCATGGTTGATCGATTTCAATGCCTTTTTCCCACATTATCCTCATATCCCTTTGTCATTTATATTTAGAAATCTGTCAATCTCTGCTTTAAACATACTCAATGACTGAGCTTCCACAACCCTCTGGGGTAGAGAACTCCAAAGATTCACAACCCTCTGAGTAAAGAAATTTTTCCTCATCTCTGTCCTCAGCGGCTTCCCTCTTATTTTGAAATTGTGTCCCCTGTTTCTAGACTCCCCAACTAGGGGAAACATCTTGGCTGCATCCCTATCTATCCCTTTAAGTATTTTGTAGGCTTCATTGAGATCACCTCTCATTCTTCGAAACTCTAGAGAGTACAGGCCCAGTTTCCCCAATTTTTCTTGATAGGACAGCCCCACCATCCTGGGAACATGTCTGCTAAACCTTTGTTGCATTCTCTCTATGGCAATAATATCCTTTCTAGGGTAAGGGGACCAAAACTGCACACAGTACTCCAGGTGCAGTCTAACCAATGTTCTATACAATTGAAGCAAGACTTTGCTACTCATGTACTCAAATCCTCTTGCCATAAAGGATAACATACACTGAGCCTTCCCAGTTGCTTGCTGCACATGCATGTTAGCTTTCAGTGACTTATTGACAAGGACACCAGGTCCCTTTGTACATCTACACTTTCTAATCTCTTACCATTTAAGAAATATTCAGCACATCTGTTCCTCTGACCAGAGTGGATAACCGCACATGTTTCCACTTTATATTCCATCTGCCATGTTCTTGCCCACTCACTAAGTCTGTCCAAATCCCATTGAAGCTGCTTTGCATCTTCCTCACAACACAATTCCCACCTAGTTTTGTGTCATCTGCGAACTTGGAAATACTACATTTGGTCCCCATGTCCAAATCATTGACATATATTGTGAGCAACTGGGGCCCAAGCACTGATCCCTGCGGTACCCCACTAGTCACAGCCTGCCAACACGAAAATGTCCCATTTATTCCTACCCTCTGCTTTCTGCCTGTTAACCAATCCGTAATCCATGCCAGTATAAGCTTTCTCGTGCAGCAAGTGGTTAGGATCTGGAATGTACTGCCTGAGCGTGTGGTGGGGGCAGATTTAATTGTGGTGTTCAAATGGGAATTGGATAAGCACCTGAAGATAAATAATTTGCAGGGCTTTGGGGTGGGTGGGGTGGAAGGGCAGGGGTTGTGGGACCAGCTGTGGCGCGGTTGCAGAGAGCAAGCATGGACATGACTGGCTGAATGGTCTCCTTTTGTGCTGTAACCATTCTCTGTTCGTATGAGAGAACTTTGCACATGCTTTAGCCATAATCTTCCAATTTCCTCACCAGCTTTCTTTAAAATCCTGAAATGAATAGCATCCTCTCCTGGGGATTTGTCAGTCTTTAGTGCCGTTATATTTTTGCTGTACTATTTCCTTGCTTATATTAACTTTGATTGAAACCTATGCAATTTGAGACCCTCTGTGCTTGGTACCTTTATGATTGGATTATGGAATCTTGTTTGTAACTCAGCAATCAGATAGTGGGTTTCATAATTTCTGATTCACAGTAAAGCTGTAAAAGTGAGTGTCTGTAGCAGACTCGCCTCTCTGTAGACTATTCACCCTGAAGAAATGAAGACTCTCACTGAAAAAGAAAAGTATTGAGTGTGTTTGCCCAGTATCTGAAGGGGTTATCTTGAGACATAGTGAGCTAGCCAACTAGGTTTCCACCCCTGTCAGATTACTGAAATGTCCCTTATCAAAGTTGCACCCTATGTGACCGTGGTAAACTAGTCTTTCCCATCCTTGTCAACCTGTCTGCTGCCTTTTATGCGGATGATCTGCTTTCCCACCCCCCCCTCCCCCAACCATTCCTGGCTTCTCCTCACCCCCCCCCTTCCTCCTCCTCATCCCCTGCAAGCTTCCTTCCCCGTAGTGGTTTTAAAATCAGGGATGCTCTAGAGGCAAGCGTTGGTGAATCCATCTGAAACTCTAGTATTTTCCTGGCTTTGGAAGGATTGTCGCAATTTTCAATTCTTGCATCAGCCTAGTCTGTTCTTGGTAACTCTCTGGTCTTAATCTCCATTGGTGTAGATCAGCTGAAAATGTTATACTGTATTGCTGTTCCATAATGTGAGTACAATACAAAAGTGGCAACTCAAATGAGTAATGTGGTATATCAGGTGCAGTGCCGTATGTCCTGACGAATGGCGGATCGTATCAGACAGCATGTCCCTTTGGCTGTTCGCAATAGGCAGGGTATTGACCGTACTCAACCAGTCCATACTTGCAAAACGCAGAACACGATGTCTGACATCAGATGTGATTCCGTGATTGGGCAGCACTTGCTGTACAATTCAGAATGTGCTAAGAATTACACTGATAACCAATTTAAGATTATCAGTCGGGCTCCCAATGTGGCTCACTTACACTTGCTGGATGCTACATATATTCATACACAGGGACCTGTCCTCTGCGGGTAAAAGGAACATGTCCAGGCATTGCGCTTTTTTTATAATTAAAAGCGTGGGGTCAATAATTCTGTGGTGCAGTCTCCATGGCAATGACTCGACCAATCAGCACAACTTTGTCATGCAGTATAAATTGTCGCTTCCTTTGAAATTTGGAATTCTTGCATCTGTTCTGATGAATGCAAGCTAAAAAGCTTCGACAGCATATCTCCTTTTTTCAGCAATACTCAATTCATTGTTGTTGAATCTGTCTTCTACAATATTTTGAAACCCATGAAAGTTAACTTGGTCAATCATGACCTAAATTCCAACAATGGGAATGTTAAAATTATTATTTAAAGCTTGCTTTTATTACTCATTCTGTTGGATTTCAAAGTACAATTGTCGGCTCTCCAAATATTGCATTAAGTACATACTAATAAAACTGGATTAAAAGTTACATTTGCAGCCATGTGAAAGCACATTGTTACGACTGACCGCTCCAGTCAAAGCCCCCAATCAAAATATGATAGTGCGTTTCTCCCACCACAGTTAATTCATTCCTGTCTCTGCACAGATCGCCTAACATATCATTTTAAACTTTCCAAATTAAAGAAAGACCTAGCCAAATAGTACCATTTATTAACCTCCGAATGAGGCTTACGAAACCAAGTGTCTTTAAATCAACAAATTAACTATTTAATTAGAAAAATGAAATTCTTGAACACTAAGATATAAACAGCATATAAAATATAAAAGATTAGAGCCCTTGCAAATTTATGCTCCTGCCGGAGGTGAAAAAACCCAAGGGTGCTTGAAGTCCTCAGCCATCCGGGGCGACAAAAGGTTCTTTAACAGTAGAACAGTCCGTAGTCTCATTCCAGCAGTAATTGATGCTTTCCTTCTCCAGCGAAGATGACTGCAGTAGATCAACAACTCGCAACCACTTTCAATGGAATCAATGTGGCTTTAAAATTTTTTTGAGGGATAAAATATTGTCACAGTTTAACTTCCCTTCCTTCAGTTTAAATTGTCAGACATCTCTGTTTTGGCTTGACTTTTTTTAGAATTTTGAGAGAGAATAATAAGTAGACTAAATTATCTTCCTTGAGTTGAAATGGTCTGAGAACTCTTCTTTCAGGTCTCCGAATGGCAGTATCCAAGGCAACGAGAATGCACTTTCTCTAACTCCTGAGGCCAGTTTGTTCTTAAAGCAATACAGATTCTTTGCTATCTTAAAGTCACACCACATATTTCCCAGAGAGGAAAAAAAGACGGGATCATGACAACTTGAAAAGTTAGATAATAGTTTGGCCTGTATCTTTATGCTAGTTTGAACACCACTGGGTGTTCTGTTGTGTATTTCCATGTAACCAAAACTGACATATTATTCATGCCAGCCTTGTGCATGACAGAGTACTTCCTCTGCCGACAGAACAAAGATAGCTGAGCAACAGATATGATTTTCACCTTTTGAGCATGTCTGTCCTATGTATTAGGTCTTTGAAAAAGTTATGTAATCCTACTCTGAAGCACTCCTTTGGAATCTGATGGCTGTTCAGCGACAAGTTGCCTTTTTTAAAGGACTAGTTTTATGAGTGCTCCTTTTTTTTGTTAAATTATGAGGATTTGTGTTTTAAAACTGAAAAAAAGATTCCATAGACGCTGGAATTTTTTAAAAACAGGTCATCAGAAGGTCTTTTCGACTGGGCTCGTAAAGAATAGTTACTGGAAGGCACCTGTTTTCAGATAATTACCCAGCAGGGGGCTTTTTTTGACTTGGGGAAAATGTTTAAATGAGAAGTGACAAGTCAAGATTTATAAGGGTCAGGAGGCTTGACTCCTGAAATGTTTTTGGTTTCGCTTTGGACAGGCAGTTGGGGTATGGATAGAGTTTTGAAAAGGAGTTAAAGAATCAACCTGCCAAGGACAAACCCCAACTCAACCTTTTCCAACTCTTTGAAAACCCTGCCAGTTTTTCCATCTCTTTGAGAAGCTCTTAGAAGCAAGTGTAAGAAATAGAGAAATTGATGCTGCATTCCTTCTGCAAGGCCTGCCTGAAACTCCTGTTGCTGCATTTCTCCTGGAAAGACTGCCCAAACTAATCTTCAACATCGCTTGAAAAGAACGCTTCTAGGAAGATCCCAGCGACAGCTGTCTACGCATATTTGGGACGACAAACCCAAAAAAAGGACCGTTGACATCTTTCCATATCTTCGCTTTTTTCTTCAAGAATGAGCAAATATTTGGCCAATGTATTCTTTTTTTTGGTAATAGAGCTCTAAAAGAATATCTCTTTATTTTTTGGTTAACTGATATATGTCTGTGTGTGTGGGGCTAAGGTAAAACGGGAACTTTCATATTTCAATCTGTTAATGCTTTGCTTTGTGACTGGTTAAGACTTGTTTTATAATAAACAGATAATTTTGTTGTTTACTAAAGAAACCTGGTTGGTGCATTTTATTCTGGGATAAAAATGGAGTCTATGCTTGACTGTATCGGTAACCGGGAAAATATTTAAATATATGTTGTGACCTGTGGAGAAGTGGAACTGGAAGAACAGTGCACTCCTCCCGACTCGGTTGTAACACTAGCTTGTTGGTCTTGCTGTTGCTGTTTAGAATTAAGGCTGTGAAATTAATTTGGAACCTGAGAAAGAAGATTGGCTTCATTCATTGGTTTCCGCCTCTAATGTTCTTTCCCTCCAGAAATCCTATAAAGTTTGATATGTGTTTCAAAGATTAAAGAACTCTAACCTCATTGCATTTCCGTTCAGACAATGCTATCAGATATGTACCTCGAGCAGTGTTAATTCAACTTCCCCAATATCAACTGGGATAGTCTTAGTGCAAAAGGCTGAAAGGGGGCGGAATTCTTAAAGTTGCTTACAGGAGAACTTTTTGAGCTAGCACGTAGAAAGTCCTACAAGAGATGGGGCGGTACTGGACCTAATCTTTGGGAATGAAACAGGACAAGTGGTGGAAGTGTCAGTGGGGGAGAGTTTCGGGGATAGTGACCATAACTCTAAGATTTAAGGTATTTATGGAAAAGGGCAAAGAAGGACTGCAAATAAAGGTACTGAATTGGGGGAAGGCCGATTTCAATATGATACAACAGGATCTGGCCAAAGTGGACTGGGAGCAGCTGCTTGTAGGAAAGTCTACATCAGACCAGTGGGAGTCATTCAAAAAGGAAATAGTGTGTGTTCAGGGCCAACATGTTCCCATAAAGTTGAAGGGTAAGACCAACAAGTCCAGGGAACCCTGGATGTCAAGGGATATAGAGGATTGGATTAGGGGGAAAAAAAAGGAGGCTTATGGCAGATTCAGAGTGCTGCAAACAGTGGAGGCCTTAGAGGAGTATAGAAAATGTTGGGGGGAGGGGGTACTTAAAGTAGTTAGAAGAGGGGACATGAAAAAACACTGGCGGGCAAGATAAAGGAAAATTCCAAGGCTTTTTATAAATATATTAAGGCAAGAGGATAACCAGGGAAAGAGCAGTGCCCACCAGAGTGGCAGTCTGTGTGTGGAGCTGGAGGACATAGGTGAGGTTTTAAATGATTACTTTTCATCTGTGTTCACTATGGAGAAGGACGATGTAGGTGTTAAGATCATGGAGTGGGATTGTGATATACTTGAACAAATTAGCATTGAAAGGGAGGAGGTATTAGCGGTTTTAGAGGGCTTAAAAATGGATAATTCCCCAGGCCCAGATGAGATGTATCCCAGGCTGTTATGTGAGGCAAGGGAGGAGATCGCAGGGGCTCTGACCATAGGAGAGGTACCAGAGGACTGGAGGACAGTGAATGTGGTACCATTATTCAAGAAGGGTAGCGGGGATAAACCAGGTAATTACAGGCCAGTGAGTCCTAACATCAGTGGAAAAAATTCTGAGGGACAGGATTAATCTCCACTTGGAGAGGCAGGGATTAATCAGGGATAGTCAGCATGGCTTTGTCAGGGGGAGATCGTGTCTCACTAACTTGATTGAATTTTTTGAGGAGGTGACTCGGTGTGTAGATGAGGGTAAGGCAGTTGATGTAGTCTACATGGACTTCAGTAAGGTTTTTGATAATCTCTCGCATGGGAGATTGGTTAAGAAGGTAAGAGCCCTGGAATCCAGGGCAATTTGGCAAATTGGATCCAAAATTGGCTTAGTGGCAGGAGGCAGAGGGTAATGGTCGAGGGTTGTTTTTGCGAGTGGAAGCCTGTGACCAGTGGTGTACCGCAGGGATCGGTGCTGGGACCCTTGCTGTTTGTAGCATACATCAATGATTTAGACGTGAATATAGGAGGTATGATCGGTAAGTTCGCAGATGACGTGAAAATTGGTGTCATAAATAATGAGGAGGGAAGCCTTAGATTATAGAATGCTGTAGGTGGGCTGGTAAGATGGGCAGAGCAGTGGCAAATGGAATTTAATCCTGAGAAGTGTGAGGTGATGCATTTTGGGAGGTCTAACAAGGCAAGGAATATACAATGGATGGTAGGACCCCAGGAAGCACAGAGGGTCAGAGGGACCTTGGTGTACCTGTCCAAAGATCACTGAAGGCAGCAGCACAGGTAGATAAGGTGGACAGGAAGGCATATGGGATACTTGTCTTTATTAGCCGAGGCATAGAATATAAGAGCAGGGAGGTTATGGTGGAGCTGTATAAAATGCTAGTTAGGCCACAGCTGGAGTACTGTGTACAGTTCTGGTCGCCACACTATAGGACGGATGTGATTGCACTGGAGAGGGTGCAGAGGAGATTCACCAGGATGTTGCCCAGGCTGCAGCATTTCAGCTATGAAGAGAGACTGGATAGGCTAGGGTTGTTTTCCTTCGAGGAGGGACCTGAATGAGGTATACAAAATTATGAGGGGCATTGATAGGATAGATAGGAAGAAACTTTTTCCCTTAGCGGAGTTATAACTAAGAGGCATAGGTTTAAGGTAAGGGGCAGAAGGTTGAGAGGGGATTTGAGGAAAATGTTTTCACCCAGAGGGTGGTTGTAATCTGGAACGCACTGCCTGAAGAGGTGGTAGAGGCAGGAACCCTCACAACATTTAAGTATTTAGATGAGGACTTGAAACACCATAGCATACAAGGCTACGGGCCAAGTGCTGGAAAATGGGATTGGAATAGATAGGTGCTTGATGGCCGGCACAGAACAGACACGATGAGCCGAAGGGCCTATTTCTGTGCTGTATAACTCTATGACTCTATGCAATGAAAAGATACTTCTACCACTTTGTAGCAAAACATTACCTTAAGCACTGGTGAGAGTCATACCTAGCACAAAGGAAAATGGGTGTAGTTGTTGGAGGCTAGTCATTCTCAGCCTCGGCATTGCTGCAGGAGTTCCTCAGGATAGTGTCTAGGCCCAACCATCTTTAGCTACTTCATCAGTGACCTTTTCCTGCAACATGAGGTCAGAGGTGGGAATGTTTGCTGTGGCTGGCACCGTGCTCAGTACCATTTGCAACTCCTCAGATACTGAAGTGGTCCATGCCTGCATGCAGCAAGACCTGGGCAACATTCAGCCTTGGGCTGGTAAGTGGCAAGAAATATTAGTGCCAGGCAATGACTATCTCCAAAAGGAGAGAATCTAACCCTATCTATCCTTGACATTCAATGGCATTACCATCACTGAATCCCCCACCATCCACAGGCCAGGTGTTAGCATTAACCAGAAACTTAACTGGACCAGCCATATAAATACTACGGCTACATGAGTAGGTTAGAGTTAGGGAATTCTGCAGCTAGTAGCTTACCTCCTGACTCCCAAAGCCTGTCCACCATCGACAAGGTACAAGTCAGGAATGTGATGGAATATTTGATGGAATATTTTCCACTTGCCTGGATGAATGCAACTCCAACAACACTCGGGGCTCAACACCATCTAAATGAAAGCTACCTGCTTGATCAGCACCCTATCCACTATGTTAAATATTCCCACCCCGCCACCACTGTCACAAAGTGACTGCAGTGCATTCCAAGATGCATTGCAGCAAATTGCCAAAGCTCCTTTGACAACACCTTCCAAACTCTCAACCTCTGCCACCTAGAAGGACAAGGGCAGCAGTTGCATGGAAGCATCAACACAGAACAAAGAACAGCACAGGAACAGGCCATTCGGCCCTCCAAGCCTGCGCCAATCTTGATGCCTGTCTAAACTAAAGCCTTCTGCACTTCCGGGGACTGTATCCTTCTATTCCCATCCTATTCATGTATTTGTCAAGACGCCTGTTAAACGTCGCTATCGTACCTGCTTCCCCACCTCCCCCGGCAGCAAGTTCCAGGCACTCACCACCCTCTGTGTAAAGAACTTACCTCGCACATCCCCTCTAAACTTTGCCCCTCGCACCTTAAACCTATGTCCCCTAGGAACTGACTCTTGCACCCTCGGAAAAAGCTTCTGACTATCCACTCTGTCCATGCCACTCATAACTTTGTAAACCTCGATCAAGTTGCCCCTTCCACCTGCATCCTTCCAGTGAAAACAATCCGAGTTTATCCAACCTCTCCTCATAGCTATTGCCCTCCAGACCAGGCAACATCCTGGTAAACCTCTTCTGTACCCTCTCCAAAGCCTCCACGTCCTTCTGGTAGTGTGGCGACCAGAATTGCACGCACTATTCTAAGTGTGGCCTAACAAAGGTTCTGTACAGCTGCAGCATGACTTGCCAATTTTTATACTCTATGCCCCGACTGATGAAGGCAAGCATGCCGTATGCCTTCTTGATTATCTTATCCACCTGCGTTGCCACTTTCAGTGACCTGTGGACCTGTACGCCCAGATCTCTCTGCCTGTCAATACTGCTAAGGGTTCTGCCATTTACTGTATACTTCCCACCTGTATTAGATCTTCCAAAATGCATTACCTCACATTTGTCCGGATTAAACTCCATCTGCCATTTCTCCGCCCAAGTCTCCAACCGATCTATATCTTGCTGTATCCTCTGATAATCCTCATCACTGTCCGCAATTCCACCAACCTTTGTGTTGTCCGCAAACTTACTAATCAGACCAGCTACATTTTCCTCCAAATCATTTATAAATACTACAAACAGCAAAGGTCCCAGCACTGATCCCTGCGGAACACCACTAGTCACAGCCGTCCATTCAGAAAAGCACCCTTCCACTGCTACCTTCTGTCTTCTATGACCGAGCCAGTTCTGTATCCATCTTGCTCGCCCATCTCTGATCCCGTGTGACTTCGTCTTTTGTACCAGTCTGCCATGAGGGACCTTGTCAAAGGCTTTACTGAAGTCCATATAGACAACATCCACGGCCCTTCCTTCATCAATCATCTTCGTCACTTTCTCAAAAAACTCAATCAAGTTAGTGAGACACGACCTCCCCTTCACAAAACCATGCTGCCTCTCGCTAATAAGTTCATTTGTTTCCAAATGGGAGTAAATCCTGTCCCGAAGAATCCTCTCTAATAATTTCCCTACCACTGACGTAAGGTTCACTGGCCTATAATTTCCTGGATTATCTTTGCTACCCTTCTTAAACAAAGGAACAACATTGGCTATTCTCCAGTCCTCTGGAACCTCACCTGTAGCCAATGAGGATGCAAAGATTTCTGTCAAGGGCCCCAGCAATTTCGTCCCTTGCTTCCCTCAGTATTCTGGGGTAGATCCCATCAGGCCCTGGGGACTTATCTACCTTAATGCTTTGCAAGATGCCCAACACCTGCTCCTTTTTGATAATGACATGATCCGGACTATCTACACTCCCTTCCCGAGGCTCATCATCCACAAAGTCCTTCTCTTTGGTGAATACTGATGCAAAGTACTCATTTAGTACCTCGCCAATTTCCTCTGGCTCCACACATAGATTCCCTCCTCTGTCCTTGAGAGGGCCAACCCTTTCCCTGGTTACCCTCTTGCTCTTTATATACGTATAAAAAGCCTTGAGGATTCTCCTTAATCCTGTTTGTCAATAACTTTTCATGACCCCTTTTAACCCTCCTGACTCCTTGCTTAAGTTCCTTCCTACTTTCTTTATATTCCTCAAGGGCTTAGTCTGTTCCCAGCCTTCTAGCCCTTACGAATGCTTCCTTTTCTTTTTGACTAGGCACACAATATTCCTTGTTATCCAAGGTTCCCGAAACTTACCAAAGTTATCCTACTTCCTCACAGGAACATGCAGGTCCTGGATTCCAATCAACTGGCGTTTGAAAGACTCCCAAATGTCAGGTGTTGATTTACCCTCAAACAGCCGCCCCCAATCTAAATTCTTCAGTTCCTGCCTAATATTGTTATAATTAGCCTTCCCCCAAATTAGCAGCTTCACCCGAGGACTACCCTTATCCACAAGTACCTTAAAACTTACGGAATTATGGTCACTGTTCCCGAAATGCTCCCCTACTGAGACTTCGACCACCTGGCCGGGCTCATTCCCCAATACCAGGTCCATTACGGCCCCTTCCCTAGTTGGACTATCTACATATTGTTTCAAGAAGCTCTCCTGGATGCTCCTTACAAATTCTGCCCCATCCAAGCCCCTAGCACTAAGTGAGTCCCAGTCAACATAGGGGAAGTTAAAATCACCCACCACTACCACCCTGTTACCTTTACATCTTTCCAAAATCTGTCTACGTATCTGCTCCTCTGCCTCCCGCTGGCTGTTAGGAGGCCTGTAGTAAAGCCCCAACATCGTGACTGCACCCTTCCTATTCCTGAGCTCCACCCATATTGCATCGCTGCATGACCCCTCCGAGGTGTCCTCCCGCAGTACAGCTGTGATATTCTACTTAACCAGTAATGCAACTCCCCCACCCCTTTTACATCCCCTCTATCCCGCCTGAAGCTTCTAAATCCCGGAACATTTAGCTGCCAATCCTGTCCTTCCCTCAACCAAGTCTCTGTAATAGCAACAACATCATAGTTCCAAGTACTAATCCAAGCTCTAAGTTCATCTACCTTACCTGTTATACTTCGCGCAATGAAACAAATGCACTTCAGACCACCAGTCCTGTTGTGCTCAGCAACATCTCCCTGCCTGCTCTTCCGCTTAGTCTTACTGGCCTTATTTACTAGTTCCCCCTCAGTTATTTCACCTGTTGCCCGACTGCTCTGGTTCCCACCCCCCTGCCACACTAGTTTAAACCACCCCGAGTGATGCTAGCAAACCTCGCTGCCAGGATATTTATGCCTCTCCAGTTTAGATGCAACCCATCCTTGTACAGGTCCCACATGTCCCTGAAGAAATCCCAATGATTCAGATATCTGAAACCCTCCCTCCTACACCAGCTGTTCAGCCACATGTTTAGCTGCACTATCTTCCTATTTCTAGCCTCACTGGCACGTGGCACAGGGAGTAATCCGGAGATTGCAACCCTAGAGTTCCTGTCTTTTAACTTTTACCTAACTCCCTAAACTCTCCCTGCAGGACCTCGTCATTCTTCCTGCCTGTGTCGTTGGTACCGATGTGTACCACAATCTCTGGCTGTTCACCCTCCCCCTTCAGAATGCCCCCTGTCTGTTCATAGACATCCTTGACCCTGGCACCAGGGAGGCAACATACCATCCTGGAGTCTCTTTCACGTCCACAGAAGCGCCTATCTGTGCTCCTGACTGTAGAAGACCTGCAAGTTCCTTTCACAAGTCAGCACCATCCTGACTTGAACTATATGTCCATTCCTTCACTGACGCTGGGTCAGAAACCTGGAACTTGCTCTCCGACAGCACTGTGGGTGCACGTACAGCACATGGACTGCAGCAATTCAAGAAAGCAGCTCACCACCACCTCCTCAAGTGCAGTTCTGGATAGGCAATAAATGCTGGCCTCATCAGCGACGCTCATATACTAAGAATGAATAATAAAAAGCTGAGATGCACAATTTCCTTAAGGTATGATGTTGATTGTGAGGTTATTATTGACTCATTCACAATCCTTTTTTCTAAATTAAATTTAATTGTATGAAGTTTTAAGTGTCTGATTCTTTTGGCGGGGCAGTGTTTTGGGGCACCAGAGTGCAATGGGCACCTGTTAAGTTCCCGATTCCAGCTGCGTTTTCATGTATGGCGACAGTTATTGGCCTGCATGAATTGGGCAGAGAAGTAGCTGAGTTGCTGTGAACCAAGTTTATATATGTAGATGTCAGTTGCAGTGCCCTTGCCACCTTGCTTCCATCAACTGTGGAGGGGTTTTTAGTGAGTTTTGTTTTGTTAGTGTATGATGTAATGTGTATGAATTTCCTAGGGACAGCAATTTTGATATTTTTCCATTTAACTAGTTTCTGTCCATTTTGATCAATTTTCTCTGCCAGACTGAAAACTAGTGACTATCATTCTCTATCTTATGTACTTTCAGTAGGCAAACTTTAATCGATAGGTTTGATTTTAGTTACATTTCAGATTTGTAGATGAGATTAATATTTAATATAATGCTCTCTATATAATCTACTTGGTATGAAACTGGACTTGGGAAGTAGTTATGGGAATCTTGAAACCAAAAACATTGTGTAATATTTGTTGAAATGCGTGACACATTTTAACATCAATTTAAGTTATAATTGTCAAGATTTTAGGCCTTTTTGACCGTTGCATGTATATATCTATTTCAGTAAGATGAAGTGCAGCTCTTTTTAAAAAAAAATAATAAACCTGAATTGGAGAGCAAACTCTTTTGGGTGCTATTTGACCTGTGCATTTCCAGTATTTTTTCTATCATATATCTCTGGTATTTTTAATTCTCATATCCAGGTTTCACCAGCATTTAACACATTTCATAATTTTCAGGAGAGTCCAATGCTGCAATCCCATATTCTGCAGTGGTTATTGTCCTGAAATCTTGTTAGATCTCTTCAAATATGAGGTCAGTTTCCACACATATGCTGATGACACCCAGCTTTACCTCACCACTGTCTCCAAATTGTCAGACTGCTTGTCCGACATCCAGTACTGGATGAGCAGATATTGTGAAGACTGTAGCCATTGTGTTTGGTCCCCACCACAAACTCTGCTCACTCGCCACTGACTCCATCCCTCTCCCTGGAAACTATCAAGAGGCTGAACCAGACTGTTTGCAACATCAGTGTCATATTTGGTTCTGAGATGAGTTTTCAACCACATATCTGTGCCATCACTGAGGCCGTTTATCTCCTCCCCTGTAATATTGCTCGATTCAGCCCCAGCTCATCTGCTACTGAAACCCTGACCCATGCTTTTATTCCCTTCAGACTTGACGATTCCAATGTGCTCCCAGCCACCCACCCATGTTCGAACCTCTGTAAACTTGAAGTCATCCAAAACTTTGCCTATGTCCTAACTTGCACCAAGTCCCATTCACTTATCACCCATGTGCTCCCTAACCTACAGTGGCTCCACGCCAAGCAGTGTCTCAATTTTAAAATTCTCATCCTTGTTTTCAAACCCCTCCATGACTTTGTCTCACGCTATTTCTGTAGTCTCCTTCAACCCCACAACCTTCGGATATTTGCACTCCTTTAATTCTAGCCTCTTGACCATTCCTAGTTTTAATTGCTGCACCATTATGCCATGCCTTCAGCTGCATAGACCCTAACCTCTAGGATTCATTCCCTAAACCTTTCCACCTCACTTTCCTCCTTTTAAGAAGTTCCTTAAAACCTACCACTTTGACTAAGCCTTTGGTCATCTGCCTTATTATCTCCTTATATGGCTTGGTGTCATATTTCATATATTGATGCCTCTGTGAAGCATCTTGGGACGTTTTATTACGTTAGAGGTGTTATATGAATACACGCTGTTATTGAATAGCTCAAATTGTTGCAACTTGAGTTGTACAATTGCAATTAATCCTTCAGTTCGAAGAAAAAACAAGTCATTTCCCTGTATCTCAAACACAGCCTACAGGAATAATTCGTTTTCATATTGCAGCTTTAATTTTTGTTGAAAAAGTCAATGCCCTTCTTTAGGATTGAAGCTTGTAGTTATGAATTTTATGGATCCCTTGCTTTTAATAGTCCCAGCATTGATTTTGTTATTTCTGCAAAATGAACTAGAAAATGACCGCAATTTGTTTAAATCCAAAGTTAATGACAAATGTCATGCCGATGTGCTATGTTGAATTTTTTTTTTAACCCACCGGCTGGAGACTTGAATTTATTTTTGAAGAAATTTAAAAAGGAACAGATAAAAGGTGATTTTGCTAGCAGCTTAAGATGGCCACCTAATTTGCAACACAGTATCCTACATTCCAAGACCTGCGAGGTGGAGACGAAGTGTCTGCCCTGTCCTAGCAAGAACCAAGACCTAGGATAGTTAAGGGAATTGCCTGTTCCCATTAGTAAAGCGTCAAGACTATCACTTGAACAATTGGACCCTGGTTGTGAGAAGGGAATCGCCAAACTTGGGCTGTTTTAGTTGCAAGAAGAAATACACTGCTAACTACCATGCTTGAATTAGTGGGTGACTGTCATGTGACAAGCCCCCCCAAATCTGTGTTTTAAGCTGGTGTTTCTCTGCAGCAGACTGATAAGCATCTAGTCTCTGACAAGGGCAAACCCAAGTGGTGGTCCCTCCATTCTCTCTCCCCACACATTCCAACTTGCAATCTTCGAACCCTGCCTGCAGACTGTGACCACCTCTACATACCCCAGCTGCAAACAGAGACCCCTTGAAGGAAATCATCTGCATCGCTGTTTCCAAGATACCCACCGAATTGACCATCTATCTCTTCAAACCAGAAGCCTCAGGACCACCTGATTCAATTGGAAGCCAGCCGAATTAATAAACTCCATCGACTATTCTTTTTTGTTCTATGGGCTAACTCGATCAATCGACCCACCCTCACTCTGTAACCTATTTGTGTATGTGTGTATTTGTGTGAGAAAAAGTTGGAGCGTAGTTTATTATTTTACTTAGATCGGTTTAAGTATAATAAAGCTAACTTGTTTCTTTGTTAAATGCAAGAAAATCTGTCCGATTGGGTTCTTTTTATGATCATAGCACATAAATAATCACTCACTCACTGGATTGTCAAGTACATTCACTTTAACAAAAAAAGAAATAATCCCTGTTGCGGTCAAACAAGGGGAGGGACAAGAGGGGAGCCATTCGACCCCCTCCTCACCTGATTGTAATGCACATAAACTTCTCAACTTGCTACAGAATAGATCATTGCATCCTTTTCTATTAGAGAGCAAATTTATCAATTCCATTTAAAACTACAACGATTTTCTTAACGTTTTGTCTTTTCTTAACTTTTAACCTTGAATTTGTTTCAAATGTGTCTATGTCCTCTTATGACCTCCACTTTTTTCTGGTTTGATTTTAGACGATTATAATCCTGGTTGTTGGAATCTGATCTACAGTGTTTCTTGGTGTCTTTCTGTCCTTGATCCACTTTTTTCTGTGCTATTCATAAATGATTACCTTAATGTTTGTTTCAAAGCTGAAGTCTTAAGGTAGACAGATCCATTTTACTATTGCCTGTTTTTTGTTTGACTTTCATGCATGTAATAACCTATGTTTCTAGCTTATTGCCCTTGTGGCAGAAAAATAAGCTACAGGTGTGTTTAGTTATTGTGGTTGGTCAGGAATTTTTTTTTTGTAGGAGCAGCATGCTCATTGATGGAATTATTGTGCACTTTTGAGAATTTGACTCTGGTTTAAAGCTTAGTTTGGTTATTTTGACCTTGCTAATTTGTTTCATAATAGGAAGTGAAGGCCCAGAAACCAGCGTTCAACCTTGCTGCCATAAGTTTTTTAACTTGCATTTGCTGAATCACTGCTTGCTTAACCCAGATCTGTCTCAGTGTCAACAGATTAATAGACTTGTGCATTCATCCAGCGTGGGCCTCCTTTTTAAGAAAAAATCTATTTGTGTTTGCATGTGCAAATTGATGCACTCATGCTGAATGTTTAGAAATAAGGTTGTGAAGTGCCTGCTTAGAGCCAGCTGTGTAAGTGGGTCAATCTGACCACAGCGATTTGAATGCTGTCCCCTGATGATGAGACTAGATCTCACCAGAAGAGCTCAAGATGATTAGGTAACAAAGCTTCTGTAATCTTGAGCTTATTTGTATTACTAATAACCAATGTGAAATGTTCTATGTAGTAAAGGCTTGCTCGGGTATAAAACTGAAACCCGATCTGGGCCAGAGTCCTTTAATTTTTTTCGCACTTGACCCGACACAAATAGCACAATAAATTTAATGATATCAAACATGTTATTATGCTCTTGCCTTGTCCAAATGGTGATACTTGTGATCCTGTTCTTCCGTTCTGGCATTTGGCTATTTCTTCAGATGGAGCTGTGGGGAATCATGGATGAGCCTGATTCCGTGAGTTCTCAGAGGCAGCACTGTCTAGCCCAACCCGACTCGACCCGAGCTCGAATGCTGGGCTTGGAATATAGACCCGATGCGATTCGAACTCGATACATAGTCGGGTCTAACCGTGTCTGGGTAACCAGGCTTTGCTATGTAGTTGTAGTGTTGGAGTAATGCTGAAATATGACTACAAGGTAAACCATTGCCTTGGTGAGACTACATCTGGAATAGTGTGCGCAGTTTTGGCTTCTTTATCTGAGGAAGGATGTTCTTGCCATGGAGTGAGTGCAAAGAAGATTTACTAGGCTGATTCCTGGGATGGCAGGATTGATGTATGAGGAGAGATTGGGTCGACTAGGCCTATATTCACTAGAGTTTAGCAGAATGAGTGGGCGGCACAGTGGCGCAGTGGTTAGCACCGCAGCCTCACAGCTCCAGCGACCCGGGTTCAATTCTGGGTACTGCCTGTGTGGAGTTTGCAAGTTCTCCCTGTGTCTGCGTGGGTTTCTTCCGGGTGCTCCGGTTTCCTCCCACAGCCAAAAGACTTGCAGGTTGATAGGTGAATTGGCCATTATAAATTGCCACTAGTATAGGTAGGTGGTAGGGGAATATAGGGACAGGTGAGGATGTGGTAGGAATATGTGATTAGTGTTGGATTAGTATAAATGGGTGGTTAATGGTCGGCACAGACTCGGTGGGCCGAAGGGCCTGTTTCAGTGCTGTATCTCTAAATCTAAATCTAAAAAATCTCATAGAAACCTGTAAAATTCTAACAGGACTAGACAGGCTAGATGCAGAGAGGATGTTGCCGATGGCTGGTGAGTCCAGAACCAGGCGTCACAGTCTCAGGATACGGGGTATGCCATTTAGAACCGAGATGAGAAATTTCTTCACTCAGAGGGCGGTGAACCTGTGGAATCCTCAACCGCAGAAGGCAGTGGAGGCCAAGTCATTAAATATGTTCAAGAAGGAGGTAGATATATTAATGGCAAAGGGATCAAGGGTTATGGGGAGAAAGCGGGAACAGGGTACAGAATTAGATGATCAGCCATGATCTTTTTTGAATGGTGGAGCAGGCCCGAAGGGCCAAATGGCCTACAACTCCTATTTTCTATGTTTCAATGGCAGAGAAATGATCCAATTTTCAACTACTTACGCAGCCACATACCTGATAACTCTGTTACTTGTTACTGAAGGCACGTCATTTTATGATAAACCAGCCTTTGCTTTTTCTGCTGCCAACTTGTATTAAACAATCTTAGCATCTCTACTGTCTTTGGTCCCACAGCAATCTCCATTGCCCTCTCTGGTTGCAGTCTCAGACTGAACCAGATTGTTTCCAGTGTCTATGTTCTATTTGACCACGAGCTGAGCTAACTTCATATGCTCTATTTATTTATTTAGAGATACAGCACTGAAACAGGCCCTTCGGCCCACCGAGTCTGTGCCGACCATCAACCACCCATTTATACTAATCCTACACTAATTCCATATTCCTACCACATCCCCACCTGTCCCTATATTTCCCTACCACCTACCTATACTAGGGGAAATTTATAATGGCCAATTCACCTATCAACCTGCAAGTCTTTGGCATGTGGGAGGAAACCGGAGCACCTGGAGGAAACCCACGCAGACACAGGGAGAACTTGCAAACTCCACACAGGCAGTACCCAGAATTGAACCCGGGTCGCTGGAGCTGTGAGGCTGCGGTGCTAACCACTGCGCCACTGTGCCGCCCTCTAAATCACAAAGACTACCTAGTTCAATCTTTGTAAAATTGACCTCTGCATCAGTCCATCTGCTGCTGAAAACCTACTTGTCAACTATTCCAACATTCTCCTGGCTGACCTGCCATTCTCCACTCTCTAAATTTCATCTCATTAAAACACTCCTCGTATCCTGAACTGTACTAGGTCCCCACTCACCTATTACCCATGTCCTTGCTAATCTACATTGGCTCTCTAGCCTCCTGATGCCTCTAATTTAAAATTCTCATTCTCGTGTTTAAATCCCTTCATGGGATTGCCCAACTGTACCCTCTTCCAGCCCTACAAACCCCTCCCCTAAAGTCTTCCTCTGACTGGCCTTGTGTGTACTTCCCACTCCCTTTGCCCAGCATTGGCATCTGTGCTTTCAGCCAGCTAGGCCCAACACGCTCAAATTCCCTCCCATAAATCGTCCTGCACCTTAAAATTTAATTTCAAGTAATGTGATTGAGCACAAGAAACATAGAAAGATTTATGCACAGAAAGAAACCATTCGGTCCATTGTGTCTGTGCCAACTGAAAGAAATATGCAGTCTAATTCCACCTTCCAGCTCTTGGTTCTTAACTTTTAGGCCACGGCACCTCATGTGCATATCCATGTGTTTTTTTTAGTATAATGAGGGTTTATGCTCTAACACACTTTCAGGCAGTGAGTTCCAGGTCCCCACCAACCTCCTGGGTGAAAAAGTTATTTCTCAATTCTCCTCTAATCCTTCCAGCAGTTACTTTAAATCTATGCCGTCTGGTTATTGACCTCTCTGCTAATGGAAATCGGTCCTTCCTAGCCATTTTGTTTCATTCCTTCATAGTTATATACTCCTCAATTAAATCTCCCCTCAGCCTCCTCTGTTCCAAAGAAAACAAACCCAGCCTATCCAATCTTCCTCATACTTAAAGTTCTCCTTTCCTGGCAACATCCGTGTAAATCTCTTCTGTACCCTCTCTCGTGTGATTGCATCCTTCCTGTAATACTGTGATGAGAACTTTACGTAGTACTCCAGCTGCAGTTTTTATACAGTTCCAACATTACCTCCTGGCTCTTGTACTCTAGCCCTTGGCCAGTGATCACCTTATCTACCTATCCTGCTACCTTTTGGGGATCTGTAGACAAATACTCCAAGATGCCTTTGTTCCTCTACTTTTTAGAGTCCTCCCATTTATTGTGTATTCCATTGCTTGTTTGCCCTCCCTAAATGCATTACCTGACACTTCTCTGAATGGATTTCCATTTACCATTTTTCTGCCCACCTGACCAGTCTATTGATGATTTCCTGCAGCCGAGAGCTTTCTTCCTCACCATCAATTACATGGCCAATTTTGCTGTGATGCTCTGTTTATTCAGTTTGCTGCCTACTGAACAAAACTTTTGAAAATCAGTTAAAACTGGCATTAGGAACAGCGCACAAATGGACTTGCTTCAAGATTGTACCATATCTATTCAGGTGATACTGAGGCTTACTCTTGAGGCTTTTGATATTATTTGATTCCTTTTATAAGCTAATGTGCTGTAACATGTTCCGGTGCATGTACTATCTTTATGCTAGTTTAATGGTATTATGTAATATTTCTTTACACCTCATTCATTATTTTTGGATTCTTTTGCTTTTTTTTTAAACCAATTTTATTCCTTTTCTGAAGGCATTGATGCCTTGTGGCATGGTTCCCATGGGTACCCTAAATAACGCGAACCTCAATATTGCGTTTCTGCGCTATTGTTGCGAGGACATCATAGTTGGATCAGTTCACATTTTCGCTCAGTGTCCTTATGTAGGCAGCCAGCATGGTGCAGCTGGACAGCAATCGGGAGTGGAAACCCTAATTTATTTTTCCCTTCCTAACCTGGGGCACTGTTGCCACCTGTGGCAACCCTGACCAGTTGAGATCAGCTAACTCAGCCAAGACTGGGGATTGAACCTGGATCCCACTGTCTATATGACTCAGCTTCTTGTTTTAAATAGCTCACTCATTGGTGAAGCAATTGTTGGTTATTTGGACTTCAGTTCTATGTTTTAAACAATTGATGGTGTTCTTTGCCATCCTAATATTAAGAGATCACTGTAAACAGTTTCAGGCTGAACTTAAACTTTAATTTCAAATGTAGAATTGTTAAATTTTCTCATTGCATGAAATTAAATATATTTTTCATATGGTTGATTTCTTGTGATATGACTTGGCTACATATCACTTACAATAGTTTTTGTGTGTGCTCCTGTGTACAAATATTTTTCCATTTTTGTGAAGTTCGGTTTTCAAGGTCAACTCTAAGATTCTGTATACTTAAAATTGTGTAACTATATTCCTATATGCACAGCTTTTATTTATTAGATGCAAAAAGTCTTCATGGTTCTGGGTCAAGCTTTTATGCAAGGTAGAGATGGATAAGGAAAGCCATTTGATCCATCCTAACTCTTCCACACCCAGAAAGAGATGCTGCAATATTCAGCTGTTAAATGATTCGCGTTATTGCCTCCACTACTTTACCTGGAAGTCCATTTCAACTGTTGATCACTTTGTGTGGAAGAACTTCCTGACATCAGTTCTAAATTTCTCTTTCACCACCTTGACATTGTACTCCCTTGTTATACTGTTATGATTTAATTTGTAACAGTCATCTGGGTTTACTGTAGTCTGGCTAGAACATGAATAACTTCCTCTAAATTTTATTGTGCTGTTTTGACTGTATAGTTCAGTTATTTTTGCTTTTTTGATTGTTGTTACATTGTGATTTATATATGTTAAGTACAAAATCTAATTCCCCTAAACCTGTTTCAGTTTCACGCTCAGTTGTTTGAACACCATTCATGAGAGAACTAATGATGCCCTTGTTTAGTTTCTTCTCTTGTGCAATACTTTGGACATGTGCATTTTATCTGCCACTTAATGGGCTAGATTTTTACAGTCAGCAGCAAAGCAATAGCATTTGTTGCTGACCTCAAAAGCTGCCCACAAAGATCCAGTAAGCTCTGTGGCATGCTTTTCCCTATCCCCATGGCAGTTTAAGTCTGGTACTATGTCAGGGTTATCACTTGGTGTGCAGCAGCAATGATTTCAGCAAACAGGCATTGCAACCAATCACATTAAAGTATTCAGACACAGCAAACCAGGAAGTTAAAAGCATTTACTATCTTCCACTTTTAAATTTTCAGTTAGCAAAATAAATAGTTGGATTAAGATGGAAGCTGAAATAAAGTTATACGATCTTTTTAAAAAAGAAAATTAAAATACGGATTTTTTTTTATCTGTATAGAGGAGTTCGACATTCCACAAATACAAAATAAGCTTTAAGAGCCAGTGAGAGTGTTTAGTGGTAATTGTGAAGTTAACACTGTTCAAAAACCAAGTTACACGTAACTTTTTACAAGTGTTTTTGCAGTGAGACTAACAGCATAAGAGTGAAAGTTCTTGTCAACTCATAGTTCCTATTGGTTGCAGTCTGGGGGTATCTCAGCAGCCCATCCTCTGGAGAAGAGTAGAATTGCTGACAGCAACTTTTGGATTTCTGTGTTCTTCCGTGCATGTTCTGACTGCAAAAGCTGTCAGTTTCAGTGGAGTAATGACTGCGAGCGCAAATGGTTTTGCCGTCATTACCACCTCAGAATCCCAGCTAATATTTACCTAACTTCATCTGTGAGTCTATAGTCACTCTGGATTCACTTGCTTCCTCTAATTTGGTTTTGTGTATTGATTTCTTGAATCCAAGTTTGAAAGTAGGGCTGACGGCAGCACTGTTAGCTTTTTTTCTCTTTCTTTCTCCCCTCCCCCCCCCCCCCCCCCCAAAAATAAAATGAATGTTATGGTCCTAACAAATATCAACTGCTTCCTATCTTTCAGTAAATTTTGTAGTACTTCCTAGGTTTTAAATTCAATTCCTTATGCTTAAGTAGCAACCTTTTTGTGTCGAGCTGTAGCAAAGGCTTTTTGAGAGGCCAAGTTGACCATACAGTCTAGCTCTTTATTATCCATTTAGGTTGTTTTGTTAAGCTTTTCAGGCAGGACTTTCCCCTTCTAAATAACTGCCATTTACTAGATGACTGTCTTATAGATAATCCTTTAGTTAATATCACCCATATCCACTTTATCCCAAGGATAAATACCACCTATTTTTGGGAATTAACCTTTGTATTTTTAACACCATTAGCCTGCCTAGGACCTTGCACCTCATTTATGTAGTAGTCATTAATCCTAGTTGATTCCAGGGTTACATGTTGGTTAACCTCTTGTCTTCTGTGGGTCATTTGGTAGCATTCTTGCCTCTGAGTTAGAAGGTTCTGGGTTTAAGTCCCGCTCCAGGACCTTAGCACAAAAATCAAGGCTGACATTCTAGTTCGGTACTGAGGGCATGCTGCACTGTTGAAGGTGCTATCTTTTGGATGAGATGTTAAACCGAAATCACATCTGCCCTCTCAGGTGCACGTAAAAGATCCCATGGCACTATTTTGAAGAAGAGCAGGGGAATTATACCCAGTGTCCTGGCCAATATTTATACCTCACTCAATATCACAAAAACTAGCAAAGACGATCTATCCGTAGCTTAGGAAGGAAGTTAAGGATAGTAATAGATTAAAAGAAGAGCTTTTAAATGTGGCAAATAGTAGCAAGCCTGAGGATTGGGAGTGCTTTAGAAACTAGCAAATGTCCGCTAAAAAATTGATGAGGGGGAGAAAATAGACAGAGTAAAGTAGCCAGCAGTATAAACATAGATTGTAAGAGCATTTGCAAATAGATAAAAAGGAGAGTAGCTAAAGTAGTGGTTGGTCCCTTCGAGGCAGAGATAGGAGAAATTATCATGCGGAATGAGGAAACGGCAGAGACCTTGAACAAATATTGTCCATCTTCACAGTAGAAAACACATGTTACACACCAGAAATAAAGGGTAACCAAAGGGCTAATAAGAGTGAGGAACTTAAGGTGTTAACAGCAGAGAAAAGTATTAGATTTTAGTTCCTTAAGTTTCTCTAACAAATCCCCAGGACCTGATGGTCCATGTCCTTGGGTTCAAAAAGAGGTAGCTGCAGAGATAGTGAAAGAGCTGGTGATGATTTTCCAAAATTCCATGGATTCTAGAATGCTCCCAGTGGATTGGAAGTCAGCAAATGTTACACTGCTATTCAAGAAAATAGAGAGAGAGAGAGAAAACAGGGAACTACAGGCCAGTGAGGCTGGGAAAATGCTGGAATCTATTATTAAGCAAGTCGTAATGCAGAATATTTTTCATAAGGCATGAAGCTTTTAAATGTTCAGAGGGATTTGGGTGTACTCGTACAAGGAACACAAAGTTAGCATGCAGGTACAGCAAGCAATTAGGAACGCAAATAACATATTGGCCTTTATTTCAAGAGGATTGGAATACAGGAATAAGGAAGTCTTGCTACAGTTGTATAGGGCTTTGGTGAGTCCACACCTGGAGTACTGTCCGCAGTTTTGGTCTCCATATTTAAGGAAGGGTACACTTGCATTGGAGGTGCTACAGCAAAGGTTCATGAGATTAGTTCCTGTGATAAGGGGCTGAATAAATTGGGTCTATACTGTCTGGAGTTCAGAAGAATAAGAAATGATCTTGTTGAACCATCTAAGATCCTGAAGGGGCTTGACAGGGTAGACACCAGAGATTCTTTCCCCTGGCTGGGGAATCTAGAACTCTTGTCTCAAGACAAGGGGCTGATCATTTAGGACTAAGATGCGAAATTTCTTCAAAGGGTTGTAAATCATTGGAATTCTCTACCCCAGGAGGTTGTGGATGGTTGATCATTGAACATATTGGGGGCTGAAATAGATGGATTTTTGGGGTCCCATGGAGAGTGGGCGGGAAAGTGGAGTTGAGAACGAAGATCAGCCATGATACTGAACGGCAGAGCAGGCTCAAGGGGCTATATGGTCAACTGCTGCTATTTCTTGTGTTCTTACCACATTGCTGTTTGTGGGGGCTTGCTGTGTGCAAATTGGCTACTGTACTTCCTACATTACTACAGTGATTACTCTTCAAAAGTATCTCACTGGCTGTAAAATGCTTTGAGAAGTTAGGTGATCGTGCAAACCACTATATAAATGCAAGCCTTTTTTTCATTGTTGTAATGACTTTGATTGTGTTAGCTGTGGCTCAGTGGTAGCAGTGTAGCATCTGAATTAGAAGGTTCAGATTCTAGTCCCATTCCAGAGATTTGAGCACATTATCTAGGTTGACACGCCAGGGCAGTGCTTAGCTGTTAGATGTGCTGTCTTTCAGATGCGATGTTGAAAAGAGGTCCTGTCTGTCACTTCAGTTAAATAAGACCTGCGTTTATATAGCACCTTACATGACCTCAGGACATCCCAAGTGCTTTACAGCCAGCAAAGTACTTTTGAAGTATAGTTACTATTGTAATGTAGCAAAGTTGGGTGTAAAAGATTCGATGGCAGTATTTTGAAGAAGAGCAGGGGAGCTCCCCTCTGTGTCCTGGCCAATATTCAACTCTTAACTAGCATCACTGCAGAAACAGGTTACTGCTCATTATCACGTTGCTGCTTGTGGAATCTTGTATGGCAGTTAGCTACCACATTTCATGAATTATGATACTACTTAATTAGGTGTAAAGCACTTTGCGATGTCGTGTGGTTGTGAAAGGCGCTATATCGCTGCAAGTCTTTGAGTTGTATGCTTGAAAGCTTTTACAATATTAAGTCAATCATGTTATTTGTAAATTAAAATTTGTGAAACCACTGGGTGGCAAAGAATTCATGTCCAAGCACTAGCAATCTGCTCATGGTATAATTTTTTAAATTTAAACTTATCTTGACTTTAAAAGTATAAAGCCAAATATGTTAAAAATCTGAACTCTTGACTGCTTCATGTGTGTCTTAACATTTATAATCTGTGTGCATTCAAAATATTTCAAATGGTTGTGTAGAATTTATTGAACTGTTTTTGTTCTCTTGTGTTGACTCTTCTGAATTATTGCAAAGTTGGAATTGCACACATTAAATTCCTTACTAATGTTAAACTTGGCCCATTTATTTTCCCCTCTCAAAACTGAGAATCTTTGTTTTATTACATTTTTAAAACAAAAGTTCTGTTTTTTAGTTGACTTGGTCACCTATATCACAAGGTTTCAGTGGGACATGGCGAAATACCCAATCAAACAGTCTCTGAAAAACATTTCTGAAATCATTACTAAGGTTGGTGGTGTTTAATTTCATTTTTGGAACTTAATAGCTTTAGCATAAACTCTACAGTCAGCCAAGAATCCTAGCAATATTATGTGTAAATGTTTCAGACTCGCTGAAAATTCAAATGGTTTGGTTTTAAGTTTTTTCCTTCTAATTTTGTAATTTTTAGCATCACTTTGGAAACTTGTGGGCAGAAATTAACAGTAATGTTTTAGATTTTACTTTGTGTTATCTAGTTGCAGAGAGATAGTGTTCCATGGTTTGACTAAATAACATGCACAACTGTAATGCCCATAACTGAGATACTTGACTAATAATTTGCTTTACTGAGGTGTTATGACCAACTGAGAAAGAGGTCTCAGGTTCCCTTTCAGCCTTCACCTGGTCTTACTGTAGCAGGGTTTAATTTTAAACAGTGTTTTTAGCTCCCCCTTGATGAATCCTTGTTCATAGCTTTGCAATTATAAGGCAAAGAAACCAGCGCAAACGGGCTTTCTTAGGTTTAAAGAAGAAAAGTTGAAATTTATTTAAACTTAAAACTCTAATTCAGTTAACACCTATGGATACTCGATGCGCACATGCAATACACGCATGCAGATAGAGACAGAGAACAGAAGAAATAAAAACAAAAAATGCTGGAAATACTCAGCAGGTCTGGAAGCATCTGTGGAGAGAGAAGCAGAGTTAACATGTCAGGTCAGTGCCCTTTCGTCAGAACAGAAAAAATAAAGAAGTGTTTGAGGCAATATCTGAAGAGTTGTTATGGTTCTTCGAGCTCATTGTAGAGTCCTTGATTGTAGGTAGATCTTGCTTTTTATTGGGGTCCAGTATTATTCTTAAACCTTATTCGCTGTAGGAGACTTTACTCTCTTGGCGTTCATGTGTCTTCATTGGATTCAGAGGCTTGTGAGAAAGAGATGGGAGCAGACAGGAGAGAGATCTTCTCAGTCCAGGAGCAAACAGACTTTCTGCCCAAACTCTGTTTGTGTATAAATTCAAAAAAACTCAGGTTGCCCAGCAGGTTAGTCATGTGACTAGCTGGTTTGACCATGTCCGTTTGTGTATTCGGCCATCTTAGCAGTCAACCTGGAATACGAGTTCCTCCCACCATCAATGTCTAGTGATCAAAAGTCCATTGTGGGTTGACTGTTAGGGAATGGCTGCTTTGTCCTTCCACTGTCTGTTAATATGTAAATGTCTTTTCCAGCCACGGCTGATCTGTTCTTCAAATCCATTCTTCACTCCCGTAACAGTTTAAAATCAATGTTCATGAAAAAATTAATGTGCCTCATTCTTGGCAGGTGGGGGCCTGGCATGACGGAGGATAAATGCAGGATAACAGTAATGCATATGGAAATAGAAAAATTGGCTGCACATGTTTGTGTTTTATGTACCTTTTGCTTGTTGGTTTCTTTAAATTTTAATGGTGATTTACAAATGGCACACAGAACCAGATAGCTACTGTTTAGAGCTTGCTACATTTTTTTCTTAGCATGCACACACTCCCTACTATTGTAGAATTGAAGTTTAGTCGGGTATGAATAGAGCTTTTATTCTGTAAACTTTTCAAAGAACTTTGGATAGCAGTGGCTGATGTTGATGCAGATTTTAAAAGCACTGAATGGGTTACACATTAGCAGCACCAGTCAGTGGCATGGTGATACCCAGTGGTTCTCAAAGTGGGGTCCACAGACCCCTGTCTGTAGAGACTTTCCAAGGGGTCCATGAAATAATGTGGAAGTGCTTACCGAGTGCCTGCCCAGGGCAAGTAAGCGAATGAGTGGTGGTGGGCGTAGAGTTTGGTTGCCACATGTGCAGCGCAAAGTGGACTGGCTGTTTCAGCTTGGAGGGGAGAGTTGAGAGCGGTATAAAGATCACCAGATAGACCTATGGTTACCAAAGCTGGTGGTGCGTGCCAGGTGACTTCAGCCTTGTTTAAAAACTATTTACATACTGAAACTCAAAGGTTGCCAAATGACAAGGTAGCCCAGGTCGCCCCTATTTGCATGGAGCACTTTTATATGATGAGTAATCTACAGTGTAACCTTAGCTGGAAATTCATGATTACTAATCTATTTGAAAAGGCCGTCCTTCAACCAAAAAAGTTTGAGAACCACTGGTCACAACAGTTGGGCACATATGCTATTCTATAACATGAAACTTCATCAACTGTCTATACCCTTTCCAAGCAGTAATAGGTGTATGGATTCTTTATCTGAAACTTCAGGAACAGTTGCTGGTTAATCTTAGCAGCAGTAATAGTTTCTGAGCTACTGCAGAAGGTGTGGAAGGGTTAGTAACATTTCTGAGCTCCCTGCAATGATCTCCCAATTGATGGTATTTATTTGCTTCACTTATTCTGTTTTGTTAAAGGAATAAGATTGAGGTGAAGGTGGTTATGTCTTCTCTGACCTGATCAGCTATCTATTCTGGCTGATTTTCACAAGGATTGTTTTTAAGTTTTATCTTTTCGAATACTGAGATACAAATGTCCAGTACTGAATCGATACCACTGTATTCTGCTTGGTATTGAATTTTGGAATGTTGCATTCTTTTCATTATGTTTAGGGTAGAGTGAAGTGTAAACCTGTAGAAGGCTATTAGAATAGTTGTGAAACCTACTTTCTGCCACAAGACAAGACTACTAAATCAAATTTTTATTGTGCTCTGCTATACAATAAGATTTTATTGCTCAACAGTTATGTTATGAATAGCTTGGTATAACTGGCCATTTCTGTAAAGCACTTTGAGAACCTGTCATGTTTTGCAGGTGCCGCTGTATTCATTGTGGAAAGGATTTGTTTAAAACTGCTGTTGCTTCATTATATATACTGAAAAATGTTTCCCCTCTTTTGATCTTGCACAGTTAATGCTTTCATTTTGTTCTTAAAGTTATCAAGTTAAAAGGGCATTGATGTCATTTCACAAACAGATTTTATGCATCAAATGCATTGACTGAGTTCTGTAATGGTTTTATATTCATCAACTTGTTCCCTATTCAATTTAGATTGCATTTGAATTTGCCTAATTACTATTGTAGTTAATTAAATCAATTGCTAACTTTTCTTCAATCCAATATGTCATTAAATGTTTAGGGAGTTCTAAACATTAGTGTGCCCAAACCCCAGTATTTGCACAGCACCAAGTTCAAGTCATCCCTAATTGTAAATAAACTATTAGATCAATAATCAGAAGTGTTCAGACAAGGTTGCATTTCATAGCATGTACTGTAACCAATAATGTTGGGCACATACATTTTCCAGGAATACTTGGTATCTCTTTCCTGTTTTGCCAGCATTGGGGGAGGGTTTTAATAAAAGTTACTTCTTCATTCCTCTTTCAACTTTACTATTGAAAAGCTCTAAATGTTACTTAATGCATTCTGTCAAAATATCAGGATTAAGTTGTTCAAAAAAATTCTCACCAACTTACCTGGAGGAATGGAAAGCTGTTGACTGAATACTTCTGATTTGCATCCATTTGGATTGGTTCATATTGGTTGATAAAACCAGTTTTTGAGGCAAGATGCACTCTCCTCCTTCCCTTCTGGCTGTCAGCATAAAGCCCTCCAGATAGCATCTTACATAGAAATAAGCTCTGTTCTCCCACTGAGGATTGTGCAGTTTAAATGCCAGCCCTAGAGACAGAGCTGTGTGCCCATTTACCTGTTAATTGACAATTGAGTTTTACTTTTAAAGTATATAACTGAATTTTAACCAAGCTATAAATTGTTTCGTTATTAAACACAGAATTCTTTACACGTGAGATGTTTTAGGAAATGTATAAAATGCACAATTTGGCCGCAGTGCATGTTTCGGCAAGTTCTGTTAAATGAGAATTAGGAACTTGCCTAAAACCCAAGATAGTAAGCAAGATTCCTTTTTTTAAAAAAAATCTGCTAGCGAGAGCCTGATGTATCAGTGGATCAGTAAAAATGTCTCTGAGAATATGCCAGTGAACATCTATTTAATCGCCTGCTTGTTGCCACTTTTAAAATTCGACCAAGATTTACAATCAAATTTGCCATTAGATTGGGGTAGTCTGACTCTCAAAATAATAAATTTATAATGAAAAGGAAAGTGATTAGGAATTTTGAAATTACCTTTGGGTTCCTTTTGGTAATGTCTTCTATTTTGGTTTTTGAATCCTCTGAAACCCAGCTTAGCATTTTGGTAGGTTTGCTTTTTAAAATGCCAGTATTTTTCTGTTGTGTGAATAATCTTTATTTATTAGTTATGTGTACCTTTAAGGTGTCACTTCGAAATTCAATTTTAATAGTGAGTTCCATTTTTTGAAAAATAAGTTCTGTATTTTTCTTAGCAAAAAGCAACCCCTCAGAAAACCTCAAAGTTTTTGGTGGAATCTTCAATTTATTACGCGCAACTTTCATATTCCTCACCAAGTGCAGAATAGAGTTTCTGTTTGTGGGGAAATCATATACTTAGGTTATTAGAACAATGTAAATTTTCTACCCTCCGTCTAGATGGTTGAAGTTGTATCTATATTTAACTATTAATCTTAAACTTTATTTGTCTGGGAGCAAAGATACATATTTTTATTAATACTTTTATTCCCACTCCACTATCATCCATAGAAACTCAACAGATTGTAACCTCAACTTGCATAGCACCTTTTAACAAAATGTTCCAAAGTTTTACACAAGTTAAAATAACTGGTCACAGAAAGCTGATTTGGGGTGGTAACCGAGGTGGGCTTCGAGTTTTTGAAGGAAGGAAGGAAGGGAGGTCGTGAGCCAGAGAGTTTTAGGGGTGAGGTAACTTGAGACCCTGTGGCCAAATGGGGGAGGGCTTGGATTGCAAAGCAGGCACGAGTCAGAGTGGAGAGTCGCTGAAATGGAGGATATGTGACAACAGTGTTGATGGAGGGACTTGGAGATAAGAGATTTTGAAATTGCATTGGGAACTGAAAGTTGGTGAATGAGATGTTGAAAGTAGGATGGGATGCACGTAGCAGAAGTTGTAAGCTTATGGTAGAGACAAACAGGCATTCAAAAAGCAGTTGGATGTTAATATGCAAGCTGACACTAGAGGAGTTGGTGCTGATGGGCTGAATGGCTTTTCCAGTCCTTTTTATGTATGCAATTTCAAAATCTCTCTTGCCACAACTGCCACAATAGTTGCTAATTTAGAATTTCATTCATTTGCTAATTTCCCAAATAGGCCTGAGTTCCTTTATGATTTTTGCAGAGGTTTTAATAAAGTAATATAATGGTAATCTGGTTGTGTCTGTGAAAAGGAAGTAGCATAAATTTACAGTGAATTTTAGCATAATTGATTTTGAGGTCCTGCAGAACATTTTCACTTAGTTTTACTTGTTGACCGTTACTGGGTAATTTGAACAGAAGCGTCCATTAACTATTGTACAACTTTGCAAATTTGCAGCAAGTATCACAGATTGACAATGATCTAAAAGCAAGAGCATCTGCATACAACAATCTGAAAGGAAACTTGCAGAATCTAGAGAGGAAGAATGTGTAAGTTTTTTTAATGGCATATTGTAATTAAAATTGAATTGCCTTGCATTTAATTTTCACTTGCTATAAAGTTAGAATTCTAAGTATTTTTTCCTGTTGCTCTTTTGTTCTCCCTCTTTCACTCCAGACTGAGAACTTGGATATCTCAAATAGTCATTTTACAGTCACGGGTTGAGAGTTCCTTCAGCAAAATGAATGTTGGAAGTTATGGTGGGACCACTTTGGGATTAAGTGGCTATTTCCATTTGTTGCCTGTCTTTGCCCATTTGAATTAGGAATGTAATTTAACCTTTGAGATGTTCTGAGGATGAATTATTATTATTTAGAAGCGGTTATAACCATTAGTGTATTTTCGCTAGGAGAACTGCAGTATTTAACTTGTGCTGATAATTGTTCTGTATCGCATTTGTAGGGGAAGTTTGATGACTAGAAGTCTAGCTGATATTGTGAAGAAGGAGGACTTTGTAATGGATTCTGAATATCTTACTACCTTATTGGTAGTTGTGCCGAAGTAAGAATCTTTTTTAAATGTTCACTTTTTTTTAAATAGTGAGCAAAAATTTTAAATTGTGTGCTAATTCAACATTGCTGGCTGATAAGAAAAAAAAATTAGTCAAAGCTGCAAATTTCTGGGAAAATCAGATGAAATGTGAAGTGATACATTTTGCAAGGGAAAATGAGAAAATAACTAAATAGCGACGTTTTCAAAGTGGGTGCAGGTACAGAGACGTTGGGGTTCATATACACTAATCTTTGAGGGTGGTGGGACAAGTCAATAAGGCTGTTAATAAATGTGTTATTTTGTTTAATTTTACTCTATTATAAGCGTGTCATGGCCTTTGAGAGGGTGTAGAAGAGATTTACTAGAATGCTACCAGGGATGAGGGGATTATGTTATCTAAAGAAAATACCGAGGATTGTTCTCCTTGGAGCAAAGAAGGTTAAGGCAAAATTTAGTAGAGCTGTTCAAAATTGAAGGGTTTTAATAAGGGAGACAGGGCGAGACTTTTTCTACTGGCAGGATAGTTGGTAATCAGAGGGTGCAGATTTAAGATAATTGGCAAAAAAGCCAGGTGGAAGAGATGAACAAGTTATGATCCGGAATGCATTGCCGGAAAGGGTGGTGGAAGCAGATTCAGCGTTAACGGGAATTGGACATATACTTAAAGGAAAAATTTGTGGGGTTACAGGGGAAGAACACTGGAGTGGGTCTAATTGGTAGCTTTTTCAGAGCTGACCGAGGCACTGGGTTGAAGGGCTGCCTTTTGTGTTGTATGATTAGAACCTAAGAAGTAGGGAGCAGGAATAGGCCACGTGGCACCTCGCGCCTGCTCCCCCATCCATTAAAATTATGGCTGAACGTCTGCAGCTCCACTCTTCCACCCTATCCCCATATCCCTTGATTGCTTTAGTGTCCAAAAATCTTAACTATTTCAGTCTTGAATATACTCAATGGCTGAACATCTAGAGCCCTCTAGGGTAGAGAATTTTATGTCTATTCACTTTTCCATTATTGTCACTATTATAACTATTAGTGTAGTTTTGTTGAACTCGTGAGTTCTGAAATTGAAACCTTGTAACAGTATAAGCCTCCTGAATATTTTCAAGTGCTTTTACTGGAGTTTTATCGTTGAAGATCAGATTGTGTTGTTTCTGGTTCCATGAAATGTTTGCAACTTGAATTGCAAAAATAACATTAGACTTGCCATTCAACTGGAGGGATTTATTTGAATGGTGCAATGTTATAATTCAGTGCAAATCCAAAAACTAATGTGTACCGTATACGATCCCACATTTACTAACCTGAGCTTTACTATAATGTCAAGCTCCAAATATACTTAAGGGAGCAAATTTATTCTTGGGCCTTACAACAAGGTCTGTTCTTTCCCAATTATCATTTAGCTTTTTTCCTGCACCCATCTAATCTTTAAAAATGTCAGCTCTGCATCCAAGAATATATACTGCTGTCTCTACTTGCCTCTTTTACTGTGTAATCGGGATAGAATTTTCAGGCACTTGGTTGAGCCTGCATATACGGTCAGGCTTTTCATTTTGGGTTTTGTTTAAATTGAACATTCAAAAGATTAATGTCCTATATCTTTATTCATCTTTTCAGATTGGGTTGATTCTCCGTTAAACCAGTTTTACTGGAAGTTTCTTTCAGGGTCAATCACAATGAAGGCTGCAATAGCGAGCATATTTCATCTAATCTTGCACAATGCCCATCCCTGAAAATGGGATATTGTGCATTTCCAGCTTCTCAAAGTCTAAGGCAAAATGGTCCTACCTTTGTTAGAAGTTTTAAGTAGTATTATGTGGCATATTTGAAACGTTAAGATTTTAATGGCCCAGATTTTGTGGTCAGCAGTGAAACAATTGCATGCGTAGTTCAGCATGTTGACGGACTTTTCTCGGGGTTTTGAGCAGCAACTTGCAACTCCTAGACACTCTTTAGAGTGCGGCGCCCTCTACAGGGATTTGTGGTGAAAGCCGTGCAAGCAACAGCATGGCTGTTCAACCAATCAGATTGAAGAATCCTCATTGAGACTTTGAGTCTAAACCAGGAAGTATAAATTAGAATATTCAATCCTTTGTAAAATCATGTACAAAAAGTGAAATAAAGGAAACAGATAAGACCAAGAAAAAGTTATTTAAAAAAAATAATTTTTAGTGTTGATTCTTAAATAATTAAATTCAGAAGCAATGAGACTCCACACTTGTAAAGTTACATTTTCAGTGCCAGAGAGGTGATTTGGCAGTATTTAACACTTAGAACACAGTTAAAAATTCAGTTATACCTAACTGCACCAGCTCTAACTTTTTCTGCCATGTACAGCAAATTCATGCCCTTGCGTGGATTTCAATGCCAAGTGTTATTGGCAAAGTACTGTTATATAGCAGCCTGTGGAGGAGCAGGAAAACGCAGACATCTTCTGGGTTTCTCCATTTAACTATGAATGTGTGGACTCTGAAGTTGCTGTCCCACTTACACCATCCACAATAATGGTGAGTGTTGGTGTCACCATTATTCACAACAAAAAGTCCATGCCAATTTGTTCTTTCAGGCACGATACAGTGCTATGGTAAAACTACATTTGTTACTGCCAGCTTTTATGAAAACTAGTATTTGCTAATTTGTTGGTCTTTTCTCACTGATGAATTCATCAACGTAAAAATAGAGACTTGTGCTGTACTCGTATAATTGTGTTTTGGTGTCATTTTCTCCTCATTAAGGCCATTTAGTTTTTACGTCCAGCAGTTTTGAATTGGCTACAGAATGGCCTAATGAGCCAGATGCTTTTGTATTTTAGTACAATTTAGAAAATAGTAAAAGCAGCCATTAGATTGCAGGTTAAAGTAGTCGTGCAGAGCAGCTAGTTTTTTTTTGGATTCAAAGCTTTAACCTATCAATTAGCAAGCTGGTATCAGCAAGTAGTAATTGACAGACAAAACAGCTATAAAGAGGTACATTGTGAAGTCTAAGTAATCCTTAGCAATCTGAATAATTTTATGGCATACATAACTTCATTTAACTAAAATTGATACCAGTTCAGTGACGAGTTGGACCTGAAAATATCATCCTGGCCTCTGAGCCATTGTATAATTATTCACCACTGTTTTCTTATTTAGAACAAGTTATCTTGAATGGGAAAAGACTTATGAAACTCTGGCGGAGATGGTGGTTCCACGGTCAACCAAGTAAGGGAGGTCTTCGATCTATTTTCTGTGATCTTTCTACCCAGTATTCGCGGAAGACCTGTGCCATGTCATTCTAACCTTTGACTTTGATTTTCATGTGGAGCAGCTTAACCAAACTATTTAGCAGCAGTGTAGCTTTTGGGTCTAAAGCTTAATTTAATTATGAACTAGCTTGTATAATTTCTGGTTTGTGGTGATGGAGATTCCTGTTGTACTTCTATTTAGCAGTCGAATAGTGCAGTATTTTAATATATGAACATGCCAAGCCGTGACCTGGCAGGGCACTAATTTAACTGCACAAATTGGACTAGACTGTCTTCCTTACTGTCCCTTTGAGACTCCTGCTAACTGAAGGGATCCTAGCCAGTGCATATTGTAGGCAGAAATTCTTATCCATTGTATGCAAAAGTTGGAGAGGTGTGATGCTGAAAATGCAGGAGGGATGGAAATGGATGTTAGTGGAGGGGGGAGCAAGCATGCCAATTTCAGTGAGAGGGGCGTGGTGGATTAATACTGGGTTGGAAGGAGAAAAGAGTGTCAGTTTGAATTGAAGGGAGATAAAGGGAGAAGACCACTAGTATGAATTGGAAGGATTGGAGGAGAAGTGCCTCTTTGAAAGGGTGAAGAGTTGGATAGTTACAGTCATGAGTGAATTTTTTTAGGAAGGGTGGTATGTAAATCACTTTTTTTAATGATTTAGATTTTAAAAAATCTTATTGTGAAGAGTAAAAGTACTTGGAATTAACTAGAATGTATACTTCTAATGAAAACCTTTCCAGAACAGCATGTTCCCAGACCCATTAGCAATGTATCACCAATTTTGTATCTCTAAGATTTACATTTCCTTTTTCAAGTTTTCATGTGCTTGGGTTTTATTTCCTCCAATACAAGTAAAGGAATGTTGGGTTTACCTATATCAAGACACAAGTTTTGTGTAATGACTTGTTTTTACATGTAGGCTTGTAATCAGGGCTGTTCTTGTGATACTAGTTTTTTTAGTCACCTTTTGCTAATTTTCTAAGTTGGCGTATATGCTTATAATTCCTCACGTGAGATTGAAAATGCAGCTGGTCTATCTGGGGTGAGGGTTGAAGCTTGGTAAAGGCTGAGCCTTTGCTTACAGGGAGAGTATTGGATGGATTTTACTGTCTTGGTGAATTGGGGCAGGAGTTACCGGTGTTATTCTTGCATCTTTTTTACTCTTAAAAGTGAGGTCCTCTGCTCACGTGTACATCTTGTGAGGTGATGCATTTTGGTAGGGAGAATGAGGAGAGACAATAACAAGTTAAATGGTACAGCATTAAAGGCAGTGCAAGGATAGAGAAGTGGGTGGTGTTTGTTCACAAATCTTTGAAGATGGCAGAACAGGTTAACAAAACAAATAAAGCATATGGGATTCTGGGCTTTATAAATACAAGCATGGAGTACAAAAGCCAGGAAGTTATGCTAAACCAATATAAAAGACTAGTTCAGCCCAACTGAAGTATTGTGCCCAGTTCTGGGCACCACATTTCAGAGGACGTGAAGGCTTTGGAGCGGATGCAGAAAAGATTTACTAGAATGTGCCAGAGATGAGGGATTACAGTTACTTGGATAGGCTGGAAAAGCTGAGAATGTTCCCCTTGGAGCAAAGAGCTAAGAAGATTGAATAGAGGCCTTTAAATCGTGAAGAATTTAGATAGAGTGAATGAAGAGAAACGGTTTCCAAAGGCTGATGGGTCACGAACCGGAGGGCACAGATTTAAAGTGATTGGCAAAAGAACCAGAGGCGATAGGAGGAAAACCTTTTTTATGTGGTGAGTGGTTAGAATTTGGAATGCATTGACACATAAGGTTTTTAATTCATTCATTTGATGTGGGCGGCGCTGTCTAGGCCAGCATTTATTGTCCATCCCTAATTGCCCTTGAGAAGGTGGTGGTGAGCTGCCTTCTTGAACCGCTGCAGCCCATATGGAGTAGGTACACCCACAGTGCTGCGAGGGAGGGAGTTCCAGGATTTTGACCCAGCCACAGTGAAGGAACGGTGATATAGTTCCAAGTCAGGATGGTGTGTGACTTGGAGGGGAACTTAAAGGTGGTGATGTTCCCATGCATTTGCTGCCCTTGTCCTTCCAGTTGGTAGAGGTCGCAGGTTTGGAAGGTGCTGTCTAAGGAGCCTTGGTGCGTAGCTGCAGTGCATCTTGTAGATGGTACACGCTGCTGCCACTGTGTGTCGGTGGTGGAGGAAGTAAATGTTTGTGGATGGGGTGCCAATCAAGCGGGCTGCTTTGTCCTGGATGGTGTTGAGCTTCTTGTGTGTTGCAGCTGCACCCATCCAGGCAAGTGGGGAGTATTCCATCAGATTCCTGACCTATGCCTTGTAGATGGTGGACAGGCTTTGGGGAGTCAGGAGGTGAGTTATTCACTGCAGGATTCCTAGCCTCTGAACTGCTCTTGTAGCCACGGTATTTATATGGCTACTCCAGTTCAGTTTCTGGCCAATGGTAGCGCCTAAGACGTTGATGTTGGGGATTCAGCGATGGTAATGCCGTTGAATGTCAAGGGGAGATGGTTAGATTCTCTCTTGTTGGATGGTCATTGCCTGGCACATGTGTGGCATGGATGTTACTTGCTACTTATCAGCCCAAGCCTGGATGTTGTCCAGATCTTGTTGCATTTCTACGTGGACTGCTTCAGTATCTGAGGAGTCGCAAATGGTGCTGAGCATTGTGCTCAGAACATCCCCACTTCTGACCTTATGATTGAGGGAGGATCATTGATGAAGCAGCTGAAGATGGTTGGGCCTAGGACACTACCCCGAGGAACTCCTGCAGTGATGTCCTGGAGCTGAGATGATTGACCTCCAACAACCACGACCATCTTGCTTTGTGCTAGGTATGACTCGAACCAGTTTTCCCCCTGATTCCCATTGACTTCAGTTTTGCTAGGGCTCCTTGATGCCACACTCTGTCAAATGCTGCTTGATGTCAAGGGAAGTCACTCTCACCTCACCTCTTTCTTCCATGTTTGAACCAAGGCTGTAATGAGGTCAGGAGCTGAGTGGCCCTGGTGGAACCCAACTGAGCATCATTGAGCAGGTTGTTGCTAAGCTAAGCAGGTGCCGCTTGATGGCACTGTTGATGACACCTTCCATCACTTTACTGATGATTGAGAGTAGACTGATGGGGTGGTAATTGGCGGGGTTGGACTTATCCTGCTTTTTGTGGACATGACATACCTGGGCAATTGTACCCATTGCCGGGTAGATGCCAGTTTTGTAGCTGTACTGGAACAGCTTGGCTCGGCACGTGACAAATTCTGGAGCACAGGTCTTTAGTACTATTGCCGGAATATTGTCAGGGCCCATAGCCTTTGCAGTATCCAGTGCCTTCAGTCGTTTCTTGATATCACGCGGAGTGAATTGAATTGGCTGAAGTCTGGCATCTGTGATGCTGGGGACTTCAGGAGGAGGCCGAGATGGATCATCAACTCAGCACTTCTGCCTGAAGATTGTTGCAAATGCTTCAGCCTTATCTTTTGTACTGATGTGTTGGGCTCCCCCATCATTGAGGCTGGGGATATTTGTGGAGCCACCTCCTCCAGTTAGTTGTTTAATTGTCCACCCCCATTCATGGCTAGATGTGGCAGGACTGCAGAGCTTCGATCTGATCCGTTGATTATGGGATTGCTTAGCTCTGTCTATCACATGCTGCTTACGCAGATTGGCATGCATGTAATCCTGGGTTGTAGCTTCACCAGGTTGACGCCTCATTTTGTGGTATGCCTGTTGCTGCTCCTGGCATGCCCTTCTGCACTCCTCATTGAACTAGGGTTGGTCTCCTGGCTTGATGGTAATGGTGGAGTGGGGCATATGCTGGGCCATGAGGTTGCAGATTGTGGTTGAGTACAATTCTGCTCCTGCTGATGGCCCATAGCGCCTCATGGATGGCCAGTTTTGCATTGCTAGATCTGTTTGAAATCTATCCCATTTAACACAGTGGTAGTGCCACACAACACGATGGAGGGTATCCTCAATGTGAAAGCAGGACTTCGTCTCCACAAAGACTGTGCAGTGGCCACTCCTACCAATACGGTCTTGTACAGATGCATCTGTGGCATGCAGGTTGGTGAGGGCGAGGTCGAGTATGTTTTTCTCTCATCACCTGCTGCATACCCAGTCTAGCAGCAATGTCCTTTAGGACTCGGCCGGCTCGGTCAATAGTGGTGCTGTCAAGCCACTTTTGGTGATGGACATTGAAGTCCCCCACCTGCGCCCTTGCCACCCTCAATACTTCCTCCAACTGGTGTTCACCATGGAGGAGTACTGACTCATTAGCTGAGGGAGGGCAGTAGGTGGTAATCAGGAGGTTTCCTTGCCCATGTTTGACCTGATGCCATGAGACTTCATGGAGTCCAGAGTCGATGTTGAGTCTAAGGGCAACTCCCTTTTGACTGTATACCATTGTGCCACCACCTCTGCTGGGTCTGTCCTGCTGGCGGGATAGGACATACCCGGGGATGGTGATGGCAGTGTCTGGGATATTGTCAGGGTGGTGGAAACAGGTTCATTAGTAGCATTCAAAAGGGAATTGGATAAATATTTGAAGGAGAAAAAATTGCAGGGATACAGGGAAAAGCAGGGGAGTGGGAGTATTAGAGTCATAGAGTTATACAGCACAGAAACAGGCCCTTCTGCCCACCGTGTTCCTGCCGGCCATCAAACCTATCTATTCTCATCCAATATTCCAGCACTTGGCCCGTATCTTTGTAAGTTATGGCATTTCAAGTGTTCATCTAAATACTTCTTAAATGTTGAGGGCTCCTGCCTCTACCACCCCTTCAGGCAGTGTGTTCCAGATTCCAGCCACCCTCTGGGTGAAAATGTTTGTCCTCAAATCCCCTCTAAACCTCCTGCTCCTTACCTTAAATCTATGCTCCCTGGTTATTGACACCTCTGCTAAGGGAAAAAGTTTCTACCTATCTACCCGACCTGTGCCCCTTAATTTTGTATACCTCAATCAGGTCCCCCATCAGCCTTGTCTATTGTAAGGAAAACAGCCCTAGCCTATCCAGTCTCTCTTCATAGTCGAAATGCTCCAGCCCAGGCAACATCCTGGTGAATCTCCTCTGCACCCTCTCCAGTGCAATCACATCCATCCTATAGTGCGGTGACCAGAACTGTACACAGTACTCCAGTTGTGGCCTAACTAACGTTTTATACAGCTCCATCATAACCTCCTTGCTCTTATATTCTATGCCTCAGCTAATAAAGGCAAGTATCCCATAAGCCTTCCTAACCACCTTATCTACCTGTGCTGCTGCCTTCAGTGATCTATGGACAAGTACATCAAGGTCCCTCTGACCCTCTGTACGTCCTAGGGTCCTACCATCCATTGTATATTCCCTTGCCTTCTTACTTCTTCAAAATGCATCACTTCACACTTCTCAGGATTAAATTCCATTTACCACAGCTCCGCCCATCTTACCAGCCCATCTATATCATCCTGTAATCTAAGGCTTTCCTCCTCACTATTTACACCACCAATTTTTGTGTCATCTGCGAACTTACTGATCATGCCTCCTATATTCATGTCAAAATTATTAATGTACACTACAAACACAGCAAGGGTCTCAGCACCGATCCCTGCGGTACACCACTGGTCACAGGCTTCCACTTGCAACAACAACCCTCGACCATCACCCTCTGTCTGCTGCCACTAAGCCAATTTTGGATCCGAATTGCCCTGGATCCCATGGGTGCTTACCTTCTTAACCAATCTCCCATGCGGGAACTTATCAAAAGCCTTTCTAAAGTCCATGTAGACTACATCAACTGCTTTATCCTCATCTACACATCGAGTCACCTCCTCGAAAAATTTAGTCAAATTTGTTAGACACGATCTCCTCCTGACAAAGCCATGCTGACTATCCTTGATCAATCCCTGCCTCTCCAAGTGGAGATTAATCCTGTCCCTCAGAATTTTTTGCAATAGTTTCCCTACCACTGATGTTAGACTCATTGGCCTGTAATTACCTGGTTTATCCCTACTATCCTTCTTTAATTCGCTGTACCACATTTGCTGTCCTCCAGTCCTCTGGCACTTCTCCTGTGGCCAGAGAGGATTTGAAAATTTGTGTCAGAGCCCCTGCAATCTCCTCCCTTGCCTCACATAGTAGCCTGGGATACATCTCATTTTGGCCTGGGGATTTATCCACTTTTAAGCCCGCTAAAACTGCTAATACCTCCTCCCTTTCAATGCTAATTTGTTTAAGTATATCACAATTCCCCCTCCCTGATCTCTATACCTACGTTGTCCTTCTCTACAGTGAACGCAGATGAAAAGTAATCTTTTAAAACCTCACCTGTGTCCTCCGGCTCCACACACATTTCCATTTTGATCCTTCATGGGCCCTACTCTTGCCCTGGTTATCCTCTTGCCCTTAATATACTTATAAAAACCCATCTTGGGATTTTTCTTTATCTTGTCCACCAGTGTTTTTTCATGCCCCCTTGGCTCTCCTAATTACTTTTTTAAGTACCCCCCCATACCTTCTGTACTCCTCTAGGGCCGCCACTGTTTTCAGCCTCCTGAATTTGCCATAAGCCTTTTTTTTTTCCTGATCCAATCCTCTATATCCCTTGACATCCAGGGTTCCCTGGATTTATTGGTCCTACCCTTCACCTTTATGGGAACATGTTGCCCCTGAACCCTCACTATTTCTTTTTTGAATGACTCCCACTGGTCTGATGTAAACTTTCCGAAAAGTAGCTGCTCCCTGTCCACTTTGGCCAGATCCTGTTTTATCATATTGAAATCGGCCTTCCCCCAATTGAGTACCTTTATTTCGGTCCATCTTTGCCCTTTTCCATAACTACCTTAAATCTTGCAGATTTATGGTCACTATCCCTGAAATGCTGCCCCACTGACACTACCACTTGTCCTGCTTCATTCCCTCATATTAGATCCAGTACCGCCCCTTCTCTTGTAGGACTTTCTACGTGCCTGCTTTAAAAAACTCTCATGGATGCATTTTAAGAATTCTGCCCCCTTTAAGCCTTTTGCACTAAGACTATCCCAGTTAATATTTGGGAAGTTGAAATCCCCTACTATTATTATCCTATTATTTTTACACCTCTGAGATTTGCCTGCATATCTGCTCCTGTATCTCTCCGATTGTTTGGAGGCCTGTACTACACTCCCAGCCAAGTATTGTATTCTATGAAATAAAAACAAGAAATGCTGGAACCACTCAGCAGGTCTGGTCTGTATTCTATGAATCTGTCTTGACAAGTTTTATAATAAACATCTTGTACATTGTTCAGGCATGTAATATGGAGTGAATTGCCATGCTTTTTAGCATTTATTAAACTGATTTAGATTCAAAATGTCATTTGTGCTATATTACATACGCTTAATATGCTGTGAGTGAACATGGAGTCCATCCTAGCCACAACATTGCAAGTGCGGTGTTCTACCTGCAGTCAGAGTGAGTTCACTTGTGAACAGGATAACAATCCTGTACTTTTTACTGCATCAAAATCAGGCCCCAGGAATTTAAGCAATGATGTATAACTATTTTAGACATACCTTTTTTTAAAAGAGAATTTTTTTCCCCTCTCTTAAAAGGTTGATATGTGATGACATCGATAGTGGCTTGTTCACTGTAACATTGTTCAGGAAAGCAGTTGATGACTTCCGACTAAAGGCCAGGGAGAACAAGTAAGAATTTCTTTCCCGATCATACCCATTAGAGCTCTGTTTCAGAAATGGATGCACTCAGTTTTCTTCCCTTCGTTTCAGGTTTATTGTTCGGGATTTCCAGTATAACGAGGAGGAGCTGAAAGCGGATAAAGAAGAGATGACTCGACTTTCAACTGACAAAAAGAAACAGTTTGTATGTATTCAAATCTAAACTGCAAAATGCAAACCTCAGCCTATGCAGCTCTAAAAGTCATGTTCGCATGTGCCATATACTCGTGGAATGTGCTTATTGTTGTCATTCAGTACAACTAAGTGCACAATCTGTGCTGTAGGTTGACCATTTAGAAACTTGCCAAAAAAGTTATGGCATGGCATTTTTACTTGTACTAGGTGAAGAAATTTGAGAATCGATGTATCTTTATTAAAATTGCCAGGGGATGTTGCTGATCTAGTGCGTAGCTATTTGCTAATAAACATTTACAGTAGAACCTTGTCCTATTCATGGAATGGTTACAGTACAGAAGGCGCCATTTGGTCCATCATGTCCATGTCTGCAAGAGCAACTCGGCTCGTCCCACTCCCACACCCTTTCCTTGTAGCCCTGCAATTTTTTTTCTTCAGGTGCTTATCTAATTCCCTTTTGAAAGCCACAATTTAATCTGCCTCCACCACATTCTCAAGCAGTGTATTCCAGATCCTAAACATACTGCATAAAACTTTTCCTCATGCCATCTTAGGTTCTCTTGCCGTTCATTAAATCAGAGTCCTCTGGTTCTTGATCCTTCTACTCTCTCTAGACTCATGATTTTGAACATCTCTATCAAATCTCCTCTCAACTTTCTCAGGAGAAGCCCAGCATCTCCAACCTAGCCACGTAACTGAAGTCTCTTATTCCTGGAACCATTGTTGTAAATCTTTTCTGCACCCTCTCTAAAGCATTCACATCCTTCCCAAAGTTTGGTGCCCAGAATTGGATACAATAGTTTAGTTGTCACTGAACCAGTGTTTTATTAAGATTCATCATAACGTCTGTGCTTTTATGATGCCCCTATTTATTATGCCTTTTTTAATCACTTTCTCAACCTGTCTTGCCACCTATCAACGATTTGTGCACATATGTCCCCAGGTGTCTCAGTTCCTGCACCCCTTTTATAATTGTACCCTTTGGTTTATATTGCATCTCCTCATTCTTCCTACCAAAATGTGTGTCTTCACACTTCTCTGCATTAAATTTCATCTGCCACGTCTCTGCCCATTCCACCAGCCTGTCTGTCCTCTTGAAGTCTATCGCTATCCTCCTCACAGCTCACAATACTTCCAAGTTTTGTGTCATCCACACATTCTGAAATTGTGCCCTGTGCACCAAAGTCTTGGTTTTTAACATATATCAAGAAAAGCTGTGGTCCTATCGCATACCTCTGCGGAACTCCACTATGTTTTCCTGCAGTCTGAAAAGCAACTGTTCACTGTTCAACACTCCCCCCTGCTCTCATGCTCACGTCTCTGTCCTGGGCTTGCTGCAGTGTTCCAGTGAACATCAACACAAGCTCGAGGAACAGCATCTCATTTACCGATTAGGCACACTACAGCCTGCCAGACTAAACATTGAGCTCAATAATTTCAGAGCATGACAGGCCCCTCATTTTACTTTTATTTTTAGTTATTTTTTTTTTGTGTTTATTTTGTTTTATCTTGGTTTGTTCAGTTTGCTTACCCACTGTTTTTTTTCATGTATGTACTTGCGGCTGTTCAATTTTCAGTCTGTTAACACCCTATCTGTACTAATGCTTTCAACACCCCATTAACATATTGTTTGCCTTTGCTCCATGACCTTCTGGTCAACTATTCTGTGACCTTGTCTTATCTACACCTTCTCCTTTGTTATCTCTTGCCCCACCCCCGCTTTACTTGCTTATAACCTTTCACATTTCTAATATTTTCCAGTTCTGAAGAAGGGTCACTGACCTGAAATGTTAACTGTGCTTCACGCTGCCAGACCTGCTGTGTATTTCCAGCATTTCTTGTTTTTATAACTGTTAACTGTTACTTTGTTTCCTGTCACTCGGCCAACTTCATATCTGTGCTATCACTTCTCTTACTCCATGTGCTTCAGCTTTGCTGGCAAGTCTATTATGTGATACTTTATCAAGTGCCTTTTGGAAGTCCATGTACACCACATCAGCTGCATATCCTCATCAACCATTTCTGTTATCTCATCACAAAACTCAATCAACTTAGTTAAACAAGATTTGCCTTTAACAAATCAGTACTGGCTTTCCTTAATTAATCCACACTTGTCCAAATGACAATTTTGTCTTGGATTCTAAAAGTTTTCCCACCACTGAGGTTAAACTGAGTGGCCTGTGTTTGCTGGGTTTATCCTTACACCCTTCTAAATCAAATAATGTTTTAGGGGGTCACAAAGTAGGAGGACCACACTGTACCAAACTCTGGCCTACTGAAAGTCCACATTCAACAATGGCCCCTCAGACCTGGTGATTTTCCTCCTGCAGACAATAGTCTAAGTAAAGAGGAAGCAATAGTGAGAATAAGTCCGCAAAAGTCAAATTATGGAACCCAACCACATCACCACAGTTACAAGCTTGTCAAATAGGGAATAGTGTTGCCTGTAGAAGGGAGATTCACTGGAACTGGGAGGTGATTATCAGAACTGGAGTTTGATGGTGAAATATCAAAAATATTATTGATATCTGTATAGTTAACAAGTTTGCCATGGATGCTGTTTTACTTTTTAGTGGATTGAGTGTGTTTTTCTTAAACATTCCAACTGATTGAAGGGTGCATTGAGTTCTCGGAGTTTAGGTGGAAAGACTTAATACTGGCTAGCATTATCTCACCCAACACTATCAAAAATAGATTTACTGACATTAATCCCATTGATGTTTGTGGGACCTTGCTGTGCACAAGTTGTTGCCATGTTTGCCTACAAAGCAACAGCGACTACAATGCAAGAGTAGTTCATTGACTGTAAACCACTGAAACATTGTGCTGACAGGAAAGTAATCATTTCAGTACTGAGAAAATAATCATACACTTGCATAATAGCTTAACTCCAGTCACACCTCTTAGTTTTTTTTTACAAATTTCAAACATATATTTGAAAGTCCAGCTGAAAGGACAGCCCATTTCTAAGTTTATGGGTATCTAATTATATTTTGCCGAATTGCTTAATCGTTAATTTTAGGTTTGCATAGTGGTAATTGCCGGTTGTTGCCTTTTCTACCTTTCTAGTGAATGAACTTGTTTTTGATTGGTTCACATTTAGTCAGAGGGATATTTGAGGCAACCAATATGGTTAATTGACCAAGTATTCGTTTTGTGCGCCAGGCATACTTTTTCTGGCTTGTTGCCATGAGGTTGATCTGTGACTTGCAGCACTTAAATATATGGATAAATGAATAAAATAACTTTTTTTAAAACTCTAATAACTTAATGTTTCACTTAATTTCCTTGAATTTTTACTTCCCCGATAGCTGTTTGAGTCTAACTCCTTGCAGTCTATAACTGCTTCTTAATATGATCTCATCAGTAGGTTCTTGCTGCACCATTGTGTTGACACCTTGTCAGCATGACAGTCCTGTATTTAGGAATAAAAAAAATTGATTCATATTCATTTGTTCAATGTGATTCTAAGCAAATAGCCTTTTAAATTCGATTTGAGCACGTTGAATTACTGGAGAGAAGTAAACGAACACTGCAGCTACATCATATGCTATCTTCATGTGCATACAAAACCTACTATTTCCTCTTGTCCATGCAGCCAAATCACCACTCATGTTTGCTCAACGGTAGCCTTGAACAGTCGTCATGCTCCAGTTATTCTCCTATCTCCCTTCATTCCATCTGAGGTAATCTTGTTCCCTTGACCCCATTCCCATTAAACTGTTTAACCTTTCTTCCTGACCATTATGCTAACTGATAGTGTAAATGATTCCCTCTCCTTGGAAGTTCTCTTCCATTTCAAACCAGTTTTCAGGGACTAGAGTCAGACAGTATAAAAGTGGGCCATCTTACAGTGCTGACTTCGTTTGCACTGGAGTGCTGACTTGGGACTGCATTAGAGTGCTAAAGTGGGAGTTTTGTGACTGAGGGAGTTCAGTGAGGAGGGAACGAGGAGCTCCTTTCATTTCCTACCTGTCCTCAAAGAGCTTGAGGGGAGTCGAGAGTTTCCAAAGAGCACAGCTGACTGGTGATTAAGTCCTGGTGGGTATTTTTCAAACTGGATTGAATTGTAAGTCATTGTTTTAGCACGACTTAGTTGATTTATTTTTATTGTAACAGTCTTCTAAAGTTTTAAATTTAAAGGGTTTAGTCAAGGCAGGAGAGCTTAAAGCCGTGGTTTGCTCCTCTTGCTGCATGTGGGAATCGGGGAACATTTCCAGTCCCCGGGACCAGCATGTGTGCTGGAAGTGTGTCCAGCTGCAGCTCCTGGAAGCTCGGGTTTCAGAGTTGGAACGGCGGCTGGAAACACTGTGGAGCATCCACGAGTCTGAGAGCATCGTGGATAGCACGTTTAGAGAGGTGGTCACACCGCAGCTGAAGGGACTTGAAGGAAGGGAATGGGTGACCACCAGGCAGTCCAAGAGAAACAGGCAGGTAGTTCAGGAGTCCCCTGGGGCCCCGCTTGCAAATCGGTATTCCATTTTGGAGGCTGATGAGGCTGGTTCCTCCAGGGAGTGCAGACAGAGCCAAGCTTCTGGCACCACAAGCAGCCTGTCCGCACAGGAAGGGGGAAAGAGAGGAAGAGCAATAATTATAGGGGATTCTATAGTCAGGGGAACAGATAGGCGCTACTGTGGCCGTCAACGTGACTCCAGGATGGTGTGCTGCCTCCCTGGTGCCAGGGTCCGGGATGTCACTGAACGGCTGCAGGGCATCGTGAAGGGGAGGGTGATAAGGCAGAGGTCATGGTATATGTTGGTACCAATGACATGGGTAGAAAGGGGGATGAGGTCTTGCATCAAGAATTCAGGGAGTTAGGCTGTAGACTAAAAAGCAGGACTTCTCTGGTTGTAATCTCTGGATTACTCCCAGTGCCACGTGCTAGCGAATATGGAAATAGGAGAATAGCACAGATGAATGCGTGGCTTAAGAGTTGGTGCAGGAGGGAGGGTTTTAGATTCCTGGACCACTGGGATCGTTTCTGGGGAAGGTGGGACCTGTACAAGCGGGACAGTCTACATCTGAACCAGCGGGGAACTAACCTCCTTGCTGGCGGATTTGCTCGTGCTGTTGGGAGGAGTTTAAACTAATTTGGCAGGGGATGGGGACGCAGACTCCGAGCATAATAGGGACACAGCTAAACACAGGAAAGCAAACAAGTCAGAGGGAATACAGCGGAAGTAAGTTTCAAGGGAGTAAGACCAGGATGGATGGCCTCTACTTTAATGCCAGGAGTATTACAGGTAAAACGGATGAGTTAAGGGCAAGGATTGACAAGTGGAATTGTGATATAGTAGCCATCACGGAGACATGATTGAGGGAGGGGCAGGATTGGCAGCTCAATATCCCGGGATATAGAATCTTCAGGCGAGACAGAGGAAGGGGTAAAAGAGGAGGGGGCATTGCAATATTAGTTAAGGAGTCAGTTACTGTAGTAAGGAGAGATGATATCTTGGAGGGGGCATCAAATGAAGCTTTATGGGTAGAATTTAGGAATAAAAAAGGGACAGCCACATTGCTAGATGTTTATTCTAGACCCCCAGATAGTCAGCGGGAAATTGAGGAGCAAATATGTGCGCAATTCTCAGAGGTGTGTAAAAATAATAGGCTAATTATATTAGGTGATTTCAACTTTCCCAACATTAATTGGGATAGTCATCGTGTTAAGGGCTTAGATGGAGTGGAGTTCTTAAAATGTATACAGGAGAACTTTTTAGCTCAATATGTAGAGGATCCAACAAGGGAGGGTACAGTGCTGGATCTAATTGTGGGGAATGAAGCTGGACAGGTGGTTGATGTGTTGGTGGGGGGAGCATTTTGGTGATAGCGACCACAATGTGGTACAATTTATGCTTGTTATGGAGAAAGAAATAGACAAGTTGCAAAAAAAGGTTTTGGATTGGGGGAGAGCAAATTTTAGTAAAATAAGGCAGGATCTGGCCAAGGTAGATTGGAAAGAGTTACTTGTCGGGAAATCTACAGAAGAGCAGTGGGGGGCATTCAAAAAGGAAATGGGGAGGGTACAGGCCCAACATGTTCCCTCTAGAGTAATAGGTAGGAGCAACAAGCCCAGAGAACCATGAATGACCAGAAACATTCAGGGTACGATGAGAAGGAAAAGAGAGGCTTTTAGCAAATACAAGGAGAGCAAATCAATGGAAGCATTAGTGGAGTACAGAAAGTGTAGGATGGAGCTTAAAGCAATTAGGAGAGCAAAGAGCGGATATGAGAAAGCTCTGGCTGGTAAGATTAGGGAACATCCCAAGATATTCTATAAGTATATCAATGGGAAGCGGATAACCAGGGAAAGAGTAGGACCCATTAGGGACCAAGGGGGAAATCTGTGGGTGGAGCCAGAGGACATTGGTCAGGTGTTGAACGAATACTTCACATCTGTCTTCACCCAAGAGAATGAGGATGTAGATATGGAATTCAGACAGAGAGACTCTGAGGTTCTTGAGCAAATTGTCATAGGGAGTGACAAGGTATTGGAGATTTTGGAAGGCTTAAAAGTGGACAAATCTCCAGGTCCGGACGATTTGTGTCCAAGGATGCTGTGGGAGGCGAGGGTGGAGATAGCAGGGACTCTGACCCAAATTTTTAATTCCTCTCTGGCCACGGGGGAGGTGCCAGAGGACTGGAGAACAGCTAATGTGATCCCACTATTTAAGAAAGGTTGTAGATATAAGCCAGGGAACTACAGACCAGTGAGTCTCATGTCAGTGGTAGGGAAACTTGGAGAAAATTCTGAAGGAGAGAATCTATCTCCACTTGGAGAGGCAAAATTTGATTAGGAATAGTCAGCATGGCTTTGTCAGAGGGAGGTCATGCCGAACAAATATGATTGAATTTTTTGAGCATGTGACAAGGTGTGTAGATGAGGGTAGTGTAGTTGATGTAGTTTACATGGATTTCAGCAAAGCCTTTGACAAGGTCCCACATGGGAAACTTATCAAGAAAGCAAATGCACATGGGATACAGGGTAACTTGATAAGTTGGATTCAAAATTGGCTTAGCTGTAGGAGACCGAGAGTGATGACAGACAGCTGTTTTAGTGACTGGAAGCCAGTGTCCAGAGGCGTACCACAGGAATCTGTGCTGGGTCCCCTATTGTTTGTCATTTATATAAACGACTTAGATGACGATGTGGGGGGGGTAGGATCAGTAAGTTTGCGGATGACACAAAGATTGGCCGAGTGGTTAACAATGAGGTTGAGTGCCTTAGGTTACAGGAAGATATAGACGGGATGGGCAAATGGGCAGAAAGTGGCAGATGGAATTTAACCCTGAAAAGTGTGAGGTGATACACTTTGGAAGGAGTAATGTGACACGGAAGTATTCAGTGAATGGCCTGACACTGGGAAGTTCCGAGGAACAAAGGGACCTTGGCGTGTCTGTCCATAGATCTCTGAAGGCGGAAGGGCAGGTTAATAGGGTGGTGAAAAAGACATATGGGACACTTGCCTTTATCAATCGAGGCATAGATTACAAAAGGAGGAAGGTCATGTTGGAGTTGTACAGAATTTTGGTAAGGCCATAGCTTGAGTACTGTGTGCAGTTCTGTTCGCCACATAATGGGAAGGATGTGATTGCACTGGAGGGGTGCAGAGGCGATTCACCAGGATGTTGCCTGGGATATAACATTTAAGCTATGAAGAGAGGTTGGATAGGCTTGGGTTGTTTTCGCTGGAGCAGAGAAGACTGAGGGGTGACCTGATCGAGGTGTACAAGATTATGAGGGGCATGGACAGGGTGGATAGGGAGCAGCTGTTCCCCTTAGTTGAAGGGTCAGTTACGAGGGGAAACAAGTTTAAGGTGAGTGGCAGGAGGTTTAAGGGGGATTTGAGGAAAAGCTTTTTTACCCTGAGGGTGGTGGCAGTCTGGAATGCACTGCCTGGGAGGGTGGTAGAGGTGGATTGCCTCACATCCTTTAAAAAGTACCTGGATGAGCACTTGGCACATCATAACATTCAAGGCTATGGGCCAAGTGGTGGCAAATGGGATTAGGTAGACAGGTCAGGTGTCTTTAATGCATCGGTGCAGACTCGATGGGCCGAAGGGCCTCTTCTGCACTGTATTATTCTGTGATTCAGAGTCACCATCATCGCCCCTCCATTTTAAAAAAAAAAATTACCCCCTCTCCCTCTGCCTTTTCAAATTACTATCCCATCACTCACCTTACTTTCCAAAGTCCTTGAATGTGTTGCCACCCAAATCTGTGCTCATAATTCTTGCAACTCAATTGTTGTAATGGATGTTTGTGTTTGTGACCTTGGTGTGTTATCCCTCCTAGTCTTCCTGGACCACTCTGCATCCTCCAATGCCTTACTTTTATTGTCCAACTCCGTGAAATGTCCTCACTCGATTCCACTCTAAACCAAAAAGGGCAAGAGCAGCAAGATTATTAGAACACCATCATTTTGTTGTTCTCCCAATTTTACACCATCCTTTTTTGAATATGTATCTCCATTCCTTCATCAGTGGTCAGTTTAATTCCTTAGGTTCTGATGAATGGTCGCAGACCTGAGCGTTAACTGTTTCTCTGTCCAGAGATACTGCCAGACCTGTTTGAGTATTTCTAGCATTTTCTGTTTTTCAGATTGTCAGCAGCATCTGCAGTGTTTTTCTTTTGTACTTTAAGTGGTTGGTTGATGTAAGATGCTTGGATTAATTGGATATTTAAATTACTTAATTTTCATACTTGAATAGGTGCAAAGTAATACAGCAATAGTTTGGTGCCTGGTGCAGTATAAGCAATGTGCACTGCAGACCGGTCTAATATGTGACTTGATGCAATGGGTTCACTGATAAATGCTTGAATTTTAAAAGGATTTGAGTGAAATTAATAAAATAACATTTTTAGTATTGCCTGCTTGATGACTTTACTGTTTCTGGACGCTAGAGAACCTGTATAGATGGTGCCAGGGTGATGCCACAGAGCCTGCTAAATCTTTGTGGGCAATGTTCTGTGTGGTCACCAGTGAGCACCGTCTCTGCTGCTGCCTGCGAAATCTGGGCTCATTTGTTTTGACAAATGTAACATTTCTCTGGATTTGAATTCTGGTCAGACAGTGGATCTAGAGAAGATACTTGAAATAACTATGATTTTAAACTTTAAACAGTAGTGATATCAAAGTATCAAAGCAGTTTGATTTTATTTTGGGTTCTTGTTGATTTGCTGTAATATTGCACCATTGAGTTAAGAGCAAGTGTAATGTTCAGGTTGTGTGGGATTAGAGGGCAGGATGATAATTGGACCTGGCCACAGGACTTTGCTGCAAATTAAAAGAGGCTGAATTGAATGGCAAAGTGGGGCTGTGAAAGAAAGAAGAAAAAGTATGTTTAGAAGGTAAAATTGTGTTAAGTGCAGGGGAGAAAATGTAATACTGAAGCGCACAGGAGTTTGCTGCACTTTTGAGACCAGTGATGCTGCCACTATAAGACCCGGAAAGGGGAGGACATTTAAGTGACCAGATTGAGGTTCTATCTTTTCTGACTTCAACATCCATGGAGGGAGAGGAGCACTGTCTACCATGCCATTTTTGCTGATTCCTTGCAGTGATTCCTTAAAGAAGTGCAACTTGTCACAGTCTGGATATAATTAATTATAAATGGTGCTCTCAAACCTAACAATTTTTGAAGAGTTGAGGTGCAAGCTGGGGCAGGAGCATACCTGTCGAGCTGCAGACAGCAGTCTGGCAGCAAAGATTAACAGATGGTGGCAGGCTGTGGTGAGGCAAATGTGAAATCCATCAAAAGGGCAAAAGTTCGAACAGGTCCACGAGGGTGTTTTGGCTTGGAAATCCATGAGAAAACAGTCACAACGTGAGGAGCTGCTGATTGGTGCAGACTGTTAGTAGTTGTGGCAGACAGACATTGGAGGATGGGAAAGATGGACAGTGATAATCTCATCAGCTGAAGACTGGAAAGCAAATGAAGGCCACACAAGGGAGCCTTGCTAGTATTTATATTTTTGGAGCTAGGGAACATACACATTTAGAGTCGAATGAGTTTCTGGAACTCAATGTATATGTTTATATAAAAATATGAAGTAAAACACATTTACAAAGGTTAGCCTAGAGGCACCAGATACAGGTGACGAGGAAGCCAATAGAAGCAGGCATCCAATTAAATTTAAAATTTGAGGGAGGCAGGAAGCTGAAAAGTGGCAAGATTTTTTTTTAGAAGAAAATATTACATTTAACATTCAAATATTGAGGTGCCATCTAGAGGTATGACAGAAATTTTGACAAACAATGGGTATATGGTGTATGTACAGAATTTAATATAGATATGTTGAGTTAAATGGGTGCTTAAATTTTGGATGAGGGAAAGTGATAAAAAGAAACCTGGCTGTCATTAGCACTATGTATTGTTACACCATGTGCTGTGATGCAGTTCCTTTCTTACAATTTTAAATATTTATACGAAAGCTGCTGTCACAGATGACATTTGACAAAAAAATTTAAAATGCTGGAAATATTCAGGTCCAGCAGCGTCAGGAGAGCAAAAAACAGCCAATGTTTCAGTTCTGTGGCCTTTCATCAGAACCCAGTTCTGATGAAAGGTCATCGGTCTGAAACTTAACTCTTTCTCTCTCCATAGATACTGCTGGACTGTTGAGTATTTCCAGCATTTTCTGTTTTTATTTCAGATTTCCAGCATCTGTATTTTGCTTTTGACTGGAAAATGTTTGCTTGCAATTAGCACTTAGTACTCTAGAAGGTTATAAAGTGTACAAGTAATTAACATGAAATGAAAGCAAATGATCTAATTTGGATGGTAAATCTATTAATGCAGTACTGGAATAAATGTTAAAATAGTGTGCCTTCATATTTTGCAATATTACTTTTATAAAAAGAACAGTAAGTACAGGTAACGAAGTGCACAGATTTTGTTTTATACATCCCAGTTGAAAAATAAATACCTGATCGGTTTTGTAAATGATCATAAAGCTTGAGGCTAAACAAGTGATGTTGTGGAAGAAGGGACAGAAGGCAAACAACATTGCAATAAATTAGTCTTTGCTGAAAGTGCTAAACTGTTTGTTTACAGGGTCCCTTGGTGCGATGGTTGAAAGTTAACTTCAGCGAAGCTTTCATTGCATGGATTCATGTGAAAGCCTTACGGGTTTTTGTAGAGTCTGTTCTAAGGTATGGTATATTAGTAACTTCATTAATTTGAAATTTCAAGATGCAGATGCTATCGCGCAATTTCCTTTATAAGTTTTCTTATAATTTCAACTCTTAAAATGATTACAAATTAAATAAAGTATAATAGTTTCCTTCTAAATGAGTGTGTAATGTTTGAAGTTGGTTATTTTGCTATTGATCAGAAGCCTCTTCACTCATACTTGTCATGTCATTTGAGGCAAATCACCTCTCCAGTCTGAAATTCAACTTCGCAGATGGAATTTTGATCATCTATGTTTTGCACTATTTGTCATTTCTGGGTAGTGATCAGCTTTTGTTTTTCTATTTTTTTCACTTCAAATTTGAGTTAGATTATTTTTGCTGCTTCATAGCTGAAAATATGTACTGTGATTTTTCACTTAGGCTTGAGTTATATTTCTTTAACTATCTCAGTCACACCGATGAATCACTTCTATAATAAAAAATTAAGTATGGAAAAAGGAGAGTTAGTACCTTTTATAAATAATGTTTGAAGCTGGTAATTCAGAAATACAGGTAACGATGGACTTAACCACAAATTATCCTGTACTGAATAAAAATGTAATTGGACATTGATCTATATGCAAAATTCACTCAGTTCTGAGGAAGGGCTCAAATGTGAAACATCAGATGACTCATGTTTTCTGACTAACAGTGCCTGACCTGCTAAGTGTCTCCAGCATTTTTTAACTTTCCAGCATTCTGCTATTTCGCTTTTTGTTCGATGGTGTAGTTCCACCCAAATCTAAACACTGAGGATTCAAGCAATCATAAGAGCATAAGATGTAGGAGCAGAAGTAGGCATTCGGTCCCTCAAGCCTGCCCTGACATTCAGTAAGCTCATGGCTGATCGATGGTGGCCTCAACTGAACTTTCTTGTCTGCCCCCTATAACCCTTGTAGATCAAAAATCTAACTCAGCCTTGAATATATCCAATGACCCAGCCTCCACTGCTCTCTCGGATAGAGAATTCCAAAGATTAATGACCCTCTAAGAGAAGAAATTCCTCCTTATTTCTGTCTTACATGGTAGACCCCTTATTTTGAAACTATTTCCCTCGTGAGGGGAATCATCATCTCAGCATTTACCCTGTCAAGTCCCTCAGAATCTTTTGTTTCAATAAAATCACCTCTCATTCTTCTAATGTGTATAAACCCAACCTGCTCGACCTTTCCTCATAAGACAACCCGTTCAACCAGGAATTAACCTAGCGAACCTGCTCCGAACTGCCTCCAATGCAAATACATCCCTCCTTTAAATGAGACCAAAACTGTATGCAGTACTCTAGTTGTGGTCTCGCCATAGCCCTGTACAATTGTAGCAAGACTTCTCTACTTTTATACTCCATTCTCCTTGCAATAAAGACCAGCATTCCATTTGCCTCCTTAATTACGTGCTGCACCTGCGTGCTAACTTTGTGATTCATGTACGAGGACACCCAGATCCCTCGATACTGCAGGATTCTGTAGTGTGTCTCCATTTAAATAATCTAGTTTTCTATTCTTCCTACAAAAGTGGGTAATCTCATTTTTCCACATTATACTCCATCTGCCAAATTTTTGTCCACTCACTATATCGCTTTGTCGTCTCCTCACAACTTGCTTTCCCACTTATCTCTATCATCAAATTTGGCTACAATACACTCTGTCCCTTCATCCAAGTCATTAATATATACAGTAAGTAGTTGAGACCCCAGCACTGATCCCTGTTGCACCCCATTAGTTACAATTTGCCAACCTGAAAATGACCCATTTATCCCGACTTTCTGTTTCCTGCTAGTTAGCCAAGTTTCTATCCATGCTGCTACCCCCCAACACCATGATCTGTTATGTGCAGTAACCTTTTGCGTGGCACCTTTGGAAATCCAAATACACAACATCTGATTCCCCCTTTTCCACCTTGCTTGTTATATCCTCAAAAAACTCAATAAATTTGTCAAACATCATTTCCCTTTCATAAAATCATGTTCACTTTGCTTGATTGCATTATGATTCTCTAAATGTCCTGCTTCTGCTTTCTTAATTATGGATTCCAGCATTTTCCCCAAAGACAGATGTTAGGCTAACTGACCTATAGTTTCCTGTGTTCTGTCTCCCTCCTTTCTTGAATAGAGTCGTTATATTTGTAGTTTTCCAAACCACTGGTACCTTTGCAGAATCTAGGGAATTTTGATTACAAGTAATGCATCCACTATCTCTGCAGCTACTTATTTTGAAGATCATAAGATGCAGGTCCAGCAACTTGTCGGCCTTTAGTCCCATTAGTTTTCCTAGTGTGTTTTCTCTAGTGATGGTGATTATTTCAAGTTCTTCCCTTTTGCCCCTTGATTTTCTATTGGGATGCTTTTAGTGTCTTCTACTGTGAAGATCGATACAAAATACTTGTTCAAAGTCTCTGCAATTTCCTTATTTCCCATTATTAATTCCCCAGTCTCATCCTCTAAGGGACCAATGTTTACTTAGCTACTCTCATCCTTTTTATATACTTGTAGAAGCTCTTGCTGTCTTTTAAAATATTTTTTGCTAGTTTACTCACATTCTAATTTCTCCCTTTGTCATTTTTTTGCTGGTTTCTAAAATTTTCCCAATGTTCTGGCTTGCCACTAATTTTTGCAGCATTGTATGTTAGCCACAGATGGTTCATCCTTCTTGTAGAGATTGTGGGAAATGTGTTTAACCAAAATGTCAATTCTAAAATTTTCCAATAACTTGAGTTACGATTTTAAAGAATGAAAGAAATATGAACATAAGGTACATCATTGTCCAGCCATATCTAATTCACAAGGTAGTCATCACCCCTGGTGCCTTCACAATTTTTAAAATTTATGATTGTTTATGGTGGAGTTTAAATCCTGCATTGAGTGGAATATCTATGTGTACTCTTGATAGCCATGCAGGGTAGGTTTCTCTCCTCAATTGCAGTGCCATTTCACATGAAAGTTGTGCAGTCCTTTTAGAAGAAGGTATTAGGCAAGGAGCTTCAATTATTATTGCCGTTCATCTGAGTAGAAATCTTGTTGAGTACATTGAGCTGCTAAGCTTACACCAAATTCTGTCATCTTTAACCAAAACTCTGCACCAGTGTTAGGAGCAGAATCAAGGATAGTTAGTCAAGGAAGTTCTCCATATTCATAGCACAGAAGAATTTTTCTGTTGCTTTTATGTCATTTCAGTTCTTCAAGGTATCTCAACTGAAGCAGGCTCCACAACTTTTGATACTTCTTGCCTTGGCATTTTGCACATCTTATGTTATTTGGAGGCCCAGTAGACCAATCTGTTCAGACACAGCTAAATAAATTCTGAAGAAGGGTCACTGACCTGAAACATTAACTCTGCTTCTCTATCCACAGATGCTGCCAGACCTGCTGAATATTTCCATAATTTCTTGTTTTTATTTCAGATTTCCAGCATCTGCAGTATTTTGCTTTTATTAAATATATATGGACTTTGGTCCCCAGATCCAAGAATTGGCCCTCCTATGTAATGTCTATTCACAGCACTTCCTGAGTAATAAAATTTTTCCAAGTTACATCACCCAGTCCACACAATTGGGAGCACTCCTGTATCAGGCTATCAACATTCAGGGGTTTTTGGTCAACTTACTGAAGTTTGATCCATTAAAGCAATGCAACTATATGGGTCACCTTGACATGTAATTACAAGTTGGCAGTAATTTGCATTATTTGGGCCCAAAAATCAGATGATGACCATGAGCAAATAAATGATTTTGGGGTGAATGTTTATTATAACTTTGTTTTTTTAAAAAAACGATTGCATATCAGATGTCCTCCCCTTTCTTTTTCTAGACCTGTGTTTGGCCCATCTTGGAGTGATTGATTAGGTAGTCCAACTTTTTATCTTTGTTTAAAGTACCTATTTGTTTCTGTCCCATGAAATGTTTAGGGTTTCATTGAGTTACTGAAATCTATTAACGACTACAGTGGTTGCAAAGAGCTGCAGCATTTAAAGTTCCATAAAAGGGCACTTAAGTATAAAACTGTCAAACAGACAAGCATCTTTACAGTTTGTTCCCCAAAATGAGCAATTGATGCATAATATACTTTTGGTGGAAAAAAAGCCTTTATCTTCAGTTGAAAATGATGGGTATCCATCAGTCAAAAGACATTTAAGTTTGATTCAGGCTGGCATGGTAATGCTACAGTACTGCTGGTATATTCTACTGGTTTGGAGTGCAGGTGATGGAAATAGCTGTATGGAAAAAGCAATATTGATTTAATTTGACACATTAGTAAGTATGGAATTGTAGTTTAAGGGACTTCAAGTCTCTTCAGCTTGATTATACTATATTTAATGAACATGAAAAAAGCTACACATCTACTTCAGCAACACCCTCAATTTGGAAAAACTATACGTGTATACTGTTATAAGGTTGGTACAGCCGCTTAGTGTTTTAGAGGGTCATCAGACTCAAATTATAGCATTTCTACCCACAAAGAGACGCATCCTTTGCCAGAATAATCCTGTATATTTATCTAATAGTTTTAAGTGTGTAATTGACTTTACAAAATTGGATGTACTTTTATCCAAAGTAGTGAACAACAGTATATGTGAGAAGTGATTAATACAAAAGCTAGCTCTGAATCTTAGCCTTCCCATACAAGCAATTTCCAACCATTCATTCGCAATTGAGCTTGTGAAAGCAATGTACTGAAATACTGCAGAAGTACAGGAGAGGTAGAAAAGCCATCAAACCTCAGTTATCGTATGTTCTTAAGTCAGAAAATTTTTCGTTTAAAATGTTCCCTCCCACTGTCTATTTGAAAACATGTACACATTTAAAATATGAATTGACATTTATTATAAATGTTAATTAACTTAATGGAGACTTAGTACACCAGGTCTTCTTGCATCTCTGCTGTCCTGATGGCTTCCCTGTCTGGGATCAACTCTGCACCTCTCAGTGGCTTGTGATGGGTTGATTGATTTGTGATGGAGGCTGTTAATTCAGATTGGTCTGAATACCTGATCTGAAGCTTCTCATTTAGGAAAATCTGCTGCCAGCTGCATCCTCTAGAATAAGTCAGATTTCACCATTACAAAAGAACATGAGGAAATCACTCCTTAACCCAGTGGATAACTGATCCTGCTTCTAAAAGGATGTGCACACAGAACAATTGAACAAATGGCAGAATTTTAATTATTGCGCAATATCATTTGATGCGCACTGTAAGCGGCCAGCAGCTGCAGTGGCAACTGCCAGTTTATTCGTAATGTGAAAAATTTAGGGAAATGTCAGCAGTGCAAACAGGATAAAATCTCTATGGTCTCATCTGAAGCTCGAGTCCTTCCTTGCTATTTTTATACACAGCCGGCCATTGCAGTTGAAAGGTTGCCATTTATTTATCAATAGAATTCAAACAATATCAGGAAAATCTTAAATATGAGACACACAAAATTAATTTTGAGCAACGCAATGTTTATGAACATGAACTATTTACAGGCTATTAGTTGTGATATACCATTAACTTTGTTAGAGTGAGGCATGAAGGTCAGGCAGGCACAGGGCAATGCACACAGATAGTGTGAAAGAAAGGTAGCAGCGTCACCTAGTATAGCAGGACTGAAAGTAAGTATAGTAGAGGGGGTGCTGCATCATACCCAGTAAAAAATAAAATGTAAATCGCTATTACTACATGCCAAGCTATGACAAAATCATGACACTGGCAGTTAAAAGTGTGAGTGCATGCAGTTGTAGAAGTTTTATATGGGTTGTACATATAGAATTCCTGTGTTACATAGGATTTTTTAAAATACGGAGTGGACTGCTATGCTTTACGTGGAAAATTTAGTAATTCTTTGGGGAGAAACTAATCTTTTGTTGAAATGCACATCTTCAATTAAGCTTTCTTCATTTTTTCAACTGATTTAAAATTTTTGAAAAGAATTGTATTTGAAACTTCAAAAAAATTGGTTGAAATTTAGTTTAATGTAAAAGTTATTCAGCATCTCTATATGTGTGTGTGGCATAGTGCTTTGCCCATGAAATGCTATGGAAATGCTGCTAATATCTTTGTTCCAACCTTTGTCACTTTGTAATTTTGTCATGCCTCTTCTATCCAGATATGGTTTGCCAGTAAACTTCCAGGCAATGCTTTTACAACCTAACAAAAAGATGATGAAGAAGCTCAGAGAAATTCTTAATGATCTATACAAACACCTGGACAGTAGCGCGGCTGCCATCATTGATGTAGGTATCTGCATAGCAAAATTTGATTATCTCCTTGTTGTTGTAGCAGCTACTACCAATAAAACATTAAAATTATCTTTTCCAGTTGCTCGCCTGGTTATAAAGGTGAGTAATGAGATAGACTGATTGGGAAGGTCTTTGGATTGATCCTTGGGCTTAACTGACTTAACTGATATCAATCCAGGCCGTCAGTTGGATATCACAGTTAGCTTCAGGTACCCTTTGCTAAGGAGTGAAGAGTTGGCCAGGCTTCCAGTGCCTGCCTAGTATCCAAGGATCCCATGTTAGATTGGATATGTATGGATATCGGTGATATCAAGATCCGACCTTGCCAATAGGATTGTATACTAGATGTTAACATTTTGGTTGGGTGAAGAAGTAAAGGAGAATTTTTCAGAATGCCACATTTGTCCGCAATTCCATCTATTCACAAATCTAATAACTGTACTTTTGGTAATCATTGAACAGTGAGGATTTCCCCAGTGTAACAACTGATCCAAATATTAACTCTTCCAATAGTTTTGTTTCAAGTCCCAATCCTGTGTTTGATTTAAAATGGTTATACAAATCTGTTTTTAAAGCTATCAGAACTGTTTAATTTGATGAACATTTTGATAAATTCACAATTGTCCACGTGCCAAACTGCTACTCATGACATGATTTATGTATGCTGCAAATTTCAAGACTGCTCTAGATGTTCTTTTGGATTCAGCATCACCACTTCCTCAAGTAAGTGGGCCCCAAATTGTTAGTGATCAGGCGTTTACCTTTACTGCCCAATATCATACGAACATGCAACACTGGACAGAAAAAGATCAGCTGGTCTATTGAGCCTGTTCCTTATTGTAACTAAGCATCATGCCCACCACCCCCACCCCAAATCCAGCAAGCATCCGTCGAATCACCAGGGAGAGATGCAAAAAGGGGGAAAGAATTCTGGGAGATTTCTTTCTTCCTCTTGAAGGCGATCAGATTTCCAGAAGACTATAGTGACCACGAGACTTGTCATCCACTATTCCTCTTTATTTTATGCAGTGATGTCGCCTTTTGAGTGCTTCAAGTTAATTCGCACTCACTGCGCAAGCTGGCAAATTTTTCTCCAGGTTGATGACACTCTGTGAAAAGAAAAATTTCCCAATATTTAACCTAGTTCTATGTTGAGAAGAATATGCCCCAGCTCTATATAACCTGCCTAATTCAAATAGGTTATCCACATGGGTGTGTTTTAGTCCTTACACCATTTTTAATGCCTATCAAGACTTGGGCTGATAAGTGGCAAGTAACATTCATGCCACACAACTGCCAAGCAATGACCATCTCCAACAAGCCGGGATCTAACCATCTCCCCATGACATTCAATGGCGTTCCAATCGCTGAATTCCACCACTATCAACATCCTGGGGGTTACCATTCACCAGCAACTGAACTGGAGTAGCCATAGAAATACCGTGGCTACAAGAGCAGGTCAGAGGCTAGAATCCTGCGGCGAGTAACTTACCTCCTGACTCCCCAAAGCCTGTTCATCTGCAAGACACAAGTCAGGAGTGTGATGGAATACTCTCCGCTTGCCTGGATGAGTGCAGCTCCAACAACGCTCAAGAAGATCAATAACATCCACGACAAAGCAGCCCGCTTGATTAGCACTCCATAAACAAACATTCACTCCCTCCACCACCGACGCACAGTGGCAGCAGTGTGTACCATCTACAAGATACACTGCAGCAATGCACCACGGCTCCTTAGACAGCACCTTCCAAATCTGCGACCTGTACCACCTAGAAGGACAAGGGCAGCAAATGCAAGGGAACCACCACCTACATGTCCCCCTCCAAGCCACACACCATCCTGACCTGGAACTATATCGCCGTTACTTCACTGTGATTGGGTCAAAATCCTGGAACTCTCTTCCTCACAGCACTGTGGGTGTACCTACCCCGCACGAACTGCAGCACTTCAAGAAGGCATCTCACCACCACCTTCTCAATGGCAATTAGGGATGGGCAATAAATGCTGGCTGGCCAGTGACACTACATCGTCATTTTAAAAAAACTAGTTTAAAAAAAAATCAATCTAAGTCTATCCTTTTCTGGAGTAAAAGAACCCATCTCTAAGCCTATTAAGATAATCAAGGGCTTTTAAACTGTTTCAATTTAATGGCCCTCCTCTGAACCTTCATAAAGGCCTGTAGTTCACCCCCAATGAGGCCTAACCAAGATCTCGTACAGTGTTCATGTGCTGTTATGACCTGGAGGCCCCAACTATGACCATGTGTCAGCTGTTAGTCAGTTGACAGCTCTCTTATCTCTGCATCACAAGCTTCTGGGTTCAATTCCCACTCCAGGATTTGAGCGCAAAAATCAAGGCTGACACTCAGTACTGAGGGACTGCTACACAGTCAGAGATGATGTCTTTCACATGGGACATTAAAGCGAGGGCAGGTGCATCCCTTAGGTGGACGTAAAGGATCCCATGGCATTATTTAAAATAAGAGCAGAGGCATTGTCCCTGGTGTGCTGGCAAATATTTATCCCTCAATTAACATCGCAAAAATAGATTATATGGTTATTATCCCATTGGCTATGAAAGCTTGCTTTGTGAAAATTGGCTGCTGCATTTCCTACATTACAACAGTGACTGCACTTCAAAAAGTACTTCATTGGCTGTAAAGTATTTTGAGACGTCTGGGAGCCATGAAAAACGCGATATAAATGCAGTTTTTTTCCTGAGCTAGATTGCGATTTCATATTTGTGTTTCTCCTAGATCGTGGGCCATTGATTATGCTATTGAGCCAAGGTCACTTGTAAAACCAGGTTTATTTTAGAATCAAAATATTTGACAAACAGAATGCAGTTTTTCTCCTTGTAATGTCAAAAATAATAATGGGCTGTACCTCACTTTACAAGTCAGTATTTGCTGAACTGTCTGGCATTAACTAGGTTCTCTGACCCTCTGGTTTTGAAATTCAGTCTTAAGAGAAATGTATTTTTTCCAGAGGGAGAAGAAACCAATGGCTTCATCTCACAGCCTTTCCGGAACTTGTCAAGGGTTTGCTCACTGAGCCAACAATTGTACGATCATCTTGCTCCACTGTTCCCTCCTTGCTTGGTGTGGGGATCATGGCAACACATTGGCCAGCTAAGATTCTTGCTGCGTTCAATAAATGAAAGCCATTTGAACATTATATCCTGTTCCTCTCTGGAATTTTCTAACCAATCTCATTGTCTCAAACTGATATGAGAAATACATTTCTGTTAACTACTTTGTTGGTCCAACCTAATGAAAAATGATCTATAGACTGAAGTCATAGTCATTACAGCACAGAGGGAGGCCATTCGGCCCATCAAGTCCATGCTGGCTCTATGCAGAGCAATCCGATCAGTCCTGTTCCCCTGCTCTATCCCCATATCCCACAAGTTTATTTCCCTCAAATGCCCATCCAGTTTCCTTTTGAAATCATTCGTCTCTGCTTCCACCACCCTCAGGCAGAGAGTTACAAGTCATTGTGTAAAACAGTTCTTCCTCACATTCCCCTGCTTCTCTTGCCCAAAACCTTAAATCTTTGTCCCCTAGTCCTTGTACCATCAGCTTTTGGAATAGCTTTTCTTTGTCTACCTTATCTAAACCTGTCATCTCCATCAGATCTCCCCTCACTTTCCTTTGCTGTAAGGAGAACAACCCAGCTTCTCCAACCTAACATAAACAACATTTCTAATGAAAGGTCATCGACCTGAAATGTGAGCTCTGTTTTTCTCTCCACAGATGCTGCTAAACTTGCTGAGTATTCCCAGCATTTTCTGTTTCTATTTGAGTTCCAGCATCTGCTGTATTTTGTTTTTGTTCTCCAATCTAACCTTGTAGCTAGAATCCCTCGTCCCTGGAATCATTCTGGTAAATCATCTCTGCACCCTGTCGAGGATCCTCGCATCCTTCCTGAAGTGGGGTGACCAGAACTGGACAGGATGCAATGCTCTGCCTGTGGCCTAATTAGAGCTTTATTTTTAAAAATTCTTCCATGGGATGTGGGTGTCGTGGTTAAGGCCAGCATTTGTTGACCATCCCTAATTGCCCTTGAGAAGATTCAGCATAATTTCCCTGATTTTGTACTCAATACCTCTATTTCTGAAACATGTGATTCCATTTGCTTTGTTGACTACTCTCTCACTATGTCATGCCACCTGCAAAGATTTATGCACAGGAACCCCCAGGTCCCTCTGTCACTGTGCATTCTTTAGAACTGTACCATTTAGTCGATATTGCCTCTCCTTCCCCTTCTGCCAAAATGCATCACCTCACATTTCACAGTATTAAATTCCATCTGCCATTTGTCTGCCCATTCTGCAAGCCTGTTGCAGTAAATTGGTATCATCCTCACTTCTGCCACATGCGCAAGTTTGGCATCATTGGCAAATTTTGAAATTACTCTATTCCAATATCCAAGTCATTTATATGCATCAAAAAAGCAGTGGTCCTGGGACTTGAGGAACATTACTGTCTGTCATCTTCCAGTTTGAAAAACAACCATTTATTACAACTTGCTGTTTTCTGTGCTTGTCAATTTTTTTTAATCCAAGCTGACACTGACTCCCCTATTCAATGAGCCTCAATTTTGTTAAGAACATAGAACATAGAACATACAGCACAGAACAGGCCCTTCGGCCCACAATGTTGTGCCGATCCTTTGTCCTCTGTCAAGGACAATTTAATCTATACCCCATCATTCTCCTTTATCCATATACCTATCCAAAAGCCTTTTGAAAGTCCCTAAAGTTTCTGACTCAACAACTTCCCCGGGCAAGGCATTCCATGCCCCGACCACTCTCTGGGTAAAGAACCTTCCCCTGACATCCCCCTTATATCTCCCACCCTTCACCTTAAATTTATGACCCCTTGTAACGCTTTGCTCCACCCGGGGAAAAAGTTTCTGACTGTCTACCCTATCTATTCCCCTGATCATCTTATAAACCTCTATCATGTCACCCCTCATCCTTCTCCTTTCTAATGAGAAGAGGCCTAGAATGTTCAGCCTTTCCTCGTAAGACTTATTCTCCATTCCAGGCAACATCCTGGTAAATCTCCTCTGCACCCTCTCCAAGGCTTCCACATCCTTCCTAAAATGAGGCGACCAGAACTGCACACAGTACTCCAAATGAGGCCTTACCAAGGTCCTGTACAGCTGCATCATCACCTCACGGCTCTTAAATTCAATCCCTCTGCTAATGAACGCTAACACCCCATATGCCTTCTTCACAGCCCTATCCACTTGAGTTGCAACTTTCAATGATCTATGCACATAGACCCCAAGGTCTCTCTGCTCCTCCACATGCCCAAGAACCCTACCGTTAACCCAGTATTTTGCATTCATGTTTGTCCTTCCAAAATGGACGACCTCACACTTTTCAGGGTTAAACTCCATCTGCCACTTTTCAGCCCAGCACTGCAACCTATCCAAGTCCCTTTGCAGACGACAATAGCCCTCCTCGGTATCCACAACTCCACCAACCTTTGTATCATCTGCAAATTTACTGACCCACCCTTCGACTTCCTCATCCAAGTCGTTAATAAAAATCACAAACAGGAGAGGACCCAGAACTGATCCCTGCGGCACGCCACTGGTAACTGGGCTCCAGGCTGAGTATTTACCATCTAAGACCACTCTCTGCCTTCTATCAGTTAGCCAATTCTTAATCCAACTGGCCACATTCCCCACTATCCCATGCCTCCTGACTTTCTCCATAAGTCTACCATGGGGGACCTTATCAAATGCCTTACTAAAATCCATGTACACCACATCCACTGGTTTACCCTCATCCACTTGCTTGGTCACCTGCTCAAAGAATTCAATCAGGCTTGTGAGGCAAGACCTACCCCTCACAAAACCGTGCTGACTGTCCCGAATCAAGCAGTGTCTTTCCAGATGCTCAGAAATCCTATCCCTCAGCACCTTTTCCATCAACTTGCCTACCACCGAAGTAAGACTAACTGGCCTGTAATTCCCAGGGTTGTTCCTATTCCCTTTCTTGAACAGGGGCACAACATTTGCCACCCTCCAATCACCTGGTACCACCCCCGTCAGCAGAGAAGATGAAAAGATCATTGCCAGCGGCTCTGCAATTTCATCCCTTGCTTCCCATAACATCCTTGGATATACCCCGTCAGGCCCGGGAGACTTGTCTATCTTCAAGTTATTCAAAAACCCCAACACATCTTCCCTCCTAACGAGCACTTCCTCGAGCTTACCAGTCTGTTTCACACCGTCCTCTTCAGTAATACACCCCTTCTCATTCGTAAATACCGAAGAGAAGTACTCATTCAAAACCTCACTTATCTCTTCCGGCTCAACACACAGTCTCCCGCTATTGTCCTTGACCGGACCTATGGTCCCCCTGGTCATCCTCATATTTCTGACATACGCGTAAAAGGCCTTGGGGTTTTCTTTTATCCTACCCGCCAAGCATTTTTCATGCCCTCTCTTAGCTCTCCTAATCCCTTTCTTCAGATCCTTCCTGGCATTCTTGTATCCCTCCAGAGCTATGCCTGTGCCCTTTTTCCTCAACTTTATATACGCATCCTTCTTCTTCCTAACAAGACTCTCAACCTCTCTTGTCAACCACGGTTCCCTCACATGACCATCCCTTCCCTGTCTGACAGGGACATGCTTATCAATGGCCCCTACTATCTGCTCCTTGAAAAAGTTCCACATTTCGACCGTGCCCTTCCCTGCCAGCATATGCTCCCAACTTATGCTCCTCAGTTCCTGCCTGACAGCATCATATCTACCCTTCCCCCAATTGTAAACCTTGCCCTGTTGCACATACCTATCCCTGTCCATTACCACAGTGAATGCTACAGAATTGTGATCACTATCTCCAAAGTGCTCGCCCACCAACAGCTCTATCACTTGCCCTGGTTCATTACCTAGTACCAAATCCAATATTGCCTCCCCTCTGGTCGGGCAGTCTACATACTGAGTCAGAAAAGCTTCCTGGACATGCTGCACAAACACTACCCCATCCAAACTATTCGATCTAAAGAGTTGCCAATCAATATTTGGGAAGTTGAAATCCCCCATAATTACTACCCTGTGACTTCTGCTCCTTTCCAAAATCTGTTTCCCAATCTGCTCTTCCACCTCCCTGCTGCTATTGGGGGGCCTATAGAAAACTCCCATCAAGGTGACTGCTCCTTTCCTGTTCCTGACCTCAACCCACAGTGCCTCAGTCGGCAGATCCTCCTCGAAAATTCTTTCAGCAGTTGTTACACTATTTCTAACTAACAATGCCACCCCCCCACCTCTTTTACCACCATTCCTAATCTTATGAAAACATCTATAACCAGGTACCTCCAAAAACCATTCCTCCCCCTCACCTATCCACGTTTCAGTGATGGCCACAACATCGTAGTCCCAAGTGCCCATCCACGCCTTCAATTCACTCACCTTATTCCTGATGCTTCTTGCGTTGAAGTATACGCACTTTAACCCTTCTCCGTGCCCATCTGTCCTCTGTGACAGTGCTACCTTCCCCAATACCTCACTACACTCTTTGTCTTTCTGAGTGGACCCACTGGTCCCTGGATTACAAGTCCGGTTCCCATCCCCCTCCCAAACTAGTTTAAACCCTCCCGAACAGTACTAGCAAACCTCCCTCCCAGGATATTGGTGCCCCTCTGGTTCAGATGCAGCCCGTCCTGTTTGAACAGGTCCCATCTTCCCCAGAATGCAGTCCAATTATCCAAGAACTGGAAGCCCTCCCTCCTACACCATTCCTGCAGCCACGTGTTCAGCTGTGCTCTCTCCCTATTCCTAGCCTCACTATCACGTGGCGCCGGCAACAAACCAGAGATAACAACTCTGTCCGTCCGAGCTTTCAGCTTCCAGCCTAACTCCCTAAACTCACTTCTAACATCTGTGCCACCCTTCCTTCCTACGTCGTTGGTGCCAATGTGCACCACGACCTCTGGCTGCTCCCCCTCCCCTTTAAGGATCCTGAAGACGCGATCACAAACATCACGGACCCTGGCACCAGGGAGGCAACAAACCATCCGTGCGTCTCGCCTGCGCCCACAGAACCGCCTGTCCGTACTCCTCACCATCGAGTCCCCGATGACTAGTGCTCTCCCATTCTCCCTCCTTCCCTTCTGAGCCACAGTGCAGGACCCCGTGCCAGAGGCCCGGTCACTGCAGCCTGCCCCCGATAGGCCGTCCCCCCCAACAGTATCTAAAACTGTATACTTGTTGTTGAGGGGAACGACCACAGGAGATCCCTGCACTGACCTCTTCCCACCTCTAACTGTTACCCAGCTGCCTTTGATTTGTGGAGTAACGACCTCCGTGTAGCTTCTATCTATCAACCCCTCAGCTTCCCGAATGATCCTCAGTTCATCCAGCTCCAGCTCCAATTCCCTAACACGGTCTGATAGGAGCTGGAGACGGATGCACTTCCAGCAGGTGAAGTCGGCAGGGTCACCGGAGGTTCCCCTCACCTCGAACATTCTGCAGGAGGAGCAATACACTACACTGGCTGCCATTTCTTTTATTCAATTACCCCTTAGTTAAGTACAACTATAGATATTAACAAAAACAGTAAATAGCTTACCTGCTCAGTCCTTTTTGGTTAGAGGAGGAGGGTAAAAAGGGTCTTATTATTAGGTTAGAGGAGGAGGAGGATGGGTGGGAGACACTACATGTGTAGTGGCTCGGGTTTACTCAGCTCCGCACCTTTAAGGAAAATACCTACCCAGGAGTCCTCGCTGCCGACCAGCTTCCGGTTCCTCCGGCGCCAAAAGAAACTCAAAGACAAGGAAAACAGTAAGTAAAACAGTAAGTACTTACTTTTAAAACACAGCTCCTGATGCCTTCACTCACCCAACGAAGAGTCGCTACCTTCTCCTGCTGCTCCGCCGGGAAATAACAAGCCTTTTATGTGGTACTTTATCAAATACTTTCTTAAAATCCATATAGACAACATCCATTGCTTTTCCTTTATCAACCTTCTCTGATACTTCTTCAAAAAATTCAATTTGATTAGTCAAGCACAATCTGCCTTTTACAAATCCGTGCTGGCTCTCCCTAATTAACTCAAACCTCTACACTTGCCTGTTGATACATTTTTTTCTTTCCTTGACTATTGTTTTTAAAACCCTACTCACCACTGATGTTAAACTGACTGGCCTGTAGTTGCTAGGAATTCTCTTACACCCTTTCTTGAAGAAGGATGTCACATTTGCCACACATGAATCTTCTGGCATTTGTCCCATACTTGGGGAAGATTGGAAGATTATGGCAAGCAGTCCCACTTCCTTTAGCAACCTGGGATGCAAGCCATCCGGACGTAGCGACTCATCCACTCTAAGCCTAGCCAGTCTTTTCAGTACATCCCGTCAGTTTTCACCCCATCCATTACCTTTCCCATTACCTTCTACTGATATTTTGTCAGAAACCTCATCCTTCATAAACACTGATACGAAGTACTCATTAAGTATTCGAACCTTGCCCTGTGCCTCTAAGCATATGTCACCTTTTTTGTCCCTAATGGGCCTCACCACGCATCTTACTACCTGCTTACTATTTACATGCCGATAGAAGATTTTTTTGTTTTTTGTTAACTGCCGTATTCTCTTTGCCAGTCTTATTTTCCTCTTCGCTTCTCCTTGCAATTTATTGTATTTGGCCTGGTTCTCATTTGAAGAATTCGCCTGACATGCATCATATGCCCTTTCTCTTTGTTTCATTATATTCTGTATCTCCCTCATCATCCCAGGAGCCCTGGCTTTGGTTCCCTTACCTTTCATCCTTGTTGGAATGTACTTAGCCTGTACGTGAAACATCTCCTCCTTAAAGATCACCATTGTTCTGTTAGTCTTTGGTTCCATTTTATCCTGGCTAGATCCAATCTCATCACATTGAAGTTAGCCCCCTTCCAATTTAAAAGTTATATTTTAGAATGTTCCTGCTCTCCTCCATTACTAATCTAAACTTTATGATGCAGTGATCGCTCTTACTCAAGTGTTCCCCCACAAACACTTGGCCCGCCTTATTCCCAAGCACCAGATCCAGCAATGCCTCCCTCCAAGTTGGACTGAGAATATAGTGGTCAAGGAAGTTCTCCTGAATGCATTTCAGAAATTCCTCCCCCTCTTTACCCTTCACTCTAAAATTATCCCAATTGATATTTGAATAACCTCAAATATCACCATTCTATAGTTCTTGCATGTGATTTCCCTGCAGATCTTCCTCTCCCTCTCCCCCTCTCTCACATTCACTATTTGGAGGTCTATAGAATACCCCCAGAGGCATGATCATCCCCTTTTTGCTTCTCAACTCCAACCAAATTAATTCTGTCTTTGCCCCCCTCAGGACATTCTCTTTCCCCCCCCCCACCTTTTCTCCTATCTTTTCTGAACACTTTGTATTCTTGTATGTTAAGCACCAAGTCCTTAACATTTTTAAACCACTTCCTGTTATTGCCACTACATCATATTACCACAAAGCTATTTGTGTTTGCAGCTCACCAACCTTATTCCCTACACTGTGTGTTTACTTACATGCATTATAAACCTGTCTTTGTGTTTCTTGTAGTCTTTATTGGTCTGCTCCTATGTAATATGATGCTCCTTCCTTCTCTAGTACTATTCAACACCCTCACTCCTTCATGTACCTTATTCCTCTCCCAACCACACTAGTGAACCACCCCACGAGGATGTTGGTCCCCAACCCTTTTGAATAGGTGCCTCCTGCCCCAGAACTCTCCCAATATCCCAAAAATCTGAAGTCCTCCCTCCTGCACCATGCTTAGGATCCTTCCTATCTTCCTATTTCTACTCTTACGAGCATGTGGCACTGGGAGTAATCCAGAGATTACTACCTTCGAGATACTACTTTATAACTTCCTTTCTAGCTCCTGAAAATCTGTCGGACCTCAATACCTATATTCTCTGTCATTGGTACCGACGTGAACCACAACTTCTGGCTCACTCCCTCCTGCAGAGTATTCTGCACCCTGTCTGTGCTGTCCTTTACCCTGGCACCAAGGAGGCAACACACCATGCTGAATTCAGTATAACGATTACAGAAATGCCTGTCTGTCCTCCTAACTATGTAATCTGTTACAACAAATGCATTTCTACTCGTTGCTGTTCCCTCCTGTGCCCATTAGTGCCATGGTTTGGACTGCACGCCTTCATGGTGTCATCACTCCCAGAATTCTCCCTCAGGACTACACTGAGTCCTGGTTTGAGAGTGACATGCACCCTAAAAGACTCCTGCACCTCCTACCTCTTCCTACTCTTGATGGCCACCCATCTACTATCCTGAACTCTCTCACTGCGTGTCGCGTGACCACCATCTGGAACATATGATCCAGGAAACTGTGATCCTCCCTGATGCTCTGCAGTGACTCCAGCTGCCCCTCAAATTCTCAAATCCTGAGCTCGAGCAGCAGGAGACACTTCTTGCACGTGGGGTCCCCCAAGAGACACGAAGTGACCTGAAATTCCCACGTAGTGCTGGTATTGCAAGCAACAGGTCTCAGCTGCCCATCCGTGATCTAAGAAAAGATTTCTCTTCCCTCTTTTAGAGTCTAGTTAATACCTTGTATAAACTATTAATTTTAATTAATGCCTCTAGACGTGCTCTGTGTTAATACTAATTCCCTTACTGTTATACTTAGCCCAATTGGAATTTTATTGACTAGTTTACTAGTTAAGCCCGGTATTTAATATGAGGTAGATTAGTTTTAGACCACAAAGAAATGAACAGCACCCTATAAATCAATCTTAAAAACCTTAATAGACCAAATAGGTAAAAATCTCAATGTGATGGTGTGATTTTTCTCCTCCCCCACCCCTTTGTACTACACCCCCATCCCCCAAGTTTAGACTCTAATACTGAGCTGAAAAACAGCATGAGGAGCAGATGCAATTGTAATGTAAGTTTTAGAAATTTCTGTGGAAGTTCCTTTCAAAGACGCAGATATGTTTCCTTTTAATCTCTCTCTCTGTCTGTCTCTATTTCTGCACCTCATGGCACCCGCCCCCCCCACCACCACAAATACACATTATCTTTCATGGGAGAATGGTGTTGGTTGAATGCATTTTAATCTTTACTGATAGAATTTGGGCATGCAATAAAGTTTTATTTAGTCACCCCAACCAGTAAGTGGGATGTTCCATTATTACAAAGTATGCATCCGGACAACCTGCTGAGCTAGTTGAAGATAGTCTGTTTGAGTGTTGGTAGTCTTTGTGTTTTAAGCCGTTAGTTCTCACGCTCCAGCGACCCGGGTTCAATTCTGGGTACTGCCTGTGCGGAGTTTGCAACTTGAAGATAGACAAGTCTCCCGGGCCTGACGGGGTATATCCAAGGATGTTATGGGAAGCAAGGGATGAAATTGCAGAGCCGCTGGCAATGATCTTTTCATCTTCTCTGCTGACGGGGGTGGTACCAGGTGATTGGAGGGTGGCAAATGTTGTGCCCCTGTTCAAGAAAGGGAATAGGAACAACCCTGGGAATTACAGGCCAGTTAGTCTTACTTCGGTGGTAGGCAAGTTGATGGAAAAGGTGCTGAGGGATAGGATTTCTGAGCATCTGGAAAGACACTGCTTGATTCGGGACAGTCAGCACGGTTTTGTGAGGGGTAGGTCTTGCCTCACAAGCCTGATTGAATTCTTTGAGCAGGTGACCAAGCAAGTGGATGAGGGTAAACCAGTGGATGTGGTGTACATGGATTTTAGTAAGGCATTTGATAAGGTCCCCCATGGTAGACTTATGGAGAAAGTCAGGAGGCATGGGATAGTGGGGAATGTGGCCAGTTGGATTAAGAATTGGCTAACTGATAGAAGGCAGAGAGTGGTCTTAGATGGTAAATACTCAGCCTGGAGCCCAGTTACCAGTGGCGTGCCGCAGGGATCAGTTCTGGGTCCTCTCCTGTTTGTGATTTTTATTAACGACTTGGATGAGGAAGTCGAAGGGTGGGTCAGTAAATTTGCAGATGATACAAAGGTTGGTGGAGTTGTGGATACCGAGGAGGGCTATTGTCGTCTGCAAAGGGACTTGGATAGGTTGCAGTGCTGGGCTGAAAAGTGGCAGATGGAGTTTAACCCTGAAAAGTGTGAGGTCGTCCATTTTGGAAGGACAAACACGAATGCAAAATACTGGGTTAACGGTAGGGTTCTTGGGCATGTGGAGGAGCAGAGAGACCTTGGGGTCTATGTGCATAGATCGTTGAAAGTTGCAACTCAAGTGGATAGGGCTGTGAAGAAGGCATATGGGGTGTTAGCGTTCATTAGCAGAGGGATTGAATTTAAGAGCCGTGAGGTGATGATGCAGCTGTACAGGACCTTGGTAAGGCCTCATTTGGAGTACTGTGTGCAGTTCTGGTCGCCTCATTTTAGGAAGGATGTGGAAGCCTTGGAGAGGGTGCAGAGGAGATTTACCAGGATGTTGCCTGGAATGGAGAATAAGTCTTACGAGGAAAGGCTGAACATTCTAGGCCTCTTCTCATTAGAACGGAGAAGGATGAGGGGTGACATGATAGAGGTTTATAAGATGATCAGGGGAATAGATAGGGTAGACAGTCAGAAACTTTTTCCCCGGGTGGAGCAAAGCGTTACAAGGGGTCATAAATTTAAGGTGAAGGGTGGGAGATATAAGGGGGATGTCAGGGGAAGGTTCTTTACCCAGAGAGTGGTCGGGGCATGGAATGCCTTGCCTGGGGAAGTTGTTGAGTCAGAAACTTTAGGGACTTTCAAACGGCTTTTAGATAGGTATATGGATAAAGGAGAATGATGGGGTATAGATTAAATTGTCCTTGACAGAGGACAAAGGATCGGCACAACGTCGTGGGCCGAAGGGCCTGTTCTGTGCTGTATTTTTCTATGTTCTATGTTCTATGACCGCGTGGGTTTTCGCCGGGTGCTCCGGTTTCCTCCCACTGCCAAAGACTTGCAAGTGATAGGTAAATTGGTCATTGTAAATTGCCCCTTGTGTAGGTAGGTGGTAGGGATTACGGGATTACTGTAGGGCTAGTATAAATGGGTAGTTCTTGGTCGGCACAGACTCGGTGGGCCGAAGGGCCTGTTTCAGTGCTGTATCTCTAAATAAAATAAAATAAACAGGTCCTTTTGTAAGCAGATGACTTGTGGTGTTGCTCAGTAATATGGCTTCAGGAGGCTCATTATGCTGTGTAGCTGCTTACCTATCCTGTCTCTTTACAGCAGATGTGGGGAAGTGGCCATGCCATAAATTTGGTTTTCTTTTCTTTTTTAATTGGCCCATATAACTTTGAAAATACTCATGTTGCCATGCCTCTTAAATATTTTACACAAACCTATCATATCGTACAGAATATTTTAGAAATTTCCTCCATACGTTTTCTCAAGTATAGACATATAGCCATCAGAACAGTCGCCTGATAGAACGATTCCTTGTAACTCTTGCATAAAATTTCATAAAGTGGAGATGTTCTCCTGGAGGTCTGCTTGAAGTATGAAGATTATTTTTGTAATAGAGATTTAAGTAATTGACCTAGGAATTGTTTTTGATTGCAAGGTGGTGTTGGAGCAGTATTTTGTGTAGATAATTGAAACTGGGAATAAAATATTCAATATTTATTTTATTTTTTATTTATTTTATTTAGAGATACAGCACTGAAACAGGCCCTTCGGCCCACCGAGTCTGTGCCGACCAAGAACCACCCATTTATACTAGCCCTACAGTAATCCCATATTCCCTACCACCTACCTACACAAGGGGCAATTTACAATGGCCAATTTACCTATCACTTGCAAGTCTTTGGCAGTGGGAGGAAACCGGAGCACCCGGCGAAAACCCACGCGGTCACGGAGAACTTGCAAACTCCGCACAGGCAGTACCCAGAATTGAACCCGGGTCCCTGGAGCGGTGAGAACTAACGGCTTAAAACACAAAGACTACCAACACTCAAACAGACTATCTTCAACTAGCTCAGCAGATTGTCCGGATGCATACTTTGTAATAATGGAACATCTACTTACTGGTTGGGGTGACTAAATAGAATTTGGGCATACAATAAAGTTTTATCAGTAAAGATTAAAATGCAATATGTGGTGACTCTTTAAATTAGTTTATATTCTGTGAACCGTAGATTCTAAAGTTTTATATATTTTGGCAGCTATGACATCTGAAATTGAACAAAGGCATTTAAAAAAAATTGGTGAGTAATTTGCTCGAATAGCTTAAATCAAATGCTAATTTGTTTTCAACTCCTTTTGCAGGCTGCCATGGACATACCAGGTCTAAGTCTGAGCCAGCAGGAGTACTACCCATATGTGTATTACAAGATTGACTGCAACCTGCTTGAATTCAAATAGACGCTAATACAATTTTCTCCAGCAGCCTTGGCTTTTAGAGTATGGGTTACAGTAGTAATGGACAGATGCCTGCTCGTCCCTTAATTTTCTTTTAAGTCTGGGTTAACTGGTGTTTGCTTACTCAGTCCTGCAATTAGGTACAGTCCTGTGATCTGTCTGCTGCTGTTTCCTTTGAAAACATGTGTTGACGTACTTTTTTTACCAATCAGGTATTGAATTATGTGCTGCAATAATTTGGATCTATATTTATGAAACAAATTCATTATTTAAAAACAAAAAAAAGTCATTTGTGAAGTGCTGTGCGGTAAGCTGCATTGGTTGTCAATATTCCTGGAAGATCTTGTTTACAACTGTATATTAATAGTGCAAAAGAGTTTGTATCATTTCACCTATTTACCTGTGTTTGATACATCGAATTTTAAATAGTCACTGGTCGTAACCAATCGTGTTATTGAAAAAGTGTATGTGATGTACAGGGTCTGTACTAATGTTTTAAACATAACTCCAGTGTGCAAAAACTGTATACATTCATGATTTATCACGCCAACAAAATATGGAATAAATGTAAAAGTCATGGTAACCAAGTTCTTTTTTCAGTGAACGTTTGTCAGAAATTTTGAAATCCAGTAATTTTATAACTTCAAAAAAAGACTGATTACAGAAATGTTTTAAATAAGCTAAGTTTTTAGCATTGCATATTGTACTATTTATGATCATTGATTTAAGTGGCAGGACTCAAGTGCAAACACATCTTGAATATTACTACTTTATCGTTAAATATGTTTACGCTGAACAATTAGAACTCTTTGGTAGAGGAAAGAACCATGCATAATGAGATTTCTACACATGTCTTTTAAGAGGTCAAATTTTATTTTTGCACTACACCTGCAAAGCTGTAGGCCATTTGTAATTCTGTAGGCCGGCTTTTCTTGATTCATGTATTGGTAGGTGAGTTAGTTTTGCCGACTCTGGTTTTGAGTGTTCCCCATCCCTGCAGTTGTTTAGATACACTGCATTAATAATAACCACATCCCCCACATCATAGTATACACTAATGTTAACTTGTCCTACCTCCACAAATACGAGTGGTGAGAGGGGAAGTAATTTCTTAATGTTAAATTATTCCTCACTCAAATTTGTTGGCCTTGGCTCAGTTGGTGGCACTCTTGCCTCTGTGACATAAGTTTGTGGGTTGATGTCCCACTCTGCAGACTTGGGCATAGTAATCAAGGCTGAAACAGTGTGGTCCTGAGGGAGTGCTGCACTGTCAGAGGTGCCGTCTTTTGGTTGAGATGTTTAAACCAAGGCGTCTGCCCCCTCAGGTGGGCGTAAAAGATCCCATGGCACTATTTCGAGGAAGAGCAAGGGAGTTATCCCTGGTGTTCTGGCCAATATTTATCCCTCAATCAACATCGCAAAAACAGATTAGCTGGTCATTAACACAACAGTTTGTGGGAGTTTGCTGTGTGCAAATTAGCTTTTGCATTTCCTGCAATACAACAGTGACTACACTTCAAAAGTACTTCATTGGGTGTAAAGTGCTTTGGGAAGTCCTGAGATTGTGAATGGTGCTATATAACTGCAAGTCTTTTTCTTTGTTTAAAAAAAAATTGTAGATATCAGTTGATACAAAAATAAATTTGAAGTCAGGAATTTGTAACTTGTTGCTTCATAGATATCCCTGCTCTAAATCTGAGCCAGCAGGAAGGCTGCCTATATATTACACACCCAAATTCAGTCCATTTATTTGCGAGAATGGAGTCTTGTGTTTTAAATTTGTATTAGTGTGTAGACTGCAATTCTAAAATTATAATTTGCGTGATTTAAGCTTTGGGTGCACTTGAAAAATGCTCTAAATGATTACTGTATCATAACACAATTTTAGATCTGCAAGATGGTCCAAATGTTGTGGTCAGCAACGAAGTGACCATGCTCGCCACTGAGCTTGAAGAAAGCTGCCCACAAAGATCTAGCAAGCTCAGTGGGGTGGATTTCACCTTTCCTAACGTTAATTTCATTCTGGCACCAACTATAGGGATTCTCTGGGACCAGCAACAGTGATGTCATCAAGCATGCTAAGCAGCCAATCACATTGAGAATTCTCTCAGGCAGCAAATCAGGAAGTAGTGAGCAGGTTTTATCATTCACTTTTATAATTTTGCAGAAAAAGTTAAGATTGGGATGTGCACATGGGATTAGTTGGAAGCTGACATCATAAAATTAAAGAAAGTAAATTTTTATTTTAAAACTCTCAATTTTTTATTATGCAGTGAAGAACTTCGACATTTCACAATGTCACAAAATAGTTTTTCAGGGCCAAAGAAGTTGGTCAGTAATTATGATTTCGTATGCTGTTTAAAAACCCAGTTACACCTCATTCAACAGGGCTTAACTTTTTCAAAGCTTTTTACAGTGAGAATATACAAAGTGAATGATTTAACAATCAGTGATTCCTAATTGATTTCCAGCTGCGAGGACTTCAACAGCAGTAGGAGCAGGGAATCAATGAGCAATTTCTGGATTTCGGTATTTAACTGTGCACATGTGGATGCCAGAAGTTGTCAGTTTCACAGAGTAACAATGGTAATTGCTGACAGTTTTTCCGTCATTACAACCACAAAATATAGGCCATTGTTCCATTGCATATGTTAGACTGTCACACAAAGTACTATATTTGGAGCAGTGCAAGCGGCCAAATAGTATTATTGTACCGTTTAAGGGCTAGGTTGCAAGTAGTATTTTTCACTATTATATCTGCAGACGAGCCCACAATCTTTTGTAGTGATGAACAAAAAAAAAAAAATCAATCTCTGGCAAAACATAAGGCTACTCTGTCTAATCACTTCCTCCTTGGCTCAATCTGAGGCACTTCAGATAGGTGTTTTCTCCAAGTGATAGCTGTTTCCTAGACCAATCTGAAACAATCTCATTGTTACATTCTCAGCTTTGTACCTTCCTTTGCTTAAAATATATATCAAATTTTCCCTTAAAAGATGTAATCGCTGCCTCAACCAATCCATGTGGTAAAGCAATCCATGGTCCAACGACCTGTGTGAAGAAATTTCCTCAACTCTTAACTCACTGATAAATTTAAATTGATAACTTGGTCACTGACTCCCCAGCCAGAGGAAATGGTCTTTCCTATTCTATCAAAATTTAAAAAAAGAATCTTTCTTCAATCTCTTGGCCTTCTCTGCTGCCATGGAAATAGTTCCAGTACCTCCATTCTCTTCACAGCTATAGTTTCCTATTCTTGGCATTCTTTGTGCTCTGCCCTTTTCGTAATGGAATGCGTAAACTGTACATAGTACAGTTAAACTTTTTCAAGGGTTTTTACAGCAAGAATAGAGCGATTTTTTTTTTTGTTTTAAAAAAAGGAAATTCATGTCATTGCAGTGATTTCTAATTGATCTCCATCTGCGAGGACTTCCGTGCAGGCTGCAGTAGAGCGGGGGAATCGTGGATAGCAAATTCTGGATTTTCACATTTAACTGCTATTTGATATAAATTCTATCCATTTATACTTTATGCCCCAATAATAAAATCCTAAATTCTGTTGGCCGTTTTATGGCTTTATCTCCCTGCACTTATGCTTTCATGGAATTGTGTACTTGAACCTCTAGGTCTTGCTATTCAACCACATCCACACCCTGTTTTTACCTCACTTATCTATGATGAATTACAAATGACACTTACTTTCCCAATCTGCTAACCTTTCTGTCTTCCTGAAGACTGTTAGAATATTACTCACTATTTTCCAAATCTCCTATATTTGTGCTGTCAGCAAACCTGGAGATTGTGTTCTCTGCCCATACCCACATCATCTATATATTAACAGACCAGAAGTGGACCTAGGTATAAAAACAAGAAACGCTGGAAATACTCAGCAGGTCTGGCAGCATCTGTGGAGAGAGAAGCAGAGTTAATGTTTCAGGTCAGTGACCCTTCTTCAGAACTGACAAATATTAGAAATGTAAAAGATTTTAAGCAAGTAAAGTGGGGGGTGGGGCAAGAGATAACAAAAGGGGTGTTGATAGGACAAGGTCACAGAGAATAACTGACCAGAAGGTCATGGAACAAAGGCAAACAGTATGTTAATGGTGTGTTGAAAGACAAAGCATTCGTACAGAGAGGGTGTGAATTGACTAAAGCACAAACATTTAAATTTTTTTTTTTAAAAAGTGTGTATGCACAGTAGAAACAAACTAAACACTAAAAAAGCTAAAATAAAATAACCTAATAAAAAATAACAACATAAAAAGGGTGGGGGTTGGGGGCTTCATGATCTAACATTATTGAATTCAATGTTCAGTCCAGCAGGCTGTGGCGTGCTTAATTGATAAATGCGATGCTGTTCCTCGAGCTTGCGTTGATGTTCGCTGGAACACTGCAACAATCCCAGTGGACCCAGCACTGAATTTGTGAGCATGCTACTTCCAATAGTTCGAGCATCCATTTACCCTAACCCGTTAAGACTTTGGTCTAGGAGTGGTGGGCTCTCTGACTTGCCAATGTGAGGGCCTGGACTTTTAACCTCTGGGCCTCTTACCCACACCTTGTAGGAATGATGTGGAAGCATTTGATCGGGAGTAGGAAGTGGCAATTGGGGTGGGCAGCTGCCACGGAAACTATCCCCGGCAGTAAGTGCAATGGTTGGCAGGCAAGTGTTGTCGGGGCAGGGGTCTGGGAAATCTGGCTGGGGTGGCCCAAGGTTTCCTTATAGAAATATAGAAACTTTATGGCACAGAAGGAGGCCATTCAGCCTGTCGTGTCTGTGCCAGTTGGGGATATCTGTGGATAAGGGCTTGATCATTGAGGATTGAGATGAGAAATTTTTTCCCTCAGGGTTGTGAAGCTTTGGAATTCTCTACCCCAAAAGGTTGTGGATGCTCCATCATTGAGTATATTTAAGGCTGAAATACAGATTTTTGGTGTCTCATGGAACTGGGAATATGGGGAATGAGCAGGCAAGTGGAGTTAAGGCAGAAGATCAATCATGATTGTATTGAATGATGAAACAGGCTGTATGATCTACTCCTGCTTGTATTGTTCTGAAAACGTTATCCAGCCTAATCCCACTTTCAAGCTCTTGGCCCTTAGCCCTGTAGGTTACAGCACTTCAAGTGCATATCTAAGTATTCAGCCTCTATTGCCCTTTCATGGCACTGTGTTCCAGACAACAACCCCCGCCCCACTGCCCCACAACCCTTTGGGTGAAAAAAATTCTCTCCGACTCCTTCTAATCCTACTACCAATTACTTTAAATCTAATCCTCCCGGTTATTCACTCCTCTGCTAAGGGGAAATAGGTCCTTCCTATCCATAGTATCTAGGCCCTCAGAATTCTATACGCATTTTTTGAACCCTGACCCTCAAGGAAACAATAAAAGCAAATGTAATTTACTGGCATCTGCCCTTAGCTGAACTTGCTCCAGTGTTGCCAGGTTCCAGCAGCAAATGTGAGACTACGCACTAAAGTTGCATTAGGGTTCAAACGACCTAATGGCCGGAATTTTACGCCCTGCCGCAGGTGCGGGCTGTTGGCAGGGTGGGTGGTAAAATTGAGTGGGGCAGGGGTTCTGTTCCTGATGCCTTCCCACCCCTGCTGCAATTCTACGGGCAGGGTGGGGGGGGGCGGTGGTGGCAAGAAATGCCCCGCCCCACAACATTCACTTAAGGGCCTCCTCCCACTGCCGCTGGTATCTAATTTTACCTCAAAAGATGAAATGCTCTCTGCCTCAATCAATCCATACGGTAAACCAATCCATGGTCCAACAACCTGCGCAAAGAAATTTCCTCTAATCTCTTTCCTCACTTTGATAAATTTAAATTGATAACTTGGTCACTGACTCCCCAGCCAGAGGAAATGTTCTTTCCCTATTCAGTCTATCAAAATTAAAACAATAACATTATTAAATCTCTGCTGCCATGGAAATAGTTCCAGTATCTCCATTCTCTGGCGACCACCTTGCGGGCTGTGAGAGGCCCTCCTGATCAGGCACCCTGTGCCCCATGGAGGGCCCCCGCGTGGTCCAACCTCCCCCACTACACTACACTTCCACCCCCCCACCCCAACAGACATTTTTTTAATTCATTCAGAGATGTGGGCATCGCTGGCTAGGTCAGCATTTATTGCCCATCCCTAATTGTCTTTGAGAAGGTGGTGGTGAGCTGCCTTCTTGAACCACTGCAGTCCATTTGGGGTAGGTGTACCCACAGTGCTGTTAGGAAGGGAGTTCTCGGATTTTGACCCAGCAACAGTGTAGTTCCAAGTCAGGATGGTGTGTGACTTGGAGAGGAAGTTGCAGGTGGTGATGTTCCCATGCATTTGCTGCCATTGTCCTTCTAGTTGGTAGAAGTCGCAGGTTTGGAAGGTGCTGTCTAAGGAGCCGTGGTGCATTGCTGCAGTGCATCTTGTAGATGGTACACACTGCTGCCACTGTGCATCGGTGGTGGAGGGAGTGAATGTTTGTAGATGGGGTGCCAATCAAGCGGGCTGCTGAGTCCTGGATGGTGTCGAGCTTCTTGAGTGTTGCTGGAGCTGCACCCATCCAGGCAAGTGGAGAGTATTCCATCACACTCCTGACTTGTGTCTTGTAGATGATGGACAGGCTTTGGGGAGTCAGGAGGTGAGTTACTTGCCGCAGGATTCCTAGCCTCTGACCTGCTCTTGTAGCCACGGTATTTATATGGCTACTCCAGTTCAGTTTCTGGTCAATGGTAGCCCCTAGGATGTTGATTCAGTGATGGTAATGCTGTTGAATGTCAAGGGGAGATGATTAGATTCTCTCTTGTTGGAGATGGTTATTGCCTGGCACTTGTGTGGCGCGAATGTTACTTGCCACTTATCAGTCCAAGCCTGGATATTGTCCAGGTCTTGCTGCATTTCTACACGGACTGCTTCAGTATCTGAGGAGTCACAAATGGTGCTGAACATTGTGCAATCATCAGCGAACATCCCCACTTCTGATCTTATGAATGAAGGTAGGTCATAGATGAAGTAGCTGAAGATGGTTGGGCCTAGGACACTACCCTGAGGAACTCCTGCAGTGATGTCCTGGAGCTCAGATGATTGACCTCCAACAACCACAACCATCTTCCTTTGTGCTAGGTATGACTCCAGCCAGCGGAGGGTTTTCCCCGATTCCCATTGATCTCAGTTTTGCTAGGGCTGCTTGATGCCATACTCGGTCAAATGCTGCTTGATGTCAAGGGCAGCCACTCTCACCTCACCTCTTGAGTTCAGCTCTTTTGTCCATGTTCGAACCAAGGCTGTAATGAGGTTAGGAGCTGAGTGGCCCTGGCGGAACCCAAACTGGGCGGCTCAGTGACGCAGTGGTTAGCACTGCAGCCTCACAGCTCCAGGGACCCGGGTTCGATTCTGGGTACTGCCTGTGTGGAGTTTGCAAGTTCTCCCTGTGTCTGCGTGGGTTTTCTCCGGGTGCTCCGGTTTCCTCCCACAAGCCAAAAGACTTGCAGGTTGATAGGTAAATTGGCCATTATAAATTGTCACTAGTATAGGTAGGTGGTAGGGAAATATAGGGACAGGTGGGGATGTTTGGTAGGAATATGGGATTAGTGTAGGATTAGTATAAATGGGTGGTTGATGGTCGGCACAGACTCGGTGGGCCGAAGGGCCTGTTTCAGTGCTGTATCTCTAATCTAATCTAATCTAAGCAAGTACCGCTTGATGGCACTGTTGATGACACATTTCATCACTTTACTGATGATTGAGAGTAGGCTGATGGGGCGGTAACTGGCCGGGTTGGACTTGTCCTGCTTTTTGTGTACAGGACATACCTGGGCAATTTTCCACGTTGCAGGGTAGATGCCAGTGTTGTCGCTGTACTGGAACAGCTTGGCTAGGGGCGCGGCACGTTCTGGAGCACAGGTCTTCAGTACTATTGCTGGAATATTGTCAGGGCCCATAGTTTTTGCTGTCTCCAGTGCTTTCAGTCGTTTCTTGATATCACGCGGAGTGAATCGAATTGGCTGAGGTCTGGCATCCGTGATGCTGGGGACTTCAGAAAGAGGCCGAGATGGATCATCAACTCGGCACTTCTGGCTGAAGATTGTTGCAAATGCTTCAGCCTTATCTTTCGCACTGATGTGCTGGGCTCCCCCATTATTGAGAATAGGGATATTTGTGGAGCCAACTCCTCCAGTTAGTTGTTTAATTGTCCACCACCATTCACAACTGGATGTGGCAGGACTGCAGAGCTTAGATCTGATCCGTTGGCTATGGGATCACTTAGCTCTGTCTATCGCATGCTGCTTACACAGTTTGGCACGCAGATAGTCCTGTGTTGTAGCTTCACCAGGTTGACATCTCATTTTGAGGTATGCCTGGTACTGCTCCTGACATGCCCTCCTGCACTCTTCATTGAACCAGGGTTGGTCTCCTGGTTTGATGGTAATGGTAGAGTGGGGGGTATGCTGGGCCATGAGGTTACAGATTGTGGTTGAGTACAATTCTGCTGCTGCTGATGGCCCAGTTTTGCATTGCTAGAGCTGTTCGAAATCTATCCCATTTAGCACGGTGGTAGCGCCACACAACACAATGGACGGTATCCTCGATGTGAAGGCGGGACTTCGTCTCCACAAGGACTGTGCGGTGGTCATTCCTACCAATACAGTCATGGACAGAAGCATCTGCGGCAGGCAGATTGGTGAGGACGAGGTCAAGTATGTTTTTCCCTCTTGCCTCACTGGGGCCCAGCCGATTGTCCCCGGCAAAGCCCTAGGTGCTTACCTTTGCTCTGTGGCTGGCGTCCCTCTTGCTGTGGTGGCTGGGTGCAGTCCCAGAGTGGCCACCGCTCTCAGTGACACTGCTGGGACTGAGAGCTGCTGACCCGCTGATTGACTTCCTGCCTCAGAGGGGTGGAAGTCCCACCCAAGACCATTTAAGGGCCTGGGGCACGTAAAATCTTGGCGTGGCTCCCAGGCCTGGCAGAGGCAGGCTCGCCCCCAACCTTCTGGCTGGTGGGCGGGACCTCCCGCCCAACGTAAAAATTCGGCCAATGACTCCAACTTTTGCATTTTAGAGAGGTCTGGGATGAGGGCCTCTGAAGCTGCTTAAAACTCGGCTATTAAAATGGTGTGGGTGCAAGGATGGCAGGATAGGGTGAATATCACGGCTAACATTTGAGCCTATGCACATTCGGCATTAAGTTAAGTTTAAAATGAATAAAACCCTTTATAGTCCACTGGTTGGAGTTTCATAAGTCCTTTGTACTTTCTTAATTTTCTATCTGTTATCCTGCGTTTTTGATTAGTTTATCATTTCAGTTTGAATTTGTTACTTTGAGCCAATCAATAAAGAATGCCCAAGAGGAAGCAAGATAGGAATTAAGTTACATTTGCAGGAACTGTGTTACATGCAAGACTTTTGTAACTGGATCTCCTATGATGTTCAAGGAAATCGTAGAATTTATTTTTTTTGCCTTTTATTTGGTATTATTATTATAAGCGGGTGGTAATGACTTCAAAAGGAAATTGGATGGCCACTTGAAGGAAATAAATTTGCAGGGCTACGGGGATTGAGCAGGAGAGTGGGACTGACTGGATAGCTCCATGGAGAGTCTCCTATGCCGTAAATGACTGTACTCTATCTTCATGCTGTTGCTTTTCTGTCCTCTTCTGTTTCTCTGTCTTGCTTTCTCATTTTTTGTGCTTCTCTATTCCACTCCTTTTCCTTACTGCCCTCTTCTACTCTCTTTCCACTCCCATACTCTCTGTGCTCTGCTCATTTCCTTCTTTCCTTTGGGTAGCAGTTGGTGTATGTTGGGGAAGAGAGCTGCTGAGGGCCACAAATGGTGAATGAGGTGCAATGAGGTCGAGAGTAATCCAAACAGGCACTAATCAACATGAGGGGTGGAATCCACTAAAACTTCAGCTTTGTTTGAGGTGGTGTGGTTTTTGTGCTATGGGCGGTGGGAGAATTTGGCCGTAGGTTGGCTCTTTGTCCTGGGTGGGGACCTGGCCAGGGCAGAGGCTGGCACCAGGAATGAAGGTAGTGCTCACTTTTCCAATATCCAATCTTGTCCTCCCGCACCACCACCCCCCAACACCAGATTAATGCTGGCAAACCAGTGAAGAGTATGTGAAGTGAAAACTGCAGTGGTGAGGCCTGAATGCTGCCAGGTGGCAGGGAACAAGCTGTAGAGTAATCCAGAGCAGGCATAAGGTCGTCAGTGAGATGCCAAGGCTATGGCAGTAGCAAGCAGGCTGGGCAAGCATGCCAAAGAGTGAGCAGGTCAGAGGGAGGCATATGATGGTGGTTCGAGGGGAGGATATAATATTTTTAGAACATTATTTTACCTTTAACTTTTCCCCCCCAAGAAATTTGCATGGTAGGCTTGAAGGGTTTGAAGCAGCACATTCTGAGTGCATATTGTGATGTCTCAAAAGGAAGAAACACTGCCACCTACCATGGAGACCAGATATTACAGGACTTGAGGAATATGCAAAATAAGTTGGAAAAATGCGACAAACGTGTGATGGAAATAGTGTGCCTGTCAAAGGTTAGTGTTACACAATGGAAAGTGCATGTCATAACACATTATATATAATAGATCAATTGAAGTGCTATGAAACTGGGACAGTGCAGCTCAACAGATGGCAAGTAGCTTTTGTTAAGGCTTTGAAGGTTTTGTTAACATTTTTCACAAATATATGTTGTCCATCAGTTACTAAAATTATTTTAAATGGTTAGATTATATTTTACATATGTTTGCAATATTTAGTTAAATAAGGTTACTACACGAGATAAGAGCTCATGGTTTTGGGGGTAATATATTGGGTTATGTGGGGCAGGCAGGAAAGTGGAGTTAAGGCCACTAAAAGATCAACCATGATCTTACTGATCATTATAAAATTGTTTAAACAAAACTCCTCAAATGTGTAACTGTAATCTATATAATTAAATATTTTAGCTTTAATGTGCATCACATTCAAGTATCATACTTGCATAACGGTGTCTGTCACACTTTAAATTGTCAGACTGTATCAGACTAGCAAAGTGTCATACATGAAACATGTCCATTGGCCAAAGGTTTCCTAATTGTTTGAATACTGACCAAGCAATGCTAATTTAGTGCAATTTAACTACACACCTAGTGAAACCACTAAGCAGCAAAGAATGTACCAGTGAAATCTGGCAAGTGGGGTAAAACCAGCCAATGACATTGCTCAGCATTTTTTCAAATTATTTCATGGCCGACTTGAATTCTCACTGAGATCAGGGTATATGTTTATCCCTCTCTCCTACCTAGTTCCAGATGGCAGAGTTGGGGAATCCCAGGAAAAGTTGAGCCTTGTGTAGGAGTGTAAGTAGGGAAAGCAGGATTCCTCGATGGGTGGGCCACAGTTGCAGTCCATTGCATCTGGAGATTCAGTAGCAGCAGTTACTTTACCATGGTCCTGTAACCAGAGGGCTTGCAACCCCGTTCCTAACAGGAGATTATCCAAACCTTTCTTAAACCTCTCACTGCTTTCTACACCACCATGTCCACTGATAATCTGTTCCACAATTCCATCACTAAAAACATGTCCCATATTCTTTAAATACCTTTGTCTTTAAGCTGTGCCACCTAGTCTTTGAATCCTGTGATTAAAAGGTCATCCTCGATCCTGGATCCAATGTTTCCATTAAAATCCTTGACTTCTGTGACAAAAATGAAACAAATGGAAATACTTGCATTTATATTGTGCCTTTCACGACCACAGACATCTCAAAGTGCTTTACAGCCAGGGAAGTATTTTTGAAGCGTAGTCACTGTTGTAGGAAATGCAGCCGCCAATTTGTGTATAGCAAGCTCCCACAAACAGCAATGTGAATATGACCAGATAATCTGTTTTTTGTGATGTTGAGTGAGGGATAAATATTGGCCAGGACACCGGGGATAACTGCGCTGCTGTTCTTCGAGAAAATGCCATGGGATCTTTTACGTCCGCCTGAGAGGGCATATGGGGCCTTGGTTTAATGTCTCATCCGAAAGATGGCACCTCTGACAGTGCAGCTGTCCCTCAATACTGCACCAGAATGTAAGCCTTGATTTTTGTTGAATGGGACTTCACCCCACAACCAGAGGCAAGAGTGTTACCAATGGAGCCGTGGCTGATGCACAATTCTGTCTTGTTTTAATCTGGTAGCAGTCCGTTTAAATCTGTCACAATGCATAGCATTTAAAAAACGTGCATACATCAATTCAACTATTGAGGTTTATCCGTCCGTTGTCATGGCTACAGGCTTGAAAAAATATCAAGTTATGTATTTAAATATATTAATGTTGAGGTTCCTCCATTTGTTTCCAAGGTTACAGGCTCGAGAGCGATAGCAAGCTATGTATTTCAAATACAAGGTTGGCTGCAAGAGGGCCAGTTATTTTTGATTCTGAATGTCAATTATTCAAATCCTTGGCTTTTGAAACAACATGCTGGAAATACTTAACAGATCAGTCAGCACTGATGAAGAATCCATACTGTTTTCTCTTTCAGATACAACATATCTGTTGTGTACTTCCAACATTTCCAGTTTTATTTTAGATTTGCAGCTTTTCAACTTATAGCCTATGAAGGGCTCAGCTTGACCAGCTGGGGTACCAAAAAACTTCCATTACTGCACCTACATATCTACCAGGCTACACTCTACCACCAGAGGGTGCTCTTGGTTTGTAGAAAAGGCCAGTTACCCTTTATCATACACTAACTGTTGTTTTTATAATTAGTTATTAGATTTACTGATCATCCTTTGTAGCGATCAATTACTTATATAGTCTGCTTTCCAAAATCACAGCCCATCTGATATTTTGTGTTTAAGATGGTTAAAGGATTTGATAGGGTAGATAGTGAGAAACTGGTGGGGGAGCCCAAGAACAAGGGGGCAGAACCTTAAAATTAGAGTTAGGTCATTCAGGGGTGATGTCAGGAATCACCTCCTCACACAAAAGATGGTGGAAATCTGGAACTCTCTTCCCCCAAAAGGTGTTTGCGGCTGGGGGTCCATTGAAAATGTCAACACTGAGATTGATAGATTTTTGTTAGGTAAGGGCACTAAGGGATATAGAACAAGGGTGGATAAAAGGAGTTGAGATTGAATAATGGAACAGGCTTGAGTGGCTGAGTGACCTACTCCTGCTCCTATGTTCCCAGGGTTGGTAGCTCTGGTTGGACATGTACCTAGAAGTCTGATCACTGGGACTTCTGATCATGTGACACATGCCCACAGTTTGCAAATGTTATTGCATTTTACCTTATAAAGGTTGGAACCCTATAATTGAGTTGTTGCTGTGGTTTCAACTAGCAGCTGTCATACAAGTAATTTGTTTTGCAAGTAAAGATGTTCAAAGGCAGAGCTGAAGACCTGACACCAGCTGTATCAGTACAGCTACAACACTACCTGACAATGTGGAAGGTTGCCCAGGAATGTCTTTTCCATAACAAACAGAATCAAACTACCCTGGCAAATTAGCCCATTGGCCTCCTCTTAATCATAAGTAAAGTGATGGAAGGATTCATCAATTGTGCAAGCAAGTAACAACTACTGAACAATAACTTACTCACTGATACTCAGTTTGGGTTCCACTAGAACCCTCAGTCCTGGGCCACCTCACAGCCTTGTTTCAGACATGCACACAACACAACAGCTGAATGCTAGAAGAGAGAGCAGCTGCCTTAACCATTTCTCAGGGCAATAAATGTGGCCTTGTTCGCATCAACATAAAACCCAGAACGGTGGGGAAACTGCATATCAATGGCAAGAAGTTAGTTAGACAGAGCATTTCATATTAGAGAGGAGCCCCAGGTACCCCAAAATTCTTCCAAGGCATAAGAAATAATTAGACAACTGTTTTGTATTCAGGGAATGACTGATGTGAAGAGTCTACTGCTAATTGTAACAAGTGATATAATGTTTCCTGTCATGTCATAAATAAACAACAAAAATAAAACTTGCATTTATATAGCACTTTTCATGAATCTCAAAGTGCTTTACAGCCAATGAAGTCCTATTGAAATGTCATCATTATTGTAACATAGGCAAGATAGCTAATGTAGATGGCACCTCCGACAGTGCAACACTCCCTCAGTACTGCAGGTGTTAACATGTAGATAGTCCGGTCCAGGGGATCTGTCACCACTTAGTCCTGTTAATTTCTCCAGTACTGTTTCTTTATTTATACTGATTTCTTTAAGTTTCTCATTCTTGTTAGATCCTTGGTTTCCCATTATTCCTGGAATGTTTTTTGTGTCGTCTACCATGAAGACAGATACAAAGTATTTGTTTATTATCTCTGCCATTTCCTTACATTATAATTTCACCTGTCTGCCTCTAATGGGCTTACATTTACTTTCATTAATCTCTTCCTAGTTACTTACCTATTGAAACATTTACAATCTGTTTTTATGACTCGTTAGTTAGCTCTCATATTCTCTTTTCTCTTTCCTCATCAATTTCTTGGTCCTCCTTTGCTTGAATTCTAAAATCCTCCCAATCTTCAGGCTTACTGCTCTTTTTGGCAACATTATAAGCCAAGGTTGGGTTTTTCTGTAGGGTTTTTGTGCCTTAAAGGAATGTATATTTGTTGCAAATTATGTATTAATCCTTTAAATGCTAGCCATTGCTTGTCAACCATCATATCAGTGACAGGCATATAATGGACATCATGGATATGAATTGTAACAGACTAAAGGAAAAGAAGCAGAGGGTAGCTGCAAAGAGATTTGGAGAGGGATTGATTGGTGTGTTGCAGAGTTCTGTGTAGGGAAAAGTGCTGTTACTATTATATTTCAATGAGCAGGATTCGCAATCACTGCAAGGTTATTATTTGCAGAAGATAACAAGATGGGGAGAGGATGGGGTCTCTGGAGTTGAAGGAGGCAAGGAAGATCTTACAAAAGGAACTACATGGGGGTTGCACCTGTGCCAAACAGTGTCAAATAAAGTTCAACGTGGAGAAATATAAGGTGCTGCATGTTAAAGATATAAGTGGGTGCAGGAACTTCAGGAATAGGTAGAAATTACCAAGGGCAAGCTGGGAGACATAGAGGTGTTAGTTGACATATCACTCATCATATCTAAACAGTGTGAGGTGGCAATAAATGAAACAAACATGATGCCGGGGTTTGGCGGCTCATTAGTTTGTTCAAATCCCCAGAAGCTAGTCTGCAGCTCTACAATGCTCTGGATAAGCAGCTAGAATATAGCTTTGACAAATGTGGTGTAAGGAATTACAGGTTTAGAATCTATTCGGGAAACCTGTTGGAAAGTATTAAAAATTGTGGCCTTGCCTGAAACAGTGCATTCACCTTAAATTGCTACAGTTGATAATGATATGCTTTTCCAGTCTAACAAGATTGCTGTTAATCCCTTTGTCCAATCTGCAACCATTTGATTAGCTTGCAATGGGCCTTGGTAGACTATAATCAATTGCTTAGACAACTACATTCATTCCTCTAACTAAATTAGTAAAGAAAACAATGTTTTAGAATCATAGAATGGTTACAGCACTGGCCCATTGAGTCAGTGCCGGCTGTCTACAAGAGCAATCCAACGAGCCCCACTCCCCCGTCCTTTCCCCATAGCCCTGCAAATTGTTTCCCTTCAGGCACTTATCCAATTCCCTTTTAAAGGCCAAAGTTGAAACTGCCTCCATCACTCGCTCAGGTAGTGGTTTCCAGATCATAACCACTCGCTGCGTAAAAAAACGTTTCCTTACGTCACCTTGGTTCTTTTGCCAATCACCTTAAATCTATATCCTCTGTTTCTTGACCCTTCCACCAATGGGAATAATTTCTCCCTATCTTCTCTGTCTAGACCCCTCATGATTTTGAACACCTCTATCAGTCTCACACTGTCATAGCCAGGCTCTGGTTTCGTTTTTTTTTTATCCAGGATGATTCTGTGCTGAGTTAGACTCTGGATAAAGCGTTAGCTTATCACATTGTTTTTCCCTGCAATGTGGATAATCTAGGCGGTAAGGTTGCAGAAGCAGGCTCCATCAAAAAAGCCCCGCATTCTGTGTTTTGAATTTCTCGACAAAGGTCAAAGGATTGTGTTCGGTATAAGCTACGGTGTCTCTCTTTCCATTTTGGACATATACCTCAAAGTGTTTGAGAGCCAACAACAGTTCCACGGCTTCCTTCTCCACAGTAGAGTATCTTCTTTGATGTTTGTTTAATTTTTTGGAGAAATACCCAACTGGTCTCTCAATGCCTGACTCATCATCTTGGAGCAGGATGGCACCTAGCCCTAGGTCACTAGCATCCACTACTACTTTAAATGGTTTGTTAAAGTTTGGAGCTGCCAGCACCGGTACATTGGTTAAGATGACTTTCAGCCTCTCTAATGCTGTTTGGTACTTCCCTGACAACACTACCTTTGCTTTTTTCTGGAATAAGTCTGTCAGTGGGGTGGCTATAGTGCTGAAGTTTGGGACGAACTTGCAGTAAAACTCACACATCCCCAAAAGTCGCATTATTTCCCGTTTGGTCGTGGGGACGAGAAAATCTATACCTGTACCTTTGTTTCTCTGGGTGGCACTTGCCCTTGATCCACAATATGCCCTAGGTAGGTTACTTGAGCTTTAGCGAACTCACTCTTTGCATGATTTTCCATAAGGTCAGCTGCCTGTAACCTTTGGAAGAGGGCTTCTAACTGGTCCAGATGGTCCCCCCAGGTGTCACCTACACTAACAGATCATCCAGGTATAGTACACAGTTGGGTAAGCCAGCCACTACCTGGTTCATCAGCCTTTGGAAGGTATCTGAGGCATTTCTTAATCCAAAGGGCAACACCCAGCACTGGAATAAGCTGTCTGAGGTGACAAAAGCTGTGATCTCTTTAGCTCAGGTGGTTAAGGGAACCTGCCAGTATCCTTTTAACAGGTCTGTTTTGGTTATGTAGGTGGCGTTTCCTATTCTATCTGTACAGTCTGAGGACTTTAGCTGGGTTATGCCCAGATTGCGCATGATCTTTTGAAAAATACTGGCCATATAATTCGTGCCCTGATCCAACTGGATCTCAGCAGGCAGCCCATATCAGGTGAAGAATTGGGATAGCCTCTTCACCACTACCTTGGCAGAGATAGTTCTTAGAGGGATAGCCTCTGGAAGTCGGGTGGCCACATCCATAATGGTGAGCAGATACTAGTAACCCCCTTTTGTTTTCAGCAGGGGCCACATACGATCCACTAGTACTCTGCTGAATGGTTCCCCAAAAGCCAGTATGGGAATTAGGGGTGCAGGTTTTATTGCAGTTTGAGGCTTCCCCACAATCTGGCACGTGTAGCAAGTCTTACAGAACTCCACCACATCCTTGTGGAGTTGTGGCCGGTGAAAATGCTGTCTGATGCAGGCTTGGGTTTTTCTGATACCAACATGTCCAGCCATTGGAATCTCATGAGCAATTCTCAATATTTCCCTATGGTACCTCGGCAGCACCACTGTCCACTCTTTGCAGGTCTGTGAGTAGGTCTCCACTTCCTCATCATCACATCCTTTAAATGGTAGTACTCTGGAACTCCCTCTGCTTCAGCTTCAGTTTGGGCAGTCTGTGCTAACTTTTTTAACCCTGGGTCAGCTTGCTGAGTCTTGACCAAGGAAGACCCGTTTAACCCATCTACCGGGTCCTCTAACTGCCCAAAAATGGTTTTGGATAACCAGACAGCAGGGTCATCTGTCTGCAGTGCCAGTTCAGTCTCCTCTGACGGAGCTGGTTTGGCCATGGACTGGGTCACCAAAGTCAGGGAAAATACCAGGGACCTTTTCCTGCAACTGCTCTGTCTCCCTGATCTCGTTTGGTCTCTCTAAAACCACTTCGCTCCCACCAGGTCATTACCAAGGAGCAGCTCGACCCTGCCCACAGGTAAACTACAGATGGTTACCCATGGTTACCAGTCGTAAAATAAGGTTGCACTCCAAGTGCACCCAATATAAAGGTATGTTCAGTTTAGTTTAGTTTAGAGATACAGCACTGAAACAGGCCCTTCGGCCCACCGAGTCAGTGCCGACCATCAACCACCCATTTATACTAATCCTACACTAATCCCATATTCCTACCACATCCCCACCTGTCCCTATATTTCCCTACCACCTACCTATACTAGGTGCAATTTATAATGGCCAATTAACCTATAAACCTGCAAGTCTTTGGCATGTGGGAGGAAACCGGAGCACCCGGAGGAAACCCACGCAGACACAGGGAGAACTTGCAAACTCCACACAGGCAGTACCCAGAATTGAACCCGGGTCGCTGGAGCTGTGAGGCTGCGGTGCTAACCACTGCGCCACTGTGCATATGGGCATGTACCTTCCCCCGATACCTTTTATTAGTACTCTAGCATTCAATGCACTCTCTGGGGGAAAGATCATGACTTTTCCCAGCAGAAGGGATTGGTTGGCCCCTGTATCCCTAAGTATGACTATGGGCATACTCGCCTCACTTGAGGGGAATGTGGTCACTTTTCCTCTGGACACAAAATCCTGGTACCTCTCAGGGATTTGGTGAAGTTCTTCCGCACTCACAGCGGTATGATTACTGGGTTGTACTGCTGCAGTTAAAGCCAAAGCCTGCTTTACTGTGCTTTCGATTACTTTTCCTGCACTGGTCTGGTGTACCCTGATTAAACCTATGTGTTTTCCCTGTAACTTACAGCAGTCAGCTTGAAGATGACCTGCCTTGTTACAATGGAAACATACAGGCTTTCAGGTGTCACTCCTGTACCCAGCACCTTCCTTTTTGGCCTGAGGAGGGCCCTCTGTGTTTCCAGTTCTCCTTTCTCACTCATGACTGTTCATCCTCCTATCACTCTCCCATCTTCTATCCTTTTCAAGTTTTTGGAGGTGACTAGGAAGGGTTTGCCTTGGGGAAAGGGCTTATGAACAAGTGTACAATGTCAGCCAGGATTGCTGCCTGCCTGGCTCTTGGAATCTTTTGTTCCTCCATGTGCTTTTTCATGGAAAGGGGAAGTGAGTTTTTAAACTCCTCAAGGAGGATCACTCTCTGAGGTTTTCCTAGGTGGATTGTATCTTAAGTGCCCATATCCATCGGTCAAAAGCGAGTTGCTTAACCCTTTCGAACTCAATATACGTTTGTTCCGGCTACTTTTGGTGAGTTCAGAATTTTTGGCAGTACGCCTCTGGTACCAGCTCACATGTGCTCATGATAGCATTTTTGATTTTATCATAGTCTGATGAACTCTTGTCAGACAATAGGGAATAAACCTCATGGGCTTTTCCCATTAATTTACTTTGCAGTAGCAGGGCCCAGCTCTCTGCTGGCCACTTCAACTGTTTTGCAAGCTTTTCAAATGAGATTAAACATGCTTCCACATCCTCCTCATTGAACTTTGGTATCAATTGGGAGAACTTTGAGAGCTCAGCACTCAGTCCTGAGATAGGTGTAGTTCCCTCACTAACAGAGCCTTCACTGGGTACATTGGGTCATTCCCTTTTCAGTTCGAGCTGCCTTAACATGAATTCCTTCTCTTCTTTACATTCCTGGAATTTTCTTTCTTTTTCCCTTTCCTGGAATTCTCTCTCCTCCTTCTCCTTCAGGAATTCGAATTCTAGTCTCCTCTATTCTAGATGTGTCTCAGCTAATGTTACCCTGTCTGTTTTTGACACTAAGCCTGTCTCTGGTTCTTCAGTGTCAATTTTAAAATAGTTGGCCACAAGTTTGGGGATTTTGGGTTTCCTAGCTTTTGGATGGATATTTATCTCTAATTACCCAACTACATTCCTTAACTCTTCAGATAGGGCTTTTAAACTGTCCCAAGTTATTACATTCTGTTATAGGAAGGTATTGGCTTCGAATGTGGACATTTTAGTACTCTAGCACTGAAAACCACAAGAAAACAAGTACTAAAGTTTTTCAATTTTTGCTAGGGATCACTTTAGTTTCCCACTTCCAATTTCTTGTTTACCTTTGGGTTTTGATCCCAGATGTGAGCCCCCAAATTTCTGTTACAGTCGTGTGAGGAGGGGTCGAGGAGCTTCCCTTTTTTCCCTCTCTTATTTGACCACAACAGGTTTAATTCTTTTTTAAAGTGGATGTACTGGCCAATTCAGTAGGTGTTTGATTACTTACTTGCTATGATCATAACATGAACAAATTGGACAGGTTTTCTTGAGTTTAACAAAGAAAGAGGTTAACTTTATTGTGCTTAAACCGAACTAAGTAAAATAATAAACTATGTGCCAACTTTCACACACACAAATATACACACTAGAGGTTCACACACACACAAAAATAGGTTACAGATTGGGGAAGGATAGATTGATCGAGTTAGAGTCCATAGAAAAAAGGAGTATATAGTCTATGGAGATCGATGGTTTGGCTGGCTTCTAGCTGAATTCAGTGGTCCTGAGGCTTTTAGTTTGAACAGATAGATGGCTGATTCGATGGGTCTCTTGGGGACAGCAATGCAGATGATTTCCTCCAAAGGGGTTTCTGATTGGAAACAAAATTTTCTAAGGTGGTCAGTCAGCAGGCAGGGTTTGAAGCTTGCAAGCTGGAATGGAGAGAAAGAGAGAGAGGAAGGACCTCCACTTGGGTCTGCACGTGTCAGAGTCCAGATGCTTCTCCTTGCTACTGCAGAGAAATACCAGCTTAAAACCACAGATGGGGTGGGGGGGAAGATGTTTGTCGCATGACAGTCACCCAGTCAGTCAAGCATGGTAGTTAGTAGTGTATTTCTTCTTGCTAAAATGAACAGGCAGTTCCCTTAAACTTCCTGGTCCTTGGTTCTTGCTGGGATGAGCAGACATTTTGTCTCCACCTCACAGGCCTTGCAATGTAGGATACAGTGTTGCAAATTAGGTGGCCATCTTAAGCTGCTAGCAAAGTCATCTTTTATCTGTTACTTTTTAAATTTCTTTTAAAAAAAAGTTCAGATTTCCAGTCAATGGATTAAAGAAAATTATCATTCAACAAAGCACGTTGGCGTGACAACCTGGAGGGTGAGTGAAGATGAACTGTAGTGGTGCTATGGAATAGGAGTCACAACTTTTACCTAAGGAACCCAGGGTAATATAATTCTTAACTGTAATAAAAACAAGAAATGCTGGAGTCACTCAGCAGGTCTGGCAGCATCTGTGGAAAGAGAAGCAGAGTTAACATTTCGGGTCAGTGACCCTTCTTCGGAACTCCGGAATTCTTAACTGTAAACTTTGTAAACTGCTGCTCAAATACTTTAATGTGTTAAATATCACTTATACCAAATAAAAACCACCATACAAACATACGAATTAGGAACAGAAGTAGGCCACTTAGCCCCTCGAGCCTGCTCCACTATTCAATTAGATCATGGCTGATATGATTGGAACCTCAACTCCACATTCCCGCCTACCCCCGATAACCTTTCACCCCCTTGCTTATTAAGAACCTATCTACCTCTACCTTAAAAATATTCAAAGACTCTGCTTCCACCGCCTTTTGAGGAAGAGTTCCAAAGACTCACGGCCCTCTGAGAGAAAACATTTCTCCTCATCTTTGTCTTAAATGGGTGATCCCTGATTTTTAAATAATAACCCCTAGTTCTAGATTCTCCCACAAGGGGAAACATCCTTTCCACATCCACCCTGTCAAGACCCCTCAGGATCTTTTATGGTTCAATTAAATCACCTTTTACTCTTCTAAACTCTAGCAGATACAAGCCTAGCCTGTTCAACCTTTCCTCATAAGACAAGATGCCCATTCCAGGGATTAATCTAGTCAACCTTGTCTGAACTGTTTCCAGTGCATTTACATCCTTCCTTAAATAAGGAGACCAATATTGTACACAGTACTCCAGATGTGGTCTTGCCAATGCCCTGTATAACTGAAGCATAACCTGTCTACTTTTGTATTCAATTTTCCTTGCAATAAATGATAACATTCTATTAGCTTTCCTAATTACTTGCTGAACCTGCATACTAATCTTTTGCAATTCATGCACTAGGACACCCAGATCCCTCTGTCTCTCAGAGCTCTGCAATCTCTCAACATTTAGATAATATGCTTCTTTTTTATTCTTCCTGCCAAAATTGACAATTTCACATTTTCCCACATTTTACTCCATTTGCCAGATCTTTGCCTACTCACTTAACCTACCTATATTCCTTTGTAGCCTCCTTATGTCCTCTTCACAACTTATTTTCCTACCTATCTTTGTGTCATCAGCAAAGTTAGCAACCATACCTTCGGTCCCTTCATTTAAGTCATTTATATAAATTGTAAAAAGTTGATGCCCCAGCACTGATCCCTGTTGCACACCACTCGTTACATCTTGCCAACCAGAAAATGACCCATTTATGCCTACTCTCTGTTAGCTAGTCAATCTTCTATCCATGCCAATACGTTACCCCCTACACTGAGGTTTTATTTTCCACAATAACCTTTGATGTGGCAGCTCATCAAATGCCTTCTGAAAATCTAAATACAGTATATCCACTGGTTCCCCTTTATCCACAGCGCATGTTACTTCTTCAAAGAACTCCAATAAATTGGTTAAACATGATTTCCCTTTCACAAAACCATGTTGACTCTGCCTGATTTTCTAAATGCCCCGCTATAATGTCTTCAATAATAGCTTCTAACATTTTCCCCAAGACAGATGTTAAACTAACTGGCCTGTAGTTTCCTGCTTTCTGTCTCCCTTCCTTTTTGAATAAAGGAGTTACATTCACTATATTCCAATCTAATAGAACCTTCCCCGAAGCTAGGGAATTTTGGAAAATTAAAACCATTGCATAAACTATCTCACTAGCCACTTCTTTTAGGACCCTAGGATGAAGTCCATCAGGACCCCGGGACTTGTCAGCCCGCAGCTCCAACAGTTTGTTCAGTACAACTTCCCTGGTGATTGTAATTTTCTTGAGTTTCTCCCTCCCTTCCATTTCCTGATTTACATCTATTTCTGGGATGTTACTTCTATCTTCTATAGTGAAGACCGATGCAAAATACCTGTTCAATTCATCTGCCATCTCCTTATTTTCCATTATTAATTCCCCAGACTCACCTTCTATAGGACCAACGCTCACTTTGTTAACTTTCCTCTTTTAAGTATCTATAGAAACTCTTAGTATCTTCTTATATTTCAAGCTAGCTTTCTCTCGTACTCTAATTTTCCCCTCCTTATCAATCTTTTAGTCATTCTGGGCTTTCCTTCTCAGCTGCCTCTCTCAAAAGGTCACCATTGACAAGGAGATCCAACACCGGATCAGCTGTGCCAACTCAGCCTTCTACAAACTACAGCAGTGAGTGTTTGACAACAAAGACCTCCACAAGTCAACAAATGTCCTCATGTACAGAGCAGTTGTTGTCACCACACTCCTGTACTGCAGTGAGACCTGGACTGTGTATCAGCGACACATAAGAGTGCTAGAGAAATTCCATCAGCAATGCCTCTGCCACATCCTCCAGATTCAATGGGTTGACCGTCGAACAAATGCTAGTGTCCTTCCTGAAGCCAGTTCCACAAGCATTCAGGGAACACTCCTGCAAAACCAACTTCAATGGACTGGATATTGTGTCTGGATGGCCGAAAACCATCTCCCCTGCTGGATACTGTTTTCTCAACTATCAAATGGCGAGCGTTCCAGGGGAGGACAAATAAAATGGTTCAAAGACACTATGAAGCTCTCTTTGAAGCACGGCAGCATTAAGATTGATGACTGGGAGGAGCTAACTACCAATTGTTCAAAATGGCGACAACTTGTCCATCAAGCTGCATCATGCTTTGAGTCCAAACACCTTAATGATGAGGCAGAGCGGCGGCAGAGAAGGAAAAAAAAGGAAGCAAATCCTGCACTCTGGATCCCACCACCTCATGGGACATCCTACCCAAGTGCCCAAAGATTTTCAGGTTGAGAATCGGCCTGCTCAGTCTCATGAAGGCTCATGGCAGAAACCCGTGACCTTGAGTAGACATCATCCTTGAATCCAGAGACAGCCAACCACTTTTCCGCTGGCTGGGAAATCTAGAACAGTCTGAAGATAAGGGATCGATTATTTATGGCTGAGATGAGGAGAAATTTCTTCATTCAGGTCTATGGAAAAACAAGTGCATAAAAAACTTCTTATGTGACTGCGTAAGTGAAATTAGAATTTGCAGCACTTGCCTGTATCATGCATTTGCAAAATGTTGCATCATTTTCATTTACTGCAGCAGCTATCCTTGTAGCCCCACTGACTCAGAATGCTAAATTAGTTCCAATTAGTACTGAAGTATTATGTCATGGCTCAGGCAAACCAAGAATAGGAAACTGCTCAAACTTATCTCAGTTAAAGCCATCATGACCAAAGAACTTAAACCTAATTCACCAAGGTGAAAAGGACAGCGTGCTAATCTACTGTTCTTCTTTAATCTCATACACCAATTTTAGCATTGCTGCAAAGCAGTAGGCATTTCACAATAGCAGTTAAAATCAATCTGCAGACCACCCTTTCTATCCCAAGCACCTGCTAGTTTCAGCCTTGAACTGCAGATGTCAGTCTAAACATATGCTCCCACACTTAACATCCCAAAGGCCAAAGATTACAGGAACAAATCAAAAATATAACAGCTGGATAGGGCTATATTTTGTCAGAAGGTAAGAGGTCTTGCCGCCAGGACCGAAAGCGGGACCTGACCCCAAGCTGGCAGGCGATAGGGCCCTGGGGTGTCATTTTACTGGGGGGGGGGGGGCGGGGTGGTCAATTAAGAGGCTACCACCAGGACTGCCATCTGATTGAGGTTGGTGGCCCGCCTCCCAGAGCTGCCGGCCTAATCAGAGGACTGGCAGCTCGCAGTCTTGGCAGTGCCACTTGTTAGAGGTGGCCACTGCTGAGGCTGCAGACCAAGGGAGCAAGCAGGCAGACCCCAGTGATGGGTGGGGGATGGTGGACTGCCCATTGTCAGCAGTGTAGCCATGGGGTGGCCATTACCACTGGGGAGCCCCTCTGTGGTCCATGGAGTGGCCATAAAGAAGGGCCCCATTACCCTATCAGAAACCCACTTGGGGGCCGCCAGGATTTAAATTTAAACAGGTCTCCCCATGTGGTGGCAGCCCCTCCCAACACTGGTAAAATGCTGGAGGAGGTGGGAGGTGGCCTGTAATTGGGCATTTAATTTCCAGAATTGGCCACCCAATGGGCGCCCGTGCTGCTGAGGTTCTCTTCGCTGGTAATATGCCATGGCAGCGGGATGTTGGGCTCCCCTCCCAACACCTTACGCCGTCATTTTACCAGTCCTTCCACCTCCCAGCCCATCTCTATAGGGCTGGTAAAATTCAGCTCAAAGAATCCCAAATTCTTCCTCACTTCTGGGGATAATGTAATCATTTGAAACCTAACAAAAAAACAATGAACCGATTGGTTTGGTGCAGGTGTATCATGACATCACATCATCATAACCAAACGAATTCCCTCAATTAAGCCTCTAAACCTAAAACAAATTCAGCAGCGATCTAATTCAAGTTCCAACAATGAAGTATCAATGTACCTTTAAATTGGCAAACCCTGTGGTTTCCCATTCCAGTTGTGTTAAACTTGGATGAACGTACAAAGAACAGTGCACTATTTGATAGTCAGGCTGGCCAATTTGAATATCTCTGTTTCCAAATTATACTTAAGTTTCTTTGGAAACTTTTGATTTGAATAATGGGAAGGAGACTTAACATAATTAAATATGGCCAGAATTTAACACCAGTTCCCACCCCCTAACCACTGGGAGTGGGCTAGGAGGCGGGGGTTGTGGCGGTGGCACATAAAATTGTGTGGGAGGTGGGGTGTGCTCTACCTATCGCATACCCGTCCCCACTGCTATTTTACCAGCGGCGGGGTAAGTGGCCAATTAATTGTCACTTAAGGGCTTCTTGCTGGTGGCGCTGGAATTTTACCAGTGGCAGACAGGGACTTCAGCACTTGAGGAGGCTGCCTGGTAATACCTGGCGGCCTCCTTGTGGGCTGGGGGGGGGGGTGCCATCCCATGGAGGGGCCCCCCAGCAGCATGGGCCGCCCCCCTAAAACAACCCCTCCTGCCCTAGACTCCGACCAGCCCCCACCACCCACCTGGGCCTAGTCAATTGTCCCCAGTGAGGCCCGACCCCAACTTATCTTTTTGGAGGTCGGTGTCCATTGCCCTTTTCTTGCTGGGTGCAGTCCCAGCAGTGACCACCGCTCCCAGTGGTGCTGCTGGGATTGAAGAGCTGCCAGCCCTTTGATTGGCTGGAAACTCTTGTCTCAGAGGGGCGGAAGTCCCAAGTGAAGCCAGTTAACAGCTTGGACCAGGTAACATAGCGGTGTGGTTTCCTGGCCTGGCCGGGGCAGACCTGCCCCTGGCTCATCAGCCAATGGGGTGGAACACCACCTCACCTTTAAATTCCGGCCTATGATCCAGTTGATTAGTTATCCAGGTGGCAGCACAAATCATGAGCATAAGAAATAGGAGCAGGAGTAGACCATACAACCTGTTGAGCCTGCTCCGTCATTCAATACTAGCATGGCTGCTCTACTGCCTCAACTCCACTTTCCCAATGACTCCCCATTTCCCTTGATTCTTTGAGAGACAAAAAACATCTGTCTTTCTCAGCCTTGAATGTATTCAATGATGGAATATCCACAACCCTCTGGGGTAGAGAATTCCAAAGAGTCACAACGCTATGAGTGAAGTAATTTCATACCCCAGTCTTAAATGAACAACCCCTTACCTATCTCAGTCTTGCTCTTAATGTATCAGTTAAGCTCACAATGCCATTCGGTGCAACTGGTTCAAAAAATACAGGAGAAAACATAATTTGTCAAGAACATTTAAGGTTGCAGGATTTTGAACCTGTCGGCAGTGGATTTTAATGAGGCATCTATTACCTTTCCAAATTTTACACTTATAGTAAAGTTTTATTTTAATAATGCACTCAAAATGAGAGTCTGGTTGACAATGTCAGCTATCGCTGTTTATATTCATATTTTATCTTGCCAACTTTTATTAGTTTGAAAGTTCAGCTTCCTGGAAAACGAAATCCTGAAATTTTGTAACTAAGTCAAAAACAATGCACATTGCTCCAGAACCCTGTGAATGTGATGAGTTTCCCTGGTAACTGTTGCAGTGCAAACACATCTGGAACATATCAACAAATGTTGTAGCGTTGTTATTACTGCTCCCTGCCCTCCCTCCCCATCCCACCCCAACATAGATTCAACTTATAAATTTAACCCCTTTCACCCCTTGTAGAAGGCTCCATAAACTGATACTGAACCAGAAACAACATGGAAAGACATGAAGTTAGGTTATAAATATAGCTCATAATTTACATCCTTTTGATTTATTTACTTGCTACATGGCTAATAATGTCTTTCAATTAAATCTCCAAACTAAAATTATCCACAGAAAGCATTTTGACAAGTGCCAACATCGGAGGCCTGTGTTGGGGCCACCGAAGTTGCTCTGAATACAGAAAGTGATGGCGGATCTCTTGCTTCATAGAAGTTCTAAAAACCTGTGGCAAAAACAGAATTGCTTATGAAAGGTAATCGCGAGGGGATTCTTTCATTGATAGGTTCAGAGCAACAATGTGTGAGACAGTAAGTAGCATCAAGCCAATCATTAAAGTTTATTCATTGTTATATCGCGTACAGGTCAGGTTTTTTTTCCTTGTTTCAGCATTTTTAAGTTATATTAATGAGGTTCTTTAACCCATGCTCCATACTTTTGTATTTTGTTGGGTATTAAAGATTTTGGAATTACTGGCAGACAGATTAGTGATATACAAGCAGGCTTCTCAGGCACAGCTTGTAAAGACTGAACAGCTGATACTTTCAGATCAGGAAGATCTGGGATTTGACCCCTTTACTGTGCTGAGTTAACTGATGACTGTTAGATCAGCAGCGTAAGTTCTGCATTTGACCTCAGCACTCAGGGCAGAGAAAAATAGGCCCGAGTTTCCACTCCTGATTGCTATCCACCAATCCCTGCTAAACATGCATGAATGCTAGGTGAGTAAAGAATTGGGCTTGGTTATGCTGTCCGATACCCTATCTAGAGTGTAGATAAATACTGGGCACTCGGGGAGGTACTGAACAGTACCCAAGGTTCACAGAACCACAACCCAATGAGGAGTCAATGGGCGGAATCTTCTCAGAAGGGGGACGAGCCGAATTTGGTGTTTCTCGGGTGGCCAGCAGGCTGGGGTGGGAAAGCGGGACATCCCCCAGCGATACTGCCAGGAGATGGCAATCATGAGCGGCAGACGGGAGAGGCAGCCAATTAAGAAAGGCGGGCAGGCCTTTCACAATGCTGGCTCAATCAGAGGGCTGGCAGCTCTGCAGCCTCGGCAGCACGATCGAAAGAGGTGGACCACTGCTGAGGCAGCAAGGGATACACGAGGGTGCCTCCATTTAGGCAGAAAATTGTTTTTTGTCGGGGCCAAGCAGGCAGGATCTGGTGATCAGAGTGAAACCCTTCCAGCACAGCATTGCGGCTGCAGTAGTGATTCCCTCTTTGGGCCATGGATCTTCTGACTCCCTCTCTGGGAGCAACAGGAAGGCTGCCTCCTTGCAGCAGCTGCTGGATCCCCAGCTAGCAGGGGGCCGCTTTGCCACTTGCATTTTGACAGCAGCCTGGGGAAATGGTCCTTAATTGGGCCTTTAATCATTTAAATTGACTGCCCACCTCCAGTCAGCAGGCAGCCGAGCTGCTGCCATTCCAGTGGTGGAGTTGCATCAGGGTGCCATCCCCATGTGGCTCCATGGCATTTTACCAGCACCCCCCCACCCCCCCAACACCCACCCCCACCCCCCTCCCCCCGCCTCCTAGGCCAATAAAATTCCAGCCATGCCTTCAGGAAAAGAGAGAGAAAACATTCCCAGAAAGAAAATATTCTTACTATTGCAATACACTGCAAATAATTTTAAAACTGATCAATAAAAATCTTCAATAGAATTTTTAATGTTGACAGATTGTGTTCCTTGCATATCACAAAAATACTCTTGCAGAGAACAGCAATGTCAACAGAGCTGAAAAAGTGGCAATACGTGAATTGGCATTCAGCAGAGTAATTTAAGAGATTAAAACTACTTCCCACACAGACAAGAGTGACCGAGACTTTTTACCAGAGGAATCACAATAAGTGGCACAGTGGCGCAGTGGTTAGCACCGTAGCCTCACAGCTCCAGCGACCCGGGTTCAATTCTGGGTACTGCCTGTGTGGAGTTTGCAAGTTCTCCCTGTGTCTGCGTGGGTTTCCTCCGGGTGCTCTGGTTTCCTCCCACATGCCAAAGACTTGCAGGTTGGTAGGTAAATTGGCCATTATAAATTGCCCCTAGTATAGGTAGGTGGTAGGGAAATATAGGGACAGGTGGGGATGTGGTAGGAATATGGAATTAGTAGGATTAGTATAAATGGGTGGTTGAAGGTCGGCACAGACTCGGTGGGCCGAAGGGCCTGTTTCAGTGCTGTATCTCTAAACTAAAATAAAAGTTTTTAGAAAACTGCTTAACAAATTGCAAAGGCAGGCAGAGATTTGAAGCAGCAGTTCAGGAGACACAACACTGAAGAAGGCAGAAGTTTGATGCAGACAATCCAAGAACAAGGTTAAAAATGTTTAAAGGCATTTGATACTAATTGACAATGTTTGGCAGCACATTGCACGTAATACAAAATATCATGTTTCAATTTATAATGAAAGTTAAAAGGCAAATTTGTTTTAATGCTCAGAAAGATTGGTTTATGGCAGACATTTCAGAGGGTCGTGTGTCTTTGGAATTCTCTTCCTCAAAAGGCGGTGGAAGCAGAGTCTTTGAATATTTTTAAGGCAGAGGTAGATAGATTCTTGATAAGCAAGGGGGTGAAAGGTTATCAGGGGTAGGTGGAAATGTGGAGTAATCAGTTCAGCCATGAACTTATTGAATGGTGGAGCAGGCTCGAGGGGCCGAGTGGCCTACTCCTGCTCCTAATTTGTATGTTCATATGTTCGTATGAAACTGTTGTATGGAGAGCAATGTTCTTTAGAAGACCATATAACATAATGTAATCGGTGTTGGTACATTTTAATAATTTTATATTGCTGACAAGTCCGAAAAGTCTTAGAGCGTTGTCATCATCAGCAAGCCAAGTGCATAGGACATCAGGTAGTTTAGTTAGTTTATATTTGTCAACAAGGATATTTTTTATCACACACGAGCCCCCCTATAGATGAAGATTTGAGGTGCACTGTCCCTGTCCAGTTCAAAAGCAGTTGAAAAATGCTCAACTATCACATGCACGATTGAATCCTGGTTAATCTGTAGGGTCAGAAATAATAGAGTGGTTTCTAAGAGCATCTGTGGTTCACTCTCCACACCAATGAGTTGTTAAGGAAAAGTCAAAAGAATCAAAAAAGATTGACCATATTGGGTGTCTCAATGTTGTTGGATAGAACAAGTCAGAGTGAATTAACAACATGATTTTGTCACAAAGTCTATTTACCAATTTTGGTGCTGCATTTGAACCCTTGGCCGAATTGCACAGTAGGCAGCCAATTAACTGCCTGCTGTCTTGGTCCCGGTCCCTTTAAGGATGGGGATCCCACCTCCAAGAGCTGCCAGCCAATCAGAGGGCCGGCAGCTCAGTAGTGCCGGTAGCACCACTGGGAGTGGTGGCCACTGCCGATAATACAGGAGGCCCGGGACCAGGACCATCACTGGAGCCCAAGACCCCAGGTAAGGGTTCCAGACTTGCTGGGGCCAGTTTGGCAGGCCTGGTAAGTGAGAAGAGGGTGGTCGTTGAGGGTAGGGAATTTGTTTGTGGAGGGGCGCCCTTTGCCACCATGGGCCACAGATTGGCCACGAAGGAGGACTTTCGCCCCCCCCCCGTAGTCTATAGGGAGGCTGCTTTGTTTTACTGGGCGACGTAACCCCCCACCCTGCTGATGGTAAAATACCAGTGGGGTGGGAAGTGGCCCTTAAGAGGCCATTAATTGGCCAATTAAGTGCCTCAATTGGCCTCTGGGGGTGGGGAAAGTGATGGGCACTCCATGATGGGCACTCCTTCCCACGCAATTTTCTGGGCCCTCACCTACATTCTCCTCCCGAAGGGGCTGATAAAATTCAGCCCAGAATTTCTGTTTGCCTTGATATGATGTTCAAGTAAATGTTCCACAGTGATATATCCACTTACTTAAAGCAACTGAATTTAGGCACACATTGGCAAGAGCCAAGGCTAATTAACTCCGATTTTGTACAGGTGAATTTAATTGGGTAAAATTGCAGAAGACTGCTCTAATTCACTTTCTGTTGTTTGTGTAGCTGCGACTACTGTACCTGTTGGGGTATTGGCTTGCCAGGCTTTATAGAGGTGACTGGGAAGAATAAATCACCAGGGCCAGATGAGATGTACCCTAGGCTGTCAAAAGAAGCAAGAAAGGAAATAGCAGAAGGTCTGACCATCATTTTCCAGTCCTCACTGGATCCAGGAGAATTGCTAACGTCGTACCTCTGTTTAAAAAGGGAGCAAGGGATAGGCTGAATAATTACAGGCCAGTCAGTATAACCTCAGTAGTGGGCAAATTATTGGAATCTATTCTGAAAGACAGGATAAACTGTCACTTAGAAAGGCACAGGTTAGTCAAGGATAGTCAGCATGGATTGTTTGACCAACTTGATCGAATTCTTTGAAGAAATAACAAGGAAGATAGATTAGGGTAGATTGATGTGATCGACATGAATTTTAGCAAGGCTTTTGACAAGGTCCTACATGGCAGACTGGTTAAAAAAACAAAATTCCATGGGATCCAGAGAAAAGCAGCAAGGTGGATACAAAATTGGCTCAGTGGCAGGAAACAAAGGGTGATTGTTGACGGGTGTTTTAGCGACTGGAAGGCTGTTTCCAGTGGCGTTCTGCAGGTCTCAGTACTGGGTCCCCTGCTTTTTGTGGTATATATTAATGATTTGGATGTAAATGTAGGGGGCATGATCAAGAAGTTTGCAGACGACACAAAGATTGGCCGTGTGGTAGATAGCGAGGAGGATAGCTGTAGACTGCAGGATGATATTGATGATCTGGTCAGATGGACAGAAAAGTGGTAAATGGAATTTAACCTGGGGAAGTGTGAGGTGATGCATTTGGGGATGTCAAACTAAGTAAAGGAATGCATGATAAATGGGAAAATACTGAGAAGTGTAGAGGACGTAAGGGACCTTGGAGTGAATGTCCACAGATCCCTGAAGGTAGGTTGATAAGGTGGTTAAGAAGGCATATGGAATCCTTTCCTTTATTAGCCAAGGTATAGAATATAAGAGCAGGGAGGTTATGCTGGAACTGTATAACTCATTGGTTAGACCACAACTTGAGTACTGTGTGCAGTTCTGTTCACCTCATTACAGAAAGGATGTAATTGCATTCGAGAGGGTACAGAGGAGATTTACGAGGCTGTTGCCAGGACTGGAAAAATGCAGCTATGAGGAAAGATTGGATATGCTGGGGTTGTTCTCCTTGGAACAGAGAAGGCTGAGGGGAGATCTGATTAAAATGTACAAAATTGTGACGGGCCTGGATAGAGTGGAGGTGAAGGGTCTATTCACCTTAGCAGAGAGGTCAGTGACGAGGATTTAAAGTGATTGGTAGAAAAATTAGAGGGGAAAAACCTTTTCACCCAGAGGGTGGTGGGAGTCTGTAACTCACTGGCTGAAAGGATAGTTGTGGCAGAGACCCTCAACTCATTCAAAAGGAGTCTGGATATGCACCTCAAGTGCCGTAATCTGCAGGGCTGCGGACCAAATGATGGAAGGTGGGATAAGAATAGATGGATTGTTTTTCGGCCGACACAGACATGATGGGCCAAGTGGCCTCTTTCTGTGCCTTAAACTTTCTATGATTCTATGAATACTAAATCCCAATAGGTCCCCTGTTGGACCTACAAGAGTTTAACTCATTCATCCAACTTCATGTCTGCCATAGAAGACAGTCACAGATTGACCATTAGACAACTGACCCATGTGAGTACATCACAGGTACCAGGAACACCCCCTGAACAGTGTAATTCACTGTAAAATATATGAATGAATTATTACTACCTTTTTGAACCATAGCATGGACATATATGATATCCCACTGTATGGTGGTTCCACCAGTTGTAAATGCAGAACTTCAATAGCAGCTCTGTTACCCAAACATGGTAGGCATTGAGTGCTAGATGGATGCACATCTGTTCACACACCTGGATCTTCAGTCTACTTCATCAGCTGTGATCCCAAGCCTCAGAATGTTGTCCTCAGCTTCTTGGTGGATATTTGGCATCACTGTGATAGGTGGGGGGGGGGGGGGGCATACTTACAAAGAACAACTTGTAATGTACCAGATGATAGGCTGGAAATCCCACTCCCTGGAACTGTTTCCCCTTTTCTCATGTATCTGCCAAACAGCTTGGTGCTAGGTGTTGCTCATGGACAGGAATTCTTTCTATCACACGCCTATACTCCACTCTTCAAGAATACACCTTACATTCAGCCTCAGAAGAGGTTGCGTAATGCTTAAAACCATTGGAGATGGTGATACTTTGATAAACAGGAAAGCGTTATCCCTAAATCTTTTCAGGTCATTTATTATATATCAGTAAAGAATCCCCAGATGAAGGATAAAAGCAACCTCTATAACTGGACCAAGGTTTCTTTTTCCTGGAATATTTCCCAGAGCGCATACGCAGCAGGTGTGCAAAAAGAAAGAGAAATGATCCAAGTCTAACATCTCTCATGTATTTAACAAAGATGGTGTTGAGAGATAGAATGCTGCAGCTGTCAATTGGATACATTTTTTGCAAACCCTTCCACTCATTTTTTTCATTGAGTTTTAAGATTTCACATTCTGTGAGACATCTGCAGCAATAAAAAAAGTCACTTTTTAATGCAAATTATGTCTGGATTTTGTGGTCAATGGCAATGGGACAGCACTCGCCGTTCATTGTGTTTACAGCTGCTCACAGACCTTTTGCGGGCTTTTGAGCAGCAACTTGCTGTTATTAGGCATCTGATCTAGTGGGGCACCTTCTACAGGGCATCTGCGGCATGTAAGAGCAGGGCAAGCAACGGCCAATCAGATTGAAGACTGCACACTTATAAGATTAGATTTCCAGTACCAGAGAGCTTTTTTGGCTGCAATTAAGACTTAGCATACCATTAAAATTCACTTACACCTGAATGCACTAACCTTAACTTTTTCCGCCATGTTTGGTGGGTAACTAGTGGGCAAGAATAGCAACTTCACACCCTTATATAGTTTCAATGCCAAGTCTCTTGATGAGGTACCGGTATAGCGAAGCAACTTCTGGATTTCCACGTTTAACTGCACGTGCGGACTCTGGAGGTTGCAGCCCAATTTATTCTTTAATTTCAGTGAATACTGTTAGCCTCAGCGTTATTCTTAAAGCAAATTCTGGGCTGATTAAATTTGTATGGAATCAAATACTGTACTGGCATGGGAACCATCCTATTGTTTTTAGCTTGATAGATTAAGCTTTATTCATGGTCACCATCAGCACACTATTGTTACCTTGCGATATTTCCTTCAGTGTTCTTATGAATATTCATCCTGCTCATTTTTGTATGATATGTCTGTTCCAGCACTGAGACCTTTACAGGGCATTTGGATAAATTTCCTCCTGTTTGTATTTGCATCTTTTCTGCCACCTGAAGCTGACCCAGCTATCTCTGCTGGGTAACATAACAACCATGTGTGTGCAAACTTAATGCAATGCGAATTTGTGGAACAGGACTTGCAAAACCACATACAAGGATTTCCTTAAAATTGCTGAAAACACAACTGCTTTTACTTTATTTGTAGCAACAGGGAACTTGAGAATATGAGTCAGAATTAATAATTAACCTTCTTAACCATTTCATGGATCAGCTGTGATGATGTACAATACTAGGAGTTTTGGTTACAGAAAAGTTGCCTTTGTGTTATATTTTCTGTTTGTTACTTTCCTGTTAACTTAATAATTGTTCTCTTGAATGCCTTCCACCATTGTAACTGTATTAGTCATCCTAAATAATGGGACAAACTGTGACAGAAATAAAAAATAATGCTGGCTGGAATATCTTTAGTTCAAAACTTTGGGAATGTTGACAATGGGATTTTTTAAAAACACTGTTGTGAGGAACACTGATATGCCTATGTATATTGCTTGTCACTAGTTGCCCTGAGAAGGCAGTGATAGGCTTTCTTGGTGAACTATTACAACTCTTGTGGTGCTGGTACCCCCACAACTGTGATAAGTTGGGAATTAAAGGTTCTGACCTAATGACGTTATGCGTCTTAATCAGGGCGGTGTGTAATTTGGAGGGGGGCTCAGAGGTGAGGGTTTTTCCATGACATTACTCCTTTCATTCTGCTCTGATAGAGGCCACAAGGTGCTGTTGCCCTGAAGAACTTCTGCAGTGATATCCTGGGGTTGACCTTCAAGAACCATAGCCATCTTGCTTTGTGCCAGGCATGACTGCAGCCACTGGAGGATTTTCCCTTTGATCCCCATTGACTTCAATTTGCCAGAGCTTACTGGTGTTGTACTGCATCTAATGTTGCCTTGATGTCAAGGACAACTGCACTCACCTTTCCTTTGGCATTCCTCTTTTATGTCCATTGGAGCAAGGCTATAATGAGGTTTGGAACAAAGTTTTGTGTAAAGCCCAAACTGAGCATTAGTGTACGGACTACTGATGAGTAGAAGTTGGTTGATGGCACTATTGATGACTCCTTCTGTCATTTCTATGATGCTTGGGAGAAGGTTGATCGGACAGTAATTAGCCAGGCTCGATTTACCCAGTTTTTTTGTGGATTATACGTACCTGAGCAATCTTCTGCATTGTCAGATATGTGCCAGTATCATAGTTGTACTTAAAACAGCTTGGCTAGGGGAGCAGCTAACAAGTGCAGTGAGATTTTGTCAGGGTCCACAGACTTTGCTATTTCCAGTGCACTCAGCTACTTCTTAATATCACATAGTGTGAACTGAATTGGCTGGACAGTGGTGGGGTCTTTGGGAGAGGATCAACCACTTGGCAGCTTTTTTTTGCTGAAGATGTTTGTAAACACTTTGTAGGTAAGCTTGGGTAGTTAGATTTTAGTTTAACTTGACCATTTTCATATTGTATCCTCTGTAATAACTAACAGGTCAAGGAAGCCATTTTATAATTAACATGTGACCAAAGAAGTCATTTTATGTTCAGTGCTAAATTTTGTAACCTGTATTAATTAATAAGTAGCTACCCATTATGAAAAAGATGATTCTAAAAGTGATCATCACTTTGGCAAAACAAAATAAAGTAGAAGCACAAATAAATAACTGCATTCTCTCTTCCTTCTATTTTTGTGAATTGTGTGCATTAAAACATTAGTGAAAGACCAATAAACAACATTATGAATCTTGCCAATGCTCAAGGCTGATTTCTTGAGCAGTGTCTGAGAACAATTCCAACTGAAATCTGCAAACTCAGCACAGACCAGGTATGGAATCTGGGATCCTCCATGAACCATGTTTCATTGCCACACTGGGAAATTTTAAAATTTATTAACGTTAAGCTGAATTTCCAGTGACGATACAGCTGTCTGTATGATGGTGTAATCATAATTGGGATGACACCACCACAATTGATTGGATTCTTTTTCTGGTTTCTAAACACAATGATGGTGTTTCTTTAAAGCAATGCTTCCATTGGAAATGCTGTCAAGAACAGTCTTTTTGATAGCTGTTGTTTGTTCTGTACAAATTAGTCAAACTATGTCCAACCTCTTCTTCTCAGCCTCACTGTGTGGGGTGATTTTTAACTGCTGAGCACTCATTTCTCAACTGAAAAATGTGCAGCCAACAATTGAAAGTTGTGGGGTTGGGGTGGGGGGTTGGTGTGGAGCATTGAATGCCTGAGAGGCATCTGATGTGTCTGTAAATGGGCAAACTGCATGGGTGCCTGTTTCTGGCAGGAGGCTGCTTACATATAATCAGGGTCCTTGTGCCGTTTGTTAGACTACATTTGCAATTTTCAGGTGCAAGTGGCTGAACCAGCAGTTCTCAAAGGGACTCTGACTGCTGCTCTGGGAAAGGCCCAAATACATTGGGAGGTGAATTTTTGTGGGGCCTGGAGGAGTGGGCGAGCTTCTCCCAGCTTCACAAAATACTATGGCCCGATGCCAGCTTGTGCCTAACCCTTTCCGGGATCGGCTCCCGCTCTTCCACAAGTGATGAGTTGTAGCTGAGTTCAGGTTTGAGGCTGCGGTTCACCAGCCACGTTCAAATTCAGGTCCCAACCTGGAAGTGATGAGATTCCTGAAGGTGCAGGCAATTACAGATTGAACTAGTGTGGCCCGACATATACTTTTGCACAAGAATTCCATTCTCTTAACATTTGCAATCATCAGCTACTGCTTTAGCAAGTCAATGCTTGGTCCCAGGCAGCTGGAATCAGGAAGGGCATGAGTGGTCCATTCAAATGATTTTAATTATATTAAATTTGAGCATTCTCCATATTTATCCAAGTCGCTTCAGATTAAAAATTTTGTTCAATTGCCAATCCCATTTTGTAACTTAGCGATGAATGGTTGAATTGGGTATGCTTATGACCCTAAGTTAAAACAATATTTAATAACATGATCTGATATTTTCTCCATTTAAAAGAATCATGTTACTTGTTGCTAGCTCTAGTTTTTGTAAGCTGCATTTTACTCTGTTTACATAAACACAGTCATGAAAGCTGTGATATTCATCTAACTTCGTGTGTACTCTTAGTCGCATGTTTACCAAGGGCTGGTTCAAGAACAGATGTAAAGTGGGTCCTTGCAAGTATAACTATGTAGAAGATCATATGGTTCTCTATGTGTTTACACAGAATACATTTTGATTACTTTGATAATAGTTTAAACTAAAATCAATTGGAATTTGGAATGAGAAAGCAGTTGAGAACTGAAAAAAAGTCTCTCTCAGGGGACCAAAACCTGAGTAAAAAGAAGGGATAGACAGATTTTCCTATTGGTTGGTTGTGCCAATACCAACGACAGCAATTTACATTTATATAGTGTTGTTAATGCAGAAAACATTGTCTCAGGTGCTTCACAGTGGTCTAATCAGGCAAAAATGGACACTGAGATAAAGAAGGAGATATTAGGAGAGGTGATCAAAAATTTGGTCAAAGGGGTGGTTTTAAGGAGGAGAGGAAGGTGCAGAGGCAGAGGGATAAAGAGAGGGAAGTTCATAGCATGGGGCCTAGATGGCTAAAGGCATAGCCATCAAAATTGAGGCAAAGGGAAGGAGGGAAACCAGAGTCAGAGGACCTGAGAGTTCTGAGGTGGGGAGAGGATGGGGGGAGATAGGGTGGGATTGTAGGTTTGGAGGATGTTAGAAAGATAGAAAGGGACAAGGCCTTGAAGGGATTTAAACATGAGGAGGTGAATTTTAAATTTGATCCTGTTAGAGGACCGGGTTCCAATGTAAGTCAACGAGCACAGGAATGATGGGTAAACAGGATTTTGAACAAGATGGAACATGAACAGTAGAGTTTTGGATAAGCTGAAGTTTATAGAGTGTGGTGACTGGGAGGCTAAGTAGAAGAGCATTGAAATAATCAGGCCCAGAGGTGACAAAAGCATGCATGAGGGTTACTGGCAGCGGATGGGCTGAGGAAGGGACAGAGACGAGTGATGTTATAGAAATAGGTGATACTTGTGATGAAGAGTGTATGGGGTCAAAAAGGATGGTGAGATTACGAACGGTCTAGTTCAGCTTGGGGCAGTGGCTGGAGAGTGCGATGGAATCTGCTGCACCAGTATGTAGTTTAGGGAAGGAGTTAAAGGCTAAATTTTCCTGGTCCCGCAGAGACAAGTTTGGAGGAGAACGGTCTGGTTGACCATGCTAAAGGCTGCAGAGAATATAAGGAGGGATAGTTGCAGAAGACATCATCTGTGATTTTGGTTCGAGCCATTCCAGTGCTTTTGCAGGGATGAAATTTGTTTGGAAATGTTCGAACATGGACTTGCAGGAAAGATGAAGAAGCTGCCATTTCAGGTCTCCATACAATTGTGTTGCCCTACGTTTTCTTGGGGCTTCCCCGTGAGTTGACACTGGGCCTGTACCTACCCAGTGTATGTCGTTTAATGAGGTGGGAGGGAATGCACCCAGCCACCTGCCTCAGTTTCTGGAACAGTCATTATCGGAGTCCCTGTCAAAACCTGCCCTGAGCCCCCTCTGAATCAAGGATGTCAGGGTGAAGAAACCAAAGCAAGCATTCAGAAACTTTGGGCTGAATTTTCTGGAGAAAACAAAAATCCTGCCGCTGGGGCCGAAAGCATATTGCCGGCAGCAGCCAATTAAGAGGCAGCCACCGGGGATGCTGTCCAATTAAGAATGGTGGCCCACCCCCAAGAGTTGCCAGCCCAATCAGATGGCTGGCAGCTCAGCAGCCTCAGTGGCATCACTGCTAGCAGTGGCCATTACTGAGGCTGCAGTTGCAGGGAGAGGGTGCATCAATGGCTGGGCACCTTCAGAGACAGGTAAGTTGGGTTGGGGATAGCTGGGGCTTGGCTGCCAGCCCTGGTGATTGGGGTCAAGGTGAAGTTGGAAGCACTGTTGCTATGAGGGCGGCCATTGCCATCAGGGAGCCCCTCCGTGGGCCATGGAATGCCCCTAAAGGAGGGTCATCCCAAAGCCCACTGGGATTCCCACATGATGGCAACCCATCCTGATGAGGGCAAAATGCCCACGGAGGCCGGAAGTGACCCTTAATTGGCCACTTAAGTGGTTCAATTGGTCTCCCAATGGGAGTCCGAGCCACCAACTTGCCCATCGCTGGCAAAATGGCATGGTGATGGGAAGACATTATATCCTTATCACAGATGGAGATATGAGTGTTTGTGATAGGTCATTCACACTGTATGCAATTTGATCACATGGAAATAACTTTCCAGGTAAGTCTCAAAATTGGATAGAAGCTGTTGAACCATCCCAATTATTATTGTAGGGCTGCTTCTATAAATATCCCCTTTACCTAGTGAGGCCTTCCCGCACCATTTTCCCAGCCTTCCTACCTCCCAGCCCATCCCTTTAGGGCCATGAAAATTCTGGATTTTATGTTTAATTCCACCAGAAGAACATTTGAGGTACTCGAACCTTTTTGTTGCTTGTCTACATCAGCAACCAGAACACACCCAACATCCTGCAGCCCAAGAGCACAGATACAATTGTGCTATGATTTCCTTCCTGCACCTAAAGTTCCCCTTATGCTGTGAAGAAGATCCGGGGGAGGAAAAACGCAGGGAGCTGCCTCATTATGGGCTTAGTGCAGCTTGGGTGTGCTCCATCTGTCAAGCACCCATAGGGGTATACCTACCCTATATCTGCTGCAAATAGCTATTCCAAGCAATATGACTCATCTACATTATGACTTCCTTATCATTGCTTCTCCCGTATCCGCTTGAAAGAAGGGTTGGACAGATAATCACAAAATTCAACCCCACATCCACACCTTGCAATAAATAACCGGAAATAAGAGGGGTTTATAAGCAATTAATGAATTAAAGAATTTTACAGCACAGAAAGTGACCATTTTAGTTCTAAAAGGACAAACCACTTATTCCAATTCATCTATCCTTTTTCTGAGCCTTTTTAATTGTTTTCTTGTTCAAGTATTTATCCACTTTCCCTCTTGATGCTCAACTGAAAATTTATCATAGACAAATTGCATACTCTTCCTCTAAAACATAACAATCCTCAATTGTGCATGAGGGAGCTGGCATTTTATCTCAGGTCACTAGGTAAAGGAGATATTTATAGAAGCAGCCCTACAATAATAATTCAACAGCTTCTATCCAATTTTGAGACTTACCTGGAAAGTTATTTCCATGTGATCAAATTGCATACAGTGTGAATGACCTATCACAAACACTCATATCTCCATCTGTGGTAAGCATATAATTGCTAATCAGTACTCAAACACAAAGGGATGTGGTTAGTTACGTGAATTTTGCAGACCGGAGCAACCAGTCTAGAGCCCTGTTGAATAAAAACCATTAATGTTTTAGCTCAGTGAAATAGTGTTATTGAGTCTCTGAAGCTACAGGAACCTGAGAGAAAAACTAATTCACCACAGATGGAGCCCAATACTCTACAAAAGTAAGTAGCAAGAGTATTTCCAGTTCACGTGGATAAGTATACTTTATTTAAAATGATGTGACAGTAGTTTCAAGTCAATTTATTTCCATCTGTGATTCAAAAGGTGCAATAATGCGTTCATAATGCAAGTTTTCATACTTTGAGCATGAAAAAGAATATGAAACTAAATTTGGAACATTTTCTAAATATGGATCTCATCAATATTTAAAGTGCAACTTGTCAGTTTTTTTAAGGGATCTTGCAACATAAGGATCAAAATAAAAAAAAAATTGATTGTCACACTGGTATTATGACAATAAGCAGATTCAAAATGTTAAGTTCTTTTTAAGGAATAGCGCTTTGTGTTATGATTAAAGACTACTTCAATAACTTGTGATAGAAGAGTTAATAACCATGCGAAATGTATTTTTCATGGGGTGACCATATGATAGGCTGTATCCAAATATTAACTGTATCAATGTTTTCATACTTACACTGAGAATCACAATTCTTTGAGAAGTATTCTCTCTTGCTAAATGTATTGTAAAAACTGATGATAACTGTGCAGGTAATCTTTATTTTTATACTTTATGAATATACTTTACATACATACATTGCATATTTTTAAATACATATATATCTACATATAGTATATTTTGAAAGCCAAATATTCTTGTTCCCAACAAACTCTTGTGAAAATGTTGATTCTGAAGTTATGCAACATATTATTTATTTTCTCTAATTTTCTTTCTGTATTTTTTTCTGTACAAACCTGTCCAGAATGCTGGAATACAATTCCCTCAGGTAGTTTACTTAAGTGGCTATTTTTGTGTAAGCCAGGCCAATAATTCCAATCTGCTTTTAGAGGGGCATTAAAACTGTGCCCCATTCTTACTTGGTATCACATTTATGTACTTACAGGGCAGAAGCACTTGCTAATTTTGCTTCTTTCTGGTGCTGGATTAGCTAACTCAAATAGACCAGGAAACAATCTATGAATCTCGTGATCTGTATAAACCATGTAGTCAACTTAGCCACTAAGACACTGCAATCACTCAAGTGCAAAGACAATTTGAAGAACAATTCGTTATGATATCCTCTGGAAAAAGAAAATCTTTACGATCCTTTGGAAGAGTTTTCCAGCATATTGTATAAATCTGATAGTAATCTTTAACTGGTATGACTTCCAGCTGTGACCATTTCAAGATACTTTAAAGGTTTTTGTTTATTAATAAACCAAAGCTGTGAAAACTATAGTTTAAAGAAGTAGTGTTGGAGGTATCTATGACCCAATTATTCATATTGGATAACCTTGTTTTGTAGTCGTGTATCTGCTCTAACCTCACATTTTGAAACATACAGTGGTTTCCTGGTATACTGATAGCTTATATCTTGTTTACTTATAATGATCAATATATCATGTCCAAAACCAGAACTGCCTATGTTATTGGAATTATTAATCATACTCACCGCAACTTGGTTTGGCCAATTTCCCCATTGTTGACTACTTTAACTGTAACATAGCTAACTTGTACAATCAATCATATGAATGTAAATAAGATTGCTAATCATATTTAACTAGATTTAACTGATTAACTGTGAAGGATCTTGAGAATGGCTTGATCATTGCACTGTAGAACAATGCTGCTCAACAAGTAACTACACATTAGCTGGTGCTTATTCAGAATTCTAGCATCAGCATAGAATCATAAAAACTCCAACTATGCTCTAATATGCTAATTGGTTGCTTATAGTGATAATTTGAAATACTGGCCAAATTGATCATATCAGATTCCCACCGTATCCTACTTGTTAAAGTCATCAGCTATCATAATAATTAAAACACTTTGGTATGTCAGTCCAAACCCTTTGCTCTCTCCCCGTCACCTTCTGCGAGTGGGAAGGCTAGTCTTGGTGATGAATGCTCTAACTTTCACCCTACCTATACTAACAGAAACATCACCTGATCTCATGAGGTGTGTGAACTGAGACCATTACAGTTATTTGGAGATAACTGGAAAATTAAGACAAGGCTACCTGCAGGGGAGTAAGGAGGGACTTGAGAAACTAACAAGATGGAAAACAGGAAACTCAGTGACAAGTAGTGTGGACTGAGATGGGACTGGTGTTTCCCATCATGACCATATAATGTTGAAAATTACCAAGATGTGTCAGCAGTTCCATGGTTGCTGATTTTCTACCTCTTAGAATATTTCCAATAAAGGAGTAATAACCATGATAAAAAGGATTGAATATCTAATTTTGTGGTGGATTTCTTTCTGACTGAGGAGAGAGAGAGGAAGATGTTTGGCAAGATATTACAGACTGTGTTGTGGGCCAGCTCTTCTTTGGGTTGTTACAAATGTATAGCTAAAAATAAAAATATCCAATCCTCGCATTGTTACTGTATCCATGAATCAGAGCTCATTAATTCTCTTATTATTTTTTTTTTAAGAGATACAGCACTGAAACAGGCCCTTCGGCCCACCAAGTCTGTGCCGACCATCAACCACCCATTTATACTAATCCTATACTAATTCCATATTCCTACCACATCCCCACCAGTCCCTATATTTCCCTACCACCTACCTATCCTAGGGGTAATTTATAATGGCCAATTTACCTATCAACCTGCAAGTCTTTGGCATGTGGGAGGAAACCGGAGCATCCGGAGGAAACCCACGCAGACACAGGGAGAACTTGCAAACTCCGCACAGGCAGTACCTGGAATTGAACTCGGGTCGCTGGAGCTGTGAGGCTGCGGTGCTAACCACTGCGCCACTGTGCCGCCCTATTTCTCATTTGTTTTGAAAAGGTTCGCAATTGGCTCACAGTCACAGATAATGCACACTTTTTTTCCCCCCCAGAAGGAACGTATTTGCTGGAATAAAACTGAAGAAGAAGAAGAAAGAAGAAAAAGGCTTATTCATAGCAAACAAAGGTGCACGAGGTAAGGCCTTGAAGATAAATAGCCATTACTGATAATAAGCAATATAAATAAGTGTACTAAAAGATGAGACACGGTGTTTAATGTGGAATTGGTAAGAGATTGTTAGACTGGCATTCTGATAAATGTATTCTATTATAAATCAAGTGGCAATCGTCCTCCATAAGTAAATAGAAGCCAATTATACTGAAAGAGCATGTGCTTTGGCATCACATGTTAAGACAATAACTCTTGCTATGGTAATAAGAAACTTCAGGAGAAATTTAAAGGTGACACACAATGTTAAGTCACATAGAATTTGCAGCACAGAAACAGTATATTGAGTCCCACATTCTAACCACTTTCTGGATAAAGAAGTTTCACCTGAATTCCTTATTGCATTTATGAATGAATATCTTGTATTTATGGGCCCTAGTTTTGGCCTCCCCACAAGTGGAAACACTAGGCTGAATTTTTGAGGACCCATGAAGTTGGTTAGGGAGGGAGGGGGCTCCGGAAATATGGGCGTCGGGCGGTTTATCAATTTCAAGTTGCCGATTCCAGCCCCAGCAATACTCATCAGGGCAGTGGGGGACGGTGGGAGAGGAATCCTGTTCTCCTCCCAATTGAGGCCAATTTAACTTGTTAAGAAGTTCATTTAAACTTGTCAGAGAGCGAAATTCTAATTTTTAAAGGGATGGATAGCTTACCCATACCTTCAGAAACTGACAAGCTGAAGGCAGGCAGGTAAAGAGTGGAAAGCCTGTCATGGCTGCCCCAGGGCATCACCCCGGCCCCATAAGAGGGTCAGTGGGGCACGGGGGACTGGGCAGTTTGTAAGGGGATGCCCTTTGTGCTGCACAGGTGGCAGTGAGAGTGGACACTCAGCGCCCAAACTTTGAATGGGGTTGGCACCCCTCGACATCACAGGGGCAGAAGAGCAGGGGGCAAGGCTGCCAAGGACAATTGGGTGGCTGCATGGCCAGAAGGAAGGCTCCAGCTGGCAACGGAAGGACGACTGTCAGATTTGTGTTTTCAAGAAGGAGTTAGATATAGCTCTTGGGTCTAAAGGAATCAAAGGGTATGGGGAGAAAGCGGGAACAGATAATGAGTTGGATGATCAACCATGATCATCATGAATGGCGGAGCAGGCTCGAAGGGCTGAATGGCCTACTCCAGCTCCTATTTTCTATATTTCTATGTTTCTATTTTGGGCACAGTGGCGATCAAGAGCAACACCCTCAGCAGGAAAGGCAGAACTCTGGGCATCAGGAGGGCAGAGGAGAGGAAAGTTGGGCAGGAAGGCAATGGAGGCCAAACCCTCAACGCAGATGTACCATCAATGATGGAGCTACCTGGAGATTACCAAGAACCAATGCCACGGGAGACTGCGACTCTCCAGGCAGATGGTCACAGACATCTCTTCCCTCATTGCCAAAGACCTCACATCTTTACCAGTGACTGTCAAGCTCTCTGTGGCCTTGAACTTCTTTGCTTCTGGCTCCTTCCAAGGATCAGCCGTGGACCTTAGTGGTATCTCAAAATGACTGCACACCACTGCATCGCACTGGTCACTGCTGCCCTCTTTGCCAGAGATGGGCAGTGCATTTATTTAATGATAGACACAGCCTCACAGGGATAGAGAGCATTGGGTTTCGCTACCATCGCTGGATTCCCCCAGGTACAGGGCATCATCGATTGCACCCATATGGCCATCAAAGCACTCAGTGACCGGCCAGTGAGATCCATCAACAGAAAGGACCTCCACTCCCTCAATGTCCGACTGGTCTGCAACCAAAACAAGAGCTTCCTCCATATGTGTGCTCACTTTCCTGGCAGCTGCCATGACTCCTTCATCCTACACCAGTCCAAGCTGCCTCAGATCTTCATTCCAATCCCTAAAGTGCATGGATGGATCCTAGGGGAAAGGGGAATCCCTTGAAGAGATGGCTACAGGAGCCCCAGACAGAGGCACAGAGGCAATGCAACCAATGCCACCTGCTCAGCAGGACAACCATTGGGCAGGTCATTGCGCTTCTGAAGATGCGATTCCAGTGCCTGGTGTCAGGTGATGCCCTCCAATACCCTCCTGCAAGGGTCTCGGTCACTGTGGTGGTCTGTGGCATTCTCCATAACATGGGCCTCCAGAGAGGTGTGGACCTTGAGGATAGTGAGGTCCTTGAAGGAGGCAGCTCATTTGTATTTGGCCAATTAATAGCCACTTAAGGGCCTCTTCCTATCGCTGCTGGAATTAAGCCATCTCACTTATATCTAGTCCAGGTGTCCAGCGCCGGGCCTGCTCCCAAGCCTGGTGCAGTACTGGTAGTGGCCACCGCTTCCAGTCTTGCTGCTGATACTACTGAACTGCCGCCCCTCTGATTGGCTGGCAGCTCTTGGAAGCGGGATCTCCATGGGAAACACCAGTCCCATCTCAGTCCACACTACTTGTTGTCACTGACTTCCCTGTTTTCCATCTTGTTAGTTTCTCAAGTTCCTCCGTACTCCCCTGCAGGTAGCATTGTCCCAATTTTCCAGTTATCTCTTAATAACTGTAATGGTCTCAGTTCCCCTCACCTCTCTGACCCAGCACCAGGAGCCCCATTGGCATGACTATATTCAGCCCATTGTAAAAACTCCATTCCCTGTGAACAGCACTATATAAATGCAAGTCTTTATTTTCATATTAAATGAAAAACATCAGAAATTCAAGTACTGTTCCCTATTGGACACCAGTCAGTCCACAATAACCCTTTCTCCAGTAAGCAAGGCTCTCCAAAATGCAGTTGCATCACTATCCATTTTGATGTGTTTGTACACCATATTAGGGATGGGCAACAAATGCTGGCGTTGCCACTGATGCCGACATCCCATGAAAGAATGAAAAAAAATGTTTGTTTTCACAATTATCATAATTCATATGTGTATATCCTCAGGTATTTATGATAAAGTCACATGGGCAATTCAAAATAAAAGCTATTTTGGTGAGCTACAGAGGGGAGAAGCCAGGGCATATAATAAAACACATTGTACTCATGAGCCCTAGCTCTGAATATACTTTCTCTCATTTCTTTCCTGTTTCTTGTGAATGATAATATTACGGCCTCTTTAAATTGAACTAAAGCTTCACTTTATCCATAATATAGCAGAACCTGCTAGAATGGTGCTACAGTTTCAATTCTACTGTGCCACGCACACTACTGTACCATTGGGAATTACTGCATCAGCTCAGTTTAAAAACTGATGTTCTTAATTTAAAAAAAAATCTGAAGCAATACTTATATTGCTGCATCTTGTCATTTCGACTGATTTTATAACTAAATTAAAGAACTAACAGCACACAATGTTCTTCAACTGGGTAAATTCAAATGCATATTATCCTGCCCTTGGAGACAGGAATGTAGGTAGGGATGCAAACAAAATGGCAAGAGGTGATGTATCTGACGTTGCCTGAGCCCCATACCGTATTATCTGGGGCAGAGAAGGGCAAGAATGGCCTTCCCGCCGCAGGCCAATTGAAGCCCTTAAGTGGCCAATTAAGTGCTACCCTGACATTAGCAGCTGAGGTGGAGGAAGTCTGCTCAGTGCTGCCCCATTGCTATGGATGACTATGGTGGGCGTCTCTGGAGGAATGGGGCCTTCATGGCTCCATCCTACTGGGAATCTGCAGCAATGGTGCTTGACTATCTCCCGTGTGTTTACCTGCTGGAGGTAAGGGGGTCAATGTTGGGGGGAGAACGAGATGTCGCTTTCCCTGGTGGTGTCCTGAGAAGAAGGCCCCAGGGCAGCTGTCACATGCTCCTTCTCCACCTGTGTGCACAATGGCACATGCCTGTCTCCTTGAGGGGAAGGGTCATGTGGAGGGAGGTCCCCAGGTTCCTCATCCCCCTCTCGCTTAGACTCTTTTGTATGGAGCTAACGGCAACAGTGATGGAGTGCAGACTAGATCACATATGGCTTGAGTGTTCAACCAGACTCGCCATGGAGCTCGCCAGTCTCTCAACTGAGGAAGCCATATGCTCAAATGCCTGGGATATGGCAGACACCATGTCTTGCAATGACTCCTCCATGGCACGCGCAAAGCCACGCATGACCTCAAGCGTCTCCAACAGATTTTCCACATGGCTTTTGCTGCACATCAAACAGACTTCTCGTAGCTACAGAGGATCATCACGAGCGTGTGGCTGAGCAGGGACCTGATTCCCAGCAGTCCTCCGATTGTCGGGACCCAGCTGGCACATGCTCCCTCAGCTGCTGGGACGTGTCTGTGTCGTGCACACCAGCTTGTGACCCAGATTCTAATCTTAAACCAGCCCCCCACCAGACCATGTGGATATATCTGCACTGGTGGAGGTGGAAGAAGAGGCACCGTTGGGAGCATTGGCTTCTTCTTCCTCCCCAGAGGAGGATTCTTGGGCCACATGGCGAGTCGAGTGCGGGCACCTGCAGTGGAAACACAGAGTCACTTTAAACATGTGCTTCACATGAGTTCACACAATTTCCTTCAGTTTCCACATATGGCTGCAAGAGTATTTTATCTTTATCTTTATGCCTTGTGGCTCCTGCCTCGCCATCTCCACTCGCCCTGCCTCCCTCCTCTCTCGCGATCTTCGACGCCTCCTCCTGAGCCATGGTTAGCAACCTTATGTCAGGGACCCTTCTTCCTGTTCTAACACGCTCAGGCTAGTTGTGGCTTCGTTTATCCTGCAGCAGACAGTGCAGATTTAATGACATGGCAAATGATGCATCACAACCATTGCATACATGCATCAACATCACTCATTCTGCAGTGGCTTTCGCACGACACATCCAAGCACATAAACAATGCTAATCTTTATCTTGGCACAAAATCATTTAGTGAATGGCACCAAGGCTGCTCACGCATTCCACTGCATTCCTTGCGTACCCTCTGCCTTAAAGGCACAGAGCCATGGAAGAAAACAATGGACAACCTAACCTCGACAATCTGAGCAAGTCATTGATGCGCTTGCGACACTGTGCCCACGTTCTATGAGTGACCCCACGGTTTGAGACCTTCTCTGCTACCTCCATCCAGGTCGTCTTGGTGAGGCGGGAGGGTCTTCCCACTCCATCTGCAGGGAAGTGGATCTCCTGCTTTTCCCTGAAGGCCTGGAGGAGAACCTGTAGAGAGGCATCACTGAACCGTGGGGGCAGGACACTGTCTGCTGGCTGCCATGTGATTCATTTTGGCTGGAGGTAAAATAAATGTGATATGAAGTTGGTGGTGACTTTCACAAAATAAGAGAGGCACAAATATTTTGATTTAAGTAAAATCGTCAATTTATGTTATTCTGAGATACTTACATGAAAGGAAGGCTGCTGATCCTCGAGGCTGCAAGCACAGAATGTTTTATACCTGCGGCGATCATGGTGCTTGGGGCACTGACCGTGGGTTCCACCAATGAAAGGCCGCCCCTGTCCCATGATGCCCCATGTCTGTCGCTGCATGGCTAATTTAAATACAAAACTGCATGGGAAATGGGATTTGCAGCAGGAGCTGAAGTTATGAGAACTTCCAGTCCCGCTACTGGGAACGCCACTGCACTCTGAAGATTCCACCATGCGGGCAGATGAGGCCTCAATTTTAATGTCTTATCTGAAAGACTGCACCTCCAACTGTATAGTACTCCCTCAGGTCTGCACGCTGGTTGTATGCGTTTAAGTCTCTGGAGTGGGACTAGAATCCGCAATTTTCTGACTCTGAGGCAAGAGTGGTACCACTGAGCTATGGCTCACAACTTTAGTTTAATTTACTTACAATGCTACTTTAATTTGAGCTGTGAGAGTAGGACCAGGGCACAGGTTCCAGCTAGTAAAAAGTAACTTTTGGACTGATATCAGGAGGAACTTCTTCATGCAGGAAGTGGTCAAGACCTGAAATGGGCTATCAGGCAGATTGGTGGAGATGAAAACTCTGGAATCATTTATGAAGCAACGAAGTGCAGAAGTGGGGAAGTACAGGGCTGTTCTGGGTGGATGTATGAGATTGGCCAAATGGCCTTCCTCGTTTATAATTATCTTTTGATCTCATGACTTTGACAGATTATAATATTCCACGTAAATTAATATGGAAAAAGTTTGTGCTAAAATTGGATTAATTACATAATGTCTCATGATCTGTATTGTAGTTACCCATCAAACGAGTTTACCAACAAGTCTATAGAATGTGTCATATTGTCAACTTTACCCACAGAATCTCCTGTGAAAGTACTTACTATAAACCAGTCTCTCATCCCACAAAGTAAACAACAGATGCATACAAACATATCAAGAATTTTCCCTACGTAATTCGATTTGTTCAATTGTGACTAAATCAACTTGACTAGAGAATTTGAATACAAAGCAGAGTGCAACAAGCTTGCTACTTTTTGAGCCAGTGTATTTTGATATTAGAATAAGACAGAGTGGGAACACCTGATTTTGTTGGAAGCGTAGGAGCAAAATTGCATTTTTAAAAAATATTTTAAGCTTTTATTTCCAAATAGCCTGCTTGTGCAGCACCTCATTATTGACAATAACTAAACAAAAATAATCTAATTGTCATTTTCAAAACATTTTACAACTGACTGCATTAAAAAATAATCTGAAATTGGTGCCGGTAACCATGAAAACATTCTTCCTTTTGGCTCTTTCTTTGCTTTCCTCCTGTCCTTCAGTCCCTCTCCTTTTCTCTTTGCTTCCTTCTTTCTTTGTCTCCTTTCTCTGTATCCTCCTTTCTTTCCATCTCTCTTCTCACTCTTTTCTGTTTATCTCATTCTTCCTTCCCTCTCTCTGTCTCTCATCTGCTCCGTCTCCTCTTCTATTTCCTCCTTCACTTCTCCCTTTTTCTCATCCCTTCTCTCCCTTTCTCTCTCCTCCGTTTTCTTCCCCTTTCTCCTTCCTCCACCCTCCTCGCTCTCTCTTCTCCTTCTTTTGTGGCTTGTTAGTGTCAGCTGTGGCTCAGTGGGTAGTACTCTTGCTGGTGTGACAGACAGTTGTAGGTTCAAGTTTCACATCAAGACTTAAGCGCAAAAATCAAGGTTAGCACTTCAGTGCACACTGAGGGAGTGCTGCACTGTTGGCAGTGCTGTCTTTTGGATGAGACATCAAACCAAGGACTTGTCTGCCCTCTCAGGTGGATGTAAAAGATCCCTTGGCATTATTTTGAAGCTGAGCAGGGGTGTTAACCCATTGTCCTGCCCAATATTCATCTCTCAATCAACATCACTAAAACAGATTATATAGTCATTATCACGTTACTGTTTGTGGGAGCTTGCTGTGTGAAAATTGGCTGTGTGTTTCCTGCATCACAAAAGGGGAGGGAGACAGAGAAAACCAAATAAGTAGGGAAGAGAGAGAAAACAAGAAAAGAGGTAAAAACGAATTAATAAAACAGAGAACAAACCAGAAAAGGGGATAGAGAGACAAAAAATACAGTGACTACACTTCAAAATTACTTCATTAGCTGTAAAGTGCTTCGGGACATCTTGTCGTGATGAAAGGCGCTATATAAATGCAAGTCTTTTTCTTCTTTATTTCCCTCCTGTGTATCATCCTCCCTTTGTTTCTCTACTATTCTGGTTCATTCTCTTCTCGTTCCCTTTCTGCTTCCTCTTCAGGTTTATTCTTTCTCTCTATTCCCTTTTCTGGTTTGCTCTCTGTTATATTAAGTCATTTTTTATATATTTTTTTGTTTTCGCTTTCTTTCCTACTTCTTTGGTTTTCTCTGCCTCCCTCCCCTTTTCTGGTAGGTTCCCTCTATCTTTCCTAAATTGGTCCCTTCCCTATTCTGGTTGGTTCTCTTTCTTACTTCTCTTGTTCATTCTTCAGTTATTTTCTCTCTGTTCTTTTCTATGTTTCACTCTCTCTTTTCAGGGTGTCCTGTCTCTCTCCCCTCTTCTGATTCTCTTCATTCACTTTCCTTTTTCTGACCTCTGTCCCTCGGTCTTGTTTACACGGGTATTAAAGATTTATGGTGATAGATGGAAAAAAACAGACTGGTGAAATAACTTAGCAAGTCCAAGAGAGCAGGTTCAACCAAGAGTTGCAGCTGTAAGCCTCAGTGCAATATCTGTTACGAATGGCAGTTTTATAATTCAGGAACATTAATTACTGTTGCTGATGCCATTTAGAAATTTGTCTTGGGTGTCACTGCGAAATAGGTGATAGCAAATCAGCAACCCAGAAATGGAAATGGAAAATAAAACTGGGTGAGGCATAAGACAGGCTATGGATTCACTATTGCCCATTTTCCACTCCAGCTCAAACCAAATTCCTACCTCAATATGTTTATTGATAACTTTCCAGTGCCACATTGAAAAGGACATTCTTCAGTAATGGTCTAATCCACAGTGTTAAGTAACAATTAAATTAATTGAGCAGAATTTTTACTGATCTGACCAGCAGGGGGTGGGTTGGTCAGAAAGTGGTGGCGAGTCTGCATTTTGGGATTTCCCTAAACACTGTGACGTTGTAATGGTGTGGCGGTGGTGGGGTGTATTGGGGCCTGATCATGGTGGGGGATCGTGGCTTGGTGCTGGTTGGTTGATAGGGGCCTGGAGGTGGTGGGGGGTTCGGGGCCTGGTGGTGGTGGGGGGAGGTTGGAGGCCTCAGGGGGAAAGTCAATGAGCGGGTCGGGGCCCAATCTCAAAGACTTCTCAGGTAGGCACCTGGATCCAGGAGGTAGGTGTGAAGGTACTTGCCTCGAGGAAGCTGCTGGGTTCCCTGATGCTTAGGAAACCCAGCCAACAGCAGTTAAATTTCAAAAGAAGAATGGTAATGGTGCTTGCTGCCTCTTTATCATATTTAAAGTTTTAACCCACCTCCTTGGATCGAGTTGGCTAGCCACCCACCTTCTAGCTTCATTCCACCGGTATTGGGCAGGTTGGAGGTGGGTTTGGGTTGGGAAACAGATTTCTGAGACTTTAACATCCAACCCGACCTAAACCTGCCCATTTTTTAAAGTTACAATTCAGCCATTATGTCTGTCGACTTCCACATTCTGGCAAAAGTTTATTCACCATTTTTGTATCAGGAGGTTTTAGTACCATTTTCAATTTGTTCATTGGCAGCTATGACTTGCTTCTATTTTGTAATAGTTGCAGTAATTCTGTCAAATGTCTATCTTCCTTCTCGATTTCATACCCAAATACTTCAACTACAGGGGCTTTGAAGGAGCAAGGAGAATGGGAAGGTGCAGACTCCATGGCTACAGCAAATAGGAGTGCTCAGGTTTTGGTCAACAAGCTCCTACTGTCTGTATGCACAGAAGGCCTTTTCCACAATAAAAACAAGCACGCTTTATAAACAGCATTGTCTGAGCAGTTTTGCATTGTGCACTCAGCTTGTCACTCTTCCAGGTGACAAAAACCATTGTGAATTTGTATTTTAAATTTGCAATGTTGCAAAAAAAAACAAATTTATGCTGGATGGGATGCATCCTAGGTTGCTGAGGGAAGTAAGGGTAGAAATTGGGGAGGTGCTGACCACACTCTTCCAATCCTTCTGAGATACAAGGATGGTGCCAGAAGACTGGAGGATTGCAAATGTTACACACTTGTTCAAAATAGAGAAGGATAAACCTGGCAATTACAGGCCAATTAGTTTAATGTCTGTGTTGAGGAAGCTTTTAAAAACAATAATCTGGGAGAGAATTAACAGCCACTTGGACAAGCACGGACTAATAAAGGAGAGCCAGCATGGAGTTGTTAAGGCCAAATTGTGTTTGACTGAGTTTTTTGATGAGGGCAGTGCAGTTGATGTTGTGTTTATGGACTCGCAAAAGACATTTGATAAAGTGACACATGAACAACAAAGAACAAAGGACAAAGAAAATTACAGCACAGGAACAGGCCCTTCGGCCCTCCAAGCCTGCGCCGATCCAGATCCTCTATCTAAACATGACGCCTATTTTCTAAGGGTCTGTATCTCTTTGCTTCCTGCCCATTCATGTATCTGTCGAGATACATCTTAAAAGACGCTATCGTGCCCGCGTCTACCACCTCCGCTGGCAACGCGTTCCAGGCACTCACCACCCTCTGCGTAAAGAACTTTCCACGCATATCCCCCCTAAACTTTTCCCCTCTCACTTTGAACTCGTGACCCCTAGTAATTGAATCCCCCACTCTGGGAAAAAGCTTCTTGCTATCCACCCTGTCTATACCTCTCATGATTTTGTACACCTCAATCAGGTCCCCCCTCAACCTCTGTCTTTCTAATGAAAATAATCCTAATCTGCTCAACCTCTCTTCATAGCTAGCGCCCTCCATACCAGGCAACATCCTGGTGAACCTCCTCTGCACCCTCTCTAAAGCATCTACATCCTTTTGGTAATGTGGCGACCAGAACTGCACGCAGTATTCCAAATGTGGCCGAACCAAAGTCTTATACAACTGTAACATGACCTGCCAACCCTTGTACTCAATACCCCATCCGATGAAGGAAAGCATGCCGTATGCCTTCTTGACCACTCGACTGACCTGCGTTGCCACCTTCAGGGAACAATGGACCTGAACACCCAAATCTCTCTGTACATCAATTTTCCCCAGGACTTTTCCATTTACTGTATAGTTCACTCTTGAATTGGATCTTCCAAAATGCATCACCTCGCATTTGCCCTGATTGAACTCCATCTGCCATTTCTCTGCCCAACTCTCCAATCTATTTATATTATGCTGTATTCTCTGACAGTCCCCTTCACTATCTGCTACTCCACCAATCTTAGTGTCGTCTGCAAACTTGCTAATCAGACCACCTATACTTTCCTCCAAATCATTTATGTATATCACAAACAACAGTGGTCCCAGCACGGATCCCTGTGGAACACCACTGGTCACACGTCTCCATTTTGAGAAACTCCCTTCCCACTGCTACTCTCTGTCTCCTGTTGCCCAGCCAGTTCTTTATCCATCTAGCTAGTACACCCTGGACCCCATGCAACTTCACTTTCTCCATCAGCCTACCATGGGGAACCTTATCAAACGCCTTACTGAAGTCCATGTATATGACATCTACAGCCCTTCCCTCATCAATCAACTTTGTCACTTCCTCAAAGAATTCTATTAAGTTGGTAAGACATGATCTTCCCTGCACAAAACCATGTTGCCTATCACTGATAAGCCCATTTTCTTCCAAATGGGAATAGATCCTATCCCTCAGTATCTTCTCCAGCAGCTTCCCTACCACTGACGTCAGGCTCACCGGTCTATAATTACCTGGATTTTCCCTGCTACCCTTCTTAAACAAGGGGACAACATTAGCAATTCTCCAGTCCTCCGGGACCTCACCCGTGTTTAAGGATGCTGCAAAGATACCTGTTAAGGCCCCAGCTATTTCCTCTCTCGCTTCTCTCAGTAACCTGGGATAGATCCCATCCGAACCTGGGGACTAGTTCACCTTAATGCCTTTTAGAATACCCAACACTTCCTCCCTCCTGATGTCGACTTGACCTAGAGTAATCAAACATCTGTCCCTAACCTCAACATCCGTCATGTCCCTCTCCTCGGTGAATACCGATGCAAAGTACTCGTTTAGAATCTCACCCATTTTCTCTGACTCCACGCATAACTTTCCTCCTTTGTCCTTGCGGGCCAATCCTTTCTCTAGTTACCCTCTTGCTCCTTATATATGAATAAAAGGCGTTGGGATTTTCCTTAATCCTGTTTGCTAAAGATATTTCATGACCCCTTTTAGCCCTCTTAATTCCTCGTTTCAGATTGGTCCTACATTCCCGATATTCTTTCAATGCTTCGTCTTTCTTCAGCCTCCTAGACCTTATGTATGCTTCCTTTTTCCTCTTAGCTAGTCTCACAATTTCGCCTGTCATCCATGGTTCCCTAATCTTGCCATTTCTATCCCTCATTTTCACAGGAACATGTTTCTCCTGCACGCTAATCAACCTCTCTTTAAAAGCCTCCCACATATCAAATGTGGATTTACCTTCAAACAGCTGCTCCCAATCTACATTCCCCAGCTCCTGCCGAATTTTGGTATAGTTGGCCTTCCCCCAATTTAGCACTCCTCCTTTGGGACCACTCTCGTCTTTGTCCATGAGTATTCTAAAACTTACGGAATTGTGATCACTATTCCCAAAGTAGTCCCCTACTGAAACTTCAAACACCTGGCCGGGCTCATTCCCCAACACCAGGTCCAGTATGGCCCCTTCCCGAGTTGGACTATTTACATACTGCTCTAGAAAATCCTCCTGGATGCTCCTTACAAATTCTGCTCCATCTAGACCTCTAACACTAAGTGAATTCCAGTCAATGTTGGGAAAATTAAAATCTCCTATCACCACCATCCTGTTGCTCCTACATCTTTCCATAATCTGTTTACATATTTGTACCTCTATCTCATGCTCACTGTTGGGAGGCCTGTAGTACAGCCCCAACATTGTTACCGCACCCTTCCTATTTCTGAGTTCTGCCCATATTGCCTCACAGCTCGAGTCCTCCATAGTGCCCTCCTTCAGCACAGCTGTGATATCCTCTTTGACCAGTACTGCAACTCCTCCACCCCTTTTACCTCCCTCTCTATCCCGCCGGAAGCATCGATATCCTGGGATATTTAGTTGCCAATCATGCCCTTCCCTCAACCAAGTCTCAGTAATAGCAATAACATCATACTCCCAGGTACTAATCCAGGCCCTAAGTTCATCTGCCTTACCGACTACACTTCTTGCAGTAAATCAAATGCATCTCAGACCAGCAGTCCCTTTGCGTTCATCATCTGCTCCCTGCCTACTCTTTCCCTTAGTCACGCTGACTTCATTATCTAGTTCCTTACAGGCTTTAGTTACTACCTCCTTACTGTCCACTGACCTCATTTGGTTCCCATCCCCCTGCCACATTAGTTTAAACCCTCCCCAACAGCGTTAGCAAAAGCACCCCGAAGGACATTGGTTCCAGTCCGGCCCAGGTGTAGACCGTCCAATTTGTAATAGTCCCACCTCCCCCAGAACCGGTCCCAATGTCCCAAAAATCTGAACCTCTCCCTCCTGCACCATCTCTCAAGCCACGCATTCATCCTGACTATTCTTTCATTTCTACTCTGACTATCACGTGGCACTGGTAGCAATCCTGAGATTACTACCTCTGAGGTCCTACTTTTTAACTTGGCTCCTAACTCCCTAAATTCTGCATGTAGGACCTCATCCCGTTTTTTACCTATATCATTGGTGCCTATGTGCACAACGACAACTGGCTGTTCACCCTCCCCTTTCAGAATGTTCTGCAGCCGATCTGAGACATCCCTGACCCGTGCACCTGGGAGGCAATATACCATTCGGGAGTCTCGTTTTCGACCACAGAACTGCCTATCTACTCCCCTTACAATCGAATCCCCGATGACTATAGCCCTTCCACTCTTTTTCCCGCCCTTCTGAACAGCAGAGCCAGCCACGGTGCCATGAACCTGGCTACTGCTGCCTTCCCCTGGTGAGCCATCTCCCTCAACAGTATCCAAAACGGTATACCTGTTTTGGAGGGAGATGACCGCAGGGGACACCTGCTCTGCCTTCCTGCTCTTTCACTGCCTTTTGGTCACCCATTCCCTTTCACCCTCAGCAATCCTAATCTGCGGTGTGACCAATTCGCTAAACGTGCTATCCACGACCTCCTCAGCATCGCGGATGCTCCAAAGTGAGTCCATCCGCAGCTCCAGAGCCGTCATGCGGTCTAACAAGAGCTGCAGCTGGACACACTTCCAGCACGTGAAGGAGTCAGGGACATCAGCCGTGTCCCTGTGCTCCCACATTGAGCAAGAGGAGTAACACGGGTCTGAGATCTACTGCCATTTTCAATCTTAAGCTTAAGTTAGTCTTAACTTAGATAAATGAAAAAGGAACGAACAGTTTTTACCAATCACACGGAAAAAAAAAATAGAAAAAGCCTTACCTAATCTGCACACCACCGAGTCCTTTTTTTTTGGTTAGAGGAGGAGCGCGGGTGGGAGACACTACAGGTGTAGTGTCTCAGGTTCAGCCGCTGCCCAAATATATAGGACTTACTTACCCAGCTGCCACCTCGCTCTCCCTGTCGCCGCTGCAAAAAGAAACCGCCAAAACAAAAAGGTAAGTTTATATAAGTTGTAAGCTCACTTACCCAGCTGCCACCTCGCTCTCCCTGTCGCCGCTGCAAACATAATAGGTTTATTAGCAAAATTGAATCCCATGGTATAAAAGGGGCAGTAGCAGCATGAATATAAAATTGATTAAGGAATAGAAAACACTGAGTTGTGATGAATGGCTGTTTATCAGAATGGAGGGTGGTATATAATGGTGAGAACAGAAAGTGCTGGAAACACTCAGCCGGTTTGGCAGCATCTGTGGAGAGAGTAACAGAGTTATCGTTTCAGGTCTGAGAAACTTCATCAGAAGACCTGAAACGATAACTCTGTTACTGTCACCACAGAGGCTGCCAGACTGAATATTTCTGGCACTTTCTGTTCTCATTTCCGAGTTCCAGTATCCACAGTATTTTGCTCTGATTTGAGGTATATAGTATGTTCCCTAGGGTTTAGTACTAGGACCACTGTTGTTTTTGATATACATGAATAACTTGGACTTGGGGTACAGGGCACAATTTCAACATTTGCAGATGAGACAAAACATGGAAATGTAGTAAACAGTAAGGAGGATAGCACCAGACTTCAAGACGACATAGACGGGCTGGTAGAATGGGTGCATATACGGCAGCTGAAATTCAATACAGAAAATTATGAGGTGATACAATTTGGTAGGAAGAATGAGGAGAGACAGTACAAGTTAAACAGTCCAATTTTGAAGGGGGTGCAAGAACAAAGAGACCTAGGGGTGTTTGTGCACAAATTTTTGCAGGTGGCAGGACAGGTTAACAAAACAGTTAAAGCATATGAGATCCTGGGCTTTATAAATTGAGGTATAGGAGTACAAGAACCAGGAAGTTATGCTTAACCTATCTAAAACACTAGTTCAGTCCCATCAGGAGTATTGTGTCCAATTTTGGGCACCATTTTAGGAAGGAGGTGAAGGATGTGGAGAGTATAGAAGAGATTTACTAGAATTGGTCTAGATATGAGGGATTACAGTTATGTGGACAGACTGGAGAAGCTGATGGTGTTCTCCTTGGAGTAGTGCAGCTAAGAGGCAATTGAATAGAGGTGTTTAAAATCATTAAGTGTTTAAGTAAAGTAAATAAAGGGAAACTATTTTCAAAGGCTAAAGGGTCAATAACCAGACAGCACAGATTTAAAGTGATTGGCAAAAGAACCAGAAGCAGCATGTAGAAAAGCCTTTTTACCCAATGAGTGGCTGGGATCTGGAATGCACTGCCTGATAGGGTGGTGGAAGCAGATTCAGTAGTAGCTTTCAAAAGAGAATTGGACAAATAATTGAAGGAGAAAAAATGTGGCATCAATATGAGGTAAGAATGGGAAGTTGGACTTCGAAAAAGCTGGTGCAGACTCAATGGGCTGAATGACCTGCTGCTAAACTGTACTATCGTATGATTCTATGGTAATTCTTATGTTTACGCCAGGTTGCTGGATATGGTATGTATATCTGATTTATCTCAGAGCAATGCAGATATCACACTTGTATTAAATCACCAACTGGTTTATTTACAGCACATTAAACTATATTTGTTCTTACACAATCTCAGTACATGTTTCCGCATTGCAGTCAGTGCGTTTTCTCAAGAATATCCAAGCTGTGTCTTTTTAGTTTTATTTTTTACTCTTCAGCTCCACCCATAGGTTTAAGCAATCAAACACAGTGAACACAGATAAATGGACAGACTAATACAATCAAACCCAGATCCATCAAACACTACAATAATCAGCTCTGAGCAAGGTCAACTTCGAGATTCAACGAAATACCTTCAGAGCAAATATCTAACATGTTTCAAATCTATTAACTGCTCGAACAGACTATTAAGTGATAGAGTCCAAAACCAGACAGTTGGCACAATAAGGGCATAAGTTCTAAGCTTTCTTTGATGCTAATGAAAATGTATTTAAAATATTCATGATTTAATGACTATTGTTTCAAAAGTAATTGGAAAAAATATTTACTTCTACTTTGGAGCCTTGACTTTTGGTATCCAGTTTACATTTTATAAATTTCTAGACAGCCAACGCAGGAACAGAACTAGCCAATCCAAAACTAGATGGGTAGCAATTCTACTAATAAGTTTAATGGCAGAATGATCAGATTTTGGTTAGCTCAGCTGTTCTCAGCAGTGAGATATCTTATAACACCATATAATGTTTTTTGTACTAAACCCACTGATCATGTTAGGAAAGGCCTTTATTCATGGAGCTGGGTGTGCATGCTACAGCAAAGTTCTGCTTTTATCTATTATTTACCAATTATATTATAACTCTGAAGGAGCCATGGTTTGAATTCAATGTAGACTGATGAGATCAGCATTTCTTTTCTTAACTGGAAGAGCCCTTTATGAAATATATTTATACAATTTCCACTCTATTTTCAGTGGGTTTGAGTCTATAGCACAAAAAGTATGCCTTTAATTTGACAATATCACTTATGCAGATCATAAGGATAGCTTGTATGGTAAGTAGAAAAATTAAAACTAGTGCAGTAAAGAATGCTCCTTTGAGGTTGGGATTAATGTACATTGGTGAGGCGGAGTGCCTCAATTGTACAATACGAACCTAGTGTGCTTGATGCTACAATGGGTTACAAAAGGCAAAAACTCTTATACTCTAGCAGTCGCAGGAATGTAATCAGTTCTTGCCCACCTCAAAAAAAGTTTGAGATGATTCAATAAGATATGCTGGAATATTCGATCTGGTTGTGATTGTTTCCCAGATAATCAAGATGATATTGACAATGTGCTGGATAACCCGGACATCACTGGTCATGATACTTATGAAGCCAGGATTGAAATTCCATCCAGCAGTTCTTCCAGTAATCTTTCTCACAGAAAAAGGTAGGTGACTCCAGTAAAACTATAGCACAGTGAGCATTTCAGAAATTATAAGCATGTACAGCCTGTGATCAAAATTTGTTTGGCAAAATCTGAGGCTGAACCAGTCTATTGGCAACCTTGGTGTCTTGTATGATCCTGAGATGAGCTTCCAACCACATATCTGCGCCATCACTAAGACCATCTACTTCCACCTCTGTGACATCAGCCTGTCTCTGCCCTTGCATTAGCTTATCTGCTCCCGAAACCCTCATCCATGCCTTTGTTACCTCTAGTCCTGACTATTTCAACACTCTCCAGGCTGGCTTCCCAACTTCCACACTCCATAAACTTCATCCAATACTCTGCTGCCCGCATCCTTACTAGCACCAAGACCCGTTCATCCATCACCCATCTGCTTGCTGACCTACACTGGCTCCATGTCCGGCATGCCTCGCTTTTAAAATTACCATTCTTATTTTCAAATCCCTTCATGGCCTCATTCCTCCCTATTTCTGTAATCTTCTCTAGCCCCACAACCCTCCAAACCCTCCCACTGCCAAAGACTTGCAGGTTGATAGGTAAATTGGCCATTATAAATTGCCCCTAGTATAGGTAGGTGGTAGGGAAATATAGGGACAGGTGGGGATGTGGTAGGAATATGGGATTAGTGTAGGATTAGTATAAATGGGTGGTTGCTGTTCGGCACAGACTCGGTGGGCCGAAGGGCCTGTTTCAGTGCTGTATCTCTAAATAAAATTTTTTAAAAATAAAAAATCTTGGCACTCCTCCAAGTCTGGCCACCTACGCATCCCTGATTTTAATCGCTGCAGCCATGCCTTCAGCTGCCTGGGCCCTAAGCTCTGGAATTCCTTCCCTAAGCCTCTTCACCTCTCTACCTCTCTTTTCTCCTTTAAGACACTCCTTAGAACATAGAAAAATACGGCACAGAAGGAGGCCATTCAGCCTGTCGTGTCCGTGCCAGCTGAAAAAACTAGCCGCCCAATCTGATCCCATCTTCCAGCACCTGGTCCATAGCCTTGCTAGTTACAGCACTTCAGGTGCATGTCCAGGTACCTTGTAAAAGAATTGAGGGTTTCTGCCTCCACCACCGCTCCTGGCAGTGAATTCCAGACACCCGCCACCCTCTGGGTGAAAAAGTCCCCTCTAATCCTTCTACCAATCACTTTAAATCTGTGCCCCCTGGTAATTGACCTTTCCGTTGGGGAAATGGGTACTTCCTGTCTACTCTATCTAGGCCCCTCATAATTTTGTACACCTCAATTAAGTCACCCTTCAACACCGCTGTTCTAAGGAAAACAACCCGAGCTGATCCAACCTTTCCTCATAGCAGCAACTTTCGAGCCCTGGCAACATTCTTATAAATCTCTTCTGTACTCTCTCTTTAGAGCAAATATGTCATTTCTGTAATGTGGTGACCAGAACTGTACGCAATACTCCAACTGTGGCCTAACCAGCGTTTTATACAGTTCCAGCATTACATCCCTGCTTTTGAATTCTATACCTTGGCCAATAAAGGAAAGCATTCCATATGCCTTCTTCACCACTCTATCTACCTGTCCTGCCACATCAGGGACCTGTGGACATGCACTCCAAGGTCTCTCACTTCTTCTACCCTTCTTAATATCCTCCCGTTTATTGTGTATTCCCTCGCTTTATTTGCCCTCCCCAAGTGCATTACCCCTCACTTCTCTGGATTGATTTCCATTTGCCTCTTTTCTGCCCACTAAACCAAACCATTGATATCTTTCTGGAGTCTACGGCTATCCTCTTCACGATCAACTACACGGCCAATTTTTGTGTCATCATCAAATTTCCCAATCATGCCTCCCGCAATTTAAGTCCAAATCATTAATATATACCACAAACAGCAAGGGATGCAGCTCTGAGTCCTGTGGAACGCCACTGGAAACCCCCTGAGCCAATTCTAGATTCAACCTGCCACATTCCCCTGTATCCCATGGGCTTTCATTTTACTGACCAGTCTTGCTCTTAATGTACTGATAAAACATCTTTGGGTTTTCCTTGATTTTACCTGCCAATATTTTTTCATGTCCTCTCTTTGCTTTTCTAATTTCCTTTTTTACTTCACCCCTGCACCTTCTATACTCCTCTAGGCTTTCTAAAGTATTAAGATTTTTGTGATCATCATAAACTTTCTTTTTCTGCTTTAACTTATCTTGTAAGCTTCTAGATAACCAGAGGGCTCTAGTTTTGGCAATACCACCCTTTATCTTTGTGGGGACATGCCTACACTGTGCCTGTAGTATCTCACTTTTGAATGCCTCCCACTGGTTTGTTAATGATTTTCCTTCAAGTAGCTGTAACCAGTCCACTTTCACCAGGTCACCTCTCAGTTTCTTAAAATTTGCCTCCTACAATTTAGAACTTTTACTTCTGTTTTATCTTTGTCCTTTTCCATGATTATGCTAAAACTTACTGTATTATGGTCACTATCTCCAAAATGGTCACCCACTGTTACTTCCTCCACTTGCCTAGCTTCGTTACTGAAGACTAAATCTAGAATTATGCCCCCTCTCATTGGGCTTGTTACGTGCTGGCTAAAAAAGTTCTCTTGAATGTAGTTCAAGAATTTTGTCCCTCTGTGCTCTTCACACTGTTTGTATCCCAGTTGATATCAGGGTAGTTGAAATCCCCAATTATTATTGCCCTATACATTTTGCACTCAGAAATTTGCCTACATATTTGTTCTTTTACCTCCCTCTCACTATTTAGGGGTCTATAGAGCACTCCTAATAGTGTGGCTGCCCCTTTTTTATTTATGTGCTCCACCCATATCGCCTCATTTGAAGATTCATTTAGCATATCATCCCTCCTCAAAGCTGTTATTGATTCCTTAACTAATAAAGCTACACCACCTCCTTTTTTATCTCCCTCTCTATCCCTCCTGAAAACTCTCTATCCAGGGATGTTGAGTTGCCATTCTTGCCCCTCTTTAAGCCAAGTTTCTGTAATAGCAACGATATCGTGTTGCCATGTGAATATCTGTGCCCTCAGTTCATCGGCTTTATTTACTATACTCCTTGCATTTAAATAAATACCCTTTAATACTACCAAATTCCTGTGCTGCACATTTTTTAGCCTTTGCTTCTTCTGTGTTTCAGAGCCACCCATGGTGCTCTGGTTATGATTCTCACTGCACTCTCCAGAGGAACCCTCTCTCCCATCTGTACTCAGAGCTGAATACTGGTTAGAAAGTGAGATTCCCTCCAGACTATCCACATAGTTCTCTGCCATGTGGATGCGCCACAGTGACTCTGGCCTGCCGCTTGAGTTCCGAAACCCAGAGCTCAAGCTTCTGCAGCCGGTGACACTTGTTGCAGATGTGTTTGTCAAGGACACGACTTCCCACATTCCACAGGAGATAGATTTCACTTGGCCAAACTGCCCTGCCGTTACTGAGCTTTACAAACGAACTAATGCTAATGTAACAAGTGGAATAACTTACCAGTTACTTGCCAATCAGCTTCTTCCCCTGTACCGTGGAGGCTGAAAAAGCAGAAAAGAAAAGAAAGATTACCTCAGACACAACTCACAGCCTGACTCTGTCCAAACAGTACTATTCTAATTAGTAATTATTAATAAATTACAATAATTAAACAATCTTAGTAGTACTAACCTTATCACGTACAAGGTAGCTGTTTGAGGGTTTAAAAAAAGAACTTTTTTCCCCCTGATTTTTTTCAGCTATTTACAGGCAATAACAGCTGTTACTTACCCAACCAATCAGCTTACACATTTCCCATAATGTCACTGTAAGTTTGATTCCTCTTTTCAAACCCAGCGCGTGCCAACACAAAGAGAGAGTCCACCACTGACTGCTGCTGCTCCAGTCTGAGGTAGGTGCAGGCCTCGAGCCACGCTCTTTATTCCCACAGATCCCACTCTGGATCAGCCTCCTCCCAGGTCTGCCGCCAACTGCCGCTGCTCCGGTCTGAGGTAGGTGTAGGCCTCGAGCACTACACTTTATTTCTACAGCTCCCACTCCAGATCTGCCTCCTCCCAGGTCCGCCGCTGACTGCTGCTGCTCCTGTCTGAGGTAGGTGTAGGCCTTGAGCACTACACTTTATTTCTACAGCACCCGCTCCGGATCTGCCTCCTGCCAGGTCTGCCGCTGACTGCTGCTGCTCCAGTCTGAGGTAGGTGTAGGCTCGAGCCCCACTCTTTATTCCCACAGGTCCCACTCTGGATCAGCCTCCTCCCAGCTCTGCTGTCGACTGCCACTGCTCTGGTCCTAGGTCAAAATCTATTTCTCAACATCTCCAGAACTAATTGATTCTGAAAAGATCCCAGTGACCTGTCTCTGTATACCCAGACGCCAGACCCAAAGGGACAACTGACTTTTTTCCACATCTTCTCCTTTATTCTTCAAGAATTAGCAAGTATTTGGCCAAAGTATTTTTTTTCTGTAACAGACCTTGGCAGAGAGAATTTCTGTATTTTTTTCAGTGTGGGTGTGAGTGTGAGTGTGTGTGTGGGGAATTTAAAAAGGGAACTTTCATATTTCAATCAGTGTGTTAATGCTTTTGCTTCATTACTGGATAAATCTTGCTTTATATTAAACAGATAATTTAGTTGTTTGTTAAAGAAACCTGGTTGGTGTATTTTATTCTGGGATAAAGAGTAGAGTCTATGATTGACCAAATCGGTAACTGGGTAAACATTTAAAAAATATATGTTGTGATGTGTGCAGAAGTGGGACTATAAAATACAGTGCACTCCTCCCACCTCGGTCGTAACAATATCATTTTGGTAATCACAAACTTGCATCAACAATTATGAAGAAAGTATTGAACTAGTCAGTTGTCAAATTTCCATATGGACTTGCGTTTTTTGTACAAAACTTTTTGTGTCGATGAATAATGGAATGAAGTAAGCTTTCACATTCTTCTACTTCTATTTATTTGAACCACTGCAGTCCATGTGTGGCGGGTACACCCACAGTGCTGTTAGGAAGGGAGTTCCAGGATTTTGACACAGCAACAATGAAGGATGGTGTGTGACTTGGAGGGGAACTTGGAGGTGACGGTGTTCCATCAATGAACCTGCTGCCCTTGTTCTTCTAGGTGGTAGATGTTGCGGGTTTGGGAGGTGCTGTCGAAGAAATCTTGTTGAGTTGTTGCGATGCATCTTATAGATATTACACACAGCTGCCACAACGGGTGGAATTTTCTGTGGGTTTTAAGGCAGGCGAAGCATAAAAACGGGTGGGATGATGGCCTGTGAATGGCTTCCCGCTGCCAGTTGAGGCCCTTAATTGGGTAATTAACCCCCAATTAAGGCCCTGTTCCCTCTGCAGCCGCAATTACCCGTGCATTGGGCAGCCCTGTTGCCCCACAGGAAGCATGGCACGTAAAACCGTGCGGACTGCTTCCCAGTTCTGGGCGGGGCGGTGGGGGGGGAGGAGAGTGCGGAGGATGGGAAGGCGTCTCTCGTTTAAAGGCACTTAGTGCTTGAAAGAGGGACCCGGCATTGGGAAGGGGGGGGACCACTGAGAACCACCCATCTGCTGCTGAACCCCCCTCTCCCCAACCCTGCGACCCCAACTCAGCGAGACCCCTTCTGCCCTGAACTACCTGAGGCCTGGCTCCAGTGACCCTCCTCGGCCTCTGGTAGGTGCAGTTACAACAGCGGCCACCACCTCCATGGTGGCTCTGCAGCTGCCAGCCTCTGATTGGCTGCAAGCTCTGCAAGGCCAGAATCTCCAGTGACGGGGGTCCAAAATCCTATGGATGGCCCTCCGCTGTCCACTTAAGTGCCTGATTGGCACTAAATTTGGTGGTCCTTCTGGAAAAGAGGTGACGCGGGGATCTCAGTGTCGGTTTCCCCCGACATCGAGATCCGCCCCCCCACCAGCATAACATTCCCCCCAATGCATCAGTGGTGGAGGGAGTGAATGTTTAAGGTGGTGGATGGGGTGCCATTCAAGTGGGCTGCTTTGTCCTGCTTGTTGTTGAGCTTCTTGAGTGTTGTTGGAGCTGCGCTCATCGAGACAAATGGCGAGTATTCCATTACACTCCTAACTTGTAGCTTGTAGATGGTGGACAGGTTTTGGGGAAACAGAGGTGAGTTACACGCTGCAGAATTCTCAAATTCTGACCTGCTAATTGTATTTATGTGGCTGGTCCAGTTAAACTTCTGGCCAATAGAAACCTCAAGGCTATTGATGGTGGGGGATTCGACAATGGTAATGCTGTGGAATGTCAAGGGAAGGTGTTTGGACTCTCTTGTTGGAGATTGTCTTTGTCTGGCAATTGTGTTATTTGGCACCTATTAACCCAAGTCTGAATGCTGTCCAGATCTTGCGGCATACGAGCACAACCTATTTTATTATCTGAGGAGCTGTGAATGGAACTGAATACAGCAATCATCAGTGACCGTTCCCACTTCTGACCTTTTGATGGAGGGAAGATCATTCACGAAGCAGCTGAAGATGATTGGATCTAGGGCACTGCCCTCAGGAACTCCTGCAGTGATGTCCTGGGGCTTGACCTCCAACAACCACAACCATCTTCCAATGTATGATTCTGTGGAGGCTGTGAAGAGTTTTACCCCAATTCCCATTACTTCAATTTTACTTGAGCTCCTTGATGCCACACAGAGTCGAGTGTTGCCTCATTGCCAAGGGCAGTCATCTCTGTAATTCAGCCCAGTTGTGCCTGTTTGCATCAAGGTTTTAATGAGTTCTGCAGCTGAGTGGCCCTGGCAGAACCCAAAATGGGCATTGTTGAGCAGGTTATTGCTGTGTAAGTGCAACTTGATAGCACTGCCAACGACACATTGCATTCCTTTGCTGATAATCGAGAGTAGACTGGTGGGATGATAATTGGCTGGATTGGATTTGTCCTGCTTTTGGCAGGCAGGACACACCTGGGCAATTTTCCACCTTGTCGGGTAGATGCCAGTGTTGTAGCTGTACTGTAACAGCTTGGCTAGTTCTGGAGCAACTATCTTCAGCACTACAGTCAGGATGTTGTTGGGGCCCATAGTTTTGCTGTATCTGCTGCACTCAGACGTTTCTTGTTTGCACATGAAGTGAATCAAATTGGCTGAAGACTGACATCTGTGCTAGTGTGGATCTCAGGAGGAGGGCGAGATGGATCATCTACTTGGCACTTCTGGCTGAAGGTGATTGTGAATGCTTCAGCCTTGTCTTTTGCACTGACATGCTGTGCTTGGAAATCATTGAGGATGGGGGTGTTCATGGAGCCTCCTCCTCCCAATCATTGTTTAATTGACTACCCCCATTCATAACTGGATGTGACTGGACTACCGAGCTTTGATCTGATCTGTCGGTTGTGGGATCTCTTAGCTCTGTCTATAGCATGCTGTTTCTACTGTTTAGCATGCATATTGTAGCTTTACCAGATTGGCATCTCCTTTTATGGTATGTCTGGTGCTGATCCCCTTCTATAATATACTGTGAAATGCCTTGGGACATTTTACTGAGTTAAAGGCACTATGTAAATTCAATTTGTTGTTGTTGTTGTTTGATATATAATAATGCATTTTTACTTCCCAGTATGTAGAGAGACACGACTTCAAGGGTCATTGTAGGTTGAGGTTTTGGGCAATATAAAAGCAGTTTTTAACCAAGCTATGTATCTAAATCAGTAAATAACCCTTCAAAGATGGATACTAGTTAATTGATTGGTTAACAATATGGTTATTTATTCAAGGGTAAACATGAAAGAAAAACTGACAGGAGTCGTCAGTCCTTTGAGTGACTGCAACACCGTACAGAACAATGGAGAGCAGTAAGCTGAAATGCCCAATCATTGTTGTTATGACCAGGTGAGAAAGGGGTCTAGGGTTCCCTTTCAGCCTTCACCTGGTCTTACAGTAATAGGGTTTAAAATTAAACACACTGTTTTTAGCTCCACCTTGTTCACCACTTTCCAATCATAAGGCAAAGAAACCAGCGCAAACAGGCTTTCTTAGTTTCCAAGAAGAAAAGTTGAAATTTATTAAACTTAAACTTAAACTCTAATTCAGTTAATGCCTATGGATACACAACGTGCCCCAGGTTAGCATGCATACATGATACACACATACAAATAGAGACAGAAAAGAGCAGAAGAAAAATAAAGTGGAAAAGTTAGAAGCAATATCTGAAGAGTCTTTGTTACGGTTCTTCAAGCTCCTGGATTGTAGGTAGATCTTGCTTTTCGTTGGGGCCCAGTATTTTTCTTAAACCTTGTTCACTGCAGGAGACTTTTCTCTCATGTGTCTTCAGTGGATTTGGAGTTCCGTGACAAAGAGATGGGAGCAGACAGACAGGAGAGGCTGTGGCAAGCTAGCCAGGAGAACTCTTCTCAGTCAAGGAGCATTCTGCTTTCTGCCCAACCTGTTTGTACCAATTCAAAAAACTCAGCTTGCCCAGCAGGTTAGTCTTGTGACTGGATGGTTTAACCATGCCCATTTGTGTATTTGGCCATCATAGCAGTTAACCTGGAATGTGAGCTCCCCCACCTTCAATGTCTGGTGATCAAAAGTCCATTGTGGGTTGAATGTGTCAGGGAATGGCTGCTTTGCCCTTCCAAACACTGTCTGTTAATATGCAAATGTCTTTCCAGCCAAGATCTGGCAATTTATTTTAAAGCAAGTCCTTTCTTCATTTCAACAACAGTTTGAAATTTAATGTCCATGTGGCAAAATTAATATGTCTCATGCTTGGCAGGTGGGGGCCTGTATGACATTGTCAAAATATAAATTAGCCAGTCAAGTAAAATTAATTCAAGGTATGTGATAAATAGAAGTAGAAGAACATGAGAGCATACTTCATTACATTATTCATAGACACGTAAAACTTTAGTACAAAAAAACACAAGTCCATACGGAAATTTGACAGCTGACTAGTTTGATACTTTCTTCATAATTGTTGATGTAAGTCTGTGATTACCAAAGTGATATTGTTACAACTGAGGTGTGAGGAGTGCACTGTATTTTCTAGTCCTACTTCTCCGCAGGTCACAACATATATTTTTTAAATGTTTAACCAGTTACCGATTCGGCCATATACTCCACTGTTTACCCCAGAATAAAATATACCAACCAGGTTTCAATAAACAACAAAACTATCAATTTATTATCACACAAGACTTCTCCAGTAACAAAGCAAAGCATCAATGCACAGATTTGAAATATGAAAGTTTCCTTTTTAAATTCCTCCCCAAACACACACACTGAAAAAAATACAGAAATTCTCTCTGCAGAGGTCTGTTACCCCCCCCAAAAAAAGACAAAAAAAAAATACTTTGGCCAAATACTTGCTAATTCTTGAAGAAAAAAAGAGACGATATGGAAGGAATTCAGTTGTCCCTTTTGGTCTGGCGTCCGAGTACATGGAGATGGGTCACTGGGATCTTTTCAGACTCAATTCGTTCTGGAAATGTCAAGAAATCATCTGGTAGGCTTTCCAGGAGACATGTGGCGTCAGGGGTTTCAGCTAACACACACTTGAATCGCAGGGTTTTTCCAAAGACAGGAGGAAAGAGGAGCTGAAACATTGGCCTTCTCCAGGTCTCTTAGAGAGCTGCAGGGACAATGAGCTGGGGTTTCTTTTTCCGTGGCAGGCCAAACCACCAACTGTCTTCAAAACAGTTCACACCTCAACTGAACTGGAAACAATCCAAACCCCAAAACAGAAAGTCAACCTCTTGACCTCCATAAACCTTGGCATGGGGCTTCTCTGTAAACATCTTCCCTAGGTCACCAAGGTTTCTGTTGTTTATTGAGCTTAAAGCACATGATTTCCAGTTTTTAAACAACATCTCAGTGTCCTTTCAATGACCCCAGTGAAAAAAACAATGTTCAGTATTTCTTCAGGCTTCCAAATGAATCCATTTCCATAATTTAAATTATGAGTCCCTTAAAACATATTTTAAAAAAATAGAAGCACTCTCATACAATACATATAAGTTTTTGAGACTTGAAACACTTTTCCATCTATTTACACTTAGCACTAGGATTGAGGATTAGATGGGATGGATAATTTTCTGACTTTGTGATTTCAGTGGAGTGCTACACATATCAATAGTGTAAAGTAGGCTCCAGTGCTGCTGGAGAGGAGTCGTTTTGGCTCAGAGCTCTGCTCAGGAAATTACAGGTCCCCAGACTATGATTTTCAGTCCATTTAAATTAACAAAATATATAAATGGAGGGAGGGGAGAGAACTGTCCTGGACATAATTTCCCAACGTCTGTACCTACTTGACTTTGTGGTAGCACTCTGACCTCTGAGTCACAAGGTTGTGGGTTCATATAGCACATAATCTAGGTTAACACCTAGAAGTGTGCATACCTTGCTTTGGCAGCAGCTTTAATTCCCAAAGAAGGCGGTGACTGCAGTCCCAATGGCACAAATATAATATATAAATAAGGGACAAACTAAACTGGGGGAAGGTTTTTCCTAGACACATTGGCGATGAAATTGGTCTTTTGTGGGAGTGGAAAGCAGGCAATAGCAAATTAATAGCACGTTTACAACCCGCCCGATTACGGAAATGAAATCAGGCTCGGTGTAAAACAGACTGCCAATTGGTTATCGTCCATTTTGAACTTCTGCTGAAGAGTAATTTCACCCCCATTGTGTCTTGCTTTCAATGGTACTGTGTGAAGGGTGATCAACAGCCAACATGACCAGAGTGGGCACATCTGCCAAGATGCCACCAATAGAAGGGGATGTAGCTCAGTGGTAGACCGTTTAAAGTAATTGCCAAAAGAACAAGAGGTTAGATGAAGAATTTTTCTAACACGATGAGTTGTTATGATCTGAAATGGGCTGTCTGAAAGGGTGGTGCAAGCAGATTCAATAGTAACTTTCAAAAGGGAATTGGATAAATACTCAGAGGGAAAAACAAATGTATAGCTATTGGTGAAAGGGCATGACAGTGGGACTAATTGGATAGCTCTTTCAAAGAGCTGGTATGGACATGATGGACTGATTGTGCTGTATTATTCTACATTGGAGCACCTACTCGGTATAGGCTCTGTATCAGTAGAGAACCAAATACAGAACTATACCATCTACTGCAAGCACCCTTGCAGCTAACTTGCAACATAGAACTGTCACTGCTAGTGACTGTGTGGGCCAGCTGCAGCCTCCAAATTGTCTTGGCCTCTTTTCAGAAACTTTATAATGTCAACTTAATGAATTGTGATGTTGAATGACAAATCGGGTCACCTTCTTCATAACCAAGCCTTGCAGCTTCGTATCCAGTTAGGAAACCATGAAGCAGGAGGTTAGGTGCTGAGTAGCTCAATCGCTTGCCTGTAGACTCCTGTCAGCATGTTAGCTTTCCCTTCTTTGCCTGTCATGTTTTACCCCCTGCAGTTGTAGCAAAGCCTGCAAGGGTGAAATAACTTTGGAACCTTTTCTGAAGCTGCAAGGCCCCTATTCTGACTCTACCCTTTAATCATTTGCATCTGTTTAAGTTTCCGATACACTATTATTTTCTGCTCCCTGCAAAAATCCAAGTCTAATAAGTTAGTTTGCGTCGCTACACAAACTTACATTGATTCCCCAGAGGTGGGCAATGCCACGGGGTCCCTACCTGCAGAGCCCGCATGGCATTCTTCAATGATATCATTGATAAATGCTGAGTGCGTCACGCAGGTAGTGGCCCATGGTGATGCCTATCCCGGGGAATCAATGTCAGTCCGTGAAGCAGCGCGACTCAAACTTGTTTCTTCACCCAAAATTGCCCCTGGAGTCATGTGTTATTATGATAATGTGCTGACCTCAGCAAATTGCTCACAAAACAGTATGCTTCACTTTGGGTGAGCTTTGCATTTGGCAGTAAACCATCCATATCAGAAAATCTATTCTTTGGCATCCAGTCACCACTTTCTGTGTGTATTTTGGTGCCACGAGATTAAGGTCCTGTTTAAGTTCTTTTCCCAACACCTATCAGCCACACAAAATTACACACAAGAAGAAAAAATGTATTCAAAATAAATTAAGCTAGACACCGCACTAACTAAAATAAAAATGTACTTGGTTCATGTGTTGCTTTCCTACCTCCTCATTTCTGTAACTTTTAATTAAAGCAAGTATTTAATGTCTGATATCTGAGATTGCTGAAGTTTGGTTAAAGCCAGAAATTTTTCAGCCAGATATCCTTGGGATAATTGTTTCCATACTTTGGACAATTGCTTCTAATAGTTTGAATGCATGCATATATATCAAATGTATTTCCTTACTTTGCATGTAGAGAATTTAAATTTTTCCTCACCATTACTGCTTGCATTTGAGTTGTAGTTATGTCCTCCCTGTAAGGGGTCATCTATTGATATACCCCTGATTTAGCAATTCCTCAGTCCATTTAAAATAGGACCCCTCTATCATATAAACATGCTTCGTGCTCCGGACGCACATTCTCTTTTGCATAATGTAAGGAGTGGAGGAAGGAACACTAGCTGATTTTAAACCAGGAACTGCATGGAACTATTTTCCTCCCAATAACTATTTTCTAATATGGGCAGACTGTTATTTATTATTGATTTAGGTATTTTATTTACTTTACTAACCTGATGCAAAAATATGGATATATTCACACTTTTAACAAAATATTCTGCACAGATCAAAACCAGCGTCCAAAATACATCCCATTGACAGCAAGGCTCAGCACTATCAGGTAAGGGGACAGATTAACTGATTTCAGTAGCTTTTCAATGATTGTTTGACAAATACAACTTGAAAACTGTTCACCTGGGAACTCTTGTTTCCTGTCTCTAACAGATTGCCATTACAATCACTGAGGCGCGACAGCTGGCTGGGGAAAATATTAACCCAATGGTGGTAATTGAAGTCGGGGATGAGAAAAAGCAAACAACAGTGAAAGAGGCGACCAATTCCCCTCTTTACAATGAGGTAAAAGTATTGAACACATTATGGTGGTTTAGCACGCTGAGAGTAAGAAAGTTTAAACATTAGTTTAGAAAGGATCAAAATTCTTTTCAAAGTTCAAATAGCAATTCAGAAAAATATCCCTAATAAAAAATGTGAGTGAATTCTTCCCCAGTGTGGATTCCGGGAAACTGGCTGGATGCCCGCTAGTCCTACTGGGAGGCCTGGTCTGTTTTGTGGAAATTGAGAACTGGGGCATCCTGCCAATATCAGGACTGGTGTAATATCAGGTGGTCCGGTCAGTTCCTGGTGGGGGTTCCAATCCAGAGATGGCTGGGGAGGTGGGGAGCCAGAAGAGCAGTGGCCCAGGCTGAGTTTCTGCAGCAGGAGAAACACTCCTGTCCTTTTCTTCCTCACAAATGCCAAGAACAATTCATCTTTCAGGTCCTCAACCACCTAGCTGCATGTTGATGGTGGATAGAATGTACCTGGCCCATGCGTCTCCCAGTGCAGCCCAAAAATGGCATTGGTTTTCCATTGACATCATAGGGCCCCGATTTAAATATTGCTATCAGCTGGGTATAGGCAACTACTTAGGCTACCTACTCAAAGGACCCCAGCAGAATTGTAACATCAACAAGGACGGCAGTAATGGGATGGTAAGTTCATGTAGTCTATTTTCATGTCACTTCCAGCTTATTTCCAATGGATGGAAGGCCTGAAGATTTAGTCCATAAATCGTAAAGGAAATGCTTTGGAGCCCCAATATCCTGTGCCAATTTGAGGAAACTGGGCAGACTGCCCAAAATGGAAGATCATAGGTTCAAACCTGCGAATCTTCACACATTGACTCACTGATCTTTACTATGTTAGGGGGAGACAGTGACGTAGTGGTAATGTCACTGTACTACTAATCCAGAGGCCCAGGCCAATGCCCCTGGGACATGGGTTCAAATCCCACCACGGCAGCTAGTGGAATTTAAATTAAATTCAAATAATCAATACAAATCTGAAATTGAAATCTAGTCTCAGTAATGCTGCCATGGAACTATCATCGATTGTTGTTGAACCCATCTAGTTCACTAATGCCCTTTAAGGAAGGAAATCTGTTGTCCTTACCTGGTCTGGTCTATGTGTGACTCCAGACCCACAACAATGTGGTTGACTCTTAACTGCCCTCTGAAATGGCCCAGCACGCCACTCAATTGTCAAGGACAGTTAGGGCCTTGCTAGCGATGCCCACATCCCATGAAAGAATTTAAAAAAATCGTTGCTGTGGGATTACTGAATGGCAATCAGGTCATTGGAATGGATGGAAAGTTCCAAAGAGCATCTGCCTGGAAATTCCTGCACTCCACAGTAATTGAGCGACTTGGCAGAGGACTGGAAGTTGGCTATCCACCCTCCTCCTGCCACATACATGCAGCATGGGGAGCCTGCAGAAGGGGAGGCTGCAGAAGGGGAGGAAGAAAAAATAACAAATATTCTGCAACAGAATTATCTTTTAAAATTGTGAGTAATTAAAGGGCAACAGCAAAATACAGAAATTCAGCAACATTGCTAAACAAAATGGGAGATTAGAGGTGATACCGATGTAATATTGATTTCTATTTCATTCTGGAGAAAAGCTATAAAACTCGCGAAACACTACAAATATAAATCGATTGTGTTTAAAAGTAGATATAAATTGATGTTACAATTTTCTTCAGCTGTTTATTGGTTGGATAACTTTTTAAAACATAAATTAAAACATGTTCCCTGTATTTTTGTTTCTAAAATAATGCAGAAACTTTCACTGTTGATCAAACATTTCACATCTGTATTCATTGAGTCATAGAGTAATTTTCAGCATATGAAGGAGCCCATTCAGCACATCGAGTCCATGCCGGTGCACCATGGAGCAATCAAATCAGTCCCACTCCTCTACTTGATCCCTGTAGTCCTGCAAGTGTCCATCCAATTTCCTTTTGAAATCATTGATTGTTTCCTCTTCCACCACCCACGTGGGCAGTGAGTTCCAGGTCATTACCATTCGCTGCATAAAAAGGTTTTTCTTCACATTCCCCCGCATCACTTGCCTAAAACCTTCAATCTGTGTCCCCCTAGTCCTTGCACCATCAATTAATGGGAACAGTTTTTTCTAGTATAACTTATCTAAGCCTGTCATAATCTTGTACACATCTAGCAAATCTCCCCTCAATCTCCTTTGCTCCAGGGAGAACAACCCCAGCCTTTCCAACCTAATCTTGTAACTAAAATCCCCCATCCCCGGAACCATTCTGGTAAATCTCCTCTGCACCGTCTCAAGGACCCTCACATCCTTCCTAAAGTGTGGTGACCAGAACTGGATGTAATACTCTAGTTGGGACCTAACCAGAGCTTTATAAAGGTTCAGCATAACTTCTCTCCTTTTGTACTCAGTGCCTCTGTTTATGAAGCCCAAGATCCCACATGCTTTGCTAACCACACTCTCAATATATCCTGCTACCTTCAAAGATCGATGCACATGCACTCCCAGGTTCCTTTGTAGCTGCAGTCTTTCAAACTGCGCCATTAAGTCTACATTGTCTCACCCTATTCCTTCTGCCAAAATGTATCACCTCACACTTTTCTGCATTAAATTCCATCTGCCACTTGTCTACCTATTCCGCTATCTATGTCCTGTTGCAGGCGGTTTGTATCATCCTCACTGTTTGCCACTTCTCCAAGTTTGGTATCATCGGCGAATTTTGAAACGCTACTCTATATTCCAAGATCCAAATCATTTATATATAGCAAAAAAAGCAGTTGTCCTAGACTGACCCTTGGGGAAACACCACTGTCTACTATCATCCAGTCTGAAAAACAACCATTTACCATGAATCGCTGTTTTCAGTCCTTACGCCAATTTTTTTTATCCCATTGGACAATATTCCATGAGCCTCAGTTTTGTTAACCAGCCTTTTATTTATTTAGAAATACAGCACTGAAACAGGCCCTTCAGCCCTGTGCTGACCAACAACCACCCATTTATACTAATCCTACATTAATCCCATATTCTCTACCATAAGCCCACCATTCTCCCACCACTTACCTACACTAGGGGCAATTTACAATAGCCAATTTACCTATCAACCTGCAAGTCTTCTGGAGGTGGGAGGAAACCGGAGCACCCGGCGGAAACCCACGAGGACACAGGGAGAACTTGCAAACTCCGCACTGGCAGTACCCAGAACTGAACCTGGGTCGCTGGAGCTGTGAGGCTGCGGTGCTAACCACTGCGCCACTGTGCCGCCCGATGTGGTACTTTATCAAGGGCTTTCTTAAAATCCATATAGACAACATCCACTGCATTCCCTTCATCAACCTTCTCAGTTATTTCATCAAAAATTTAAATTAGATGAGTCAAACATGATCTGCTGTTTACAAATATCTCACATGTCTCTCTCACACATCCTGAAAATCAGTCATAACGAACAGTTGAGACAATAGCAATGTCAAATAGTATTTAGTTATTTTTAAAAAATCCTGAGGTTACATCTAAACTGTTACCTTTTTACTTGAACTAGATTCCTACTCTAATTATCTAGAACTATCAAAGAAAGCAGCTGGTTTAAACAACTTAGCAATCGCTTTGCCATCTAGATAGTAAAACAAAGCAAAGCCGTGGTGAGGCCACACCTGAAGTACTGTGTACAGTTTTGGTCTCCTTACCGAAGGAAGGATATATTTGCCTTAGTGAAGGCTCACTAGACTGATTCTTGGGATGAAGAAACGTCCTATGAGGGGAGATGGAGTAAACTAGGCTTATATTCCCTCGTGTTTAGAAGAATGAGAGATGATCTCATTAGAATATACAAATTCTTATGGCAGCTTAACAGGGTAGATGCTGGAAAGCTGTTTCCCCTGGCTGGGGACTCTAGAATTAGGGGTTACAGTTTCAGAATAAGGGATTGGCCATTTAGGATTGAGATAAGGAGAAATTTCTTCAAAGGTTGTGAACTTTTGGAATTCACTATCCCAGAGAGCTGTAGGTGCTCCGTTATTGAGTGTATTCAAGTCAGAGATCGACATATTTTTGGACACTCAGGGAATCAAGGGATATGGGGATAGTGTGGAAAGTGTAGCTTAGAAGATCAGCTATGATCTTATTGAATGCCAGAGCAGGCTTGAAGGGCCGAATGGCCCATTCCAGCTCCTACTTCTTACGTTCTTATGTTCAAAGAGTTTTTTGTTTCATTTCTATAGAGAGCAAGACAAAGTTTAGAACTGAGAAACAATCAAGGGAGAAATGTCCATTTGGCCCATCAATGCTCCTTTCTTTTGTGCCCTATTTGACCCAGGTTAATGTACAATTACATTTTGGATGCTTCTGATATCCCTGTATTTGTACTGGACTGTACAATAGAACTGCATAAAATATTTACCGTGACATGACTAATTACTTATTCATTCTATCTTTGCAGTACTTTATGTTTGATTACATTGGCCCAACAGAAATATTGTTTGACAGAATCATTAAACTTTCAGTAAGTAATCACAAGATTATACACATTTTAAATTACATTTTGTAAATGATCAGATAAAGATGCTGTGAAGTTTTAACTGTCCAGTGTACTATAACTGAATTGCAAAACAATTTAGAAAAAGAATAGATGTGTTCTCAATGTGATTTAAACAAACAGGGATAGTGTAAAGTGCATGCCAGTGAGTTGACAGCTTGCTAGACCACTCCTGTTGCTACTTCCATTGAAGGAAATGACAAATGTAAAATGGACCATCAATTCACTTTACACGATTGCACAAAGTCAAGATCTACCCCATACGATCTCGGGCAGGGAAGAAGTCCTTTTGTGTAATAAAGTTAGAAACTATTTTCTAAAGAGCAGATTTGATGATTAAGTAATGCACAGAGGTTTTTACCTTTCAAAAGCTATTAATCATTCTGTTGCTATTGATTTTACTCAAGCATTGTATAGATTAGGATTGGCCGAGGGAACATCTGGGGCTGAATTTTACCGGCCCCTTGACACCACGGGTCATGGCACGGGGGCCAGTAAAATTTTGCGGGGAGAGGCCCGCCTCGACCCACAACATCGAGAAGAGCCTGCTGCATATTACCGGGGACTTTGGTGCGGCATTCCCGTCACTTGGCGGTGGGCCTTTTATCTGCATATTCAAATGAATCTAAATGAGATGCAAATAAACTTACCTGCAGACGGCGGACGTCCCATGCCGATTTTACCGACTCTGAACGCAGCTTGCGCGCCTTCAGAACTCAGTCCGGAGTTCTGAGGCGAGAACCTGGTGCGAAGGGGGGAGGAATAACATTTTCAGGGCAGGAGGGATGGAGAAGCGGGGAAAACATTTTTTGTTGGCTGTGGGGATGGTGGGAAGGGGTTGAAGGGCAAAAGGTGCAAAGTTTGGGGTTTAAAGTTCGGGACTGTCAAGAATGGTTTTTGGGGGGGGAGAGTGAAATAAATTTATTGTGTGATCACTGGGGGAGAAGGGGTGGAAGTACTGCTTTTATGTAAAATGTACTGTTTTTATTAAAAGTTATAGTCCTGGTCCCTTTAAAAATTAAAATCTCTGCTAAGCCCTTTAAAAATGGCACCGGTGCCCACGCATTGGCGTGCACACTGTTGCCAGGGATGTGGTGGCCGTGCCCTACACATCATCGGGGGCAGCTGCTCCACTCCCACTATTTAAATGAGCCCCCGCGCATAATATCGCAGGAGCTCCTCGGCGGCGCTTCCGTGTTGGAAGGCCGGCGAGTTGAAAGTGCGTCACTGAGGAGCGCGACGCGTGATTAATATTCAGCCCCTTGTATTTTGGCCAGATTCTTGACAAATATAGTGCTAGATAGGAAGAACTGAGTAATACTCAAGCCACACAAAATTGCCTTTTATTGCAGTTAAAAAAATTATTTACCTCAACCCTTCTTAGCTCTATAGGAACTAATGGTCCTTCAGTACTTCATCAAGTGGACAATTTTCTTATGTTAGTCTGGACAGTTAACGTCAGCAGAATTCTCAGCTACAGGATTTACTACAGATTCGCCCGATTCTTGTTAACAAACGTCCACCATTGGTCAAAATTGTGAACAATGATCGGAAGTGACAAATCTAGCTGATCCTTCGCATAAAATTGTTGAAACCAGTTGTCAAGCCCAGACTGCAAACTCAGATTCGCTAACTCAGCACAGACCAAGAACTGAACTGGGAATGTTTTGGTCTCTATGGCTCTGATTCTAACTCCCCCCACCAGGAGGAAACAGGGCCAGGGGTGGAAGGGGCAATTAAAATAGGGTTGGTTACTTAATGCCCCCCTCCCTTTAAATATGCAGATTAGGCTCAACGATTTCTTTGTGGGCCAGGAGGGGCAAGAGTTCTCCCTCCAGGCCTCACCAGGAAGCCTTGGGCCTCCCTTGCCCCCGATTGTTCCCTCACCCTTCCCCTCGATTGTGATCAGAAAACACCCTCAGACCACCAACTGTGGCCTCCTGCCACCCAAATCCTGCTGTCGCCTGCCCACTTCTCAGGTAGTGGATGTGGTCGGCTTCGGGTGGGACTGTGGGAACATTTATACAAATAAGCCCCAGCCATTATGATCAGCTGGGTCTCCAGGTCCCCAGACTCCTAGGTTTGCCGCCTACTTAGTGGCTCATGCACAACATACCCACTCCCCTTTAAAACCAGGGCCTGTGGTTCAGCATCACACCATGCAGTGTATTTAGTTAAAGGATAATTTTAGGTAGTAATAGCAGCACCATAACTATACAAATGAGTTGTTATATAATGAAATAGGGACATATTAATGAATCTATACTCACCGAAATCCACTCATGAAAATATGTCTCACTGTTTTTTGTGGAATTGGGCCCAAATTCCAAACCTACAAGTTTACCTTTCTCACACGAATAAGGAACTATCAGCAAATGAGCTGATCAAAGCTTCCCATGAGTAGCCATGTTAATGATCAATGTACAGGATCAAAATGGGAATGTCCTATTTTTAATCATCTTCACATCTCAGCATGAAATGCTGAGTTTTTCAGTAAACCTTTTCACTTGTTTGCTATTTTTCTAAACCCTGATGTAATTGTGCAGGTCTTACATTCCAAACTGATCGGTGGAACACTGATTGGATCATTTAAACTGGATGTGGGAACAGTTTACAATGAACCAGGTACATTCAATTGTTGTCAGCTCAAAGCTATAGGGGAGGTTTTCCTGGCTGTTCTCTGGGCACACTGGGTTGCATGGAATATCAGAAGGTTGGACTTGCCGGAGCACAGGTCTGAAGGAAAATTGGGTGGGTTCCGTTACCAGCATTGTGCTCGGACCCATCCGATATTCCAATGTTCACTGTGCCAGCCAATCCAGTGCCAGAGCCAGGAAAATCACCCCTCGTATTTCTTACAGTTACTAGCAAGTTCCTGCTTCATAGATTCAGTATACAGCATTTGATATTAGAAATTATATAGTTTTGAATGTGCATCATTTGTTTAAGAAAAGCTAGCCCAGATTGCTAATGTAAATTCTTTCATTGCAATACTCTACTTTTTCTTTCTGAATATTTTCTTGGGTTTTTCTCAAAACTGTTATGATCAAAGGTCTCTATATAATTCCTTGTGCACTTCTGTGCTATCCAGCTGTTTGTTTTCCACCAAGGTTCTGGATTCTGTGCTGGCACAGTTTTCCTCTTGTGTCTACCCAGCTCAGATGATGGTTTAATTCCCTAGATGGGACTAATTTCACTGAGCTAGGGTTTCTTGAGGAAACTGTGTTTTGGTGATAGCTATCCAGTTTACCTACTAGGACCTCTTGAAAGAGAACAAAATTTTGCATTTGTATATAGCCTCTTGCAAACAAATCCAAGTGCTTCATCTGCAGTGAATTTTGGCTTTGATGTGGTTGTTACATAGGAAAACGTGACTAGGATTAGATGAAGGGCTGTATTTTCCTCTGTTATACTGTACAGTGGGGTAAAATGAAGGAAAATCAAAAGAAGAGGCCCATCACCGCATTCGCACCTTTGCCATTGCCGACCTGAATTTATATTGCTCCCTCACACAGGAAAGTAGGCTGCCTGAGCCTGCCTGAGCCTGCCTGCAAGTGATGGAGGTGGGACCTGAACAATTTTCCTTTGTACAAGCACCTGGGACCACCATGCAAAGGATGACAGTATAAGGATAGAATGCTCACCAATTTCCCACCCTGCCTCCAACCCCCAACATTTAGAAGGAGAGGATTCTTACCTCTTCTTCCTGGCCAATTGGTTCACTGAGCTCATTAGTGGAATTTAAAAATATATCTCTGAGGCTCTTCTACCCCTTTAACTGTGACTTCCGCTTCTTCTGTTGCAGGGACTGTCTAAGGTGCCCATTGCAGCACTGTTGAATATTGCTTCCTGGCAGCAGCAGGCTCCCTCTCAGTGGCATTGATGCCACTGGATGCCCACCGTGTATAGATTACCAGCCCTGATTCAGGAAAATGGGTAGGGGTTATGGTGGTGGCTGGAAGTCCTGCCTGACCTTACCTCAGTGGCGAAACCACGCAGGAGGAAAATTCAGCCTGAATTCTGAATTGATTGTTGTCTAATGGGGAACATTGGCCGGGCCTTCAGGACAACTCCCTGTTCTTTTTTGGAACAGGCAAGGGATCACTGATCTTTTAATAAGATGTTCCAACCCACTGAGGGGGAGTATCAGCAGAGACAACGTTGGCAGTGGAAATAAATTGAAAACTGAGTCACTCAGTAAACAATTGGCTAGGGAACAATGCATGGCCCTGGGGAGTTTGAAAGATTCAGAATGAAATAGATTGGAAAAAAGAGTAAAAATATTGATAATAAATATGTAACAGACTTTATTGTAGCCTACTGATAAACAAGTTATCTCACACCTGTAGCTGTGTGGTGTTGGGTGTGGTGGGTGCCCGAGATGATAAAGATTGAGTAAGACACAAATGAACTATTATTGTACCAGACATGTGAGGCCAGGAAACCATCAAACAATCTGCTTATGAATCATAAAGTTGTCTTGCAATGGTTATTTTTAGCTTTCAAGTTGGCGTGTGTAATTCCCACTGTATAATTAAATCATTTACTCCCAAAGAACATTCTATTACGCAGATAAAAGAATTGCCCATTCTCCCCAATTTAACAGCATTCCTTTTGTTTTAAAGCTTCATTTTGTAGTTCACATTTTCTTTAAAGCTTTAATTCATTATTGCAAAACAGCGAAGAGGCACTTTGAAGGATGCTTTTCTGCTTGAAAAGTGAAAGGGCCGAGCTTTCTCCAGAGTCACCAGTAGACCTAGAACTGTTGGTTTATGTGCAGCAGACACATGGTAACACCATGCCCTGCACGTTCCCTTCCAAGTTACACACCATCCTGACTTGGAACGATATTTCCATTCCTTCGCTGTCGCTGGGTCAAAATCCTTGTGTTCCCTCCCTAACAGCACTGTAGGTGTACCGACACCGCAAGGACTGCAGCAGTTCAAGAAGGCGGCTCATCACCACCTTCTCAAGGGCAGTTAGGGATGGACAGTAGATATTGGCCTTGCCAGCAATGCTGACATCCAATGAACTACTTTAATGTCTAAGCCAACATCTTTATTCTAATTGCTGCAATTATTGCAGCAGATCACAGAGCAACACAACAAAATGTAATTCTGACTGCAATTATCTATAATTTTTTAAAAAATGAATTAAAGTGAGCATACTGAATTAACTTTTTCACTTGCCCTTGCTTTAGGCCATCAGTTCTGTAACAAGTGGGCACCTCTTACTGATCCTAGTCATATCAAGACTGGGGTGAAAGGCTACCTCAAATGTGACATTTCTGTTGCTGGGAAAGGAGATAGCATGCAAACTTCTCAGAAAACCAGTGAAGCCACTGAGGAACAGATTGAAAAGTACGGTTATACTCTCATTCCTTCTGAGCAAATCAAACAGAAACAAAATTGTGATAAAAATGCTGGAAATACTCAGCAGGGTTAGTCAGCCTCCAGGTTCTGGCAAGAGGCAGGGACCAGTTTAACTGCCTAGAGGCAGCCTCCTGGCAGCAGACCGGGGTGGGGGGGGGGGGGGGGGCGGGGGGCAGTACTCCAGGCAGGCCTAGAGGCCCTCCCTGCCTGCCTGATTATAGCAGCATTCACAGGCCGGCCAGTAGAGGGGCTGCCCCCTCCCCCACTAACAGTGGTGCCTGCCTGCAAAAGTCATTTTTTATTTCAAGTTTAACATTTTTTTTGGTGTGTCCTCTCCCTCTCCTATCTGTCATGGCATCCTGTTGCTGCTTTCAAGCTGGAAGGCCTCTGATTGGCTGTGCAGCTTTGAGAGCCTGCCCGCCAGCCTTAATTGGATGGTGAGCCCATAGTCTGGCCATTGATTGGTTGCTCCGGAGAAAATCATAATGAGTGCAAAGCAGGCTTCTGTCTCCCATTTGAGGCTGACGGTGGGATTCAGAAGCTTGTAGGGAAAATCTAGCCCAATGTTTCAGGTTGCTGACTTTCCATCAGAACTGGAAGAATGTACACGTACAGAGCCAAGGAAAGGGGAAAGGGGGAAGAACAAAAGAGAAGGTCTAATATAGGGTGGAATGCAGGAGTGATTAAATAACAAAGGGGGTGATGGGACAAGGCAAAGGGGATGGTAATGGGACAAGAAATGAAATATAAGACGGGTCTAGAGAAGGTGTAAACGGCAAAAGCAGAATTGCAGAGGGGGTGTGAAGCAATGGAAATCTGGGAAAATGAGAAGTTTGGGAATATGGCATAAAAAAGACAGGAGAGGAGTAGACCACCCCACCAGCTATCTAGCAATAAGGGATTCCCACCCAAGAAGCAGCCCAGACCTCCTCCACCCCCAGTGGCTCTGGTGCAGCCATGCTCCATTTACAGTAGCTGCTGTCCGACAGAGAGAACCAAGTTGTGTTCAGCTTCAAACCTTTATGCAATTACAAAGAAAGAAAAAAAACTTCCAGTGTGGGAAATCTGAAATAAAAAACAAAAAATTCTGGCAAAGCAAGTAAGCATCTATAAAGATAGCTTAGTATTTTATGCGTTGTCCCCTTGGTGAAACAGTCCTGATGAAATGTATATCTGAGATGTTAACTTATTGCTTTGCTTTCAGATATTCATGGATCTGCCATGTATTTCCAAAATGTTCTATTCAAAGCCAGTGTAGTGATATATTCATGGTGACTTTTTAACAGATGAAACATGAGATTTTTAATGTCAGGATAAAATGTGTGTTTACTGTTTGTGCATATGAAAATTAACATCTTGAAAAGTATTTTTTTCAACTAAAGTAATGCTTTTTCTTATGATAGAGAATCTGTATTTTTATTCAAAAATATTGTGCTGAAGGGGATGATTTAAGTGCAAGTGAATGAGCCAAGTTCCAATTCAGGCAGCCAATGGCAGCAGCAAGCATTGACAGGCCAGCTGCAGCACAGTTAGATGCAGAGTGACATTTTCTCTATTCTGCCAGCACCTCTGCTTGCAGCAGTGTGACATTCTTTCCTTTGCCCAAACCAATCATCATTAGGCCTGTCAGTGACAAGGCCACTCAGCACTGAATTTGGAGCAATTTTGTGCCGTAGGCCCGTGACCACTGGAGTGGGATTGGGAGACTGCCAGAATCATTTCACATAGGACCCTTACAGCCAGCAGACCAGAAGCTCCTCCTTCCATCAATCGGAGCTGGAGTTCACTCTCAGTTTCAGAGGTGAAAGGTCACTGTGCCACCTAACTCCCCGTAATTCAATTTTTGTTTAATCAGCTTTTTGGTTCAGTTAATGCTCAATCCTTAAAAGAATGTAAAAGATGTTGAATTTTTATTTACAATGCAATTTTTGGTTTGTAATAGGAATCTGCTTATTCCAATTGGGTTTCCAACGGAGAGACCGTGGGCAAGGTTTTTTGTCAAAATTTACAAAGCTCAGGGACTGCCGAAGATGAATTCTCGCCTCATGGCAAATGTAACAAAAGCGTTCTTGGGCGACAATAAGGATTTTGTGGACCCATATGTCGTCGTCACTTTCGCTGGTCATAGGGTATTACCTTTCAAATTATTTCTCTGTTTATTAGCATGCTCGTTGCACACCTCTGTAACCTCACCAAAATGACTGCGACTTGAAATTGTTTATTTGAGACAGATGCTAAACAACTTTATTATTTAGTGCTGAATAGGATTACGGTGGACTGGATGACTAGATGTCTTGCCTTTTATTACGTTACGTGTTATTTATTACAAAACTTGAGGGCCGATTTAGCTTTGCCTCATTGGCGGAAATCGGGTGGGTGAGCAGTTAAAATGGCCACGGTGATGTGCACACTCCGATTCTGTGGGTTGCAATTTTATGCTGCTCTGTTGAGCAGGAGAGCTGCAAAAACCTACTGGAAGACAATGGGGCCCTTCTTTAAATATGTAGACTGGGCTACAATTATGTCATTGGGGCCCGCCTGCAATTTTAACCCAAGGCCTGCACAAGGAAGCCATCATGACTTAGAAACACAGGATCAGGAGTAGGTCATTTAGCCCCTCAAGCCAGTTCCGCCATTCAATGAGATCATGACTCATCTGTATTTTAACTCCATCCATTTCCCTTAGCTTCATATCCTTCTACATGAGAGAGTTAGATAATTCTTCTACCCTTTGCATGAAGAAATGTTTCCTAACTTCTCTCCTGAATGGCCTGACTCTGATTTTAAGATTATGCCCCCTTGTCCTAGATTCCCCACCAGTTGAAAATGTTCCTCTCCCTCTACCCTATCAATTTCTTTCAAAAGCCTAAAATCTCAACAAATCCCCCTTTAATGTTTTATATTCCAGGGAAGGTGAGCATAGTTTATGAAATCTCTCCTCATAATTTAACCCTTGGAGCCCTAGTAACATTCAGATTAGCTTCTCCACCAGATCAGAAAATGCCCAGAAAGGCAAAATTATTTTTAGAATGTTTTTGTTTTTTGTGGGTCAGGAGTTGCAGGAGTGCTCCTTCAGATACCACAAGGAAATCTTAGCCCCCCCACCACCCCCCCACCACTCTGGGTTTTCCTTCCCGTACCCCATCTGTAATGCCTTCATCATCCCCCTCCCAACCATTTACCTAACTATTGCAGACCCTTCCTTTTGGTCTCCAGCAATGTTCTCCTGCCGGCTAAAATCCCACTCATATCCATCAGCCAGATAATCCTTCTCACCAGCTTTGGGTGGGAAACTGATGGATGTCATACAGATGAGCAATTGAAGTTAATACTAACGGCCTTACATATAAATGCATCCTCTGATGTACAGTACCACAGGACATGCGCGATGCCAATATCATCACCCTCTATAAGAACAAGGTGACCGCGGTGACTGCAACAACTACCGTGGAACTTCCCTGCTCAGCATAGTGGGGAAAGTCTTCGCTCGAGTCATTTTAAACAGACTCCAGAAGCTGGCCGAGTGTGTCTACCCTGAGGCACAGTGTGGCTTTCGAGCAAAGAGATCTACCATTGACGTGCTGTTCTCCCTTCGCCAGCTACATGAGAAATGTCGTGAACAACAGATGCCCCTCTACGTTGCTTTCATTGATCTCACCAAAGCCTTTGACCTCGTCAGCAGATGCGGTCTCTTCAGACTACTAGAAAAGATCAGATGTCCACCAAAGCTACAAAGTATCATCACCTCATTCCATGACAGTATGAAAGGCACAATTCAGCATGGCAGCGCCTCATCAGACCCCTTTCCAATCCTGAGTGGCGTGAAACAGGGCTGTGTTCTCGCACCTACATTGTTTGGGATCTTCTTCTCCCTGCTGCTCTCACATGCGTTCAAGTCTTCAGAAGAAGGAATTTTCCTCCACACAAGATCAGGTGGCAGGTTGTTCAACCTTGCCCGTCTAAGAGCGAAGACCAAAGTACAGAAAGTCCTCATCAGGGAACTTCTCTTTGCTGACGATGCTGCATTAACATCTCACACTGTAGAGTGTCTGCAGAGACTCATCGACAGGATCGCGGCTGCCTGCAACGAATTTGGCCTAACCATCAGCCTCAAGAAAACGAACATCATGGGACAGGACGTCAGAAATGCTCCATCCATCAATATCGGCTTCCAGGCTCTGCAAGTGGTTCAAGAGTTCACCTACCTAGGCTCAACTATCACCAGTAACCTGTCTCTCGATGCAAAAATCAACAAGTGCATGGGAAAGGCTTCCACTGCTATGTCCAGACTGGCCAAGAGAGTGTGGGAAAATGGTGCACTGACACGGAACACAAAAGTCCGAGTGTATCAAGCCGGTGTCCTCAAGACCTTGCTCTACGGCAGCGAGGCCTGGACAACATATGTCAGCCAAGAGCGACGTCTCAATTCATTCTATCTTCGCTGCCTCTGGAGAATCCTTGGCATCAGGTGGCAGGACCGTATCTCCAACACAGAAGTTCTCGAGGCGGCCAACATCCCCAGCATATACATCCTACTGAGCCAGCGGCGCTTGAGATGGCTTGGCCATGTGAGCCACATGGAAGATGGCAGGATGGCCAAGGACACATTGTACAGCGAGCTCGTCACTGGTACCAGACCCACCGGCCGTCCATGTCTCCGCTTTAAAGACGTCTGCAAACGTGACATGACGTCCTGTGACATTGATCACAAGTCGTGGGAGTCAGTTGCCAGCGATCGCCAGAGCTGGCGGGCAGCCATACAGGCGGGGCTAAAGCGCGGCGAGTCGAAGAGACTTAGCAGTTGGCAGGAAAAAAGACAGAAGCGCAAGGGGAGAGCCAACTGTGTAACAGCCCCGACAACCAACTTTATCTGCAGCGCCTGTGGAAGAGTCTGTCACTCTAGAATTGGCCTTTATAGCCACTCCAGGCGCTGCTCCACAAACCACTGACCACCTCCAGGTGCTTATCCATTGTCTCCCGAGACAAGGAGGCCAAAGAGAGAGAGAGAGAAGAGAGAGATGTACAGTGGACAATGTTTGGAGATTTGCCAGTCATGTAATATAGTCCATTATTACAGTATCTTATTACAACCAATCATTGAATTGCTTTGAAATCCATCATGTGCTGTTGTGTAAGCAAGCAAAGCAGTGCAATAAATCGCCATTAGATTAATGTATTCATTTTTTGGTGGTACTGGTAGAGGGGAGAATGTCGGCCACGACACCAGGAATGTTCCACTGGGGCTTTGGTTCTTTGATATAATATTATGGGATCTTTAACATTCATCTGAGTTCATGGAAAAGGCCGACAGGGCCTTACAGAATGCAACATTTCCCTCAGTAAATGGTGGAGAAGTGGACAAAGTAAATAATTCTACTAAAAAAGATGTTGTTCACCCACCTCTACACTAGAGAATCTGCAAAATATTTTTCTGTAATAAGCCTTCAGGCCTTGGCTTGATAACCATGGGGGGCTGAGTTTGAAAATAAGCAGACAGCAGGAATGGAGCTGGAAATTCAGCGTTGAGGGGTGGGGGAAAGGGATGGGGTGGTAGGTAGGACAAACTGGCAACAGACCAGAAGATTTATTTGGAGCCAGGATGAGCAATCACAAAAAAAAAGACCTACCTGTTTCCAAAGTGGCTTGCAGTGTTTCCTTCAGGATTACATTGGGTTCCTCACATTGACATAGGGCTCTGATTTACATAATTGTAAGTGGATCCTGCCTGATGTGCATGCCCACAATTAGGCCACTAGGGATCGGGTACATACATATTCATTCATATTAAATCCCCAAGGATCAAACATATACTATTCCCCGGTATACTGTCAAAAAAATATGAACATTAACTACAAAACCAACACAAAAGTGGACACATACCGTTGAGTTACAATGGTAGCATACATACTATTTTTAAGCTCTTGTTAACAATGTTTGATTTTCCCAAAATAATGTGAGTGGCCAATTGTCCACTCAGGTATTTTTGCTCAGTTGCACTTAATTTGTTTTAGTCATGTATTTCTGCCTATTGTAGGAATTTGGATTCCTTCAATCTCCCATGAAAATATGGTTTGACACACTGTTGTAGCTGCTGTTATATGGGATTTGTATAATTTGAATAAGGTTGCAGTTGAATCTAGATCCAAATTGTGCTTGAATTTGGCCGGTTGAGGGCCCACCAGTGATGTAACAGTTGTCGATATGGAATGTTTTTTTTTTCTCTCCACTCTGCTCATGACAGAATTTTTTGCTTTACTGTTTCCTTCTGTTCATCAGGGCCAAACATCTGTGCAGAAAAGCTGTGCCGAACCTGTCTGGAGCGAACAGATAATTTTCAAAGAAATGTTTCCACCTCTTTGCCGGCGAGTCAAAATTCAGGTGTGGGATGAAGGGAATGTTAATGACGTTGCCATAGGAACTCATTACATTGACTTGAAGAAAATATCAAATGAACAGGATGGAGATAAAGGTTAAAAGCCATTTCTGAGATTTCTCAGCAGAAAATCAAAATGTTCATTTAAATTTTCATTAAAATAAATGTTTTGTAGGCATTTAATGATTGAATAGAATCACTAAAATGAAAGCTATTGAATGCTTAATAGTTAAAACCATTACATATATCAGGAGCAGCAAGGTGGGGCGGCACAGTGGTGCAGTGGTTAGCACTGCAGCCTCACAGCTCCAGCGACCCGGGTTCAGTTCTGGGTACTGCCTGTGCAGAGTTTGCAAGTTTTCCCTGAGACTGTGTGGTTTTCTGCTGGGTGTTCTGGTTTCCTCCCACAGCCAAAGACTTGCAGGTTGATAGGTAAATTGCCCCTCGTGTAGGTAGGTGGTAGGAGAATTGAGGGAAGGTGGGGATGTGGTAGGGAATATGGGATTAATGTAGGATTAGTATAAATGGGTGGTTGATGGTCAGCACAGACTCAGTGGGCCGAAGGGCCTGTTTCAGTGCAGTATGACTCTATGGTATTTTTGTTAATAATATTGCCATTCTCTTGATTTATATATTTAAGACTTTCAAATTAATTCATCAGATTTCAAAAGATCTTTGAGTTATAGTTGTGGCAATAAGGATAAATATGAGTCTCATCTGGATGATAAAGTACAAATCGTAAAAGTTATAAGGGGTCATATCCTTAGATCACCCCCCGGCTGTCATTGCAGTCAGGAATTCGGACGCACCTCTATCATTTTCCAAACTTTAATTCTGATGGATAGAATGTTGTGGAAAGTATGGCAGAATTTCTGATCTGTGTTTCCGGTGGGTGAGGCTCCATATCAGGTGCATCATTTCAGCAAGTGACCCCTATATTGTTATATAAAGCAGTGAGTTCACTCCGCTGTGATTGCAGTGTGCACTTTTGAGAGGCCACACAGTTGTAAAATAAAGGGAATATTTGTCATGAAAACTTTTATGTCAAGGCATGGTTTAGAAAATTAGCTTGTTTTCTTTGGAAGGGAGTAGAATTTGGGATGAATACCTTGAAATTTTCAGGATCTTTGTGGAATTGACAAAATTGATTTAAGCAAATTGTTCATTGTGATGAAGGAATAAAACTCAAGGGGATAGAAAGTAAAGTTAGTCGACTGGGACTTAAAAGAAGTTCTCAAAGGATACCCCAAAGGATAATATAGTTGTGGAATTAGTTTTTAGGGCAAGTCATTGAAACAAATTGTTAAAATTGGCCCAAGAGATGATTAAATGCATTTTGGAGTGAGAAGGGGTTAAGAATATATTTAGGAGACAAGTAGATGGGTTTAATCTCTAGAAGTTGAATGGGTTGCAAATAATAGACAAAAACAGATGACCAAAATCATTTAATAAAATGTTAATATTAGAAAATTGAAAAATCATATATAATGAAAACTGATATCCAGAAAAACTTCTTTTTGTGCTTCTTTCAGGATTTTTGCCAACATTTGGACCAGCGTGGATCAATTTGTATGGCTCAACACGCAATTATACCCTAATGGATGATAATCAAGAGCTCAATGAGGGCTTTGGAGAAGGTGTGTCATTCAGGGGCCGTCTCCTAATTGAAATTGCAGTGGAGATTCTGTCAGCAGGTGCAGCTGACTCCAAATTCTCTAAGCTAGCAAAGGAATTGAAGATTGTGCCAAAATTTGGGAAAGATCACAAACTGTCACCCGCATCTGAAGAATCCAAATCTTCTGCCTCTTCTGATAAGATCAACTCTACTGAAATTGAAGTGGAACCGATAGAGCCTTCCTCTTGGGTTTGTTTTACAATCATTAGTTCTTTCATGTTAATCTGGGGATAAGGCATTTTATGTTGAGAAGGAATGAAGGTGCAGCCTCTGCTACTTTTTCATAAAGTTCATTACTGATATATTAACTATTTTCAAATTCGATCGCAATCTCCAAGTCTTTTGTTGGAATCAGACAAAGCAGAAAGCTTAATTTCAGATAGTTCCGTGCTATTTCCCTTTAATGTAATTACTTCACAGCTTAAGATCTTACTAGAGTTACAGACACACATTAATGTCTTGCTCAGTTTCATAGTCAAGCAAAATTGGTCAAAATTTTGTGCAGCTCACATACTTCTCATAGTAATAGTAGGCTATCGAGCTTTTGAAATATATTTGAAAATGTAAAATATACATTACATATCAAGCTTATCATTGAGATTTTAAATCTTTTTGTTACAAGTGTAGATAGATGTGAATGTATATATGGCACATGTCCAGTGTTCAGTAATGAATGTGTCACATAGAATAGTTAATTTGCACTAACTTCATCCAATTTGAAAATGCTTTTTGTTTATTGGTACATCCCCCTTATCTTTCTCCAGTCATTATTTGTCTGCAGGAAATTAGAAGAGAATGATGCGATTAGTTGCTTACGAGGAAGGTGGCAGGAAAAGTTGATAAGGCTGCTGGAAAAAAGCATATGAGATCCATGGCTTTATAATTCGAGGCATAAAATACAAAAGCAAAGGAAGTTTTGTTAAACCTATCTAAATCACTGGTTAGGCCTCAGCTGAAGTATTGGGCTGGATTTTGTTCTCAGCCTGATGTCGGGTTTGGTGGCTGGGAGGCCAGAAAATCAGAGCGGCAGCGGCCTGCTAGAGAAGGTGACGCTGGGATTGCCAGGCCTAATCTTCCTGGCAGTGGGGAAGCTCTGTGGCAGCCCCTCCGCCGCTCTGCGACGGGACCCAAGTTTGCATATGTAAAAAACCTCTCTGTATAAATTATCATCTATCCCAGCGCGATCCTACCAGCAGTTTCTGATCTTCAGCTGGATGTGTGTTACTCATGCGTCTTCACTTTCCCGTCCAGGAGAAGCTGGCTCCAATGAGGAGGAGAAGGGGTCACCACTGCATTTTGTTGTAAAGGGAAAGGCGGTAAGGGGGCAACTCTGCACTTTATTGAACTGTCTGTAGGACTGGCAGCCTTTTAAAAATGATGCCAGCACCTGCTCTCACATCAGGTGATGCCGTGAATGGCATCGCCAATGCCGCCCCCGCCACATGAGTGGTGGGGAGGGGGTGGCCGCTGTGAATATGCTAAGTGGTTTCCCGCTGCAGAATTGGGGCGCCGTGGGTCCCGTGCGGGGAGGCCGCCATTGTTCCCGTCCGGCAACAAGACAACAAAATCCGGCCCATTGTGTCCAATTCTGGTCATCAGAAGGAAGGAAGTCAAGGTTGGTGTTGTTTAGTTTCGTTATGGAATGGTCTTAAAAGCCAAGACCAGAGCTAGACATCAGTCAGTTCAATAAGTTTAACCTTCCTTATTGTTCTGCTCAGGAATGCTGCCACTGTTGCAAGGACTCTCTTTAGTTCTGTCTGGCTGTCAGTGCCAACTTCACCAAAGGAGACTCCATCTCAGGAGGAGCAGCTAGCCTTCCCCACATACTCCATTGCCCTAGTTGTGAGCATACTTTGTGTTGGCCTGTCTAATAGTAATATTTATACCAGTTGTTCAGAGGTCCAGAGTGCAGGACAGCCTATATTATTCCAGCTGTAGTGAGTAGCTGCTGTCTGCAAACTAGGGTGCTTTGAAATTTCATTCAATAAATTCATTAAAATGTTAGTGAATATAGAAATTTGGTACTATTTTAATGAACTACTTAGGGATAGAAATGAATGGAGTTGGAGGGAGCACTGCATGTCCTCCTGATTCCACAGGAAGTTTGTTTTAAATTAAAACTAACTTACCTTTAGTTGGCTGCTGAAGAATCCTGAATGTGAAAGGCCCAATGCCCACTCCACTCATTGGTTATAAATTCTGTGCGCCTGCTCCTGCATCAGGTGACGTGAGAATGACACCAGGGCTGAAAGCAGGATCCGACCCCGTTTTGCCTGGCAGTAGGACCCTTGGGTGGCATATTACCAGTGGCGGTCAATTAAGAGGCCACCACTGGGGCCGCCGTCCAATTTAGTACAGCAGGCTGCCCCCAGGGGATGCTGGCCCAATCAGAGGGCCAGCAGCTTGTCAGATCTGCAGGTTCAGGGAGAGGGCACATCAATGGCAGGAACACCCTCGCAGACATGTGAATTGAGTTGTGGGACACTAGGGCCAGGCAGGGAGGCTCTGGTGATCAGGGTGGGGGGAAGCTGTCATGGTGCATCAGCAGGGCCATTGCCACGAGGATGGCCATTGCTGCAAGGGAGCCCCTCCATGGGCCATGGAGTGCCAATAAAGGGGGCCCCCCAGAGCCCGCTGGGAGGACGTCAGGGTTCACCTGGCAGTCTCCCCATGTGGCAATGGGTCTTCCTGACGAGGAAAAATGCCCACTGAGGTGGGAAGTGGCCATTAATTGGCCACTTAAGTGGCTCAGTTGGCTGCCAGTCAGTTGGCTGTGCTGCCATATTTCCTGCCACCATATCACATTGCCAGCGGCAGGAAGAAATCAGGCTCCCCGGCCAATGCCTTCCCGTGCCATTTGCCAGCCCTCCCACCTCCCAGCCTGCCTGTAATGGGCCGGGTAAAGTCAGCCCATAGATTCTGAAATGTATCTGTATTTAGTTTCTCTTTTCAGTATTAGCTGCTGTGACTAACAAATGCCTTTTTCAGACTGATGAAGAAACTGTCCAAGATTTTTTTCTGTTTGGTACAATTTTTGAGGCAACAATGATCGACCGGAAAATTGGTGAAAGGCCAATCAGCTTTGAGGTATCTTTAGGTAAGGAATCACAATTTTTTATTTATATCATTAGTTTGAGTACTTTTCATGATCAGTGTTTTTCTGGATCAGCAAATGCTGAAGAGTGCAGGCATTGCGTTACCTACTGCAGGGTGAGAAAGCATTCCCCTCAACAATGAAATGTTATTACAATAAACATTAATAGCTGTTCAACAATCTCTCTCTCTCCATCACATCACACCCTCCAGTAGAAGGATAGGTCGGATATGAGAGGAAAACTGAGTTTATGCACACACCCCAGTAACTTCAGATACGATATAAATAATGAAGCCCATCTTTACCCTCAGATAAGGTTAGGATGGCACCTTTGTCCTCCCACTCAGTCTCTATGGCAACTGCCAAAAAAAATGCAATCTTCCTGAAGCAGGTACTGCTACCACAGTAGTACATTAGTATGTAACGCCAACATTGGCTGCGAATTTCCACTTCTGCATTCCTACGACCACAATTTTCGATTCAGTCATTTTAATGAGGGAGTTGCAGCAAATGTCAGTGTGATGGTGGCCATTGCTGGCACTGCACCTGGCCTGGAGTAGCATCATGGATGCCGGCCTGGAACCTCAGTAAGTGCGGTTGGGGTCGCCGGGGCCAGTGTCAGGCAGATCCGGGTGAGGGGTTGTTGATAGGGGCGAGGGTGGGGTGAGATGGGGGTTTTTCCATAGGGGGTGGCCCTTGCTGCTAGGGGGACAATCTGTGGACCACAGGGTACTTGACTAGGAGGGAGACCCCTACGAGCCTTCAGGGAGGCTGCCAGCTTTTACTGGGTGGTCACCCCCCGCAGCTCAGGGCCCCCTGTGGCTGGCATTCTGCCGGCGATGGCAGGCAGAGGCCCTTAAGTGGCCCTGAATTGTCCACTTAAGGGCCTTAATTGACCTCTGGGTGGGAAGGTCATCCTCAACCATCCACACCCTTGATAAAATTGAGTCATCGAGTAGGCAACAGGCTTTCCACCTCCTGCCTTTCCTTCCAATTTTACGGCCCCCCCCCCCCCCGCCCCCCCCAACTCACAACCCACTCCCTTCAATTATGCCCGTATAACTGCATCCGAATATAAACCCATGTAAAATTGTGAAGAAATTAAAAAACATTATTCTCCGTATATACCTCTGAACTTGGTGGAATCTATTATTTCCTCATTACTCCTCCAATGGCCTGGATTTTAGAGTAATAATAATGGTGAGGCCATCAGCGCTCACTGTTATTTGGGAGTAAATCAAACAACTTCTGGCGTCCACAGTTAAACGTGGAAATCAGGAAGTTGTTGTCCGAATTGCCCTGTTTCTCCAGTAGTTCCCCTACAATAGTATCTCACTGAGATACTTGATATTGAAACAAATGGAAAGCTGTTAAGTTCCTGAACTTGCATTCACACAGGTCTCAGATCCCCTGCAGAGAGCACTACACTGCTTTAGATCTCCAATAACTGCACATTCCAGTGCAAAAGCCTGTAGAAAATCGATGGGTTGGTGTAAATGTGATGAACAGCGAGTGCTGTTCATTCACCCCTGATGGAAAAATCTGGGCCAATGAGTTTACAAACTTGAAATGTAAAAACACCTTTAAACTTCTTACTTCTTGCTAGTAGTAGAAGCTGTTAGAAAGTGTATGTATGTATCAGGAGCAAGGACATTTAAGAATGGACCTTGCAGGATCATACTCAAGAGACAATTGGAGACAAATACAGGTCTTGTAATAAATAACTGAGCAATTATTGGACCAAAAAGTCAGAATGAGAATGGGAAGTTATATGTTGCATTTCATTTTTACAGGGAATTACGGAAATGTTCTAGATGGAGTGTCGCCAACTGCTTCAATCAAAAGGCGACCACTAGAAACGAATGAGGGGGAAACTGCATCTCTGTTACATGGCAGTGAATCAGGTCAAACACCTGAGTCTGACAAGCCTACTACCACACCTGAGAAACCACTGCTATCTGGAGGCAATAGGTGGATGAAAATATTCTATTCTATTTAACAAAGTAAAAAAGGATAATCCTGTAAAATCTGGGATATTGTTCATTCTAATGCTAAAGGTGGCTGATTTTTGTGGTGAAGGGCTGTTTGACGAAACATTAATTGCACCATTGTGTACACTGCACTCTCAGATTTGCAAGTCATAGGCTACTGCCTGAAGATGCAACTTTAGCACTTGGCACTTCTATACATAAGTAAATCCATGTGGTAGGAAGCAGAGTAAATATTATGAGAGACTGGTTCCACTAAACTGAAAAGGACTAACCACTTAAATTCAGGTCTTAGTAGAGGAATCCAAACTAGCCTCCATGTGGGCTGGCTTCAAAACCGGTAGCCTTGTTCCGTATATGCACAGTCCCATCATTGCACCTAAATTTCTTTCACTAAGATCAGGCAGTGCCAATGGGCAAACCTGCACCAAAGGTGTTTCCAGGCCATAGAAATTCCATCCTCCTCGACTACAATACCTAGTGCAAATACCTGTGATCAACACATTGTATAATGTTGTGCTGGTTACAGTGGGAACCCTGAATGCACCAGTGGCACTGATCAATTGTCTGAGCTGTTGTAAGCATTGTGAATGCATACAGGGAAATGGATATAGGGTCCCTTCCAATGATGACACACCTAAATCTTTTATACGAACATAGGCAGATGACGGACTGTGAAAGACCAGTTGGTCAAGCTTGTCTCATACAGTTATTTTGTAACTATGTGTCATGAGCCCAACTCTCCCACCATCAGAGGACTCAATAATTCCTGGGACTGGCAAAAAAAACAGAGAGTTAAAACCTAGGCCGATTCAGGGTAGCAGAATTCTAGAACACTCTTCTACAACTCCCAAAAGCAATCAAAACAATTTCAGGAGATCACAGTGACCATGATGCACATCACCCAAGATCCCGCCACCTTACTATGGCAGGCACAAGTTACTTAGTATGAATGCTTTCACATAGTAGATTCAGAGATACAAAGTAAAACATTTCTAACAATAATATTCTTGCTTCTCCAGGTTCACTTGACCATCACTTCCCCCTCCTCCACATTCTGTAAACTTAGCTCATCCAAAACTCTGCTGTCTGTATCTTATCCCGCACTAAGTTTTGGTCACCCATCACTCCTGTCCTAGCTGATCTACACTGGCTCCCAATCACCCAGCACAGTGTGCTTAAATCCCTTCATGCCATTGCCCCTCCCTATCTCTGTACCCCTTCGGCCCCACAAACCTCACTCTGTGAATGCTCCATTCCTCTGCTTCTAGCCTCTTGTGTATGCCTCCTTTCTCCCCACCATTGGTAGTCATGCATTCATTCATTTAACCAGCATGTTCTGGAATTCACTCCTTATACCACCCTCTCCTTCTTTAAGATCTTTCTAAAATCTCTTTGACCAAATTTTGGTTGTCACCTCCTAATATCTGCTTCCTTGGCTCAGCATCAATTTTGTCCAATAACACCACTGTCTTATGCATTTGAATATTTTTGCATAGTAACAACAACAACTTGGCATTTATGGAGCGCCTTTAACACAGTAAAATGTCCCAAGGCATGTCACAGGAGCGTTGTCAAACAAAATTTGACACCGAGCCAGATAAGGAGATATTAGAAAAGGTGACCAAAAATTTGATCAAAGAGTTAGGTCTTAAGGAGCCTCTTAAAGGAGAACAGAGAGGCGTAAATGTTTATGGAGGGAATTCCAGAGTTTAAGGCCAAGGCAGCTGAAGGCATGGCCAAAGGTGGACTGTTGAAAATTGGGGATGGGCAGGAATTGGAGAAGTGCCGAGAGTTCCAATTATAGGCACGATATAAATGCAAGTTTATCTATTTGTTCTCATCTAGACAGAGAGACCGCTTAGAATTTAGGGCCTATGCATAACTTACCTTTGACACTCTCTAGTTCTCCCTGAGATTTTTGGCTCAGATATCACAACATTAGTAACAAATGTATTAACTGATTCTGATTGAGTTTGTTTCTTTTGCTTGCAGAAATTACTACTATTTGCCATTTAATAACAAGAAGCCATGCATCTACGTTAAGAGTCTCTGGGAGGACCAAATCTTTCGGTTGCACTGTTCTAACTTCCTGGACAATATTGCTGACAGGCTTGTTAGTTTTTTATTACTTACTAATTAATTTGCTCCATCTGCATTGGAGTTGTTGGCTCACTCTCTGGGTGGAATTTTATGTTCTCCCCCGAGGTGGATTTGAGGGCGGGAGAGCATAAAATCGGGTGGTATGGTGGTGGAGGGACACCGCTACATCCCTCCTCCACTGAAATTCAGTCTGGGGTGAGAAGGCCTGAGAACGGCCTTTCTGTCCCACCACCAATTGAGGCCCTTAACTGGGTCATTAACTCCCAATTAAGAGCATCTCCCCACTGCAGCTGCAATTATCCATGCAGTGGGCAGCCCTGCTGCTGCATGGGAAGCACGGCACGGAAAACCATGTGGGCTGCTTCCTGACTCCGGGGTTGGGGGGAGATGGTGGGGGGTGCGGTTCCCTCGCTCAAAGGCACTTAGTGCCTGAATGAGGGAACCAGCATCAGGAAGTGTGGGGGGGCCGCTGAGGGCCGCCCCCTCCCCCCTGCATTGCTACCAACCTCCACCGCGACCCCCTCCCCGTGAGACCCCTCCTACCCTGACCTACCTTAAGCCTGGTTCCAGAGCTGCTCCTGGGTGTCTGGCCACTGCAGCTACAGCAACAGCCACTGCCTCCACGATGCCGGCCTCTGATTGGCCAGCAGCTCTGCAAGGTCAGGACTTCTGGTGACGGGGTCCAAAATCGTACTGAACACCCGCCGCTGTCCATTTAAGTGCCTGATTGGCACTAAATTTGGAGGGCCTTCTGTATAAGAGAGGACACGGGGATCTTGGTGTTGGTTTCCCCTGACGTTGAGACCCCCACCGCTAGCATAAAACTCCCCCCTCTGAGTCTTTTTCATTAATTCACAGGTGCCCGAAAGACCTGTCATCTCTTTCTTCCATATATCAGTGACCTCCTCCACTCATCTGGGGTAATTTTAACCCCAAGAATGGGTGGGTTTGGGTTGGATGAGAAATTAAAGTTTTAGAAATTTCAAACCTGACCCCCACCCTGCCTCAAAGCGGCCCAGCTCTGGTTTAAACAGGGCCGTGGGTGGGGGTGGGGGGATTGGGTGGTGAGTGACCAACCAACCTGCTCTCAGCTGGCAGGTAACAGCTTTTGAGGTGGCTGGTAAATGTAGCTGAGAAGGGCCATATACAGCACTGCTTGTGGGCCAGGAAGAGCAGGAATATTTCCTCCAGGCCCAGCAAGCTTGCCTGCTTCCAGCTCTGAGGATCTCTCCCTCTCTATCTCCCCCTCTTCATCTGCCCACCCCCCACAATCTCTCCCGCTGCAATCTCTCCCCTCCCCAACCATGAGATGCCCCCCACCTTCCCCCCCAACTAACATCTGACCACCACGATCTCTTCTCTCCCTCACCACCATGAGACGCCTCCTGACCATGATCTCTCGCTCTCCCTTCCTACCTGCTCCTGAGTTGCTTCCTTGTGCCGCAGCCTCTCCTGCCTGACAGGCTGCCAATCAGGCTGGATGTCGGGCAGGAAACCTGCAGAAAAATGTAAAAGATATCCAATAGTAAATATCTGCAAGACATCTGGGAGACCTGTACTTCCAAGTTTCCCATCCACAGCTTCTCTTCCACTCCACCACCTGACTCAAATGTCTCTCCCTGTAATAAATGGGGCCAATATCTCTCCTATCCTGCTTTTGTTCATGATTTCATTCTACGTTCAAACAATCGCACTGCGTGCCCTCTTTCATCTCTTAGTACAATGGCTGAATCACTACCTCCTGATATTTTACATCTACTTCAATGGGGTAATTAAAATCCGGGCTTGAATTTTAGAAGGAAAATCGAGTGGAGTGTATGATGGGCATCTGGTCTTTATTCCCCCCCTTTATTTATATCTCCCTCACTGAAGTTACAAATTCTGCCCTTTGTTTCTTTTTAATTCTTTGGAAACACAAGCCTAGAAATTATTTTTGGTGATATTAGCATATGATTGCTTAATGTGTTCATTTGATATTCCTCTCTCTACTATCTTAATAAAAATGCTGACCTCCCAGTTAAATGGATCATGTCTCTGTTAGACTCGTCAACAGTGCAATGTCATATAAGCACATTCATCATATGTACAATAATAGTACGAACAGTAATTTTTAAGCAGTAGTTTTTCTTTGTCTTTCACATGCCTAATCAACACATACAACGTCTTGGCTTTGATGATTCCAACAATTGTACTTTTCTAAATCTACCAATTGGGGGGATATTTTCCTTGGGGGGGTATATCTTCACTCTCTCGATGGGTGGGAGAGGGGCGTGGGAGTAATTAAAATGTCAGAAGTCTGAAACCTGCCCCGAACTTGCTCATTTCCAGTGTTAAGAATACAAGAAGTAGGAGCAGGAGTAGACCATATGGACCATCGAGCCTGACAAGGGTTAGTTCTAGTGGGGGGGGTGTCAGGGTGGAGATGTGCGATGAACCTACTCTTGAGAGGCAGGTCAGTTATTTAAATATACTAATGAAGGTACACACTTTTACATTTAACAGCTGAGGTTTCCAGGACTTGGAAACCTAGCAGCTGAAGGCAAGAGTGTAGTGGGCTGGGTCCAACAGGTAAGTGCCTTTTCTAGCACTGCTTGTGGGCCAGGAAGAGCAGGAGTGTCCGATACATAATCTCCCCATGACTCACAAACTCTTCCACACCCCCCTGCGATCTCTCTCTTCCTCCTTCCCTCCTCTCCAGCTCCTGCTTGCAGCCTTCCAGTGTAGGCCTTCTCACCCAACAATCTGGCTGAGAAATGGAGAAAGAATAATTCAAATGAGATCCTGCCAATAAATTTTGCAGGACCTCCATGTTACCCAGGTTTTCCAGTTTCTATGACACCCCTACCCCTGCCCCATCACTGTCTACTGTTAAATATTGGGGCCTTAGTCTCACTATTTTTGTTGATCTCAGTGAAACTGCCCCATTTTCTCCATCACTAAGGTTGCCACCAAAGAATTCTACTGTAAGACAGAAGCCTCTATCTGAGATCAGGTAAAGCTGTGTTGGTACTGGGGGAAATGGATTTCGTTTATTTATCAGTTCTGGTGGTAGGCCAGCCCTAATAAATAGTGTATTTTCTTCGGTACAGATACCATACGAGACACATGCATACATCATAGCTTTTAATGTTGTGTGCCCTGTACAGAATGTTCTGAAGTGTGTAAATGGAAACAATACTTGTACCATTTACTGAAGTTTAAGTGCAGGTGACACACTTGGTAATGAATGTCTGGGATTCCAACTGCTCACAGTATAATGGGACTAACAGCACAAAAAGGATGAGGAAACTTGGCAGTTTTATTCATTGCCTTAACTTCTTATTTAGGAAGAAGGGTTGGAAAAAATCAAAGAATCCATGAAAGTTTCTGACTCTAGAACGGATAAGAAGATGAAAGGTGTTCTACAGGAATTTACAGCCAGATGCAGGTAAAATAATGAAATAGTTGACTGATATCAACCACCCCAAAGCTAATATAACAACAAAACTAATAAAATACTCTGAATGCCTTATGATTTCCAGATTTGCATTGCAATCTGTTCAGCTGCTAAAGAACATTTATGAGTACATGCAGCCGTTTTGTTTTAATATGACTTTTTACTGTATTTTTTTGAATTTCACGTTTTTATTTCATAATAACTACATTTTATGGTTATGCTTATGTTAGACTGCAAAGTTTCTCAATGTTTCACTTGCACTTATCAACTCCCAACCCATATATCAGTGGATATACTCTGCTTGTTTAAATGATGATACAGAAAAAAGTTCAGGTTGTGTTGTATACTTTCAGCCCATCTATATTCACTGTCTGACTGCATACACTTTAAAAAAGACTTAAAAAGGCAGTTAATAAAAAAAGAAACTCTCATAACCATTGAACACATAATGGGAAAACAAAGAAAGAGATTAGAAAAGCTAAGATTGGATAGGAAGAAAAAATGGCAGTGAGCATATATGGAAATCCTGAATGATATTATAGATACATATAGGCTGAATTTAGTTGTGTTAGTGGGACTCTTGGCACCGTGCTGAAAAGGCAAGGGGAACATCACCTCGGCCTTTCGGAGCCCCCACCCCCCCCACTCCCCCCCCCCCCCCACCCCGGCGTGATTCAACAGCGCTCAGGCACTTCAGTAGCCGGCGCCGGGATATCCGTCTCCTTAAGGATGGAAATCCCGCCTCCAAGAGCTGCCGGCCTATTAGAGAGCAGCGCCATTGGGAGTGTTGGCCACTGCCGGTACCCGCAGGAGGCCTGGGAGCAGGCCCAGCGCTGGAGCCCAGGACAACAGGTAAGTGAGGTAGGGTCACTGGGGCCAGTCTGGCAGGCCCTGGAAATTGGGGGTGGGGGGGAGGGAGGGCAATGAGGGCGGGGGTGTGTTAACGGGAGGGGCGTCCTTTGCGGATGGGGGTCCTCCATCCCCCCCTTGGGCCACAGATTGCCCACGAGTGAGGCCCCCCTCACAAGTTGCAAGGAAGCTGCCTTGTTTTACTGGATGACCTCCTGGTGTGGCAGACGGGCCCCCTGCTGCTGGTTTAATTCTAGTGGTAGTGGGAAGAAGCCCTTAATTGGCTAGTGATTGAGGCCCTTAAGTTGCCAATTGGTTTCTGGGCGGGAAGGGCATTCCTGCCCCTGCCGTCGTCATAGTGTGACAGGAAGGCGACAGGCCCTCCGCCTCCCACCTTCCGTCGCAATTCTATGGGCTGCCCTGCCTCCGAGCCCATATCGGGGGGCCATTAAATTCCACCCATAGGGCTGAATTTTCAGGGATCCAGCCCAGCAGAAACGCAGTGGGTTAGGACACAAAAATTGTAAGGAAAGATTTCTTTTGACAAAGCTGTTAATGCCATTTTTGCAGGATCCTTGAGTAAGGTGGTCCTGACCATATCAGTAAGCTAATAATATTTAAATCATGGTCCTATACTGTGATTAGGATCCTAATGCAGTTTTTGGGTGCTGAAGCGGATGGTGGGCCCAACCAGCAATCCTTGATGGTGAAGATCTGAATCGTATTTAAAGGGGCAAGCAGCTCCAGAGGGAACTGGTCAGTACTTTTGCTGCCTGTGAGAGTTCAGTGCCGTGGAAGGATTTACAACTTGAGTGGTGACATTAAGAGTGAGTTTACGTGGCAGCTATTGGCACAATTAATTATTTTCCTTCAGGGTGAGTGAGCAAAGGAGGAGTTGGAGTCATTATAGTAACTCAGTTGTGTGCAGGAGGTGCAGGAGGAACAGAAACAGCAACGAGAGGTGCTGGAGCTCCAGCAGTTCCTGTCAGAACACCACCTAGGAGAGGGGGTTGTACACAAGCGATCCTACTCTCCACATGGGGTTTATAGACCCAGAATGCGTGACCAGGAGCTCACCCAGGAGCCATGTGCAAAGTAGACCAGCTTCTCTCGCCAGACAGTTGCAGACCTGTGCAGCCTTCTAGAGGAGAATCTGTGACCTTCTGTACCATCTGGCCACTCACTGGCAGGCAAAGTGACAGTCACTCACAACTTTTATGCATCAGGGTCCTTCCAGGCTGCAGTGAAGGGGTCATGCCAGATGTTAACCAGTCAGCTACACATGCCTGCATGAAGCAAGTGACTGATGCTCTGTTCGAGAAAGCAAACCAGTTCATCAACTTCCCTGGGGAAACAGCAGTGGGATTCACTGCAATGTCCAGGCTGCTATTGATGGTACTCATGGCCATTAAGTCACCATGACATGAGCCAGAACAAAAACAGTGAACAAATGATTCACTTTGAAGAGGACTGCAAATGACTTCAGGAGGACAAAGCTGTTTGTGTAGATTGAGCAAATAGATTTTGTCCAAAATTTAATGTGGAGGAATGTGAGATAATATATTTTGGGAAAAAGAATAAGGAGAAGACTAAATTGTAAAATGTTCGAAGAATAGAGATACATTAAGCTGGAGATACACAAATCTTTAAATGTACGACAACATATTAATAAAAGTTTTCTTTGGCCTCCTTATCTCGAGAGACAATGGGTAAGCGCCTGGAGGTGGTCAGTGGTGTGTGGAGCAGCGCCTGGAGTGGCTATAAAGGCCAATTCTAGAGTGACAGGCTCTTCCACAGGTGCTGCAGAAAAAATTTGTTTGTCGGGGCTGTTACACAGTTGGCTCTCCCCTTGCGCTTCTGTCTTTTTTCCTGCCAACTGCTAAGTCTCTTCGACTTATTCAACAGTAAAAGTATATTATAAAAATCACTGTATGGGATCCAAGATTTTATAAATAGAGACAAAGAAATAATGCCAAACATACACAAATTATTGGTTAGGCAGCAGTTAGAATATTGTGCCCTGTTTTAAGCAGTCTACTTTAGGAAGCAGATCACAGCTAAGATGAGAATACAGACAATATGAGGTCATACCAGGGACGCGGTTTAGTTATGAGAAGAGCCGAGAGATACTGTGGCTCTTTTCACACAAACAGAAAAGGTTAACAGAATACAGTAGAGATGTTCAAAAAACAAGGGATTTTGGTACGATAAACAGGGTGAACTATTTCCACTAGTCAACTAGAGTGCGTAAATTTAAGATAAGCACTGAAAGAATGTAGGAAGAAATCAGGAGTTTGTTTTAACATTGTGGGTTAGGACATGGGTTTGCCTAACAGAAACAGCAATGGAAGCAGAAGTTATAATAGTTTTTAAAAGGTAGTGGATAGGTATTTGAAAAGGAAATATTTAAAAGAGTACGGATAAAGGACAGAGTAATGGAATCGGTGTGTAGTCCTTTCAGTACATGTGTAATGGAACGAATGGCCTCCTTCTGGAATATAAAACTCGAGAAGAACTTGGTTTTAAATACAATGTGTTAAGCACAGCATCAGGATAAACTAGAAATAAATCACTATTTGCAAAGCTTAGAGCTGAAATTGTGCCTATTAATGTACCCTTGTCCATTACAATAATGATGGCTTTAACTCAATTACAAGAAACTGATTAAATATCGTCACTAAAATAGCAGACAAATGAATTTCACGTTAACAACCTCAACTCAATTATGAAAGGCTAATGGCAGCGTCTACTGAGGAACAAATGGGTCTCAGTAATGGTTTATTTTAATCTAGAATATGAGTGCATGGATATAAATTGTTTGACTGCGTTTCATTTGAAGTACAAAGACCATAAATGAATCAAGTAATATAAAGAAAGAATTAATTGACCAATGAAAGGATTGTATTGTTTAACTCTTGATGCGTGATGTCACATTGCCTTATCATGGACTTTGACATGAATGTAAAGTTATTCCAGGTAATTAAGGATCAGTGCCTGTAAGTAAGGCGTTATCGAATACAGAGCTTCAATTTGTTTCTGTAGGGAGGCTATGTGGCTGCTGTGCAGAAACAAATGCAAATATTACGTGTGTGAAAATACAGCTCCATTGTGGCACTGGTGAGCTGAATTGTTACATTCTTAGAGTGCTGTCAGAATCTCCCAGAGAGAAAACTAATAAAGAAATGTATTCAAAAGGTTATGTGTCTATCATAATGACATAAGTTACTCTGTTATACGTATTATAGATATAATATAATGCATAGATTGGAGTGTGTTGCAAGGCAATAACAAGTCAAGGTGGAGAATCAGATGGCATAACAAGCAGCGTGTTTTCACATCCTCAAGACAACCCAGAATACTTCACAATCAATAAATGACTTTTGAAATATAATCAATGTTGTTATGTAGTCAGATGTGGCCAATGTGCTACATAGTCCAGCATATGTAAATCTATATAATGGATATAAATGAGGTTCATTGGAACATGTTTATTCCGTTTTCAGTAATGTTCTTCAAACAAGTACCCGTGGAGATTTCTGCAATCGAATCACGTAACTTAAACTGCAGTGAGATTGAGCAGAATTTTAACGCCACGGGGAGGCAAGCTTGGGTATGGGGGTGGGGGGGGGGGGGGGGTGGAGGGGCGGGTGGGGGGGGGAAGGTTAAATCCCTGAAAAGTGGCATTGGGTCAGGAACCCAACATGATCCCCTGTTCTGAAGAAGGGTCACTGACCTGAAACATTAACTCTGCTTTTCTCTCCACAGATGTTGCCAGACCTGCTGAGTATTTTCAGATTTCTAGCGTCCGCAGTATTTTGCTTTTATTACCCAACATGATCCCACCCACTTCTGGGTTTTCAGGCAAGCCCCGTTGGGAAAGACATTAAAATATGCAAACAGGTAATTTTGTAACCGTGCAATCTGGCTTTAACAGCTGGTACATGGGTTTCCTCAGCTGTGTGGAACTTACCCGGGACAACCAGGTGAGAGCACAGCTGGGAGTGCTTCTTCAGCGAAACCGACCAGCTGGGAAGCCTTCAAACAGTGAAACTGAAGAGCTGCAGCCATGCCTAGGTGAGAGGCTGCTGGTTACAGCACTTCTGAGAGTGTGCTTTCACCGCTTGACAGGTGATTTCCAACTTCTTGGCTGTCAGTTCACCTTAATCTGCACTTCCTTGCTGTCAGCCTTCACTGCGGCATGGGAGCAGCTTATAATGAGGAACAAGAGGAGCAACACCAGAAATACCAACAGAACCAGGAGCAACATCGGCAGCTGCCTCCTCATCAGCCACATACCACATGGAGATCCAGATCGAAAGAGGCGAAATCCCCAAGACAGGGTTTACAGGCAGAAAATCAGCGCTCTCGACATGTGTGAGCACCAGTACCTCAGGGAGGTTCAGGCTTTCACGGCAGGTCGTTACTGACATCTACAGCCTCCTGGAAAAGACTTCCTTCCCAATGGACCAGGTGGACATGCATTGCTAGTGACTGTCAGGGTGGCTGTCACTGAGGGGAAGTTTCTGCTCCCTTCTCCAAGGAGAGAGAGAGGGAGTGGAGAGTTGTGGATGTGAGAAATGGTTTGTGTAGAGAGGAGGGAAAGACAACATTTGTAAGGAATGGGTGTGAGATGGTACAAAGATGAGGGTGAGTGTTGGCTGTTCAGATGAGGATATGAGGAGAGGCCTTGAGTGAGGGGAATGAGTGGAGCTGCACAATGTGAGGAGTGTGTGCAGGAGAGTTCTGGGAAAGTCAGAGTGTGGAGTTTGACACCTGAAGGTGTTATACCACTCACCTTTGACCTCCTAACCTCCTTGAACCTCTTGGGGCACTGTATCGAGGCTGGAGGGACCACACTGCTGCTGCTCACTTCCTTGGCCACTTCCATCTACGCCTGCTTTGTTTAAGAGACTGGCCTCTTTCTCCCATCCTTAGGAAACTTGACTTCATTTCAGTCCCTCAGATCCCACAGCAGGACCTCCAGGTAAGAGTCAGAGACCTGCGGGGGCAGCCTTCCCGGGTCTCCTCTCCTTTCCTGTGGTTGCTGACGTCTCAGGAATCAATGTACAGTTCAGCCATTCTGACCTTTGCTGGGGTCCCTTTAACTAGAAATCCTTCCTTTGACAGATGCGGTGTGTCATCCTGCCTGCCCTATCTGATTGGTCAGAAAACCTGGAAGTGGAATGCTGATGCTGTGGCTGAGTTAAAGAGCCACAGCAAAGCCCACTGACAGAACAAATGGATTCCCAACCCGTTACTGGCCTCCCCACTGCATATGGGTCAATTTTGTTAAGATTCTGTCCATTGTATCACCTGACTGGAACTTGTGATAGTAAACCACCATCCCAGATCTTCAATTGCACTTCTTTCTATTTATTCTTTCATGGCATGTTGGCATTCCTGGCAAGATCAGCATTTATTGTCCATCCCTAATTAGAATTAGAATTAGAATATTACAGCGCAGTACAGGCCCTTCGGCCCTCGATGTTGCGCCGATCATCTGACCTACACTATTCCATTTACATCCATATGTCTATCCAATGACCACTTAAATGCCCTTAAAGTTGGCGAGTCTACTACTGTTGCAGGCAGGGCGTTCCACGCCCCTACTACTCTCTGCGTAAAGAAACTACCTCTGACATCTGTCCTATATCTTTCACCCCTCAACTTAAAGCTATGTCCCCTCGTGTTTGCCATCCTCATCCGAGGAAAAAGACTCTCACTATCCACCCTATCTAACCCTCTGATTATCTTGTATGTCTCTATTAAGTCACCTCTCCTCCATCAAGAAGGTGGTGGTGAGCCGCCTGCTTCAGCCACTGCAGTCCGTGTGGTGTAGGTACACCCATTGTACATGTTATGTCAGGAGTTTCAGGATTTTGACCCAGCGACAATGAAGGAACGGCAATATATTTCCAGGATGGTGTGTGACTTGGAGGAGAACTTGGGGATGGTGGTGTTCCATGCATCTACTACTCTTGTCCTTCTAGGTGGAAGAGGTCGTGGGTTTGGGAGGTACTGTCGAAGGAAGCTTGGTGAGTTTGCTGCAGTGATCTTGTATATGGTACACACTCACAGGGCACTACTGGTGGATGGGGTGCCAATTAAGCAGGCTGATTTTTCCTGGATGGTGTTGAACATCTTGGGTTGTTGTTAGAGTAACAAGGCAATTGGACAGCATTCCAACACACTCCTGATGTGTGCCATGTAGACGGTGGAAAGACTTTGCGGAGTCAGGATTTGAGTTACTCGCAGAATTCCCAGCCTCTGACCTGCTCTTGTAATCGCACTATTTATGTGGCTGGTCTAGTTTGAAGTTTCTGCTCAATGATGAGCTCCAGAATATTGATGGTGGGGGAATTTGACAATGGTAATGCCATTGAATGTCAAGGGGATGTAGTTAGATTCTGTCTTGTTGGAGACGGTCAGTGCCTGGCACATTTGCGGCATGAATGTTACTTACCACTTATCAGCCTTGCTGCATGTGGGCACAGACTGCTTCATTATCTGAGGAATTGCAAATGGAACTGAAAAACTGTGCAACCAGCAGCGAACAACCTCACGTCTGACTTTATGATGCAGGGAAGGTCATTGATGAAGCAGCTGAAGATGGTTGGGCCGAGGACACTGCCCTGAAGAACTCCTGCAGTGAAGTCCTGGAACTAAGACGATTGGCCTCTAACAGCCACAACCATCTTCCTTCGTGCTAGGTATGACTCCAAACAGTGGAGAGTTTTCCCCGATTCCTGTTGACTTCAATTTTGCTAGGGCTGTTTGATGCCACAGTCAGTCAAATGCTGCCTTGATGTCAAGGACAGTCATTCTCACCTCACCTCTGAAATTCAGCTCTTTTGCCCGTGTTTGGCCCAAGGCTGTAATGAGGTCTGGGTGGCCCGGGCGGAACCCAAACTGAGCGTCAGTGAGCTGGTTATTGGTGAGTAAATGCACTTCCATCACTGCTGATGATTGAGAACAGACTGATGGGGCAGAATTCGCCAGATTGCATTTGCCCTGCTGTTTGTGGACAGGGCATATTTGGGCATTTTTCAGTTTTTGTTGATTCATTCATGGGACTTGGGCATCGCTAGCTAGGCCAGTATTTATTGCCCATCCCTAATTGCCCTTGAGAAGGTGGTGGTGAGCTGCCTTCTTGAACTGCTGGAGTCCTTGGGGTTTAGGTATCCCCACAGTGCTATTAGGAAGGAAGTTCCAGGATTTTGACCCAGTGACAGCGAAGGAACGGCGATATAGTTCTGAGTCAGGATGGTGTGTGGCTTGGAGGGGAACTTGCAGGTGGTGGTGTTCCCATGCATCTGCTGCCCTTGTCCTTCTAGGTGGTAGAGGTTGCGGGTTTGGAAGATGCTGTCTAAGGAGTCTTGGTGAGTTGCTGCAGTGTATCTTGTAGATGGTACACACTGCTGCCACTGTGCGTCGGTGGTGGAGGGAGTGAATGTTTGTAGATGGGGTGCCAATCAAGCAGGCTGCTTTTTCCTAGATGATGTCGAACTTCTTGAGTGTTGGAGCTGCACCCATCCAGGCAAGTGGAGAGTATTCCATCACACTCCTGACATGTGCCTTGTAGACAGGCTTTGGGGAGTCAGGAGGTGAGTTACTCGCTGCAGGATTCCTAGCCTCTGAGCTGCTCTTGTAGGCATGGTATTTATATGGCTACTCCAGTTCAGTTTCTGGTCAATGGTAACCCCCAGAATGTTGATAGTGGGGGATTCAGCAATGGTAATGCCATTGAATGTCAAGGGGAGACGGTTAGATTCTCTCTTGTTGGAGATGGTCATTGCCCGGCACTTGTGTGGCGCAAATGTTACTTGCCACTTCTCAGCCCAAGCCTGGATATTGTCCAAATCTTGCTGCATTTCTATACGGACTGCTTCAGTATCTGAGGAGTCACGAATGGTGCTGAACATTGTGCAATCATCAGTGAACATCCCCACTTCTGACCTTATGATTGAAGGAAGGTCATTGATGAAGCAGCTGAAGATGATTGGGCCTAGGACACTACCCTGAGGAATTCCTGCAGTGATGTCCTGGAGCTGAGTTGATTGATCTCCAACAACCACGACCATCTTCCTTTGTGCTAGGTATGGCTCCAACCAGCAGAGAGTTTCCCCCTGATTCCCGTTGACTCCCGTTTTGCTTGGGCTCCTTGATGCCATACTCGGTCAAATTCTGCCTTGATGTCAAGGGCAGTCACTCTCCCCTCACCTGTTGATTTCAGCTGTTTTGTCCATGTTTGAACCAAGGCTGTAATGAGGTCAGGAGCTGAGTGGCCGTGGCGGAACCCAAACTGAGTGTCACGGAGCAGGTTATTGCTAAGCAAGTGCCGCTTGATAGAACTGTCGATGACACCTTCCATCACTTTACTGATGATTGAGAGTCGGCTGATAGGGCGGTAATTGGCCAGGTTGGACTTGTCCTGCTTTTTGTGTACAGGACATACCTGGGAAATTTTCCACATTGCTGGGTAGATGCCAGTGTTGTACTGAAACAGCTTGGATAGAAGCACAGGTCAGCTAGTTCTGGAGCACAGGTCTTCAGTATTATTGCCAGAATATTGTCAGGGCCCATAGTCTTTGCAGTATCCGGTGCCTTCAGTCATTTCTTGATATCACGGGGAGTGAATCGAATTGGCTGAAGTCTGGCATCTGTGATGCTGGGGACTTCAGGAACAGGCCGAGATGGATCATCAGCTCGGCACTTCTGGCTGATGATTGTTGCAAATGCTTCTGCCTTATCGTTTGCACTGATATGCTGGGCTCCCCCAACATTGAGGATGGGAATATTTGTGGAGCCACCTCCTGCAGTTAGTTGTTTAATTGTCCACCACCATTCACGGCTGGACGTGGCAGGACTGCAGAGCTTAGATCTGATCTGTTGCTGATGGGATCGCTTAGCTCTGCCTATCACATGCTGCTTATGCAGTTTGGCACACAGGTAGTCCTGGGTATGCCTGGTGTTGCTCCTGGCATGCTCTCCTGCACTCTTCATTGGACCAGGGCTGGTCTTTCAACCTTGAAGTTAATGGTAGAGTGGGGGATATGCCATGCGATGAAGTCACACATTATGGTTGAGTACAATTCTGCTGCTGGATGCCCAGTTTAGATCTGTTTGAAATCTATCCCATTTAGCACGGTGATAGTGCACACAACATGATGGAGGGTATTCTCAATGCGAAGGCGGGACTTCATCTTCTCAAAGACTGTGCGGTGGTCACTCCTACCAATACTGTCATGGACAGATGCACTTGTGGCAGGCAGATTGGTGAGGACGAGGTCAAGTATGTTTTACCCTCACCACCTGCCGCAGGCCCAGTATAGCAGCTATGTCCTTTAGGTCTCGGCCAGCAGTGGTGCTACCGAGCCACTCTTGGTGATGGACATTGAAGCCCCCCACCCAGAGTACATTTTGTGCCCTTGCCACCCTCAGTGCTTCCTCCAAGTGGTGTTCAACATGGAAGAGTACTGATTCATCAGCTGCGGGAGGGTGGTAGGTGGTAATTAGCAGGAGATTTCCTTGTCCATCTTTGACCTGTGCCATGAGACTTCATGGGGTCCGGAGTCAATGTGGAGGACTCCCAGGGCAACTCCCTCCCGACTGTATGCCACTGTGCTGTGGCCGGGGCTGGCCTGCCATTGGGACAGGACACACCCGGGGATGGCAGTGTCTGGGACATTGTCTGTAAGGTATGATTCCGTGAGTATGACTTATGTCAGGCTGTTGCTTGACTAGACTGTGGGACAGCTCTCCCAACTTTGGCACAAGCCCCCAGATGTTAGTAAGGAGGACTTTGCAGGGTCAACAGGGCTGGGTTTGCCATTGTTGTTTCCGGTGCCCAGGTCGGTGCCGGGTGGTCCGTCTGGTTTCATTGTTTATTGACTTTGTAGTGGTTAGATACAACTGAGTGGCTTGCTAGGCCATTTCAGAGTGCATTTTAGAGTCAACCACATTGTTGTCGGTCTGGAGTCACATGTAGGCCAGACCATGTAAGGACAGAGGATTTCCTTCCCTAAAGGACATTAGTGAACCAGATGGGTTTTTACAATTGACAATGGTTTCATGGCCATCATTAGACTAGCTTTTAATTCCGGATTTATTAATTGAATTCAAATTCCACCTACTGCTGTGGTGGGATTTGAACCCATGTCCCTTGGGTCTCTGGGTTACTATTTGCTACACCATCGCCTCCCCCCAGGTCTGTCAGGTAAATGCCAGTGTTGTAACTGCACTAGAACAGCTTGGCTTGAGATGCAGCTATTTCAGGAGCACAAGTCTTCAGTAGTAAAGCCCAGATATTGTCAAGGTCCTTAGCCTTAGCTGTATCCAATGCACTCAGCCATTTCTTGATATCATGTGGAATGAATTGGCTGAAGACTGGCATCTATGATTCTGGAGGAGGCAGAGATGGATCTTCCACTTGGCTGTTCTTGTTGAAGGTGGTTACAAATTCTTCAGCCTTGGCTTTTGCACTCAAGTGCTGGGCTCAGAAATCAGTGAGGATGGGGATGTTCATGGAACCTCCTCCTCCAGGTAGTTGCTTAATTGTCCACCACCATTCATGACTTGATATGATAGGACTGCAGAGCTTTGACCTGATCTGTTGGTTTTGGAATCACTTGGCTCTCTGTCTATCACAAGCTGCTTCTACTGTTTAACATGCATGTAGTCCTGTGTTGTAGCTTCACCAGTTTAGCACCTCATTTTAGGTATGCTTGGTACTGCTCCTGGCTGTTGCCCTGCACTCTGCATTGAACCAGGATTGGTCCTTGGCTTGATGATAAAGGTAGAGCGAGGGATATGCCGAGCTGATATACTCGAGCTGGCATCGTAGCCAAGTCCTCCCATGTCTTCACTCAACATGACCACACAGAGTCTTTCCAGCAGGGTCACTGGATAGTGATCAGGAGTGAGACCTTTGGCTGATTTTGACCTTCTTAGGGGTGCTGAGGCTAATAGTGGTCTCACAGCGGAAAGTGTTTGTTTACAGGATAGTAAATAACACATGATTTATTTAAAACAATTTATTCAAGGTTTTTGATCATTGTTTAATTGCAGGTTTGTTAATCAGAACCAGTTGATGGAATTGTACTTTTCAACTCATTGCCAGCTGTGAACTTACTAATGAAGGTGAAATATCCACCCACTTAACTAATTAATAATTAAAATATTTATTTATGTCTTAGACTTTTTGCCACTTTTGCTGAAAAGAAAATGGAAAGAGTTAATCGGACTGCACTTGATAAGAAACGTCTCAGCGCATGCAGGCTGGAACTGGTAGGATATTGGCAGAATGGAGTGAACATTAAGGCTGGGAAAGTCCTCATAGCTGCTTCTGCTCTTCCACCAGAAGTCAGACAAAAACCAAATGAGTTGCTTTCACAGGGTTTCTATTGCACTTCTGCAGAAGTTACAGTGGGAGCAGCTTCAAGGAAAATTCTGGCCGCCAAATATTTTGGTGTGCTTGGAAGAGTCATAACATGATGCCTATTATAATTATTATCAAAGAACAACAGCTTAAAGACAATTACATACATGAATTCCGATCTTATTGTTTTAGTCTCCTTTCTGCAATTATTTCTACAGTAAATTATTGTACAAGATTTACTGTCAGACAAAGACAAAGGGGAAGATTTTAACTATTGGGTGGCAACCCGCCTGTGCAGGGGAGCACAGAGGCCAGAGACATTGAGGCCTTGGCCACATTTAAATAGAACCAGCAAGCAGCAGCTTGCAAATAATCATCCCAATGCAGATTGCCAGATTGGAGCTGGAGCAATTCAGGCAGCCCGCCAGCAGCAAGGTAAGTCCTGGGAGAAGGGCTCTGCAATTGGAGGGGGCGAGGGAGGAAAACTCAGGGTGATAGTATCCTGATCATTTTTGTAGGGCCCAAAGAGGAAATCCAAATGCTCCAGATCAGTAACTTTATTTTCTTGTTCAATTCTTGGTCTAAGAATTGAGTTACAATTTGTAAAAATACATGACAGCCTGAGTTAATATGACACAATGGACCTGTCCTTGTGATTTGAAGGCAGTGATGGGAGGGTGCTCAAATAATGAGTGCATTTTCCATGTTGGACATTTGACCATAAATTAGTTCATTCATGTCATCTTCCTCCCAGAAGGTTGACTGCACCTCTGTTTATCATGAGCTTCCCTTACACATTCTGCATTGGTTAACTGCATCCAGTCCATTATATCTGTCATCTATTTTCTTTTCTTTCTTACATTTTCCATCAATCTATCCTTCCAATAATTGTCTGTGTCTACTTTCTGCTCTAATGATGTGACTGAAATACTGTATCTTTCTCTTTTTGATGTTATGCATTAATTTCCTTTTTTATCCAGCCATTTCCAGCAGGTCCTCATTAGTCTTTCTGTCTCTGTAGGATACATGGAACATCCTCCTATATGTCCACATTATGATTTGTAATTTGGTTTTTGTTCTTTCACGGGATATGGGCGCCACTAGCAGGCCAGCAGTTGTTGCCCATCCCTAATTGCCCTTGCTAGGCAATTTCAGAGGACATTGCTGCATGTCTGGAGTCAAATGTAGGCTAGACCAGTTAAGGGCATTAGTGAACCAGATGGGTTTTTGCAAATTGATAGTTTCATTATTACTGAGGCTAGCTTTCAATTCCAGATATTTTAAAATTCATTGAATATTAATTAATTGAATTTAAATTCCACCAGCTGCTGTGGTGGGATTTGAACCCATGTGCCCAGGGTGTTAGTCCTGGGCCTCTGAATTACTAGTCCAGTGGTATTACTACTGGACCACCATCTCCCCTGAGTAGTTCTGTTTAAATTCAGAGTTAACCAAAGACCGACTAGATACACGATTAAAAAAATAAACAATTTTGAAGTACTCCTGCTCCTTGTGACCGCACACAAATAATTTAAAACATAGCTTTTTGGGGGCTTGTACCACTGGCGGAAGAATGCACAGCCCAGGCTTCACTCAGTTCTGTCCTAAAATGACACCAGGGTCCTTTTTATGTTGGGTTGCCAACTCTGGTTAGATGTGTTCCTGGAGGTATCATCACATGATCTTCAACCATTCCACCTCCACACAGTTGTCCAACACATCCTTCCTCATGGTGCTCCACTTTCCCACACCAATCGGAAAACAAACAGACTCGTCATTATCCGATTGGATGAATCTTGACTGTCAGCTTCTTTTCACCCCTATCCAAAATGTTCAAAGAAAATTTTAAAAATACACAATTCTTTTAATGCCCCTATGATTTTTCTCCCCGGTTTCTCACAGCGGTGTCCAGGAGATTAATCTTTAATTTCTGAAGACCCTAGAGCTATCCTGGAGGCCTGGCAACCTTATTTGTATGTCTATTAAACTTGCCTATTAAGAGGGGCCTACTCCCAGGAGCTTCAGCTGCTCAGCTATGGGCCTTTTAAAAATGGCAATAGCCAACACGTCGCTGGGACTGGAATGTAATGTCTACTGACCCCATTTTGAGGCTGTTACATCCATGTTCGCAGCTGACTAGACCAAGTTAAAAATCATTTCCAAAAGCATCAAATCAAATTACCCGAATAATAAAAAGTGACAGACATGTATAGTAGGTTCCAAAGTGTCATGACTAACCAATATTGATATACTTTAAATATACAATATTTTTCTGTTTATATTGTTGATCTTGAACAAGAAAACAAAGTTACTGATCTGGACCTATTAAGTTGCTCCTTTTGATTGCATTTGGTATTTTGACAGGCCCTTTTATTGTGACACAGTAGCTCATAAGGACAATCTTATAATTGCACGTTTTAAAATAAGGGAATGGCACTTTATAAAGATGGTTTCAGGATTGAATGAAGCATTAACCATCTAATTCGAACAGCAGTATTACTCCACAGTTGTCACAACATGAGCCTGGAAATTATTGTGATGTGTTCATGTATTAAAAATGAATGGGTTGAATGCCTCTGCTACAATAGTGGAAGGAGGAATTTGAGACCAGCACATTAAGCATTCATGTGATAGCAGTTATTTTCTGTAATTTCAGGTGATAGTGCATTTTTCATTTAACCAAAGTAAGGCTAAAGAAATCCACCAGTCAAGACATTGTTTCATTTTAAATTGGAAGTCTAATTGAGGGACCCAAACAAACCTCACAAATAAAACACCCAACTAGATCAGAAGCCTCCCAACATGTTATCTGTGATGAGTATTTATCATATTTTTTCAACACTAGTTTTTAAGTAACAGATAGATAACAAAGAATAAAATGCAGAAATTTAATGGAAACTATGATGTTCTCTGTCTATTTCTCTATCCACCTATGTTGCCTGGCATTTAACACCAATTAAAACCATTCATATGGATTCCAGGATGTTCAGTCTTTCTTGTAGCTTTTATAAATTTTTGAGGAGAAGGGTAGATTTTTTGTTGAGTAAAGTGATGATGTTCTTACTGGGGAATGGGGACATTTTTCCAGGTTTGTCACTCAGTATCAGAATCAAGCACAGTCAGATGCAGCTTGAAACACCTCCTACTCTGTCCCAACAGAGCGCTAACCTCACAAAAAAGACCTGCTGCCAAATCAATCTGAATTTTCCATTTCCCACACTAGCCATCCATTTGCTCTGTTTGAATGAGAATGTCAGCTCTGTGCCAAAATATGGACCCTTTGCTGCTATGGGTTGATGCCCATGGGGAATTGGGATGAGACTGTTCAAACCTATTCCATGCAGGAATGTTAAAAACAGCAGAAAGAGGATATTTTCATCCCATCAATCTGGACTGACTCTCAGCTTCATTTAATCCCTGAGTCACCTGATTTAAGGTAGGGCAGAATAAGGAAGAATCAGGGTCCCCTCTTCAGATTGCTGAGCTGTGTGCACCATTTCATGTTTCACTGTAACCTGTTGACAGAAACCAGGAAAAGCAAAAAACCTGAAAAACCGACAGGTACATCTTTCACTGTTATCATCAAGGTCATTTTCTATGTATTTTAGGAACAGGTGTCCAACGAAGCCAGCATAATGATTCAGGAAAAGAAGAAAATGTCAGTGAATGAGCGGTTGCGTGAAATTCAGAGCTGGATCCAAAAGTTGCGATTTCTTGTTGATGAGGTATAGCGCAGTGAAAAATAGAAAGAAATATTTCATTACAATCAAGCATTCATTTTCAGCCTGAGTGTTGTATCGAATGACATAGCAACAAACTGATCAGTGTTAACATTCATACTGTTTGTTTTTCCTTAACCTCTTAAGGAGCAATCTCAATTTATCACTTGAATGTGGGTCAAGAAGGTACAACACAGAATACTAGATGCTTTTGATTGAGTTATAAGCCTGCAGTTCAGTCAAAGAGCTTCAATGATGACAAATTAGCTGTTTATAAATATCAGCAGAAGCCCAAGATTGGATGAATCATAGAATGACACAGCACAGAGGGAGGCCATTCGGCTCACTGTGCTGGTGTTAGCTCTTTGAAAGAGCTGTCCAATTAGTCCCACTCCCCTGCTCCTTCCCCATTGACCTGTAAGTTTTTTCCCTTCAAGTTTTTATCCAATAGATTAGTTGGTACTTTCCCTAATATCCGTTATTTGTTTTAACAGTGCATACTGAAATTAATTTTACAAAAACGTTTTTAAGGTATTGGATTTGTAGGTTGGAGAGATCCATACCAACGGATTAGTGTCTTAATACAGTGATATGGTCACAGGGGTCCATGTGGCAAATTCAAGAGACTCCAATAATGCAAGTTTCAGAACATTGACATTTCTTTGTCTCGCATTTCATTCCCATAAATTATACAACACGATGAGGGATAAACCCAGATGATCACCTTATGTGAAACTGAACTGGAGTAGCCATATAAATACTGTAGCTAAAAGAGCAGGTCAGAGGCTAGGAATCCTGTGCCGAGTAACTCACCTCCTGACTCCCCAATGCCTGTCCACCATCTACAAGGCACAAGTCAGGAGTGTGATGAATACTCTCCACTTGCCTGGATGGGTGCAGCTCCAACAACACTCAAGAAGTTCGACGCCATCCAGGAGAAAGCAGCCCGCTTGATTGGCACCCCATCCACAAACATTCACTTCCTCCACCACCAACACACAGTGGCAGCAAGTGTATACCATCTACAAGATGCACTGCAGCAATGCACCAAGGCTCCTTAGACAGCACCTTCCAAACCAGCGACCTCTACCAACTAGAAGGACAAGGGCAGCAGATGCATGGAAACACCACCACCACCTGCAAGTTCCTCTCCAAGTCACACACCATCCTGACTTGGAACTATATTGCCATTGCTTCACTGTCGCTGGGTCAAAATCCTGGAACTCTCTTCCTAACAGCACTGTTGGTGTACCTACCCCAAATGAACTGCAGCAGTTCAATGAGGCAGCTCATCGCCACCTTCTCAATGGGAATTAGGGATGGGTAATAAATGCTGTCCTAACCAGCGATGCCCACATCCCATGACGAACAAAAAAAAATGTTGCACTGTAGCTGTAAAATAATAAGTGATTCAGAAAAGAGTATAATTATGTTGGCTCAGGTGGCAGGACTCTCACCTCTCGATCAGAAAGTTGTGGGATCAAGGTTTATTCCAGAACTTAGTTTAGGTTGATATTTCAGCGCAGCACTGAGGGAGTGCTTCACTGTTGGAAGTGCTATTTTTCAGATGAGACGTTAAACCAAGATCAAGGGCCGGATTTTTAAAGCCTGCTGGGGGTGGGAGCGGTTGTGTGCGTGATTTGAAGATTGTATTCTCGGAGGTCAGCACTGGGTCCTGCTGCCTCCGGAACGTGAAGCTATTTTTAAAGGGACGCCGGGAGGGAGGGATCGGCAATCCCACACAACCCCGATTAAGTGCCTGTTGGTCTCATTAACAGGCTTGTCAGCAGCAGTTGGGATTTTCAAAGGAAGGGAACGGGGAGAACACTATGTCTGGAACACGACAGGGTGTACAAGTCATTTTAATACCACACTGGGCCATGAGGGCTATGGGAAAAGCTGATTAACATAATGTAGAGGCACAAAATAAAGCTCGGCTACCCCAAAAGTGCCACAGAGTGGCCATTACTGCAGCTGTAAGACTTGCTTTTCTCACTGGTGAGTGGTAGGAATCCAGAAAGGGACGTAAGGTCACTGGCATCACTTGGGCAGCTGGGATTGGCAGGGGAAGGCCTGGCGAATGCACAAAGCCCAGCTGAGGGAACTGAGATGGGAACAGGCTACTCTGACATTGGACAGAGTAGCCAAGATGAACTTCAGCAGATACAACCTCCTGGACAGCAGGAGGCCAGAGGAGCACAGCAAGGGCTGCAAGGAGAGGAAGGCACTACCTAAGACATCAGGTGCATAGCCCAAGAGTCATATACCTGCAAATGACAGAACACCCGCACCATAGGAGGCAACGCCTATCCAGGCAGATAGTCTCGGACTCGTGTGGTCTGATCCACAATGACCTGAGGCCTAATGACCCCATGGTGGTCCCTTACCTGCAGCTTTCAAGGTCACTGTCAGCCTGAATTTCTATGCAACTGCGTCGTTCCAGGAATCAGCTGCAGACCTAGGTGGCATCTCGCAGTCAGCAGCTCCTCACACCATCAGGCAGGTCACAGATGCCATATTCAGGAGGGTAGGGGACTACACCCACTTTGACAGAGATGGCCATGCACAGGCACAGAGGGCATTTGGTTCGTCCTCCATCGCTGGATTCCTCCAGGTGCAGGCATCATTGCTTGCGCCCATGTGGCCATCAAGGCATCCAGTGATTGGCCAGTGAGATCCATCAATAGGAAGGGCTTCCACTCCCTCAAGTCCAACTGGTCTGCGACCACAACAAGAGCTTCCTCTAAGTGTGCGCTCACTTTCCTGGCAGCTGCCATGACTCCTTCATCTTTTACCTGTCCAGGCTGCCTCAGATCTTCATGCCATTCCCCCAAAGTGAGGGGATGGATCCAAGGGGACAAGGGATATCCCTTGAAGATATGACTACTGACCCTTCTACAGGAGTCCCACACAGATGCACAGAGGTGTTATAATCAATGCCACCTGCTCAGCAGGACAATCATTGAACAGGCCATTGGGTTGATTCCAGTGCCTGGACCGGTCGGGTGGTCCCCTTCAATACTTTCCTGCAAGGGTCAGTCATTGTGGTGGTCTGCTGCGCTCTCCAGTACATGGACCTCCAGAGAGGTGTGGACCTTGATGACAGTGAGGCCCTGGAAGGAGACAGCTCCTCAGGGGAGGAGCAGTTCATCAGGGGAGGAGGAGGAGGAAGAAGAAGAGGCAGAGGGGGCTAACATTGAACAGCGAAGTGCCCCTGCTGCAAGGCCTCTTCCTGTCAGCCACCAAGAAGAGGACCTCCCTCTTCTCCCTTATGGCCTCCAGCATTAGATTTAGGTCGGCATCGATGAAGTGAGTGTCTGACCTGCTCCTAACGCCAGGTCTCCAGTTCCCCTGTGACATTTCACTTCCTTTTTGTGTTGTGGAAGGCTTTGGCACAAACCGCAGATCTTGCTCACAGGACTACCAGCAGCCTCTGTGTTGGCTGCCTACATGAGTCCCACACTTAATCTGACCCACCTCCGTTCCTGGCCCTAGTGGCTCTAAGAGAACAGGAAACCCGTCTCCATACCAATTAAGGGATTACCCATTTTAAAAGCTGAATCTAAATCAATTTCCCACAGGAGGTGGGTTTCTCACACAAAAACAGACTCAGTTCCTGTTTCCCACCTCCATAATGCAAATGCTGCCCCACATCTCCTTCTTTTGGTACTTCAGCAGGATGTAAAAGATTTCAAAGGACTACTTGAAGAAGAGCAAGAGTTCTCCTTGTGTCCTGGTTAACACATTTCCTTCAACCAAAATAAATGGTCAACATAGGAATATAGGAGCAACGGTGTAGGCCATTCAGCCCATCGAGCCTCCCCCACCATTCAATCATCCACTTCAATACCTTTTTCCCACACTATCCTCATATCCCCTATGCCATTGGCATTTAGAAATCTGTCAATCTCTACTTTAAACATACTCAGTGACTCAGCTTCCACAGCCCTCTGGGGTAGAGAATTCCAAAGATTCACAACCTTCTGAGTAGAGAAATTTCTCCTCATCTCTGTCCTAAGTGGCTTTCCCTTTATTTTAAAATTGTGTCCCCTGATTCTAGACTCCCTGACCAGGGAAAACATCTTAGCTGCATCTACCCTATCTATCCCTTTAAGTATTTTATAGGTTTGAATGAGATCACCTCTCATTCTTCCAAACTCTAGAGAATACAGGCCCAGTTTCCCCAGTCTTTCTTCATAGGACAGTCCTGCCATCCTGGGAACAAGTTTGGTGAACCTTTGTTGCTCTCCCTCTAAGGTAAGGGGACCAAAACTGCACACAGTACTCCAGGTGTGGTCTAACCAAAGTTCTATACAATTGAAGCAGGACTTCGCTACTCCTGTACTCAAATCCTCTTGTGATAAAGGCTAGCTTACCATTAGCTTTCTTAATTGCTTGCTGCACCTGCATGTTAGCTTGCAGTGACTTATTGATAAGGCCACCCAGGTCCCTTTGTACATCTCTTACCATTTAAGAAATACTCTGCACATCTGTTCCTCTTACCAAAATGGATAACCTCACATTTTTTCACATTATATTCCATCTGCCACATTCTTGCCCACTCACTAAGTCTGTCCAAATCCCCTTGAAGCCACTTTACATCTTCCTCACAACACACATTCCCACCTAGTTTTATGTCATCTGTGAACTTGGAAATATTACATTTTGTCCCCACATCCAAATCATTGATATATATTGTGAACAGCTGGGGTCCAAGCACTGATCCCTGCGGTAGCCCACTAGTCACAGCCTGCCAACGCAAGAATGACTCGTTTATTCCTACTTTCTGCTTTCTGCCTGTTAACCAATCCTTAATCCATGCCTGTATATTACCTCCTATCCCATGTGCTTTAATTTTGCTAACCTACCTGCTGTGGGAGACTTTATCAAAAGCCTTCTGAAAATCCAAGTATTCAATGTCCACCAACTCCCCTTTATCAATTCTGCTAGTAACATCCTCAAAAACTCCAACATGTTCGTCAAACATGATTTCCCATTCATAAATCCATGTTGACTATGCCCAATCGGATCATTATTATCCAAGTGTCCATTTATTACTTCATATAGAATAGTTTCTAGCATTTTCCCAACAACTGATGTAAGGCTAACAAGGTCTGTAATTCCCTGTTTTCTCTCTCCCTACTTTCCAATCTGCAGGAATTGCTCCAGAATCTATAGAATTTTGGAAGATAATCACCAACGCATCCACTATCTCCATAACTACCTCTTTCAACACTCTGGGATATAGAATATCAGGTCCTGGGGACATAGCAACCTTCAGCCCCATTAATTTCTCCAATACAACCTTCTTACTAATACTAATTTCCTTCAATTTCTCATTCTCCCTAATCCCTTGGATCTCTAATTCTGGGAGATTTCTTGTATCATTCTCAGTGAAGACAGACACACAGTAATCATTTAGCTTCTCTGCCATTTCTCTATTCCCCATTATAAATTCTCCTGACTCTGCCTGTAATGGACCCACATTTGTCTTAGCCAAACATTTCCTTTTTACGTACCTATAGAAGCTTTTACAGTCCATTTTAATATTTTTTACTAGCATACATTCATATTCTGTTCTCCCTTTCTTTATCAGTTTCTTCATCCTCCTTTGCTGTATTCTAAAATCCTCCCAATCCTCAGGTTTACTGTTATCTCTGGCAACTTTATAGGCCTTTTCTTTTAATCCTTAACTTCCTTTGTTATCCACGGTTCACTGCCTTTACTTTTGGGGTTTTTGTGCCTTGAAGGAATGTATAGTTGCTGTAAACTATGTAATATTTCTTTAAAGACTATCCATTGCCTAGGTACTGTCATACCTTTCAATATATTTTCCCAATCCACCTCAGCCAATTTGCCCCTCATACCTTCCCAATTTCCTTTGTTCAAATTTATCACCCTGGCTTCAGATTGAACTAACTCACTTTCAAATATAACGCAAAATTCTATCATATTATGGTCACTCATCCCTAAAGATTCTTTTACAACAGGATTATTAATTAGCCCTTTCTCATTACATAATACTAGATCTAAAATAGCCTGTTCTCTAGTTGGTTCCTCAACATACTACTCTAGAAAACCATCCCGAACATACACCAGAAACTCGTCTTCCACAGCATTAGTGCTCATTAGGTTTACCCAGTCTATATGCAGATTGAAGTCACTCGTGATTACTGTATGATGCTACATTCCTCTCTAATCTCCTGATTAATACCATGCCCCACACAACCACTACTGATTGGTGACCTATAAACAAGTCCTACCAATGTTTGCTGCCCCTTGCTGTTTCTTAGCTTCCCTCAAACAGATTCCACATTTTGTTCTTCTGATCTGAGATCCTCCCTTTCTAATGTACTGATCCCTTATTATCAGTGCAACACCACCTCCTTTTCCTTTTTGCCTGTCCTTCCTAAATGTCAACTACATTATTGGTTGTTTGTGGGACCTATCTGCCCTAATTGGTTGCCAATTTTACCTCCAAAACAGTGGTTGCTCTTAAGAATAATATATAGTGCTTATGATATGTGTTGGGATGTCCTGAGGACTTTGTAGAAGCATAGAATGATACAGCACAGAAAGAGGCCATTTGGCCCATTGTGTCTAGGCCAGCTCTTTGAAAGAACTACTTAGTTAGTCCTACTCCCCTGCAGTTTCCCCATAGCCCTGCCAATTCCACCCCCCGCCCCCACCCCCCACCTTTCTGTTTGAAAGTTATAATCAAATCTATTTCCATCAGCCTTTCAGGCAGTACATTCCAGATCATACAACCCGCTGTGTAAATCCTTTTTCTGCATGTTGTTTCTGGTCCTTTTGCCAACCACCTTAAATCTGTGTCCTCTGATTACTGACCCTTCTGCTACTGGAAACAGTTTCTCCCTATTAATTCCATCAAAACCCTTGATGATTTTGAATACTAAATAAACACAGGTTCTTCTTCTTTCGCTTTGGAATAAATATATAAAAATATTTTTAATTGATGAATTCTGAGGAGGATATTTTATTTGTCCAATTTCTACATTTTAAGAGGAAAGATATTTGTAATTGTGATGATTTGATTATCAATAAATTGTAGTTACAATTTTGAATGAATATCATAATATCACATTGCTGATTGGACCAGTAGCATAACTGGTTATTGTGCTATGCTATGTACCAGGAGATCCAGGACTGCCTCTCATCAGTGAGTCATAAGTGTTACATCATCAGACATAAAACTATGCTGTATTGAGTTGCATCAATAATCAAGGAACTACCTGGTATCAAGCTCGACTTCAGTACTCCCTAATTTCTGGCAACATACTTGTGTTGGTGAAGGCCATTGAGGTATCCATAGCAACCAATTCAACTTTTCACCCAGATGTTAAGGTGTGTAGCCAGCAGCAGTGAAAAAGAATATCTGGGGCTGAACGTATATCATAAGACAAAAGCACAAATTATGATAACAAGATAGTTGCAGCATGTAAGAACATGATAAAATCAAAGCAGAGAAATTTAAAACTGGAATATAAACAGAAAATGCTGGAAATACTCAGCAGGTCTGGCAGCATCTGTGGAGACAGAGTTATCATTTCAGGACAAATGATGAAAGGCCATCGACCTGAAACGTTAACTCTGTTTCTGTTTCCACAGATGCTGCCAGACCTGCTGAGTATTTCCAGCATTTTCTGTTTTTATTTCAGATTTCCAGCATTTGCTGTATTTTGTTTCTGTAAATGTAAAAATGGGTCTTGTGATTTACATTATTTTTTTTACTTTCAGCCACAACATACTATCCCAGATGTCTTCATTTGGATGCTCAGCGGCAACAAGAGAATTGCATATGTACGGATTCCAGCTAAAGACATCCTATATTCTAAGAAAGAGGACGAGAAAGGAAAACACTGTGGGAAAATTCAGTCACTATTTCTTAAAGTATATGATTTTTCTTTGCTATAAAAATGTCTCAAGTCTTGCATTGCTTCTTAAAAGATAAAGAAGACAATGGTTCACTTTATTCCTTTTGCATTCTCTTGTGCTGTGCATGGTTTCTGCTCCACAGGGTAGGCAGGTGGGCATTCTGTTTCTAAGTCATTGGCATCTGCCAATACATTTTGTGTATGGTCATTTCATTTGGAAATACACAGGCCCAAACTGACAGACTTGAACGCAAACGGTTTGTCCCTCAGTGTTGGAAGATGTCTGATGTCCACCCAGAGAATACTGTGGCAGCCCAAGCTAGTCTTGGGAGCATAGGAACAGGAGTAGGCCATTCAGCCCCTTGAGCCTCTTCCACCATTCAATTGGATCATGGTTGACCTGCACGTCAGCTCCATTTACCCATCTTTGTCCGTATCAAATCAGCAACAGCTTATATTTATATAGTTGTTGCTTGAGGGGCTAAATGGACTAATCTCATTCCTATCCCTTGATACTCTTACCTCACAAAAATCTGTCGATCTCAGTCTTAAAGGTTGGCCCAGCACCCAAAGCCTTTTGGGAAAGAGAGTTGCTGATGTCTACTACCTTTTGTGGTAACTTGATTTGTGGGGGTAATTGTAGGCACGTACCCATTTCCGACTACACCACTCCCTCTGCATTATAAGAAAAATAATTCTCAATGACTTTTCTTATTGTCTCTGAATGAACATACTAATTTGTTTTAAATTATGGGTAGTATTATATTCTAGGCCTCTGCTCACTAAGAACTGGGTTACAGCTGCCCCAAAATCATTTCATTTAAGACTATAAGCCAGCAGAAAAAAAAGAGAATTTCATATCATTAGTCTGAGACAGCATTCAAACACAAGACTCAAGCATGTCAATGGTATGATGTACCTACTTCCCCAATCAACCCTGAGGATATTAAGTTCAGCAATTGATTTTAACTAACAATACGTTGTGATATGTTTTGATTATAAATAAGAATGGCTGTCACTCTTGCATCACTTGCAATGTAATTTTTTTCATATGTGTATCCTTTAAGCTGCCAGGAAGGCGTGTTATGGGATGGACGGTACAAGCAAAAGTGGATATTTACCTATGGTTGGGTTCAACCAGACACGCAGGCACTGTTTTGGAAAACGTACCCTGTGGATTTGAGCCGGAAATTCCAACAACACGCACTGGGCATCAGTTTTCTCCTCCTCTCAGTATTCTTTATAAAGGTGGGTGTGACAGATTGAATACCCATCCTGTTTCAATTCACAAGAAATTCTAAATTTATCTTTTTGTGATTAACTTGCAACTAGAACAATGCTATGAGGCTTTTTTTTCATATATGATCTTCAGCCTGTGATTCCCCTAGAGGAAGTTATTAAGACTGAATTTCCTCTGGTTTGTATCATGGATCACTAATTCCCTGAGGGGAAACATCAGGTAATGTTTTATGTGTAACTCTTAATGACTGGAATATTGGGAGCACCATGACTCTGGTCCACATTCCCATCCAGTGAAACTGCAAGGTGAGCTTCATGTCATCACATTACCACTATACAATATTAGTATTTTGCATGAACTGCACATCAAATGCATGTGGTGTAGTAGATCAGAGGTGGTCTATTGACATTTCTCATGTTTCTCTTTCTGTGTGTCTTCTTCACCTTGTTTCTCTGAAGTCCACTGCCCTGTGTGTTTTTGTAGACAGCCCAATGTCTCTCTACAGCCTGCTTCCCAACTCCTCAATTTCTAGCCAACTGGCTCTGCAGTGTTTCAATGCAGATTTCATCCAATTATGGTTTGTACCTTTTACCAAACACAAAACTGGAAAGGGCCACCTCGAATCTAGGTGGGGGAATACAGGGTTTGGATCATGGCTTGAGTTCTGAGATTTGCTTTTCTGGTGATGAACATTCATATACTGCTTCTATAACTAATGCTTCCATGATATAAAATAGGTACAAAAATGTGAATTTAGCTTTAAAATTCAGAGTTTTGTGTTCAGTTTACATTTTAGCAATTTCTAGAATACCTGCGCAAAAACTAGACTATCTGGTCCAAGGCTGAATTGGTACCAACCCAATCGCCAAGACCCTGATATTCCTCTGCAACTGCTCCCTGATGTTTCTATCATGTTTTATAGTTAGTGCCTCACTAAAGTTATTGCTTTGCGATCTTTCACCTTAATGAACTTAAAATATTCTGATACTAAAGCAACTCCCTTAAGTGGACTTTATTGATACAATAGAGAGAGACAAGAAATGTTTGAGAGAGAGTGAGGAGAGAGAGAATGCGAGAGACTAAATGCTGGAAATGTGAAATGGATAATCTAGAATCATATAATCATAGAATGATACCTCACAGAAAGAGGCCATTCGTCCCACAGTGCCTGTGCCAGCTCTTTGAAAGACATATCCAGCTAGTGACATTCCCCTGTCCTTTCCCCAGAGCCCTGCAAAATTTTGTCCCCTCATGTAGTTATCCAATTTCCTTAGATATTTATTATTGAATTTTCTTCCACTATTCTTTCAGGCAATGCATTTCAGATCATAGCAATTCTCTGCATAAAATAAATCGCCTCACCTTGTCTCTGGTTCTTTTGCTAATTACCTTAAATCTTTGTCCTCTGGTTACTAATCCTTCTGCCACTGCAAACAATTTCTGCTTATTTACTTTATCAAAACCCTTCATAATTTTGAACATCTCTTTCAAATCTCTCCTTAACGTTCTCTACTGTGAGGAGAACAACCCCAAATTCTCTCATCTTTCTACTGAAGTCCCGCATCCCTGGTACTATTCCAGTAAACCTCCACTGCATGCTCTCTGAGACCTCAAGTGTAGTGGCTAGAATTGAACACAATACTCCAGCTGGGACCTAACCAGTGATTTATAGAGGTTTAGCAAACTATCCTTGCTTTTGTACTCTGCCTCTGTTTATGGAATTAAGGAATATGGGGAATGGATGGGATAGTGGAGTTGAGGCAGAAGATCAGCTATGATCATATTGAATGGTGGAGCCGGCTTGAGGGGCTATATTGTCTACTCCTGCTCCTATTTCTTATGTTCTTATGTAAATTGCATCTGCCATGTGTCTGCCCATTTCATCAGCCTGTCAATGGCTGCTCTTATCCTTCTCACTGTTTACTACATTTCTGAGTTTCATGTCGTCTTCAAATTTTGAAATTATCTGCTCTATAACCAAGTCCATGTCATTAATATATATCAAAAAAAGCAGTGGTCCTAATACCAACTCCTGGGGGACACTATTGTATACCTCCCTCCAGTCCAAAAAACAACCATTCATCACTGCTCTCTGCCTTATGTCTCCTGGCTAATTTCATATTCACACTATCACTGCCCCTTTAATCCCACAGGCTTAAATTTTGTTAACAGTCTATTATGTGGTATGTTATCAAACACCTTTTGAATGTCCATATACAAATCAACTGCACTGTCCTCATCCTCCCTCTCTGTTATTTCATGAAAGAATTCAATCAAGTTAGTGTCTCAGATTGTTGTCTCCATCAGACAACAAGCTATTTCTGTTCAGGACTGTGAGGGAGATGTTCCTAAAGCCTTCTTATATATGGGTTCAGTGTTCAAGAGTTGTTAAAGGGGGAAAAGGTTTGACACAGAAGAAAACATTTGAGCGTCTTGAAGGCAACATTAGCAATAGAGGAGATACAAGCCATCCTTCCATTTGAAGTTAATGGAGATAATGAAGCAACGAATGTTGATAAGTAAGACAAATTGGGAATGTAAGAATTTATAATGAACCAAACAATATTGTTAGCATGCAGTGCACATCAGAGGTGGGTGCCGTACTGAATAGAATTCCAGAAATAGAAACAATTTATTTTACAAGTCAATCTCCCATGACGTTGCAAGCATGAGGGTAAATTTGTCTTTGTGCAATTGTAGAAAACAGGCGAAAGCGAACCAGCGTTCTATTGACTTTAGTGGAAGTGAAAATCAGAACAGATGTAAAAAAGGCAGTGTATTCGTTATCACACAAACTCAAAATTACCCCCAGGAAGTCAAGACTAAGTGCAGTCTTCAGGTGAAGCAGGGTTAGAAGACAGAAGATAATTGGTCCAGGGCAAACAGGTGCAATTTAGTCCCCATTTTAAAGTCATACATTCAGTCCTTATTTTTATGTATTATATTGTTTTGACATAGCTTGCAATTAAATAGCAAAACTAGTGGAAATTTGGGAGAATTGGTGTTTGTTGGAGTGTTGTTGCATTCTCTGCAGTGCAGACTAAGGAGCTGGGAAACACAAAACTGAGGTACTGCAGCGCCACCACTCATGACGGGTGTAATTACACCATGACAAATTTACATTGGCAGTTTACATCACAAATGCAGGCATAAGATTTTTTAATTGGAAGAAGTTGACATAAAAGTACCTAAAAACAGGATTTTCTAAAAACAGGAAATGTGGGCAAATGTCATTTTTAAAAATATATTATAAATTGATATCTTAATAAACAAATTAATATCTATGACATATTCTTGTGTGAATGCCATGAAATATACATTTTAGTCACTGACGACAGCTTTAGACCAAAGTTCATAGTTGTGTTTTTGCTGGGGATTGTTGTAGACTTAGAATCTTTACTGGCAGGTCTGTGCTGGACTTATAGGTGACAGGTGCCTAGGGCCCTTAAAGTACAGTGGCCTCACAGCTCCAGCGACCCAGGTTCAATTCCGGGTACTGCCTGTGTGGAGTTTGCAAGTTCTCCCTGTGTCTGTGTGGGTTTCCTCCGGGTGCTCCGGTTTCCTCCCACATGCCAAAGACTTGCAGGTTGATAGGTAAATTGGCCATTAGCAATTGCCCCTAGTATAGGTAGGTGGCAGGGAAAATATAGGGACAGGTGGCGATGTGGTAGGAATATGGGATTAGTGTAGGATTAGTATAGGTGGGTGGTTGATGGTCGGCACAGACTCGGTGGGCCGAAGGGCCTGTTTCAGTGCTGTATCTCTAAACTAAACTATGTGCTAGCCGGAGCATATCCTACTTGATTGAAATCAACTCTCCCACCCAGTTAATGAACTAATCAATGTTTTTTCTGACAATTTTAACAGCTCAGTTCAGGCATTGGAAACAAATGTTGGAAGCATTTGATCTCCAACCACAAAAGACAAATATTTCAACACATGCAGCATAGGCCAACAGTTTACCTCTTTAAGATGGAAATCAGACAAGATTAGGTCTGACAATTGGGAACTTGCACCCATCGTGACCTGTGTATTCATTGAAAAATATGTACAAAGTTGCAAGAAAAATATTAGTTGCTCATGAAAAATGCTGGGAGAGAACACCTTTCATGATGACTTCAATTAAAAGGACTTAAATTTGGAAACATTTATAACACAATCTACTTTAACTAAAAAAAATAGGGAATAATTACATAAAATGATTTTTTTGATCAGGTTTAGGATGGGATTTCATTTCTTTAACTAGCTATAATCAGAAATGCTAACAACTGATTGTTAACTACACAAATGTGTTGTGCTTCTAATCGTTGTCTCTGCATCTTTAACAATTGTGTTTTGAACTTCTTGTACTGAACAGATGACCATATGTTTCAATTAAGATGCCACATGTACCAGGCTAGAGGTCTTCTGGCTGCTGACAATACTGGTCTTTCAGATCCTTTTGCTAAAGTGACATTCATTTCACATTGTCAGACTACTAAGGTAAATAATGATATATTAATATGATGTTAAAAATTATAACCATTTGCAGTCATAGATAAAGCTATGTACTGCAGTTTGACCATAACATGCAGTTCATCTGGTCCCCTCCATTTGCCAAAAATGTATTTTAAGCAACCTATTTTCCCGCAGGCATTTGGATTGGCTCCTGTATGGAGTGTTATGGGTCCGTCCATTGTTTATACAAAAATCTGAATAGCAGATATCGGCGCGCTCTTTCATAAACAGTAGTGATAGAGTTGCACAAGAATACAGTAGTGTACTAAAATTATTGACTGAAATATGAACTTGGGAAACCGAATCACTGCTGCTTATCTAGATATACACATTTTTTTTTAATGATGTCAATACATCATTTTTGACACGATGTTCTTTCTATGATTTTTAGCTTGTTCTTTAGAACTCCAATATTAGTCAACACTGCAATGTTCCTTTCTGTGGACTTGCTTATCAATATTAATAACTCAATATTGAGTCTGCTACGGTTCCTAGATCTCTCATCTTCATCCCAGGAGAACGCATGCCGTCTACTTTTCTTTCCTATCTGCAATTCTTTCATTTGTCTGTGCTAAATTTCATTTGCCGTTGTTTTGTCTACTTACATATTTTGTCCAACCGATTCTGTAATTTTTATGCTGTCTTTTCCTATTCCACTGCTGTTCCTACTTTGGTATCATCTGCAAATTTAACCATTTTGCATTGATTTTCTGAATTCAGATCATCTATACGAATTAGAAACAATCGTGCCTTGACATTGAGTGCTGAGGCAACTTGCACAGCATTATCCTCTGCACCACCCCACTTCAACATAACTCATTCGAGTGCTCTTTGTTCCCCATCCTGTCTATCCATTCCCAGGGTTTTCCTTGAATCCTCATAGTTTTGAATTTAAATAATAGCCTTTTGTGTGGAACTTTATCAAAAGTCTTTGAGAAGTCATGGTACTCCATGTCATAGCGCTTACTTGGGTTGTCACTTCCTCAGAGTTGTTCAAGAGGTTGGTCAGGCAGGATCTTCCTCTTCTCAATCCATATTGATTTATTATTGTACAGATAGTTTTCATGTCTACTCCCAATAATTATTTCCATTATCTTAGATGAAATGGAAAAGAAAGAAAGAACTTATATTTATATAGCATCTTCAGGGTCTCAGGATGTCCCAAAGCACTTTACAGCCAATGAAGTACTTTTCAAGTATAGTCACTTAATAAGCCTGTTGGGTCTGTAGTTGCCTGTGCCTATTTTGTTACCCTTATAGAATTATTTCACCACATTAGTCTTTTCTACTGCTACTTCTCCAATGTCCATTGACATTGACCTCATATAGCTAAGAAAGGAAACATAATTGAAGTAATAGCACAACATTTGGAATTGGAAGACGAAAGCAAACCAGAGGGTAGTGCAATTGAATTAGCTAAAATCTCCCCATTACAGAGAGACACAAACGCATAGTTGGTGATGTATAGCTTGAGGGTTATCACTCCTCAAGCACAGGATAAGGCAAAGAATTATCAAAGCTAGTATGGGGATTGAACCCACACTCTAGCTGTCTAACCAACTGAGCTTACTGACCCTCCCTAACATTCAGTTACAGATGAAGCAACTAGAGCTTCAACAGGAAAAAGAAAAAAACAATAGAAATGGAAAAGCTTAAAGAAAAAGAATTGAAAAAACTTGAGTTTAAAAAAGACTTGACAATGCAAAAACTAGAATTGCAAAGTGAAAGAGAGTAAGAAAAAAGGGAAGTTGAAGCTAAAAAGCTGGAACTAAAACAACAGGGTGGTCCTGACTCCAGTGAAGATTCTGGTGAGGAAGAATCTGACTCCAGCCTAGGACCCAGCAGAAAGCTGTTTAAATTTGTACAAGCCCTCCCTAGGTTTGAGGAAAGGGACGTAGAGGCATTTTTCATTTCTTTTGAAAAGATAGCCAAGCAAATGAAATGGCCAAAGGAAAGCTGGACAATGCTTATGCAAAGCAGGTTGATGGACAGAGCTCATGAAGTTTATGCCATGCTTTCTGAGGAGGTTTCTGCAGATTATGAGATGGCAAAAAAGACTATTCTCACTGCGTATGAGTTAGTCCTTAAAAAGAATTTCTTTTGTTTGGCACTAGGGATTCACCTAACGAGTCTACAGGTTTTAGTTCTTTTGAATTAGTTTACGGACATGAGATAAAAAGTCCTCTAAAACTTTTTTTAGAACAAAGGGATGAATCTTCTGTACTAGATTATGTATCTGTGTTCTGGGAATGGCTCACGAGAGCTTGCAATGTGGCTCAGGAACACCATAAAGCTTCCTAAACAACTATGAAGAAATGGGCAGGCAAGTATGCTAAGATCCGAACATTTCAATCACAGAATGAAGTGTTAGCAATACTACCTTTACAGGATGAACCATTAAAAGCACGGTTCAGTGGTCCACATTAAGTGGTCAAGAGAATTGGTAAGGTAAATTACTTGATTGACACCCCAGATCACTGAAAAAAGAATCAACTGTGTCATATCAATATGTTAAAACAATACTATCGCCGGGAGGAGGATAAGCAAGCACAAGTATGTCAGGTAGTAGGGACAGTGAAGGATGAAAGGGATAGTGAGGATGAGGCAAAAGGAGGCCCAGACAATTCTCAAATTGAACTTCCTACTATCCAGTTAGCTAATACGGAATTGTTAGGGAGATTGGACATCATGCTTTCATATTTAGATGTAGAACAATGCGAAGATCTAACAGGCTACTCACAGCATTTAAAAGAGTCTGTAGGGATAAGCAGGATGTACAACCTTAGCCACACATGATGTGGATGTAGGGGAATTGGTTCCTATAAAACAGCACCCTTACCGCTTAAGTCCAGTTATGACCAGGTGAGAAAGAGGTCTAGGGTTCCTTTTCAGCTTTTATCTGGTCTTACTGTAACAGGGTTTTATTTTTAAACACATTGTGTTTTTAGCTCCCCCTTGGTGAATCCTTGTTCACCGCTTTCCAATTATAAGGCAAAGAAACCAGCACAAACAGACTTTCTTAGGTTTAAAGAAGAAAGATTGAAATTTATTAAACTTAAACTCTAATTCGGTTAATGCCTACGGATGCATGATGCACCCATGCTATCATGCATAAGTGATATACACATGCAGATAGGAACGGAAAGAGCAGAAGAAAAATAAAGTGGAAAAGTTTGAGGCAATCTCTGAAGAGGCGTTTTTGTTATTCTGCTTTGAGCTCGCTGTAGAGTCCTTGATTGTAGGTAGATCTTGCTTTTCGTTGGGGCCCAGTACTCTTCTTAAACCTTGTTCACTGCAGGAGACTTTTCTCTCTTGGGGTTCATGTGTATTCAATGGGTTTTGGAGTTCCATGAGAAAGAGATGGGAGCAGACAGGAGAGGCTGTGGCAAGCCAGCCAGGAGAGGTCTTTTCAATCCAGGAGCAAACAGCTTTCTGCCAACTCGCAGCTCAAAACTGTACAATTCAGAAAAAAACCCAGACTGCCAAGCAGGTTAGTCATGTGACTAACCGGTTTGACCACCTCTGTTTGTGGATTGTATAGCTCTTTTGTTCCATGCACTGCCTATTAATATGCAAAAATGTCTTCTGCAAGCCTGGCAACCCCTTGTCACAGGCCTTCTCTTCTTCCCAACAACAATTTGAATTTAAGGTCCATGTGATGAAATTAATGTGCCTCATTCTTGGCAAATGGGGGCCTGCATGACAACAGAGAAACAGGCCCAGGTAAAAGCAGAAATCCAATGCATGCTGGAAAGCCACCTAATTGAACCCAGTCAAAGCAGCTGGAGTTCGCCAGTAGTATTAGTGCCTAAACCTGACAGTTCAACTAGACTCAACTGGATGTGAATATAGGGGGCATGATTAGTAAGTTTGCAGATGACACCAAAATTGGTGGTATAGTGGACAGTGAATAAGGTTGTCTAAGGTTACAACAGGATATAGATCAATTGGGAAAGTGGGCAAGGGATTGGCAAATGGAATTTAACACAGACAAGTGGGAAGTGATGCATTTTGGGAAGTTAAACTGGGGCAGGACATATACAGTGAATGGGCAGGGCCCTGGGGAGTGTTGTTGAGCAGAGAGACCTTGGGGTGCAACTACATAGTTCCCTGAAAGTGGCAACACAGGTGGACAGGGTGGTGAAGAAGGCATGTGGCATGCTTGCCTTCATCGGCCGAGGCATTGACTACAAGAGTTGGGACGTCATGTTACAGTTGTACATAACATTGGTTAGGCTGCATTTGGAGTACTGTGTGCAGTTCTGGTCGCCGCACTACAGGAAAGATGTGATTAAGCTAGAGAGGGTGCAGAAAAGATTCACAAGGATGTTGCCTGGTTTGGAGGGCTTGAATTATCCAGAGAGATTGGATAGGCTGGGTCTGTTTTCCCTGGAGCGAAGGAGGCTGAGAGGGGACATGATAAAGGTATATAAAATTATGAGAGGCATAGATAGGGTAGATAGCCAGAGTCTGTTTCCCATGGTAGGGGTGACTAAAACTAGAGGCCATAGACTTAAGGTGAGAGGGAGGAGGTTTAATGGGGATCAAAGGGGTAAATTTTCCATACAAAGAATAGTGGGTATCTGGAATGAGCTGCCTGAGGAGGTGGTGGAGGCAGGAACAGTAGCAACATTTAAGAGGCATCTGGACAGGTACTTGAATGAGCAAGGCATAGAGGGATATGGAATTAATGCAGGCAGGTGGGATTAGTATAGATAGGCATTATGGTCAGCATGGACACAGTGGGCCGAATGGCCTGTTTCTATGCTGTATGACTCTATGACTTCGCATAGACTACAGAAAAATGAATGCAGTCACAAAGGCAGATTCCTGCCCAATCTCTCGCTTGGAAGATTGTTTTGACAGAGTGGGCAGTGCCATGTTTCTTACAAAAATATATTTGTTAAAGGGATACTGGCAAGTTCCTTTAACATCCCAAGCTAAAGAAATATTGGCTTTTGTCACACCAAAAGGTCTTATCCGTGCTAGTGATGCCATTTGGGCTATAAAATGCCCAGAAACCTTTCAGAGAATAATGAGCCAGTGTTCCTAATGTTTCCCTTGATGATATGCTGTTTTGATTTGGAGACATGTTTACAAAGAAGTGACAAGCCAAAATTTATAGATGATGTGCTGGTATACAGTGACACTTGGAAGGACCACTTGGAACAACTAGAAGCTCTGTTTAGTAATAAACTTTGCCAAAAGTGAATTTGCAAAAGTGAGAGTGACCTACCTCAGGCATATAGTAGGGCAAGGACAAGTGTTTCCAAGAATAGCGAAAGTGCAAGCATTGGTGGAGTTCCCTACCCCTAAGACTAAGTGAGAAATCATGAGGTTTTTTGGGGATGTGTGTTCTCTACTGAAAGTTTGTGCCAAATTTCAGCACTGTAGTTCTCCACTAACAGACTTGCTACAGACAAAGAAAGCCAAGGTGTGGTCAGGGGAGTGCCAAGCATCTTTTGAGAAGCTGAAGGCTGTCACAGGACTTCCAGTATGCCGAAGTTTACGAATTGTCACATGAAAATTATTGTGTCAGAAGGTGGTAGGAAATATTCAGGTCGAGTTTTTTCGGGTTGGTCCATGTATAGTCGACACAAAGGCTGGGAGTCTTGACATGAAGAGACAATATGACCAGGAGTCTCTTCTCGAGCTTCAGTTCATTGCAGCAATTACCCAGAGGCCAGAGGGATTGCTGCTGATTGGTGATGTTGCCAGTTATCATTTTTCTAAGCTTTGCAAACCAGGGAAGTTGAAGGAATGGCAGAATGATGAATAGCTCTGTCAAAAAGCACATGCAAGTTTAAAGCAAGCACATGGTTAAAAACAATAAAATAAAATAAATAAAGCAATAATTATAAAAAATCATTTAAGAAGGGCCAGTCATGCTCTGAAATTGTTGAACTCATTGTTGAGTTTGGAAGGCTGTAGAGTGCCTAATCGGAAGATGAGATGCTGTTCTTGGAGCTTGCGTTGATGTTCACTGGAAGACTGCAGCAGGCCAAGGACAGAAATGTGGGCATGGGAGCAGGGTGGTGAATTAAAATGGCAAGCAACCGGAAGCTCAGGGTCATGCTTGCGGACGCAAAGCGGTCACCAAATCTGCGTTTGGTCTCCCCAATGTAGAGGAGACTGCATTGTGAGCAGCGAATACAGTATACTAAATTGAAAGAAGTACAAGTAAATCACTGCTTCTCCTGGAAGGACTTTTTGGGGCTTTGGATGGTGAGGAGAGAGGAGGTAAAAGGGCAGGTTTTACACTTCCTGTGATTGCATGGGAAAGTCCTGTGGAAAGGGGGGGTCAAGGTGTTGGGAGTAATGGAAGAGTGGACCAGGGTGTCGCAGAGGGAACGATCCTTTTGGAATGCTGACAAGGGAGGGGAGGGAAGATTCGTTTGGTGGTGGCATCAGCCTGGAGATGGCAGAGGATGATCCTTTGGATGTGGAGGCTGGTGGGGTGGAAAGTGAGGACAAGGGGAACCCTGTTGCGGTTCTGGGAAGGAGAGGAAGGGGTGAGGGCAGAAGTGCAGGAAATGGGTCAGACATGGTTGAGGGCCCTGTCAACCACAGTAGGGAGGAATCCTCAGTTTAGGAATCCTCTCTTCATGTTTGTGCTTTTGGACAGAGCTATTATTCTGCCATTAACACTCTCTCTCGACTAATGCTTTGTCTTTCACCACAACTATTAGCACTCCCTTTGCCTTTGTCCCATGATATCTTTGTCATTTAATCTCTCATACCCTCTACCCTATCACACACCTTCCATTTTGCTCTCTTCCCCCACTCCACTCTTTATTTGCTTAAAACCTATTACATTCCTAACTTTTGCTAGTTCTGATGAAAGGTCACAGACCTGGAACGTTAACTCTGCTTCTCTCTTTACAGATGCTGCCAGACCTGATGAGTATTTCCAGCACTTTCTGTTTTTATTTCTGATTTCCAGCACTGCAGTATTTTGCTTTTATTTTACTTGTAAATAACGTGTTATTTTAATCCTGTATCGTTAGCCCGACCTGCAACATCATTGTATATTGTACATATGTTTTTATCTTTTGAAAAAAGGGGGATGTTGTGGGATTGCCTTAAGAGGACCACCTTAAGAAGCTGTAAGTGAAGGTCACTGGAAGAACTGATGTCGCATCACACGTGATCAGGGATTTGTGGGTGTAGCCCGACAGAGTAAGATGTGTTTTGTGTGGCTCCTGCAGTAGCTACATGTTCCAGTTAAGTTATAATAAAAAAACATGTTTTCTTTGGATATTACTTGCAGTCCTGTGACTCTTACAATAGTTCACATACCGAAGGAACAAGTAATATTACAAAGGGAGGGACTGGGGGAAACTGCACATCAGTTCAAAGGCCAGATCACTCAGATCACAGCAGCACCACTGAGGATTGGGGAGATAGATTTCTGTAATCTAATCAAAGGATCATAGAATGATACAGCACAGAAGAAGACCATTCGGCCCATCATGCCCGTGTTGGTTCATTAAAAGAGCTAACCAAGTAATCCCACTCCCCTGTTTTCCCCCTAGCCCTGCAATTTTTCCACTTTGCCAGTTACTTTTAATTTTGTGTCCTCTGGCTACTGATCCTTCTATCACTGGAAACAGCTTCTCCTTATTTGCTGTATCAAAACCATTAATGATTTTGATCACTTGTATTAAATCTTCCCTCAACCTTTCTTTGCTCTAAGGAGAAAACTCCAGTTTCACTAGTCTCTCCACTTAACCGATACCGTCCCTAGTACCATTCTACTAAATCTCCTCTGAATCCTCTCTAAAGCCTTGACAACCTGCCTCAAGTGAGATGCCCGGGATTGAACGCAATGGGCTAGATTTAGTGGAGCCAATGGGGCTCCCGGTGCTGGGCTAAAAAGGCGGTGGGAAACCCGCCTCGGCCATTTTGAACCCCTCCCCCGCCCACCGGCTCAATTTAATGGTGGCCGGGCAATTAAGTGCTGGTGCTGTAATAATAATAGTAATATCACCAGTGCCACTGGGAGCGGTGGCCAGTGCTGGTACTGCAAAAGGCCTGGGAACTAGCCCTGGAGACCTAGACTAATGGTAACTGAGGCGGGGTTGTCAGGCCTGTCCAGCAGGCCCCGGCATTGGGGGGAAGGGAGGGTGGGCATTGAGTGCAGGAGGTGTTCAGGGTGGTTGGTTGTTTTCTGCTGGGGGCCCTCTGTGGGCCACAGATTGCCCACGGAGGACAGCCCTCCCCCCTCAAGCCCACAGGGAGGTCGTCTCCTTTTACTGGGTGACCACCCCACATAGCAGAGACCCCCAAACCTCACCTCCCACCCCCCCGCTCCTGCTGTTGGCTTAATGCTTAATGCCAGCGGCAGTGGGAAGAGGCCCTTAAATGCCTGATAATAGGCCTCATACAGGCCTCAATTGGCCTCTGGGTGGGAAGGCCATCATAGGCTATCCCGCCCCCACTTTAATTGTGATGCGACGGCAAGGCAACGGGGCCTCTGCCCCCCTCCCTCCCTCCCAACCCCCCATTGCAATTTTATGTTCAATGCTCCCCCCAGCCTCTTAGCCCATCTCTGGGGTCCCATTAAATTCAGCCCAATTCTTCAGTTGGGACCTAAGCAGTGTTCTATAAAGGTTTAGCATAACCTCCTTGCTGTTGTACTGTACACGTCTATTAATAACCCCAAGGATCTCATCTGCTTTTTTTTTTAAATAGCCTCCTCAACTTGTCCTGCCAGTTTCAAAGATTGGTGTATATACACTCCCAGGTGTCTCTGTTCCTGGACCCCCTTTAAAGTTGTACTATTTAGTTTACATTGCCTCTCCTCATTCTTCCTACTAAATGAATCACCCTGCATTAAATATCATCTGCCTTGTATCTGGCTATTTCACTAGTCTGTCTGTGTCCTGCTGGCTGGAGGAGGTTTGCAATGTGGTGTCTGGGCTGAGGCAAGGAGAAAACTTGATCAAATTACATTGTTTAAAAAAATGTATGTCCTGATCTCACATTTTTGCATTGTGTAACTTGTGGTAATATTTGTTTAAAGAATGGGAGTTGTACTAAAGTAAAAAAATGAAACAAGACAAAGGTCAAAAATCCTTGTCACATCTCTTTTTTTCTTTTAATTCTTAACAGGTTATTACTCAGACTTTGTCACCAACATGGAACCAGATGCTCCTGTTCAATAACCTCCACCTTTACGGTGAAGCAATGGAAATAAATGAGGCTCCTCCACTTGTGGTTATTGAGGTTTATGATGAAGATGCTGTTGTGAGTATAAAATATTAATCTGCCTGTATCATGGGGAGAACACTCTTTACAAAGGACAGCGATTAGTATTTGCATCTTAATTATTTCTTGGCCCATGTTATTTCTTGAATCACTAGTTCTATCTCAATCCCATGTCATTTTATGCCTTGCCTTCAGGCTAACTGTGCCAATTCCACACTTGATCCAGACACCAAGAAATGCCAGACAGTAGCTCAGTGTGATATATCCTACTGACTTTCTCTTCCTTTGCCATGGGGAGTTGCTTGACGTTAATTAAAACTGTGGGAGTTTGCTATGTACAAATTGGCTGCTGCCTTTCCTACATTACAACAGTGAGTACACTCTAAAAGTACTTAATTGGTTGTAAAGTGCTTTGGGAAATCCTGACGTGATGGAAGACTCTATATAAATACAAATCTATTTCTTGGCATTGGTGATTCAAGTGTTGAATCTCAGGTGGTATGACTCCATATCTCCTCTCCACTAGGCCACTAATCCACTGCATTGTCCTGCTGTCTAGGGTTTACAATCTGTATTTATTACAAATTCCTATTGTGAAATATGATGCATAATAATTATCAAGCAAACATCATTGTTGACACCTAACATGCCGACATGATTCATCAACTAGCATAGAAATGTTGGTTTTATTAATCATGCATCCACCGAATAAACTGAAATAGAGAAAAGCTTCAATGCTTGCAGTTCAGATCACGATTTTGAATCATGATTTCACTATTGTTCCTCGTCATTTGGAAAACTGGTTATCCACTTGTATCATTGCATTTTCATCTTGTTAGGCTAGCACAGCTGAAAGTTGTGTTTAACAATGTAACTATAAGTGATGGATATTCTTTCATGATACCTTTATTTCAGGGTAAAGCAGAATACATTGGCAGCACTGTGGCTCTTCCTGTTGTGAGGCTGGCTGGACAAGATTATGTCCCACCGATGCTTCAATATTACCCATTGTATAGTGGCAGCATACCTGCTGGTGAGCTCCTTGTAGCCTTCGAACTTCTGCAGGTAAGGATGTACTGGGGTCAAGTGCAGATTCCCCGCTGCCATCCCACCCAATTTTATCCTCTCCCCACCTCCAAACCTGCCGCGGTGGAGAGCATAAAATTCCACCCCCGCCTCCTTAGAGTCCATTATCAAAGATTTTATAGCAGAGCACTTGGAGGACAGTGGTAGAATCGGGCAGAGTCAGCATGGATTTACGAAAGGGAAATCATGCTTGACAAATCTACTAGAATTCTTCGAGGATGTAACTAGTAGAGTTGATGAGGGGGAGCCAGTGGATGTGATTTATTTGGATGTCCAGAGGCTTTCGACAAAGTCCCACATAAGAGATGAGCGTGTAAAATTAAAATGCATGGGATTGGGTGTAGTGTACTGCGATGGATAGAAAATTGGTTGGCGGACAGGAAACAAAGAGTAGGGATAAATGGGTCTTTTTCCGAATGGCAGGCAGTGACTAGTGGGGTACCACAGGGATCGGTGCTAGGACCCCAGCTATTCACAATATACACTTAATGATTTAGATGAGGGAATTAAATGTAATATCTCCAAATTTGCAGATCACACAAAACTAGGTGGGAGGGTGAGTTGTGAGGAGGATGCAGAGAGGCTTCAGGGTGATTTGGACAAGTTGAGTGAGTGGGCTAATGCATGGCAGATGCAGTATTATGTGGATAAATGTGAGGTTATCCACTTTGGTAGCAAAAACAGGAAGGCAGATTATTATCTGAACGGCTATAAACTGAGAGAGGGGAATACGCAGCGAGACCTGGGTGTTCTCGTACACCAGTCACTGAAGATAAGCATGCAGGTGCAACAGGCGGTAAAAAAGGCAAATGGTATGTTGGCCTTAATAGCGAGAGGATTCGAGTACAGGAGCAGGGATGTCTTGCTGCAATTATACAGGGCCTTGGTGAGGCCACACCTGGAATATTGTGTGCAGTTTTGGTCTCCTTATTTGAGGAAGGATGTTCTTGCTATAGAGAGAGTGCAGCGAAGGTTTACCAAACTGATTCCTGGGATGGTGGGACTGACGTACGAGGAGAGATTGAGTCGGTTAGGATTATATTCGCTGGAGTTCAGAAGAGTGAGGGGGGATCTCATAGAAATTCTAACAGGACTTGACAGGGTAGATACAGAAAGGATGTTCCCGATGGTGGGGGAGCCCAGAACCAGGGGTCATAGTCTAAGGATACGGGGTAAACCTTTCAGGACTGAGATGAGAAGAAATTTCTGCACCCAGAGAGTGTGAGCCTGTGGAATTCGCTACCACAGAAAGCAGTTGAGGCCAAAACATTGAACGTTTTCAGAAAGGAGTTAGATATAGCTCTTGGGTCTAAAGGGATCAAAGGGTATGGGGCGAAAGCCAGAACAGGCTACTGAGTTGGATGATCAGCCATGATCATGATGAATGGCGAAGCAGGCTCGAAGGGCCAAATGGCCTACCCCTGCTCCTATTTTCTATGTTTCTATGTTTCCCCCTCAGAATCTAGTTTGCAGCATTAAAACTTTACAAATACTTAAAAGAAGCTTGTATGCAAATGTAACTTTACAGCAGAAATATGTATCCTACCTCCTTGAAATTTACAACATGAGCTCAAATAGGTCTACAGTAAAAATAGTGTTTTCAAAGACCCAGGACCCCAAGGCAACATTTTAGAATTAAAATTCCCAACTATTAATACACTGTTAGATCAAGAAAGGGGGAAACTACTAAAGGAGCTGAATTAGAACATTAATCAAAGGATCCAATATTGGGAAAAGATGATTTCTTCAATTGAGCTGAACTCAGACACTTTTGTAATTGCATTTTAATATGATTTATTTAAACTTCTTTATATAGGATTCTTATTGCAAAAACAAAGGCTGCCAGAAACACTTCAGGTTAGGTTATATATTAAGAAGCTGTTAGCTGAGTGAAGAAGATGAGCAGAGGTTAGGGGAGAAATGAAGATGAGTGTAAGAGTGTGTGGAATCTTCATCTTTTGGTCTATAAATTATGTGTTTTCAGATTCCTAATTCAGGAGCTGAAGACCTCCCTCCTATTGATGAACCAGATGGCAATCAGATCTTACCAGTGCCAGTCAACATCCGTCCTGTCCTAAGCAGCTACAGAGTGGAGGTACAGTGCATAGTGCAGCCAACGCTAGACCTGTCTCTCTGTGCTTCTGTTTTATTGGGATAAGGGAGCCTTCAACTCTGTCAACAATACCTATTATGTTTTTTCTTGTAAATGATTCCTCCCCCTCAAGTCTGCCTAATCCTGAGACTTCTGCAGAGGAGCTGGAGATGGCGACATCCGAACCAAAGCTTATATTCCAGCAGCTAGTCACCAAAAGGCACTGAGGACAGTCCAGAGGTGACTTTTCCCTCCAATTTCCTCTGGATCCTGGGGGCAACACAGAAATCTCTGCCACCTTATTCAGTGAGGCTCAGATTGCGAAAAAAGCAGAGCTTGGTATTGAATCAGTAAAGAAAGAAAGAAAGAAAAACAGAAAATGCTGGAAATACACAGCAGGCCAGGCAGCACCTGCGGAGAGAGGAACAGAGTTAACGCTTCAGGTTGTGAGAAACGTAGCCCACTTGATAATAATTTACACCAAGTCAAACTCTGAAGAAGTAAGTTTATTTAACGGTCTTGCAAGATCGGGTGTCCTACAAGCAGGCACACCGATCAACATATTCAGTTCATGTTTATACAATACAAATCCATTTGTCCACGCCTTTATTTTACATTATTGGTTATAACGTATTATGACACTAACCTATCCTATGGTTGCTACAGTCTCCTCCTCTGTTTACTTCTCCCCCTACTCTAACTTTCTAGCCCCTAACTCTTGTTTTTGTTTTACCTTATTTGGCTCTCCATTATGTGTTTTAACTTGCAGCTGTCAGCCTTTATCTTAGTGGGGCAGTTTCTTATTCACTACATCCTTTGTTCTAACTCTTGCTGTTTCTCTGTTATCTGCCTAAGCACAATTTTTAAGTGATGTACTGTCCCAAGGTCTCCACTTACATACCCTTATCAGTTCTCTTTTTCAGTGATTTCATTATGTTGTGCACAAATGACTTCTTGGTAACTTTCCACAAGCTGTAGAAACAACATTTCAGTATTTCTTATTCTCACAATTCCCCCTTTTCTTGTACTTAATCCTTGTTGTTTTCTACATACTGCGGAGGGTTCTCATATGTCCTCTCAAATCCTCTGAGCATTATTTCAGCCGCCTTTTCAATGTCTGTATTTCCGTTGATACTATCCACTTTGTCATTACCTAACAGGTATATACTTTCTTCCTGGCCTCTTTGTATTGACATCTGCTTCGTCAAAGCTGTCTCAATCAATCGCTGTGTCAGCCCTCTTACACAAGGAATAATACAACACCCGATGGCTATTAGTATTCCGACAACCATGATCAAGGAGGTAAAAACCGAGATTATCATGCCTTTCCATTTTCCAAACCAGGATTCAAGTCACCCCGTCAGGGAAGTGTCTGCTCCTGAATTTTCAGCCATCTCTTCTGCTAAAGTTGTTAACCCTTGCAGTGCTCGGGTGATTGAACCATCGGGTGCTGTGTTATTTGGGATAAATGTGCAACATTTCCCTCCTAACATTATACACACGCCTCCTTTTTCTGCTAAGATCATATCTAGAGCCAGTCGATTTTCCCAAGCCATTCTACTAGTGGCATCTAATTGTTCAGCTATACCTTTTACCGCATCTCTAGTATAATTTATAAATCTTTGTTGGTTGTAATAAATATAATTTATCCAATCTACATTTTTGTTAATAGTGACCCACCAAAACAAAGACTCGAAACCGGCGGTTATTTGGTTTCGGGCCTTGAATTCATCAGGTACCCCTCTTGGGACCCCTATGGAATCCAAGTACACCTGGTCGTCAAAAGAGTTCGCTATCGCTTCCCTTTTACCCCTTTCCCTCGTTATTATCTTTTGTTTCTCAAATGCCAAGGTGAATGGTATTGCCAATTGAACAATTGCACACGTCCCCTTCCACTGGGAGGGTAAGGTCTGTCTCAGGATTTTTCCTCCGCAATACCACCATAAATCCGCTCTGGGAACATTCAATGATGATTAGTTCCCTCCCGTGACTCTTCCAGTTACGTCCTCAGTCTCTATGCATGACTTCAACTCTCCCATATTTCTGGTTAGCTCCGCACCGTGTCGATGTACGCATGATGTGTGATTCACACTGGTGGCTAAAAATGAAGGGGGAGTCCTTGAATCTTCTTTCTCTAGGGGAGGGAACATTATTGACAAGGATATGCAAGTTTGAATACCCCAAGCCGTCTTATCCTGATATAGGGCTAACATGCATTCCATGCCCTTTCGGTCACGCTCCCACCCCAGCGGGAAAGGTACTACTTGAGCTATCGGTCTACCAGATGCACAAGCATAGCAATTGTTTTTGTTCAAACTTTTTACAGTATATTTTATCCATTCTACCCAGGCATTTGTGTCCCCGTAACCGGTTTCTATCTCAATTGTCTTTCTCAAGTCTTTTACCTCTATTATTTTTACTATGTTAGGATCATTATGAGAGGTCCCTTTTAGTTTGTTAGATGGTTTACCAGTCTTATCTATTGTTACCTGAAAACAACATTTTAATTCACCTTTCTTTTTCCCTTCTCTAACTGTTACTCCAAACACCTTGTTGTCTAATTGGAAGTGGGTACTTTTGATTTGTCGTTCTTCTGTTATTGAGCCATTCCAATGGCGTTGGATGGATATTCCACCAGTCGTTTCTGTCCACTCGGTTCTTTTTATTGTCAAATATATAGGGTTGCATTCCTTATCTGGACAATCTGGGCCTGGTTTTATGGGGCTCTGGTGAATGGATATAATCGGTGGGAGTGGGTCTCCTGTTCGTAGTCCATCCCCATAATAATGGAGGGACTCCACATAATAATTTCTTTGGTGATGTATGCCCCCACATGGGATTAGGAAACATAAGTCTACTTCTACCACCTGAGGGTCCTGGCTCTTGGGGATTTCAATTTGGGTAACCCATGGAATCTGTGTACCATTGTCCCCGTCAGTTCCGTCCCACATTGTTATTTTTCCCATTACTGGGATAACTAATGCTACATACAAAAACATCCAACCCATTTTAATCTGGTTCTGTTTTCCTGGCTGCTTTCGAAAAGAAAGAGAGAGAGAAAAGGCACACAATATTACAGACAGTATTTCCGCACTCGCGCCGCTATATAAAAAAAAGTTCGTTACTCAAAGTCTTTTTAGCTTTATTTTCAATGGTTCTTCGGTTAATTCGGTTGTCCAAGTTCCTTCCTCGGCCGGGGGTTGTACCGGCCCCTTGATTCTCGTGTAGTGGGTCCAACCTCTTTCTGCTGTTCTTATAGCTGTTTCAGTGGTTAGGAGAGTCTGGTATGGTCCCTCCCAGTTCGGTTGTAGTTTCGTCTCTTTCCACGATTTCACCAGAACCCAATCTCCTGGTTGGATCTTGTGCACTGCAAATTCGAGAGGTGGGGTCTGTGCTAACAGGCCTTGCTTCCTGAGGAATGACAATGAGGAAGACAACGCCAGTATATAGTTCTTGAGAAACAAATCTTTAGTTTCTAAGGTTGGCATCTCGCCCCTGGTTCCCATATAGGGTAATCCGAATAGCATTTCATAGGGGGACAGTCCCACATCTTTTCTAGGGGCTGTCTGAATTCTGAGTATCGCTATAGGTAAACATTTTGTCCAGGGTAACCTTGTTTCAAGTACCAGTTTGGACAGGTGTTTCTTTAAAGTCTGATTCATTCTTTCCACCCGCCCCGAAGAGGGAGGGTGCCAAGGGGTATGGAAGTCCCATTGGATTCCCAATCCCCTAACTATTTCTTGTAATAGTTTCGAGGTAAAATGACTTCCTTGGTCCGAATCTATGTTTTCTACAATTCCGTATCGGGGAATTATTTGTTCCAATATTACTTTAGACGCTCCTCCGGATGTAGCTGCAGTCATGGGATAAGCTTCCACCCACCCTGTCAAATGGTCTACTAAAACTAGAATGTATTTTAGTTTCCCTACGGGGGTTAATTCGGTAAAATCTACCTGTATACTTTGGAATGGTCTCAGACTCGGTTGTCTCCCTCCCAACACTCTTTTTCTCAAAGACTGTTTGTTTATCTTTTTGCAAATTAAACATCCTTCGCAAACCTGTTTGGCAATAGTATAAATCCCTTTACATCCATATTTTCTTAAAACCAAATCGCACATTGCTTGGGTTCCCCAATGACTTCCTTGGTGTAGATTAGTCATTATTTCCCTCATGATGGGTTTATTCACTGCTTCCCTACCATCAGGTAGGATCCATTTCCCGCTAGGTATTTCGTGGACCCCCCACTTCACTAATTCCTCTTTCTGAGCTTCTGTAAAAATAGGGTTTACTGAGGGTCCGATTAAAGCTGGGGTCAGGATGTTTATTGGTATTGGCTGAGGGTTCAAAGCTGCTTCCTTTGCTATTTCATCTGCCAATTTGCTTCAAATGTTTCATTTTTCTGGTGCCCATTTATATGGACCACTGCAATTTCTTTTGGCAATAATAAGTTACTCAAGACTTGTTCTACCAGCTCCTCATGGGCCAATTCTTTTCCTCGACTGTTTATCAGACCCCTTTCCTGCCAGATTTTTCCAAACGTATGTACCACTCCAAACGCATATTTGGAATCAGTATATATCGTTCCTTCTCTCCTTTCCAGATTTTTAAGAGCCTGATTTAGAGCATATAGTTCACAAGTTTGGGCAGACCAGGTATTGGGCAATCTGTCTGCTTCAATTACACTATTTTCTTTCCCGTCGATTATAGCGTACCCATTATGTTTCTTTCCGTGTATTAGTCGGGAGGATCCGTCTATGAACAAACGATATCCTGTATGAAGGGGAATGTCTCTCAAGTCCTCTCTAACCTTTGTCTGGTATTCTATAATATCTAAACATTGATGCTCAATGTCTTGGCATCCCCCTTCTTCTCTCCATAAGAAGGTGGCTGGATTTAGACAGGAGTCTGTTACAATTGTCAAGTCATCTTTTTCCAACAGGATTGCCTCATATTTTAGGATCCTTGAGGCGGTCAGCCAACGTCCCGCTTTCTGACTCAATATCGTTCTCACCTGGTGAGGAGTACTCACTACCAGGGCTCCTCCAAAGGTCAATTTTCTACTTTCTTCGACCAACAGTGCTGTGGCTGCCACAGCTTGCACACACTCTGGCCATCCCCTACAGACGGGATCTAAAATCTTTGATAGGAAAGCTATGGGCTGTCTCTTTCCTCCTTTCTGTTGAGTCAGCACCCCCAAAGCCGTTCCTTTATTTGCCGTAGCGAATAAATGGAACGGTTTGTCTAATGACGGAAGGGCTAATACAGGTGCTTTTATCAAAATTTGTTTTAGGTTCTCAACTAATTTTTCTTCCTCTTCTGTCCATTTTAACACATTCAGTTCTTCCTCCAGTAATTTAAAATATAGTCCTTTTGTGTGTTGGGCATATTGATCCATCCATAATCTACAGTATCCCATGAGTCCCAATAACTTTCTCAATTCTTTTTTCGTCCTTGGGAGGGTTAATTCTACAATGCCCCGTATTCTCTCGGGACTTATTCTCCTTTTTCCTTTGCTCACTAGGTGTCCCAAATATTTTACTTCTTTTTCTAAATACTGGAGTTTACTCCTTGAGACTCTCAATCCTTGTTTTCCTAAAAAGTTTAGTAAGTCATTGGTTCCTTCTTCTACTATATTCTTATTTTCTCCCGACACTAGAAGGTCGTCTACATATTGTAATAAGGAAATCCCCGGAGGGGGCTGAAATTTTTCTAATACTTGTTCTAAGACTTGGCCAAATAAGTTGGGTGACTCCGTAAACCCTTGCGGGAGTACTGTCCACCTAAACTGTTGTTTCCGTCCTGTGTTTGGATTTTCCCATTCGAAGGCGAACAAATCTCTACTTTTCTGGTCCAAAGGGCAGGCCCAAAAAGCATCTTTTAGATCGACTACGCTAAACCATCCATAGTCATGGGGTATTTTACTTAACAATGTATATGGATTCGGAACCACCGGGTGCCTTATTTGGACTATTTTATTAAGGGCTCGCAAATCTTGTACTAATCGGTATGTCCCGTCTGGTTTCTTCACGGGAAGTATGGGGGTATTAAAGGGAGACATGCATGGTTCTAGAAGTCCATCTTTTATTAACCCCTCTATTACTGGCCTTAATCCTTTCCTTCCCTCGAAAGGTATGGGATACTGTCTTACGCATACTGTCTCTCTTTCATTTTTAAGACTGATCTTAAGGGGTGGTATGTTTAATCCTCCTCTGTTTCCCTCTTTTACCCATACAATAGGATCTATTTGTTGTTCTTGTTCTTCTGTAAGTATTGCCATAGTGATTACTAATTGTTTGTCCATTACTCCAATCTCTAACCCCAATTGTATTATCAAATCCCTTCCCAATAAGTTACTCCCAATTTCGGGTATGTATAATAACTGTCCCCTGATTTCCTCGGAGCCCAATTTAAGAGTGGTAGGTTCAAATATGGGAACTGCGAATCCCTCACCCCTCACCCCTGAGACTGTCATTTCTTTCCCTGAAAAAGGTACATCCTGGGGTTTAAAGTTTAAGGATGACCTTGTTGCCCCAGTATCTACCAAAAATACTGTTTCTTCCTTATGGGGACCCACCTGTAGGTTTATCAAGGGTTCCCGGTGGCTCCCCGGGGGTAGAAACCCCTGACCCCCCTATTGTTCATCAAAAGACATTTGTTCTACTACCCTTTGTTCTCTCCTTAGTCCCGGACAGTTCCTTTTAAAATGTCCCAGTTGTCCGCAATGGTAACAGCCTGCCTGTCGGGCTCTTTCCCACTGTTCCTGTCGGGGTCCCCTCTGAGTCCCTCTACCTACTCCAGTTGGTTGTTGATTATTCCCCTGTGGTGTGATATAGGGAGGCGGGAGATGATCTAACACTTCCCACCTTTGGGACTGGGGCGCCGTTGGGTCCCGTTCCTTAGTTTGTAACGGATACAATTTGCAACCCTGTACACCCAACCAACAGGCAGCATAATCCGCCTCTTGTTGACTATATGGGACCTTTTCATTAACCGATATGTTTAAGGTCTGACAGACCCAATTTTCATCCGATCCGTACTTTGGCCAGAAGACGGAGGGATTTCGGATTGGTTTCTTTGTCCAAATGAAACAACAATATTTGATCATAACTTTCTTATCTTTCTCCTTGGTTTTTGACTCTAAATCCCAATACTCCAACATCCGTCCCAATGGACTTTCTGGAGGGATGTTGCCGGCAGACTCTCCTTGTCTCCCATCGTCTTCCTTTTTAGACGATTTATTTCCCATGGTTAACTGAAGGGTCTTGTACCCTACGGTATTCACCTCCTAACTGAAGGGTCTTATACCTGACAGTATTCACCTCCTAACTGAAGGGTCTTGTACCCTACGGTATTCACCTCCTAGCTGAAGGGTCTTATACTGCCCCACAGTATTCACCTCCTAACTGAAGGGTCTTGTACCCTACGGTATTCACCTCCTAGCTGAAGGGTCTTATACCTTACGGTATTCACCTCCTAACTGAAGGGTCTTATACCCTACGGTACTCACCTCCTAGCTGAAGGGTCTTATACTGCCCCACAGTATTCACCTCCTAACTGAAGGGTCTTGTACCCTACGGTACTCACCTCCTAGCTGAAGGGTCTTATACTGCAGTACTGAGAAGGTCTTATCCTACAGTTAACCAGTATTCACCTCCTAACTGAAGGATCTTATACCTTACGGTATTCACCTCCTAGCTGAAGGGTCTTATACTGCCCCACAGTATTCACCTCCTAACTGAAGGGTCTTGTACCCTACGGTATTCACCTCCTAGCTGAAGGGTCTTATACCTTACGGTATTCACCTCCTAACTGAAGGGTCTTATACCATACAGTACTCACCTCCTAGCTGAAGGGTCTTATACTGCCCCACAGTATTCACCTCCTAACTGAAGGGTCTTGTACCCCACGGTATTCACCTCCTAGCTGAAGGGTCTTATACCTTACGGTATTCACCTCCTAACTGAAGGGCCTTATACCATACAGTACTCACCTCCTAGCTGAAGGGTCTTATACTGCAGGACTGTAAAATTCACTCCTCAAGGACTTTTAGTACTTAGAAGGTCTTATCCCACAGTTAACCAGTATTCACCTCCTAACTGAAGGGTCTTATACCTTACGGTATTCACCTCCTAGCTGAAGGGTCTTATACTGCCCCACAGTATTCCCCTCCTAACTGAAGGGTCTTGTACCATACAGTACTCACCTCCTAGCTGAAGGGTCTTATACTGCCCCACAGTATTCACCTCCTAACTGAAGGGTCTTGTACCCTACGGTATTCACCTCCTAGCTGAAGGGTCTTATACCATACAGTACTCACCTCCTAGCTGAAGGGTCTTATACTGCAGGACTGTAAAATTCACTCCTCAAGGACTTTTGGTACTTAGAAGGTCTTATCCTACAGTTAACCATAAGTCACCAAGATAATACTTAAAAGTCGTTTTTCTTACCTTGGTCCGTGCACGGAGTTGCCTGACTTCACGTGTGTACCTGCCGCACTAAATACTCGTTCAGAGTGACTTCCCTAGGATCATTTTCAGTCGATTACTCGGGTCCGCTACCAACGAGAGAAACGAGACCATTTTTAAATTAACGGGACGCGTCTTCTCGTCTGTCGTCGGCCGCGGTCCCGGCAATGATGAAGAGATCCCGGACAAGCCCCCAATTGTGAGAAACGTAGCCCACTTGATAATAATTTACACCAAGTCAAACTCTGAAGAAGTAAGTTTATTTAACGGTCTTGCAAGATCGGGTGTCCTACAAGCAGGCACACCGATCAACATATTCAGTTCATGTTTATACAATACAAATCCATTTGTCCACGCCTTTATTTTACATTATTGGTTATAACGTATTATGACACTAACCTATCCTATGGTTGCTACAGTCTCCTCCTCTGTTTACTTCTCCCCCTACTCTAACTTTCTAGCCCCTAACTCTTGTTTTTGTTTTACCTTATTTGGCTCTCCATTATGTGTTTTAACTTGCAGCTGTCAGCCTTTATCTTAGTGGGGCAGTTTCTTATTCACTACATCCTTTGTTCTAACTCTTGCTGTTTCTCTGTTATCTGCCTAAGCACAATTTTTAAGTGATATACTGTCCCAAGGTCTCCACTTACATACCCTTATCAGTTCTCTTTGTCAGTGATGTACTGTCTTAAGGTCTCCACTTACATACCCTTATCAGTTCTCTTTGTCAGTGATGTACTGTCTTAAGGTCTCCACTGACATATCCTTATCAGTTCTCTTTTTCAGTGATTTCATTATGTTGTGCACAAATGACTTCTTGGTAACTTTCCACAAGCTGTAGAAACAACATTTCAGTATTTCTTATTCTCACAAGGTTAACGGTCTTTCATCAGAACTGGGAAAAGATAGAGATGTAACAGGTTTTAAGCAAGTACGGAAACATGGAAAGGGAAGGAAAGAACTGAAAGGAAGTTTTTTGATCGGGTAGGCAAGATTAAATGACCAAAGGATAATGGTGCATAAAAGAAAAACCTCACACTGACGTAGTGCCATTCATGTCCTCAAGACATCCAAAGTGCTTCACAGTCAGTAAGTAACTTTTGAAGTGTAGATTTCATCATATATTAGGCAGCCAATTAGTGGCCAACAAGGTCCTACCAATAACAATGAGATATATGATCAGATAATCTCTTTTTGGTGGATAATCTTTTTTTGAATAAATATTGTCAGGATATGCAGAAAACCCTACTGCCCTTCTAGTGCTACAGCACTCAGCCACAGTCCTCCCAATGATCCCGTCATCATCGTACATAATCCTGTTCTTCCTGTATCTCAAAACGCACAAGCTTGAGTTCTTTGGAGCCACAGCTGAGGCGTTCACCATTTTCCACATTCGTTTGTATATTTTAGATGTCGAAGTGGATCTGTTTATTTTGAAATGTAATTTTCTTCAGGTGTTTTTTTGGGGCCTTCGTGAACTCAAACGAGTGCAGCTCCTGACGGTGGATCGGCCACAGGTTTTCGTTGAATATTCAGGGCAAAGCATCAAATCTTCTGTCATCCAGAGTTACAAGAAAAATCCTAACTTTTCAGATCAAGTAGGCTGGTTTATAGTGGTAAGTAGACAACTATTGAATTCACCACAGACAGTTTGCTGCTAACTATAGGGCTATTGCTGGGATACCCCAGAAATTCTACCCATTACTCCTTGCTGAGGCCTGCCAGAAAGCATGCCAGCTGACAGCAGGCATGAGTTCCATATTAGGCTTTAAGAAGCGCCCAGAAATTTTAAGAAGGAGAGGTAATTGATTCTGGGGGGCGGTGGTTAAAGTTGTAACATTTCCTCTTCAGCCCATTTAAGGCTTGGCTCTCTCATCAGAGTGACAGGAGACTACTCCGATTTTCTATTGGACAGTTGTGATGGGCACCTTTGACCTGCTTCTACAGATGTGGGTCTGCCCTTACTATTTAAATGATCTCATCACCATGATTTAGTACAGGGTCAACTCCAGGGCACAGTAGCAGCTGGAAGTCCTACCTGTCACACTTTCAAGGGTGAAGCAGGAGGGACCCTGAAATGTTGGGCCTTCTCTCTATAAACTTGTTTAGCCATGGTTCACTCCATCTTGATTAGAACAAAGGGACATAATGAGCAATCAGAGCAGCAAATTGTGTTACTATCTTAGTTTTTTCTGTCAGTGGGGGAGCTTTTCTGGATATATTTCCTTGCCTCTTTTCTGCCCTTTCAATATCTGGCCTCATATCATGAAAGCTAAGAGAAAAGATACATGTTCTTGCTATCTTGGCATTATCAATGATCTCCGTAGCTGGCTGTCAGAAAGTATCAGGCTCTGCCTAGGCCTCCCTGCTGTGAGATGCCACAGCCTCCTCTCAGCATCTTCTCATTTTGATTGCTAAAGGAGCCAGGCCTGCATCTTTCGCTGCCTCATCTTGCCCCCACTAGCTTCAGTTCTTCGATTCATTGAGGTCATTTACCCCCTGCCCCCAACAATGGGTGGGACGGTGTCAGTGAGGGAGTTAAAAATTAAAAAGTGTGAAATGCAACCCCAACCCGCTGCATACATGCCCACTGCCATTTAACAGTGGCTGTGTGTCCTCTCTTGTAGAGGAGGGACACTTCATTATAATATTTAAATCAGGCTCCCACAGTGCATGTTGGAGCTTGATTTCAACTTGATAGCTGCCAGGCAGGCTTCTCAGGACTTGGGGAAACCTGGCAGTGAAATGGATCTGGGAGCAATTGGCTGCAGAAAGTAAGTGCTGTGCCAAGCACTCCTTGTGGGTCAGGAGGTGCAGACGTTCTCCCCACGGCCCCTCGAGCAAATTTGCTGCTGACCACGGCCTTTCCCTGGTGCTGCATGCAGCTGACACTGCATCCCCTCAACCCTGATCTTTCTCTCCCTCCTAATTGCCAGGCTCTGATTCCCCCACTCTTCCCCACCAACCCCTGGTCTTTCCCTCTTGCTGGAGACTGTCACCAACAGTCCTGGTTGCAGCCTTCTACTGCTGGCTTTCCCGCCCGGTAGCTGGCCAACCTCTCAACCTTAAAATGATAGTGAGATCCTGCTGTTAAATTCCGGGCTCCACCCCTTGCCCCCTCCAGCTCACCCTCTCCCTCCTCGCTGCCTGTAAAAATTGGGGCTAATGTGTTGCACAGCTATAAGATTTCTGCATAATGATTACAGGTAATATAAAAGAAAGACTTTACTGATTGTTTTGACAGGAATTACCTGAGAATGAACACCTACACCCACCGCTCCGTATCACTGTTGTCGACTGGAGAGCATTTGGCCGCAGCACTCTGGTTGGAACACATACCATCAACTCGCTGAAGCAGTACATGCACAAACCTCCTGAACGTCCTCAATCAGCACTTAAAAAGGCAACAGACGTAACTGGTGAGAATTCCTGGAATGATATTTGAAAAATTCCTCTCAAATCAGCTGAAACGTTAACTGGGGCAGTTATCCCCATTCTGTGATGAGTGAGGGGCATTGTAATATAAAATATTAAGTAGAACAGAGATGGCAGTTTGGGAGAAATTATTTCCACTCATTGGGGAGTCCAGGACTCGGGCCCATAGTCTAGAAATTTTAGCAAGACCTTTCAGGTGTGAAATTAGGAAACGCTTCTTCACCCAGAAGATGGTAGAAGTTTGGAACTGTTTTCTGCAAGTGGGAATTGATGCTAGATCAATTGTTAATTCTAAAACTGAGATTGATGGATTTTTGTTAGCTAAAGGTTGTTATGACCAGGTGAGAAAGGGGTCTAGGGTTCCCTCTCAGCCTCCACCTGGTCTTACCGTAACAGTGTTTAATTTTTAACACGCTGTTTTTTTTAACTCCCCCTTAGTGAATCCTTGTTCACCGCTTTCCAATTATAAGACAAAGAAACTAGCCAGACAGGTTTTCTTAGGTTTAAAGAAAAAAAGGTTGAACTTTATTAAACTTAAACTCTAATTCAGTTAATGCCTATGGATACACAACGCACCCACGCTAGCATGCATACGCTATACACACATGCAGATAGAGACAGAAAGGAGCAGAAGAAATAAAGTGGAAATGTTTGAGGCGATATTTGAAGATAGTTTTGGTTACTGGTCTTGGAGCTCGCTGTAGAGTCCTTGATTGTAGGTAGGTCTTGCTTTTTGCTGGGGCCCAGTATTCTTCTTAAACCTTGTTTGATATAGGAGACTGTTCTCTCTTGAAGTTCATGTGTCTTCAGTGGGTCCAGAGGCTTGTGAGAAAGAGATGGGAGCAGACAGGAGAGCAGACCTGGAATGGGCGGGCTGTTTTACGAGGAAAGATTGGATAGGCTAGGCTTGTATCTGCTGGAATTTAGAAGAGTAAGAGATGACTTGATTCCTTTCCATTTTATTTTAATTTCTTCCATCTTCATTCCCTCTTTTGGGAGACAATTTTTTTTCTTCAGTGTATATCTTCATCTCTTAATCTTTAATTTGTGCTATATTTGCTAGTCAAAATTAATTAGATTCTGAGGCTGGTTCATAAAAATAACAACCTACCTATGGTTTAATATCGAAGATTGACTGAACAGAACACAAAGAAGGAAAAGGAAAGCTTACATTTATATAACACCTTTCACATCCTCAGGACATCCCAAAGTACTTTACAGCCAATAAACGCTTTTGAAGTATAATCGTAGTTATGTTCATAGTCAAATACAGCAGTTAATTTACACAAAGCAAGGTCCCACATAAAGCACTGAAATGAAAGATAGTTACTCTTGTTAAAGGATGAATATTGACCTGAAGATGCAGACTAATGTCTCTTTCAAAAAGTGGCATCTCTAACAATGCAGCACTCCCTCAGGATTGCACTGAAGTGTCAGGCTAGATTATACGCTCAGGTCCTAGAGTGCAGCTCAGAATTAGAGACAAGAGCGCTACCAAATGAACCAAGATGCACTGTGATCTTGTGTCTTGAGTCGGAAGCAGAACAGGGACGTGGATGTGGTCCAAATAAAAAGCAGTTGAAGACCTTCAGTTGTGCTTGGACACCTCAGTCTGGGCATCTGAGAGACTCTAGATCTAATTGTGAATATACAAATCTGTTGGATTCAGACTCGGAAGTCAGAGCAAAGAAAAATTAAGAATTGAATCATTGGACAAACAAAGTCATCAATATACCTGAGATATGTTGATATTTACAGCAATATTTCAGCATAAATAAAAGTTCAGCTTTGTACTAATTATTGATTTTTTTCATATAGGCTCTGGTGCTATACTACAAACACGGGAAAGTGAAGTCTGTATAAACATAGGTTCTGAACCTTCACCTGAACCAACGTCGTCAGAAGCTTTCCCACGTCTATTGGTCAGTAAGACCTTCTTTCCTGCACACTTCTATAAGTTAGATTGTATCCTGTATTAGAGTGCTGTATTTGATAGATTACTGTATGGTGATATGGCATGCAGCAGTGTTAATGTACTTCTATTGACCTTGTGCTCTTTGTACAGGTGTACTCTTACTGTCACATTTTACTGCCCATTAGGTGAACCTCATGCCTGGAAAGGCACCCAATTAGTCATTAGTCCTGAATCTAGAAGCTGGAGGCATGGGAAACAATTGTCTCTTTTTATTGGCCTTCCAATGGTTGATGCACAATTGTAGTCAAAGGCTGAGCCCATGTGGCACTTTCTTTACTTTGAATTGGCCAGAAAACAAGTTCATGATTAAGAGGTTTGCAGATGATACAAAAATTGGTTGTGTGGTTGATATTGAAGAAGAAAGCTGTATAATCCAGGAAGGTATCAATGGACTTGCCGAATAGGCAGATGCAATCCAATCGGGAAAAGTGTGAGGTAATGCACTTGGGGAGAGTGAACAAGGTAAGGGAATATGAATGGGAGGATTCTGAGAAGTTAGAGGACCAGAGGGACTTTGGAATGCATGTCCATAGATCCCTAAAGGTAGCAGGACAGGTAGATGAGGTGTTTAAGAAGGCATATGGGATACTTTGCTTTATTGGCCAAGGCATCGAATATAAGATCAGGGGCTTATGCTAGTACTGTATAAAACACTAGTTAGACTGCAGCTAGAGCACTGCGTACAGTTCTGGTCACTGCATTACAGGAAGAATGTGATCATATTATACAGGTCACAGAGGAGATTTATGAGGTGTTGCCAGAAATGGAGAATTTTAGCTATGAGGAAAGATTGGATAGGTGGGATTGCATTCTTTGGAACAAAGGAGGCTGAGGGGAGATTTAATTGAGATATATAAAATTATGAGGAGCTTATGTAGAGTGGATAGGAAGGACCTATGCAACTTGGCAGAGAAATCAACATCCAGGGGGCACAGATTTAAAGTAATTGGTAGAAGAATTAAAGGAGAGTGGAGAAGTGTTTTTACCCAGCAGGTGGTGGGGACTGGAACTCACTGCCTGAAAGGGTGTTAGAGGCAGAAACTAAAAAAAACTTGAAGTGCCGTAACCTAGCTGGCTAAGGACCAAGAGCTGGAAGGTGGAATTAGGCTGGCTAGCTCTTTTACAGCTGGCACAGACACGATGGACCAAGTGGCCTCCTTCTGTGCCATAAATTTTCTACGTTTCTAGTTTCAGTCACTGAGTTCTGGCCACAACGAAATGAATTTCTGGTGCATTCCACCCTACTTACTTCTGGTCAGTACTGGGAGAGGAAGTGCAGCCCTATTAACTTTCATTTGATGATCAGTTTAAAATATTTTGTTTAAAATATGACACTGTGCATTACAACAGAAACTACATTTCAAAAGTACATCATTTGTGGTAAAGGGCTTTGGGACATTCTGAGATCATGAAAGTTGCCATATAAATGCAAGGCTTTCTTTTGTTTATTATGCCAGCACTCCAGTAGGGGCAACAAGTGTCAATCGCTTGAGTCTTGTGCTCTTGTTATATTAAGAGGGTCAATATCAGTGAACCAAATTGAGTGATCTCGCTTATTTCAATATTTCTTTTTGCTTTGGAAAATGCAATGGTTGCTGCCTCAACAGCTACCTGTAGCAGAGCGTTCTATGTCCCAGTACCTCTCCATATCAAGAAGTTTCTCCTAATCCTTTTTCTCGTGCTTTAAATGCCAAGTTTAAATTGATTCACCAACCAGAGGAAATATACATTTCCTGTTCACTGTTAAAATCCTTCATAATTTTAAGAGCCTCTATTAAATTTCCTCAGCCTTCTCTGCTTGTAGAAATAAACTTGTGGAGTTTGTCTTCAGAACTATAGTTTCCTGTGCCTGTTTGATTGAAATTTGTATCCATCACCATTCACAGGATCTGCACAGGAACACACCCCTATTAGTGACATTACTGTATCAGCGTAACAGTGGTATAGAAGAAATACTTGCATTTATATAGCGCCATTCGCAAACTCAGGACATCTCATAGCACTTTACAGTCAATGATGTACTTTTTGTGTAGACACTGTGCACACAGCAACATCACACAAACTGCGATGAGATGAATGACTAGCTAATCTGTTTTACTGGTATTGATTGAGGTTAAATATTGGTCAGATCATTGGGAGAACGCCCCTCCCCATTGCATCTGTCATGCCCACCTGAGAGGTACATGGGAGGAGGAAAGAAAATAGTCAAAAACAAAGACAAACTTACAACTGTACTAGACCAAACTATTATACAGAAAATTATATTACAGGACTTAGAAAACATACTTTATAAATGATAACTTTAATACGTTCTCTACCTTTTAAATTCGGTTATGTTTATTCTAAGACTACATGAAAGCTAAGTCCAGGGGTGGAATTTTACGCACTCCCCAGCAGTGGGTTGGAAGGCGGGGAGAGCATGAAATTGGGTTGGATGGTGGCGGGGGGTGTTGCTGCCACTATCCTGCCTCTGATGAAATTTAGTCTGTGGTGGGAAGGCCTGTGAATGGCCTACCTGTCCCGCTGCCAATTGAGGTCCTTAACCGGGTAATTAACCCCCAGTTAAGGGCCTCTTCCTGCCGCAGCCACCATTAGCCATGTGGCGGGTGGCCCTGTCGCTGCACAGGAAGCACAGCACAGCAAACCGTGCAGGCTGCTTCCCAGCTCCAGTGGGGATCCCTCGTTCAAAGGCACTTAGTGCCTGAACTAGGGACCGACATCGGGAAGGTTGAGGGGATGGGGGGGGGGGGAGGGCGCCTACTGACGCCCACCCTCCTGCCTTTGCTGTTGAACCCCCATCCCCTGTCCCCCCACCCCCGTGACCCCCACCCTGCGAGACCCTTCCTGCTTGACCTACCTGAGGCCTGTGTCCAGCACCGCTCTTCGGCCTACGGCTGGTGTTCCTCCAGCAGCAGCCACCGCCTCTGCGGTTTCACTGCAGCTGCCAGCCTCTGATTGGCTAGCAGCTCTCCAAGGGTGAGACTTCTGGCAATGGGGTCCTAAATTCTATGAAAGGCCTGCCGCTGTTCACTTAAGTGCCTGATTGGGACTAAATTCGGCAGGCCTTCCGGAGAAAAGGCTACACAAGCATCTCGCCGTCGATTTCCCCCAACATCGAGACCCCAGCCGCCGGCATAAATTTCACCCCCCGCTCCCCCCCCCAGGTCTCTGTTACTGAATGCAGTTTACTATCCATTCACCTCTTTATGAAAGAGTGTAATATAATGGAAAACTTTGGGGCCTTTCTTGGCCACTATTGTTTCAGCTCTGCTACGCATGCTTATTTTATTCTTACTAAGATTGTTGTTGTTTTTGTATCTTCACGCTGTTCACTTGAAGAATAGTGTGAAGTAGTGGATCGATTCACAAGCTGATTATGAGCCTGACAGGCCGTGATGTGACCCTCCTTCCATGGCCATAATCTCCTTTATACCAATTGATAGGGTGCTTAGTCCTAAATGGTGGAGGCTTTTCTGAGCTCTCACAGCCCATAAACTGAGTCCACATCAAACAGACACAAATATCAACCCAAAATTCAGAGTCAGAACTCTGATCTTAACTCACCGGGAATGTTTAGAGTGAGGTTCCATCAGTGCACCTTCCGATTCAGAAGTGGGAATGCTGCCATTAAGCCAAAGGTTTGCTCCCTTGCTCTGGTGATGGAATCTAATTGTGTACCCTAGATTGAAAATGTGTGTTCAAAGTTTTATTTTACATTCGTTGAAACCAGCCCCCTTTGGCTTGTTTTTATTTCAGAAGAGGAGGTTGTCACGAAAGTTTACCTCAAGAAGGAAACAGTCTTCCATTTGTGACAGTGAGACTGTAGTGGATTGGTGGTCAAAGTACTATGCTTCTGTGGAAAAGACCCAAAATGTATGTCATACATATTCATGAGGGTTTGTTTTATGATGCTTGTTTAAAAAGTGCTCGTCATTAAATTATTATATCATTTATTGAAATGGTATCACTGATTAATAAGAATGATTGATTGTATTTCACTGATTTTGTTTCTAATATATAAAACAAAAAAAACAAATATCCAACAGAAAATGAAAAAAAGAACTGTATTGGGTCCTGGAAACATAGAGAAAATAGCTGTTCCCTCTTTTCCACACCTCTATACTTGCCTAAAATCCATTACATCTCTTACATTTGCCAGTTTTGATGAAATGAATGCATGGAAAACTGCAGTACCCAGCTTTCCGATATGCACTGCCAGTGTAAGAAACTCTGCACTGAGCATGCTCTATAAGTGAGTTTGTTTGAAGTCTGAGCCAATGAGCTGTGGCTGTGTTTGCAAATTCCAGGACAAGTGCAGAACCATCAATATCACCAACAGGATTTCTATGTGCCTATAGATTTCATGTTTTCTATTTGCCATCTTTTGTTTTTGTCAGTATAATCCTTTAGTGACTTTTTAATGTAATTAGTTCCATTGGTAATGTTTGAATATTTAGTGACTAGAATAACAACACATTTATTTCAATTTATTTGAACAGAAAGTAAGCATAATTTTAATGGGTTCCCTAATGGCTCAGTGAGTTTATCCAATGATTAGCTGAGCTGTACAAGATAGTCCCAATCCAATTGTTGATTAGTGTCAACTGACTTCAGCTAAGGGAGTGGTAGCGGTGGCACAATTGCCCTCAATTTCTGGGGATTGGGTAAGGGAAAACCATCCAGTACTATTGCTCCTGATTTCCCAGAATTGACGCATTAACTTGACAATAGGAAAGCTACCAAATATGTCATTGTAGCATTATTCACAAGTTAAATGCTTGCCTACTCACTTTTAATTTTGTCTTTCTGATAAGGCAAAAAGGAAAGATTTAAGTACCAATCTGCAAGCTGAGCAATATGAAAATGGTAAGAGTACCTTTACAACAACCAAAGTACGTGATTGTTAGACACCTATCTTGAATATAATCCATTGTTCACACTATCTAACACCATTAATAGGCCCTATGCCCCAGGATGGGAGACATATGGAGCCCAGTTGTACCTGAAAGGACATAATGAATGATTTATATATTTTATGAAAAATGAAGATCTTGCATCTCTGGTAGACAGGACTACTAACCATAGAACTGGCCTCAGAGGGCAATGCTCCTGATTTGCTGCACTCAAATTTCTCGCCATTAGTTTTTACCACCACAAAATTGGAAGTGCCCCAAAGGGGGGGGGGGGGGGGGCACACTGACCTCTGTGCCATATCTTCAATTTACAATGGCTACAGAGCCTCACAAAATTTACCCGATAATATTTGAGATTTATTTGCATAAAATAAATATGTAAAACCTTTGATCCAAAAGTGGAAGTAGTAGCTATGGAATATTTATTATACTGTCAGTCAGATTAGTGCATTAGCCAATAAAGTATCCAACTGCTGTTTTTAAATTTTTTCCAGTTACTGATGCCCCTTGTTGATTTTATTAAGGGTAATTTTATGAATTTGCATCCCAGGTGCACTGCTTCGGGGCCAGGAGTCTGTGTCAGGAATTAGGGTGAGCTCCAGATACCTGAAGCTGCACTTCACTCAAATGATGATCATTGTCATCTGAGGGATAAATTTGGAAAAATGCTCCAGTTGATTGAATTTGGAACAATTTGGAAATGACTGGAAACATATTGCATTTGTCTGGCTGTAAAAGGAGTGCTAATTGTGCTCAAAATGTTATTGATAGAATCATGGAATCTTACAGCACAGCAGGCCTTTCTGCCCGTCTTGCCTGTGTTGGCTCTTTGATAGAGCTTCCCAATTAGTCCCACTCCCCTGCTCTTTCCCCATAGCCCTGCAGATTTTGCTAGTTTGTACAAAGGATTCCAAACTACAAAATGGGGAAGCCTTTCTCTGTGGACAAGTTGTAACAAAAACATTTCAACCTGTTTTACACAGTGTTTATTACAGGTAGCACACAAAGAAATTGTTTGTTACGTATTTACATGAACGTCATAAGTACTGTGCATAATGGGAAGTAGGTTAACTAAAATCCTAGATATTTATTGCTGATGTTAATCATCACATATAATTATTAAGATTTAGTGTCTTTGAAAAGCCAAAAACTAAATGTTTTTTCTAATTTCTCTGCTTGTTCTAATGTACAATGTGATTATGTTCATAGCTGGTGCTTATTTAAATCTCTATTTTGGTTTCTAGTGCTGGATGCGAATAGCATTTTAGATCTTGAAGATGATGAGAAGAAAAAGAGAGAGAAAATTGTCAAGAGGTCAAAAGCACAAAAGCCTTGGTTAGCAACTCTTGAGGTAGAGCGTGGCCCATATTGTTCATTTTAGAAATATATCCATTTGGTCTATTTTTAAGACTATGGCCAGAATCTTACAGCCCCCCCAACGAGCGGGCTGGTGATGGGGGGTGGCACCATAAAATTTAGTGGGAGGCGTGAGGTGCCGATCCCGATGCCTTCCTGCCCCTGCTGCAATTTTACATGGGGCAGTGCAGTGAGAAATCAAGGCCCATAAGTGGCCAATTAACTGCACTTAATGGCCTCTTCCCGCTGCCGTTGGTATTTTACCCATGGCAGGGATGGGTGGGGCCGCAAAGGCCCCAAAAAGGTCACCAGGTAAAATCTAGCAGCCTTCTTGCGGGCTGCGGGTGGGGCCCTCCTGATTGGGCACTCTGTGCCTCATGGAAGGCCACTCTCAAAGCCCCAACTGCCCCTACCGCACAACTCTGCCCCCAACACTCCCCCACTCCCAACAGACCCCCCTTGCCTCACTGGAGCTCGCGATTGTCCCCGGTGAGGCCCCAAAAACGTACCTGTCTTCCGGGGCCATCCTTCATCTTGCTTGCTCCCAGTGGCGCTGCTGGGACTAAGAGCTGCTGACCTGCTGATTGGTTGGCAGCTCCATTAGGCAGGACTTAACTGCCTCAAGGAGTTGGAAGACCTGCCCAAGACCGATTAAGGGCCTGGGGAGCAAAAAATCCCAGAGTGGCTCCCCAAGCCTGGCTTTTTGGCCAGTGGGCAGGACCTCCCACCCCACGTAAAATTCCCGCCCATATCTACTTGGTTCTATCATGGACAGGTTGATAAGGTGGTTAAGAAGGTATATGGAATCCTTTCCTTTATTAGCCGAGGTATAGAATATAAGAGCAGGGAGGTTATGCTGGAACTGTATAACTCATTAGTTAGGCCACAACTTGAGTACTGTGTGCAGTTCTGGTCACCTCATTACAGAAATGATGTAATTGCACGAGAGAGGGTACGGAGGAGATTTACAAGGATGTTGCCAGGACTGGAAAATTGCAGCTATGAGGAAAGATTGGATATGCTGGGGTTGTTCTCCTTGGAACAGAGAAGGCTGAGGGGAGATTTGAATGAGATGTACAAAATTGTGAGGAGCCTGCATTGAGTGGAGGTGAAGGGTCTATTCACCTTAGCAGAGAGGTCAGTGACTAGGGGGCATAGATTTAAAGTGATTGGTAGAAAGATTAGAGGGGAACTGAGGCAAACAATTTTCACCCAGAGGGTGGTGGAGGTCTGGAACTCACTGCCTGAAAGGGTAGCTGAGGCAGAAAACCTCATTGCATTTAAAAGGTGTCTGGAAATGCACCAAGCTGCAGGGCTATGGAGCAAATGCTGGAAAGTGGGATTAGGCTGAGTGGCTTGTTTTTTCAGCTGGTGCAGTCAGGATGGGCCAAGTGGCCTCTTTCTGTGCAATAAACTTTCTATGATGCTATGGCTACACCTCACTTACTCTATCTGCTAAGGGAGAAGACAAACCACATCTAAAATCTACAAGGTAAGTTTCCAATGAAATCTTTGCAAAAATCTAAGTTATGAGTTTTACTCTTCTTTTTTTTGGGCCTCCTTATCTCGAGAGACAATGGATACGCGCCTGGAGGTGGTCAGTGGTTTGTGAAGCAGCGCCTGGAGTGGCTATAAAGGCCAATTCTGGAGTGACAGGCTCTTCCACAGGTGCTGCAGAGAAATTTGTTTGTTGGGGCTGTTGCACAGTTGGCTCTCCCCTTGCGCCTCTGTCTTTTTTCCTGCCAACTACTAAGTCTCTTCGACTCGCCACAATTTAGCCCTGTCTTTATGGCTGCCCGCCAGCTCTGGCGAATGCTGGCAACTGACTCCCACGACTTGTGATCAATGTCACACGATTTCATGTCGCGTTTGCAGACGTCTTTATAACGGAGACATGGACGGCCGGTGGGTCTGATACCAGTGGCGAGCTCGCTGTACAATGTGTCTTTGGGGATCCTGCCATCTTCCATGCGGCTCACATGGCCAAGCCATCTCAAGCGCCGCTGACTCAGTAGTGTGTATAAGCTGGGGGTGTTGGCCGCTTCAAGGACTTCTGTGTTGGAGATATAGTCCTGCCACCTGATGCCAAGTATTCTCCGAAGGCAGCGAAGATGGAATGAATTGAGACGTCGCTCTTGGCTGGCATACGTTGTCCAGGCCTCGCTGCCGTAGAGCAAGGTACTGAGGACACAGGCCTGATATACTCGGACTTTTGTGTTCCGTGTCAGTGCGCCATTTTCCCACACTCTCTTGGCCAGTCTGGACATAGCAGTGGAAGCCTTACCCATGCGCTTGTTGATTTCTGCATCTAGAGACAGGTTACTGGTGATAGTTGAGCCTAGGTAGGTGAACTCTTGAACCACTTCCAGAGCGTGGTCGCCAATATTGATGGATGGAGCATTTCTGACATCCTGCCCCATGATGTTCGTTTTCTTGAGGCTGATGGTTAGGCCAAATTCATTGCAGGCAGACGCAAACCTGTCGATGAGACTCTGCAGGCATTCTTCAGTGTGAGATGTTAAAGCAGCATCGTCAGCAAAGAGGAGTTCTCTGATGAGGACTTTCCGTACTTTGGACTTCGCTCTTAGACGGGCAAGGTTGAACAACCTGCCCCCTGATCTTGTGTGGAGGAAAATTCCTTCTTCAGAGGATTTGAACGCATGTGAAAGCAGCAGGGAGAAGAAAATCCCAAAAAGTGTGGGTGCGAGAACACAGCCCTGTTTCACACCACTCAGGATAGGAAAGGGCTCTGATGAGGAGCCACCATGTTGAATTGTGCCTTTCATATTGTCATGGAATGAGGTGATGATACTTAGTAGCTTTGGTGGACATCCGATCTTTTCTAGTAGTCTGAAGAGTCCACGTCTGCTGACGAGGTCAAAGGCTTTGGTGAGATCAATGAAAGCAATGTAGAGGGGCATCTGTTGTTCACGGCATTTCTCCTGTATCTGACGAAGGGAGAACAGCATGTCAATAGTCGATCTCTCTGCACGAAAGCCACACTGTGCCTCAGGGTAGACGCGCTCGGCCAGCTTCTGGAGCCTGTTCAGAGCGACTCGAGCAAAGACTTTCCCCACTATGCTGAGCAGGGAGATTCCCCGGTAGTTGTTGCAGTCACCGTGGTCACCTTTGTTTTTATAGAGGGTGATGATGTTGGCATCGCGCATGTCCTGGGGTACTGCTCCCTCGTCCCAGCACAGGCATAGCAGTTCATGTAGTGCTGAGAGTATAGCAGGCTTGGCATTCTTGATTATTTCAGGGGTAATGCTGTCCTTCCCAGGGGCTTTTCCGCTGGCTAGGGAATCAATGGCATCACTGAGTTCCGATTTGGTTGGCTGTATGTCCAGCTCATCCATGACTGGTAGAGGCTGGGCTGCATTGAGGGCAGTCTCAGTGACAGCATTCTCCCTGGAGTACAGTTCTAGGTAGTGCTCAACCCAGCGGTCCATCTGTTTGCGTTGGTCAGTGATTATGTCCCCCGATTTAGATTTGAGGGGGGTGATCTTCTTGATGGTTGGCCCAAGAGCTCTCTTCATGCCATCATACATTCCTCTGATGTTTCCGGTGTCTGAGGCCAGCTGAATATGACTGCATAGGTGTTGCCAGTAGTCGTTTGCGCAACGCCTAGCTGTTCTTTGTGCAGTACTTCTGGCTGCTTTAAGTGCTGCGGATGTTAAATCGCTGGGGGCTTTCTTGTAGTTCAAAAGTGCAATGCGCTTAGCGGCTATGACAGGTTCCAGCTCTTCATTATGAGATTGAAACCAGTCTGCATTTCTCTTCGCACTTTTGCCGTAGGTGGTCAAAGCTGACTCATAGATGGCGTCTCTGATGTGGGCCCACTTGGTCTCAGCATCCCCTGTGGGAGTGTTTTGAAGGGCTGTTACTAGTGAATTTAGAAATTTTTGTAACAGCTGTGGGTGAGAAATTCTGCTCGTGTTGATGCGCGGGTGGCCCTTCTGCTTGGAATGATGCAACTTCTTTGGTCTGAGTCTAACCTTGCTGCACACCAGGGAGTGGTCGGTGTCGCAGTCCGCACTGTGGAAGCTGCGTGTGATTTGAACACTGTTTAAGGCGGCTCGCCTTGTGACAATGAGGTCTAGCTGGTGCCAACGACGTGATCTTGGGTGCCTCCATGAAACCTGGTGACAGGGTTTAGTGTGAAAGAACGAGTTGGTGATGCAGAGGTTATGATAGGTACACAACTCAAGCAGTCTCTGCCCGTTCTCATTCATCCTTCCAACGCCATAGCGCCCAAGGCAGGAGGGCCATGAGTCATGGTCGGCCCCAACCCTGGCATTAAAGTCCCCCAGCAGGAATAGGTGTTCGGTGTTGGGGATGCTGCTAATGATGTTATGGAGTTGTTCATAGAACTGGTCTTTAGCTTCAGGTGCGGAGCAGAGTGTTGGAGCATAGATGCTGAGTAGGTGTACTGGACCAGAGGTGGTGAGCAGTCGGATGGACAGTATGCGTTCTGAGCCATTTGAGAGAGGCTCTATCATGCTGAGCAAGGAGTTTCTGATGGCGAAGCCCACTCCATGCTGTCTTGGTTCTTCAGGATCCCTGCCCTGCCAGAAGAAGGTGTAGTCTTGCTCTGCTAGAGAGCCACTCGCTGTAAACTAAACTGTACATTATTCATTCCCTTTTGGGTTTGCATTCCATGGGTGACACTGCTATGGTCCCAACAGCATTGTAATCCAAACAGTATTTCATTGAATCATAGGCGCCAATATTTACTCAGGGACATGGAGAGAGCGGGGTGGAGGTGGGTGGGTTGTGGAGGTGCGTGGGGGTGGGGGTAGGTGGTCGAGAGGATCTGCGGACAGGAAACTTGAAAGTACTGAAATTAACAGCAGGATACATTTCAAGTATTTTCTGCAAGTTTCACACCTGCCTTCCAGCCTGATTGACAGGCTGGCCACTTGCTGAGTTGAAAAACCTATAGCATAAGGTCACAGACGGGGAGGAGAGGAGAGGAGAGAGGGAGTGATTGGACGGTGGTACATAGGTGGAGATTTGGGAGGGCGGTGATCAGGGGATACATTGCTGGAGATTGTGGAGTGGTGTTGGAGATTGGGGGAAGTGTTGGAGATCAGGGGGGAGGATCGGAAGGGGAAGAAGAAGGAGATAGGCGGGGATTAGAGATCAGCAGGGGTGGTGATTGGGGAGGTCAGGGAGATTATGGATGGCAGGGATTGGTCAGGGGAGATCAGGGAGGGGTAGATCATGGTCCTGGACTGGGGAGGAGGTGGTGGGGGGATGATCAATTGTGGAATCTGTGAAGTGATTTGCTTGTTAGGCTAGGCGGAAACACGCCTTCTCCTCTTGGCCCACAAGCAGTGCTGTAAATGTACTTTCTTATAGATCCAGCCCTCCACGCCTCCTTTAACCTGCTAGGCTTACTGTTCTGAGAAACCCAGCTGATACTGGTTACAAATAAAAAAATCATGTAAAAATAGAGGCACGCTGCCTCCTTAAAAGATTTCAATGACTGACCCATCTCCTGAGAGTGGATAGCTGGGCTGCTCCCTGACCTACCTCCATTAAAACCGTTAGTGAGTGGGTTGGACATGAGTTTGAAATTTTTACAATTTTTCCTTCCCACCTACCTCAAATCCACCTGTCCTTGGAGGTTAAAGTTACCCCATAGAATCTTACAGCGCAGAAGGAGGCCTTTCAGACCATCAAGTCTGTGCTGGCTCTTTGAAAGAGCTATCCAGTTATTCTCATAGTTCATAACAATTTTATAATTAGGTATTATGGCAGTCACCAGCACTTTGGCCATCAGGTAATTTTAGTAGCATATACATGCAATGTGACTCCTCTCCCTTAAAGAGGACAGATTTATGTTAGAAACAAAACTGCACATAAAGCAGCACACTACAAAGCTACATTCATATCAAGTTGGGACAGGCACATAAAAACAAATGAATACTTATATTTTGTTCTATACTTATCCATCTAACCTTCAAACTTATTCAGAATAAGATATTTATCCCCAAGTAGTCACTTAATATGGCACTAACTCTTTCAGCTGGGAAGCTATTCTATATATCTGCTGGGGGAAGGCAGAAAGGGTATTCAAATATTAAACTTCAGGCTTGTTAACTCTGTGCTATGCACGGCACAGCTTGGTTTAAGTTAAGTGACCTGCTTACATTAACATTATCCATCCCTCTCATCATGTGAGAGACCTAAACTATGTCCCTTTAAAGGGCTAATTCATGAGTATTCTGCTGTGGTAACTGAATTTAACAACATTACCATTTGTTCCTTTGTTCTTTAATGAAGGGAAATTCAGTCTGTGAATCCCACTCCATAACCTGAATTTCAAGCTTCAGAGTCATCCTTGTCACTTTTTTCTGAACCTTTTCTCTTACATCAAAATTTTTCCTGCAGGAAGGAATGTCGCATGCATTATTCCAAATTTGGCCTTACCAATCAGTTGCATGAGGTTAAAGTAACGTGTTTTGACTTGCCTTGAAATCTCCTTGAATTGTATCCCAGTCATGGCTGTTAGCTGCAGATTTAAAATTGTACATAATTCTTCTAAATGCTGGCCAGAATTTTATGCCCCCCAAATGAGCGAACTCGTGGTGGTAGGGGGGCGGGGGAGGGGGGGAGGCGTAAAATTGAGTAGGAGGCAGGGGGGAGGGGGCTGATCCCAACCCGTTCCCGCCCCCGCTGCAATTTTACGCGGGGTGGCAGCGGTGAGAAATGGCCTGCCTGTCCCAGGCCAGTCAAGGCCCTTAAGTGGTCAATTAACTGGCGCTTAAGGGCCTCCACCCACCGCCGCGGGTATTTTACCTGTGGCGGCTGGACGGTAAAATCCTCAAAAAGCCCTCCTGGTAAAATCAGGCAGCTTTCTTGCAACCTGATGGGGGGCCCTCCTGACTGGGCACCCTGTGCTCCACAGAGGGCCGCCCCCAACACTCCCGCCGCCCCCTCCCCCACCTCTCCCGACTGCCCCCTAACCGACCCCCTTTGCCTCACTGGTCCCTGGTGAGACCCTAAAAACTTACCTTAGTTCCAAGGCCATCCTTCATCTCGCTTGCAATGGCTGAGTGTAGTGCCAGGTGGGACTTCCTGCCTCAAGAAGGTGGAAGACCCACCCACGACCAATTAAGGGCCCGGGGAGTGAAAAATCCTGGCCTGGCTCCCCAGGCCAGGTGGAGGCAGACTCATCACCGGCTTCTCAGCCGGTGGGCAGGGCTTCCCAGCCAACGAAAAATTCTGGCCGCTGTCCCCAAATCTCCTCTGATCTTTTGTTGCTCATTACTAGCGAATGCCCAGGGCTAATTCTCCAAAGTATTTCTATTTACCGAGGAACGTTACACTGATCAGTTGTATAATTGGAATAGTTAATACAGTTTTATGAATTGTTTCCACTAGGTATATGACAAAGAATTAGAAGAAGAATTTAATAACTTTAGCGATTGGGTGCAAACATTTGATCTTTTCCGTGGTAAAGCAAATGAAGATGACATGGGAGTAGACGATCAAAGAATTGTTGGAAAATTTAAGGTAGGTTTAAGACTAGATTACTAAAAATCTTGGGGTAGATTTTATGAATTATTGCTCTTAGTGCAGAGACTCATGCACCGTGATTTGGGCACAGATGACTGTGCATCATACACAGGAGAGAAATAAAAATTCTGGGGAAAGGAGGAAGAAGAATAAATCTAACTTACTGCCTGTTGGGATTTATGTCATCTGACCATTTTCATCTTCCTCCTGTCTTAACAGCATGGCTATATATCTCTGATTCTTGTTGAGAAAAAAATGTTTCGTCTTGTCAATTTTCTTTGCTCTAAAAGGCATTGACTGCTTTTCCAAGGTATTTGCAACCCTCCATTATTATCCACATTTGACCAATTTCTGTGTCCAAACCATGGCTGTCAGCAAGCTATTAGAGCATGGGAAGGACATCATAGTCAAACTCGATCCTGTGCTTACTCACTGTTCATGGGTATGTGCATCAGGAATCACTGGATCGCTGTAGGGAGCAAGATCTCTTCCATTTTATCCCTGCCCCTGCCCCCAACCCGCCCCCCCCCCCACTAGTCCAGGGTTTTGAGACCAACTGAAATCAGCTCAGATCAAAGATCAAGACCTCCTAGTCTATTTGGCTCAGTACCACACCACACAGTGCATTAACTCATCAGAAAAATGTTTTGATAAATATGTAGTATTAGCCATTCTCCCATAACATTCCTCACAGTGAGTTGGAGGATATGCTGTTTTATAACAGCAAAGTATGGCGGGGAAGTGTTATGGGAAGAAAGCATCACTTATAGTAATTTTGCAAAGACTAGTATGTTGTAGGTTTACAAGCACCATGAAATCTAAAGCGCACCATTATTATGTTTTGTTGAAGGCAATATGAAGTGCAATTTCATGAGACCCTGCTGCTGCATGGAGTCTCACCCACCAGTGCTAAAAATGGGTCAGATAATTGCTGTATAGTTTTGTAGAGTTATAGCCACAATTCTCTCATCCGTGCTTGGTACCAACCAGCAGGCTCTGCACTGGCAGTGAGGCCACGCATAAGCATTCCGGTGTTATCTCTTTTTAAAAATAAAATTGTTTAGCTGCAGCTTGCATTTTTCAAACAATTACTCTCTTTTAGTATTTTGTAGAAGTTGTAGGAGAGCTGTATTTTTCTATGATATATGTGTTGAAAGCTATTGTAAGTTACCAGTAATTTTTCAGAAATTCCCCAGCACTACTGCCCACTCCCTTGTTTAATTTTCATTTCTCTGTGGGAGAGCAGACTGCAGAAGTTGTGTGATGCCATGCAAGACCCAATTCATTAGCTCCAACAATCTGTCCAAGGCAGACGTCTACCTCTCTAAACCTGACCACAGGTTTCAGCCCAGAGTGCGCATACAAACAATTTGAACTTTTGCGAAAGCTGCAAAGACTGTGAGCATGGACTGTTGTTGTGAGGGCACATCTGCAGTGTCCTGGAGATGACCACAACCTCCTAAATAGACTTCAGAGAGCTGCTGTCCTTGAAGATAACACCACAGAGGTTGGATGTGGTCTCCTCCACGTTTTCAGCCATGATTGTGAAATTCTTTAGAAGGCCTTCCAATACCTGATATAACTACTTTTGTAAAGCAAGAAGTTTCATTCTCATTGCTGGGCCCCATGCATTCTGCATCTCATTCCACAGCAGAGTTGGGAGATGGTCATACCTTCTGTCTCCTAGATTGTCCTTGCCACCAGTACCTGCTGCTGCTCACCAGTACTGGTCATTTCACCACATGCAGTCTTCTCTAACCCAGCTGGGGTGGGGTCAATCTTTGTGATGGTGCGTGGGACTGATGCAGCGTATGGCAGTGCCTCTGTCTTCTGTGAATTTTGGCTGTTGAGAAGGACCTAGAGGAAAGGGAAAACGGAGAAGATTTCAGGAGTGTCTTAAAGTAGGATAAGGTTAGGGAAGGAATTCTAAAGTTTACGGCCTAGACTGCTGAAGGCGCTGCCGCTAATGGTAGGGTGAAGGAAGTGGGGAATACCCAAGAGGCTAGAGTTGGAGGAATGCAGAGTTTTCTGAGAGTTGTAGGGGAGAGGACATCGAGGGATTTGAAGATAAGGATAAGAATGTTAAAATCAAGGTGTTGGTGGAGTGGGAGCTGAAGGTGGAGGTGAGGGTGTGATTGAGCAGCTGCAGAAGTATAGTGGCAGATGGAGGGCCAAAGGCTCGAGAGGCAGAAGCTCTATTTCTTCTATACATCAGCATTCCATTTCTGTCCCAATATAAACAGCTTTCCTTCCTCACCTCTCGTTTCAGGGTTCATTCTGCTTGTGGAAATCCTCTGATAATTATGATACAGATGGACAATGCAAAATTTTGCATGGAATGCCATCAAGCACCTCTGTCAAAGTTTTAATCAGAGTCTACATTGTAGCAGTAAGTAATATGGATGTTTCATCTCACTCACCTGCAAATACATATCCTTATTCTCCAACTTTCACTAAGGTTAATGCACACCACAGAATTGAGGCTTTAAAAACAAAAGCAAAACACTGCAAGTGCTGGAAATCTGGGACAAAATCAGTAAATGCTGGAAACACCCAGCAGATCAGTCTATATCCATGAAGAGAAAAGATGAGTTAACACTTTAGGTGCGGACTTGACCCTGATGGAGGGTCCACACCTGAAACATTATCTCACCTGCTTTCTCCACAGATTCTGACTGAGACATTTCACCAAGGAAGAGGAAGTTTTTCTTCTTTATTTGCATAGACCCCAAATGACGTCGTCAAAAGATGTTGAGTCACGCTTTTATATTCTGGGTAATCTCTGCTGACTCATTCTCTTGTCAAGTAATCATTTCTGCTGAAGCTCCTGGCCTGGTGAAGTCATCACATAGCAGTATTAGTGTACAATTATATGGTAAAACCATTGTGTTTCATAAATATTTATCCAAATGTAATCATGTGTTTCTTTTAACTGTTTAACCTGTATCAGGCGATTAATCTACACCCAGCTGACCCTGATGGCAAGGCTGATCCTTACATCGTTCTGCAGCTTGGAAACACTGAAATTAAGGATCGTGACAACTACATCCCCAAACAGCTTAATCCACTGTTTGGAAGGTCAGAAGTGTGCACCTATGTAATTGTCTGACTTACTCTGCTACATGTTCCTATCTGATAAGTAATCAGATAAGGTACAAATTAAAGGTTCAATTCAGCATTCTGAGTACTGAGCCGCACTTGAGTTCACAGCACCAAACTAGTTTTACTGTTACAAGTCACAAGTGGAAGTAGTGAGAGTGGGGATGTGAAGGGTTATCTTATGCTGCTGTCACTGTATTAGGCCTGTTGGTACAGACCTGATACCATTTGAACAGCTAGCAGGATACTGTTACACTACTGTTGGATCCGATTAGTTACACAAAGAGAGACGAAGTCCGACTGTAGCTTTAAGAAACTTTATTGCAGTACTTCTTGGTTACATCATCAGCAAAGCAAACAGCAACAACACCTGGGCTCTTTTCTCCTCTCCTTTTCTCTCCCTTGTCTCCTCCTGCCCTCTCCTGCCTGAGCAGGGAAATCAAGCCTTTCTTATAGTTCTTCATACACATCAGTGACACCCCCTTTATGTTCCCAATTGGTTTACAGACTCTGCCGTTTCTTGGTGTCATGGCCTGATTGGGGTACTGCCTTGTCACCTTCCCTTCTAGCAGTTTCTCATCCCCCCCCCCCCCCCCCCATCTCCTTGGAATGTTAGGCTGATTGCTATACAATAGGCTACTATGAAGCGGCTTACAACTGTCCTGTTAGTTTTCTCTTGTTAGTCTACTCCTGCTGATAAGCTGTCTGTGCAGCCCTGAAGCTATGAAGTCATTTCTGATAAGCTGTCCCTCCCTGCAGCTCCGAAGTTAGTTTATTAGTAGTACATGATTGATTAATTATTTCACCTTAAATGTCCCCATATTATTCTGTTCTCGAAAATTCTGTTTCCACAACTACCGACTTATGTCCTTCTGTCCCTATGCACTGAAATGTATGCACTTCCCAGCTTCCGGTTCTGCTGAGATTTCTGTTGATCAAAAAAGGCAGTAATGAGACATTAAACTTGTTTCAATCAGGAAAGATAATATGCTGTAGAAGGATGCATTGGTTTCAAAGCTGATTTTTAAAAAGTAATTTAAAAGTAGACCCTACACCTGCTGCCACTCTGCATCCAAAAGTCAATTCTCACGGATAATCATATGGCATATTGGAAAGCCTTAGCATTAGATCAGTACATCTCAAATCAAATAAATATACTTTTACTATAATTTTGTCTCAAGGATGATGCAGTTCTATGAACACAACGTACCTCCCTACTACACCCTGCTGTGGTAGATCAAGAATTACTAATATTTGACTCCAAGATCATATCTAGAACTGTACAGGGAACCATAAGTCCTTGGTTATGAATATATGTTGAAGTCGCCTCTGTCATTAAGTATAAAACATTCAAAATTCACAACGGCACCATTTTGTTTACTCAAATTAAATCTAATTGAGACACAATTCTTGAAAATTCAATATTTCACAAAAAAGCCAAACTGTAAGGATAACTTGGTTCCATCAATTTTCCAAAATCTAGAGCTCTGGTTCTTTAAGCTTATTGTTCAAATTATTAGTTTTTCATTTTCTGGCTATTTTGGGGGAAATGCCTCTTGTACAATAATTCTCTCCTTGACCTGACAGGTCCTTTGAGATTCAGGCTACATTCCCAATGGAATCTCTGCTCACGATAACAATCTATGATTTTGACTTGATTGGAACGGATGATTTGATTGGATCGACTAAAATTGATCTAGAGAACCGTTTTTACAGCAAATACAGAGCAACCTGTGGGCTACCGTACAAATACGAGATGTAAGGATGCGTTTAGTATAAATAGTTGTTTATGCGACTGATTTACAAATATTTTTACAGAAAATACAGAGGTGTCTGTGTACCCATACAAGGATGGCAGGTAAGGATAAGTTGGGTGTAAGTGATCTTAGTTCACCACTGATTTGCAACATATTGGGAGTGCCGGGGTGAGGAATCTATATGGAAGGTCGCAAATTAAAGCAGCCATTCCCCTATGTTCAACCATGTTGCTGTGAGAGGGGAGGGAGGGTTAACTTATGCTGCTGTATAAGAGAGGGAGGGATTGACATCACTGGACTGCTGTTGCTGGCTTTTACAAATACCTTAGTCACAGAGCCATAGAGGCATAGATTCATAATGGCACAGGAGGAGGCCATTCGGCCTATCAAGTCCATGTCGGCTCTCTGCAGGGCAATCCAATCAGTCCTATTCCTTGGCTCTATCCTTTAGTTCTGTACATTTATTTCCTTCAAGTGCCCATCCAATTTCCTTTTGAATTCATTCATCTCCGCTTCCACCACCTTCATTGGCAGTGAGTTCCAGGTCATTACCACTTACTGCGTAAAAAAAAGTGCTTCCTCACATCCCCCTGCATCTCCTGCCCAACATCTTCAATCTGTGTCCACTAGTCCTTGTACCACCAGCTAATGGGAATAGCTTTTCTTTGTCTACCCTATCCAAACCTTTCAAAATCTTGGACATCTCAATCAAATCTCCCCTCAGTCTCCTTTGCTCCAAGGAGAACAACTCCACCTTCTCCAACCTAACCTTGTAACTAAAATCCTCCATCCCTGGAACCATTCTGGTAAATATCCTCTGCACCCTCGCAAGGACCGTCACATACTTCCCGCAGTGTGGTGACCAGAACTGGACACACTTCTCTAGTTGTGGCCTACCAGAGTTTATAAAGATTCAGTATAACTTCTTTGCTTTTATACTCAATAACTCTATTTATGAAGCCCAAGATCCCATATGCTTCGATAACTACTCAATATGTTCTGCCACCTTCAAAGATCTACGCACATGAACCCCAGGTCCCTCTGTCCCTGTACACTCTTTAGAATTGTGCCATTTAGTCTATATTGCCTCTCTCTATTCCTTCTGCCAAAATACATTACCTCACATTTCTCTGTATTAAATTCCATCTGCCACTCGTCAGCCCATTCTGCTAGCTTATCTATGTCCTGTTGCAGTTGATTGGTGTCATTCTCACTGTCTGCCACACCTCCAAGTTTGAAATCATCAGCAAATTTTGAAATTTTACTCTATTCCAATAAACAAGTCATTTATGTAGATCAAAAAAGCAGTGGTGCTAGCACTGAACCTTGGGGAACATCACTGTCTACCATCCTCCAGTCTGAAAAACAACTGTTTACCACAACTGATGAAAGGTCACAGACCTGAAATGTTAACTCTGATTCTCGCTCCACAGATGCTGCCAGACCTGCTGAGTATTTCCAGCATCTTCTGTTTATATTTCATTTAGCACAGCTTGCTGTTTTCTGTCCTAAAGCCAAGTTTTTATCCAAGCTGACACTGACTCTCCTATTCCATGAGCCTCAGTTTTGTTAACCAGCCTTTTATGTGGTACTTTGTCAAATGTTTTCTTAAAATCCATATAGACAACATCCACCTCATTCCCTTCATCAAAACATTCAATTAGATTAGTCAAGCACAATCTACATTTTACAAATCCATGCTGGCTCTCCCTACTTAACTCAAACTTCTCCAAATGCTTGTTGATTTTTTCCCCTGATTATTGTTTCTAAAACCTTACCAAACACAGATGTTAAACTAACCAGCCTGTAGTTACTAAGAATGTCCTTATACTCTTTCTTGAACAAGGGTGTTACATTTGCCACTGTCTAATCCTCTGGCACCTTCCCCGTAGGGAAGATTGGAAGATTATGTCAAGTCCTTCCATTATCTCCATTCCCACTTCTTTTAGCAACCTGGGCAAGAGATGCAGGGGGAATGTGAGGAAGAACTTTTTATGCAGTGAGTGGTAATGACCTGAAACTCGCTGCCCACGAGGTGGAAGCAGAGACAACAATGGTTTGAAAAGGAAATTGTATGGGCACTTGAAGGAAATGAACTTGCAGGGCTACAGGGATCGAGTGGGGGATTGGGACTGACTTGATTGCTCTGCGGAGAGCCAGCGTGGAATCGATGGGCTGAATGGCCTCCTTCTATGCTGTAAATAACTCAATGTCTCTAAGCATTCTGGAGCAGGAGACTTATCTACTTTAAGCATAGCCAGCCTTTCCAGTACATCCCACCTATCAATTTTCACTTCATCCATGACCTCGACCATGTCTGCTTCTATTATATTTTGCCAGCATCCTCTTTCTTAGTAAACATTGATACAAAGTATTCATTAAATATTCTAGCCTTGTTGAGCTCAATTGGTGCATGACTCTGCAAGTTAGGGGTGGTGGCAAGTTGGGGGAATGGTAGCATAATGATTATGTAATCCTTGGACTAATGATCTAGAGACATGAGTTCAAATCTCACCATAGAAACTTGGGAATTTAAATTCAGTTAATAAATCAAATCCAGAAAGGAAACATATTGATGACCATACAACTGTTGGATTGTCATAAAAGCTCCTCTGGTTCACTTATGCTCTTTAGGGAAGGAAATCTACCACCCTTAACAAGTCTGGCCTGTATGTGACACCAGACCCACAGAAATGTGAATGTCTCTCAACTGCCCTCTGAAATTCATGCTGACTCTCCCTACTTAGCAAGGCACTCAGTTGTATCAAAGCCACTACAAAAATTGTATTATAAGAATAAAACTGGATGGACCACCCAATGGCCAGGGTTTTATGTGACCCTCAGAGACAGGGAGTGGGTGCAGAGGGCCCATTGTCAAGTGATCTTCCCGAGGGTGGGATAAGACAGCGACGGCCTTCCCACCCAGAAGCCAATTGAGGCCCTTTAGGGCCTATTAATGGCCCATTAAGGGCCTTTTCCTATCTCTACCACGTGGGGAGGACACCTTATAACACTGTCCCTGTGGGCTTGGGGGAGGGGACCCTACTCCGTGGGCAATTTGTGGCCCACATAGGACCCCCGCCATGAACCACTTCACCCCTCACTTCCCGGGACCCCCCCTCCACCTCCACTGCATGACCACCACACTGCCTCCCCTCGCTGGGACCTTCCGGACTGGTGCTGGCGACCCCACCTCACTAAACCTGAAGTCCATGGTTCCAGCACTAGGCTTGAGTCTGAGGCCTCTGCAGTAATGGCCATGGCCACTGCTTTCAGGGTGCCTCCAATACTGCTGAGCTGCTGGCCCTGTGATTGGCTGGCAGCTCTTGGAGGCAGGATCTCCATCTTTAAAGAGACAGAGATCCCGGCTCATGAAACTTGGAGGTTAAAAACCAGAGGATCACTTAGGGGGGGCGGCCGGGGGTGGGGGTGGGGCGCAAAAAGACGGAAGCGGGGGTCCCCCCGCTGTTTCGGCCCGGAGTTGGGAGCCCAACTCCAACACAAAATCCAGCCCAGCATTGACCTAGGCACAGATTTGGACACCCAGTCTAGTCTGCAACATCCTCCTCATTAACATCTGGGGGCTTGTGCCAAAATTGAGAGATTTGTCCCAGAGACTGGTCAAGCAACAGCCTGACATAGTCATACTTACAGATAATGTTCTTGACACCACCATCACCATTCCTGGGTACGTCTGATCCCACTGGTAGGACAGACCCAGCAGAGGTGGCAGTACAGTGATATACGGTCTAGAGGGAGTTGCCCTGGGAGTCCTCAACATTGACTCTGGACCCCATGAAGTCTCATGGCATCAGGTCAAACATGGTCGAGGAAACCTCCTGCTGATTACCATCTACTGCCCTCCCTCAGCTGATGAATCAGTACTTCTCCATGTTGAACACCACTTGTAAGAAGCACTGAGGGTGTCAAAAGCACAGAATGTACTCTGGGTGGGGGACTTCAATGACCGTCACCAAGCGTGGTTCAGTAGCACCACTACTGATTGAACTGGCTGAGTCCCAAAGGACATATCTGCCAGACTGGGCTTGTGGCAGGTGGTCAGAGAACCAACATGAGGGAAAAACCTGCTTGATTTTGTCTTCACTGATCTACTTGTTGCAGATGCATCTGTTCATGACAGTATTGGTAAGAGTGATCACTGCAAAATCCTTGTGCAAAAAAATGCTGTCTTCTTACTGAAGATACCCTGCACCGTGTTTTGTGGCACTATCACTGTGCTAAATGGGATAGATTCAAAACCGATGTAGCAACTCAAACTTGGGCATCCATGAGGCACTGTGGGCTATCAGCAGCAGCTATTGTACTCAACCACAATCTGTAACCTCATGACCCGGCATATCCCTTACTCAAGTCAAGGGACCAACACTAGTTCAATGAGGAGTGCAGAAGAGCATGCCACTGGGCTGGCATAAAAATGAAGTGACAACCTGGTGAAGCTACAACACAGGACTACATGCACGCTAAACAGTGGAAGCAGCATGTGATAGGCAGAGCTAAGCGATCCCATAACCAATGGATCAGATGAAAGCTCTGCAGTCCCGCCACATTAGTTATGATTGGTGGTGGGCAATTAAACAACTAATATTTCTCAAGGCAGTTGCATAATAACAGCCTACTTTTCTGCACATCTTGTGTTATCCCCAAACTCAAATACCGTTATTATCGTTGATTTTTATATTAGTTATTTTTCCCGATACCCACCCACCCCCGCCCCCCCCACCCCCCTGCCCCCTACAGTGCCCCGGCCCCCAGCCAATTTTCTTTCTTTCCCAAAAGCATGATTCATGCTGGGGTACAGAGTCACAGGGGCTGGCTGCCCTCTGGTACCATTCTCCATTTGTCGGTCTATACTGTGAGTGTTAGGAAGATAGTTGACCATGACGGGAGGTGTCACAACCAAACGCAATCATGCCCTCACCCATTGTCCACACACTACCTTCTAGCAGGGGTCATTTGATAGAGAGTGGGAAACCTGACTGATTTTACCCTCCCTAGCCCAGGCAATTGTAGTTTCCTTACTACTGCCTCAGCTCAGATCAGCTGCTCTTGTATGGAGCAGGAATTGAAGATAGGATCAGCCACCGAGTCAGAGGAACAGGAGTAGACCATTCAGTCCCTCAAGACTGTTCCGCCATTCAATGAGTTCATGGCTGATCTGTGTTACTGATCTCTCATGACATTAGTGCAACTTTTAATTCCTTACTATATTTGTGAAATGATATGCATGGTGTTGCATTTTTTTTCATCCCGGGTTTAAACAGCCAAAAGAGAGAGAGATTAGAAACCCCTCAGCAGGCTGTCGCTGGCTTTTACTCTGGTTTGTTTTGAATCCTCGACAGTCCCCTAATCGATTTATTTACCCAACCGCCAAAAAGATTATCGTTTGCTTCTCATGCATCTTTTGATCATAACTTGAACAGAATCTTTTTCAATTGCAGGGAAGGTTACAATGCCTGGCGTGATGCAATGAAACCAACTGAGATCCTGACCAGAATGTGTAAGGAAAATGGTCTCCGTGGACCCTACTTTAGTACGGGAGAGATTGAGGTGGAAGGCAAAGTCTTCGCAGGCAAAACAGTCTTTATCGAGGATGGTGAATATCTGCATTTGCATTAATAAGAACGTAGAACAGAGAGAGATCAAAATAGCATTTGGGATGGTAACATTTTTCAATGCCAATATTGTAATCAATGATTTTATACTAGGTTTTGAGATTGACATTGAATCTGAAACCCTTCATTTCACTTTAAGCTATTATGTTCTTTTTTCTGATCTCTCCAGCAATCTCACTAAACATGTAGAGCTAATTACCAGATGCTAGTCTGCAAATTAGTGCCTTAACACACTGAGGGATGAGGTGGTCATTAAAAAAAAAACAAGCAATGTGATCATTAAATGTAACATAAATGTAAAATATGCAGAACGCTGCAGGGTCAAAGCATAGATTCAGTTTGGTATAAAGACACAATGCTGCAGATGCTGGAAATCTGAAAAAACCCCAGAAAAATACTGGAAATGCTCAGCAGGTCAGGCAGCATCTGTGGAAAGAGAAACAGAGTTAACATTTCAGGTTGCTGGCCTTTACCAGAACTGTATGTTCTTTCATTATGGCTGGGATTTTATCTGGACAAGAAGGAGATCTCAACATCTGGCAAAAGTTAATGTCTTTTGTGGGAGGCCCGTCAAATCAAGTGCCAATTAAACACATTACTGGACAGCGGGGAGCCTTGCATGGGATCGAAGACCCCCACGATTGAGGTCCCACCCTCTGAAAGCTGCCGGCCAATCAGAGGCAAGCAGTTCATTAACTGCGCAACGCCACCATGGAGGTGTTGGCTGCTGCCAGTGGAGCACCTACCTGAGGCCTAGGAGCGGCGCTGGACCCAGGCCACAGGTAGGTCAGGGTAGAGGGGTCTTGTGAGGTCAGGGTCGGAAGGGGGCGGGGTGTTAGGCGGTCAGCACCAAGGGCAGCAGGGGTGGCTGTCAGCGGACCCCGCCTTCCTGATGCCAGATCCCTCATTCAGGCACTAAGTGCCTTTTATTGAGGGACCCCCCCCCCCCACCTCTCCCTCCTTCCACCGGAGCCGACAAGCAGCCTGCACAGTTTTTCATGCTGTGCGTCCCATACGGCAACAGGGCCACCCGCTGCTCATCTAATTGCAGCGGTGGGATGTTGCCCTTAATTGGGCATTAATTGCCCAGTTAAGGGCCATCAATTGGTGGCAGGGTAGGAAGGCCTTCCCGTCCCTGACTTAATTTTGGTGGAGGCGGGAAGATGGGAGAATCCCCCCCACCACCATCCCATCCAATTATATGATCTCCCCACCATGGGGGGAGCATAAAATTCCCCCCTATGTTTCATTCAGATTTGTACTTTCAGCTGTAGTTCGCCGCTAGCACTCTCGCCCTTGGGTCAGAAGGTTGTGAGTTCAAGCTTTATTCCAATACTTGAACATGTCATCTAGGTTCACAGTCTGGTGCAATAGGGAGGGTGCTGTCATTCAGATGAGACATTAAACCACCGTCTTGTCTGTCTTCTCAGGTGGACATAAAGGATCCGATGGCATTATTTAAATGCAGCAAGGGAGTTCTCCCCTGTACCTTATCCGATATTTATCCCTCAGCCAACATCAATAAAAAAACAATCATCTGATCATTTACCTTGATGCTATTTGTGGAACCTAGCTATGTGCAAATTGGCTGCTGCATTTCCCAACATTACAACAGTGGGACTGCATATTAAAAGTACTGAATTGGCTGTGAATTGCTTTGGGACATGCTGAGGCCCTATAGAAATGCAAATTCCTTGTTTTCTTTCTGTATTTTTGTTCGCTTTTTTCCTAGATGTGATCTTGACATGTCATCCCTTAGCTGAGATGGCTAGGGACTTGTATCCTGAAGTTCTGCCTCTGAACTGATACAAGAGGTGTGTGAGAACGTAGTCCTGGCGATGACTTGCCCTCTGATTTCCTCAGTCTTGGTAGGAGGAACCTTCCTTTTGCTCACTCAGGTCTGATAGCTTTCATGTAGCAATCATGGTCACAAAGGAGCATTGTGCCTTTCAGTTGCTTGGATGTAGACCACAGTGACTGATATACACAGCTCACAGACACAAAACCTTTGGTTTACTTTGACAAATGTACAAGAATTATTAAGCATCATGACTGGACTGTTACAAAGTCAACAAAATTAAGGTGGACAATCTTAATGTTTTACTCTCTTTTTCAATATCTTTCTCTGCATAGAGTTATATAATATGGTAGAGAGAGAGAGAGATCTTGCATGGTGTGGTTATATTGTAATTAAACAGGATTGCTGTGTGTTAGCTCTAGGTTTATCTTCTTGTGCATGGTACCAATTATCTCTTTGCACAGGGTACCATACATGTTGTACAGGGAACTGATTATCCTCCTGAATAGTGTACAATTTATCCCGCCCTCCCCCACATAATTTTGTTCCATCCTGTCCTGAAGGCACTGACTCTTTCTTGAGTATGGTACCGTGAGCACCAGCCTTCCTGCACTTTATGCATGTGTTGATTTTTCCATTGTGTTAGCACCTTGTGTCTTTGATGCCAAATTTAATGAAAAGTTCACTTTAGTTGATTGATCAACAGAGGGCTCTGTAGCATTCATCAATCCAGTTTCAATGCATTAATCTTGTATTTATACAGTGCATTTAAACTATAAAGATGTTCCAAGACACTTCATGGAGGCATGAGGAAAAATAAATTAGGAAGTGTGACTAAAAGCTCAGTTACAGAGGTGGATTTTAAGGGGGGTCTTAAAGGTGGGGAAGGAAGTGGAGAGGCAGAGGGGTTTAGAAAAAAAAAATCCAAGTATGGGACCTAAGTAGTTGAAAGGCACAGCCACGTATGGTGGGGTGAAAGAGGGGAGGCAGGAGGCTGGAGGATGTTGCAGAGAAAGGGAAGGGTGAGGCCATGGATGGATTTGAGGCCTGACAGACCAGAAACCTATGTAGATCATCGAGGATGGGCAAGCAAGACTTCCTGTAGGATAGAATACAAACAGCAGAATTTTAGAGGAGCTGAAGCTGTTCAAGGATGGAAAATGGAAGGCCAGCCAGGAAAGTTGTGGTATAATTGAACCTAGATGTGACAAAGGTGTGAATGGGGGTTTCATAAATAGGTAGACTGGTGCAGTGTTGAAGGTAGGTGAAGACAAAAGAAAAATTGAATAGAGGTAAGCCACATGCAGTAATCTTACTAAATTAAAGGTGTATCTGCATGTACTTACACTATTACACATGCTACAGCAAAAATTAAATGTGATACAAATAAACAAGAACATGATTATCATTCAAATGTTCCTTTGCCCTTACCTGTTACAGCAGAAAAGCTTAAAACATTGGAACATTAGAAATAGGAGCAGAGGTAGACCATTTGAGCCCGCTTTGCCATTCACTAAGATCATGCCTGATTTTATACCTCAACTCCACCTTCCTGCACTACCCACATTCCTTTGATTACCTCACATTCTTCTATACTCTAAGGAATATAGGCCTAGCTGACTGAATCTTTCCTCATAGGGCAATCCCCTTATTCTGGAAATCAGTCTGGTGAACCATCATTGTACTATCTTTAAGGCATATATATCCTTCCTTAGGTAAGGAGACTAAAACTGTACACAGTACTGCAACTATGCTCTCACCAAGGCCGTATATAATTGTAGTAAGACTTCTTTATTGCACTCCGATAAAGGTTAACATACTATTTGCTTCCCTAATTGCTTGCTGTACCTGCATGTTAACTTTGTGATTCATGTACAAGGACATCCAGGTCCATCTGAATGCCAGCATTTCCCAGTCTCTCACCATTTAAAAAATATTCTGCTTTTCTATTTTTCCTGCCAAAGTGGATAACTTCACACTTCTCCACATTATATTCCATCTGTTTGTTGTTCCTCATTCTTTTAGAGCTTGTGGGTAATTCAGCCACCATTAAATAGTAATAAATGTTTCTATATGATCTGAGCATATTCCATTGTGTTTTAATCTAGGTGAAGTGGTGACATCACATGAAGAATTGGCTTTAAGGGTGTTACATCAATGGTCAGTGATTCCTGGGGCTGGAAATAAATTGGTTCCTGAGCACATTGAAACACGACCCCTCTACCATTCGGACAGACCAGGCTTGGAACAGGTGATTTCAGCATTAGGTGTTGAATGCCCTTGATAGCTGAGAGCTTCAACCATTATGTGATGTAATTTGTGACCTTTTTATATGACCCACTTCCATCATCTTGCATATTATAATATGTGTTACGCATGAACTGTCCCAAAATATAGCATAAACGACACCATGAAATAGTGGGAGCTGAAGTTTAGCAATTTTATATCAGCCTATCTTATAATTATGGGTAAACACTGGACTGCATTCTGAACTCAATACACAATGGGCTGGATTTTATGAGCCCGCTGCCGATCTCGGTGTCAAGCTCAAAAAATGGCAGCCCCCACCCCCCCCCAAATCACGTGGAGGGGACGGGCTGTCCGTCGCAGACATGGCACCAGCTGCCTGTGTGTAGGCGCTGATGCCATTTTTCAAGGGCAGTCAGCCATGCTAGGATATTTACATTTTTAAAGTGAACCCCCTAAAATGAAGTAAACAAAGTTCCAATGTCACTTTTCCACCCCCAATAGCAATTACATTAACTATTTGCCCTTCCCCCCAAAAAGACACTTACCTTTAACATCTGACCTTCCCCCGCTGCCCCCAACAAACTGCAGAAAGTTTAAGGTTAAATCTTCCCAGCATCCCCTACACCCATGACGTGTATTTGACCCTGTTTCCCCCGCCCCCAACCGCACTGAAAATTTTACCTCCTCCTCCCACCCCACCAGTGTGGCACCTCGTTTCCCCGGACAGGGATCTGAAAGTGCAGGTGTGCAGGCCGCCGCAGCCCACAAGATTGAGGGCGAGTATATTTAAATTAATTAATTTTATTGATCCACTGGGCGGATTGGGTCAGGCCCTGCGGTGTCGAGGTCTGTGGTGGGCCTCATCCGGAGCCATCTTCAGCCTTTCCACTGCCACGTCATGGCATCAAGGGCTTGTTAAGATCCAGCCCAATATTTTGCCAAATACTTGACCTTTGACATTGAGATTTGGGTTGGCCTGTTCTCTTTATAAAAGATTTTTATAAATGGAAAAAAATCATTACCTGCGTACCGAGGGACTGAATGCACCGTCAAGCTTGCACAATACTAAGTTACCTAACAACAACTTGCATTTATATAGCACCTTTAACATAGTAAAATGTTCCAAAGCACTTCACAGGAGTGTTATCGAGCGGAATTTGACACCAAGCCACATAAGGAGATACTATGCTTGGTCAAGGAAGTAGGTTGAAGGAATGGCATAAAGGAAGAGAGAGAGAGTTAGAGAGGTGGAGAAGCTTAGGGTGGGAATTCCAGGCCTCGAGAGTTGAAGGCGTGGCCACCAATGGAAATCGGGAATGTGCAAGAGGCCAGAATTGGAGGAACACAGAGCTCTCAAACGGTTATAGGGCTAGAGGATATTACAGAGATAGGGAGAGGTGAGGCTATGGAGAAATTGAACACAAAGTTGAGAATTTTAAATTGGAGGTGGTGCTGGGCCAGAAGCCAATGTAATATTAACCCATTACTACTTTCCTTTTCATGCTTCCAGAAAATTTCCCGCTATCTGCTGGAGGCACAATAACAAAGGATACTTATTATTCAATCAAAAAATGTTTAACTATCAGTTAGTGATCTCGGCCATTCAGTGATGCTGGTGGAGTACGTATCTTCAATAAATTTTGTAAAATTACTCCATGCAGTTTGGTGAGAAACAATATGCAGCTGTTTGAGGAGTATACAATCTATGTAAATCTACCAGGGGAAGAGTTAGTGGCTTTCCGGTGGCCATGAATCCATCGGCTTGCACCGAGGTTTGTCAGCCTCCTTTGACTCCTGTCAGCTTGGCTCAGTGGTAGAACTTTTGTCTCCCAATTAGAAAGTTGTGGGTTCAACTCCACTTCAGGAATTTGGCATATAATGGAGCCTGACATTTTGGTGCAGCACTAAGGGAGGGCTGTCGAATCAGGGTTATAAGCTGGTAAGGGCACCTTACATGCGCCTGAGCAGCTGACTGAGTCTTCTCCAGCTCCTCGTCCTTCTCTGGTCAGCAGGGAGGTTCAAGTGAGCCTTGAAAGGAGGAGGAGAGGCTGACCTTCACAGCTGGGGGGGTCCCCTCAGGGCACTCTGAGTGTAGACAGCAGCTCCTTAGCCCCTCCACCAGTGAGCCCAACTCCAGTAGCCACAATGACTGAGGAGAGTCCTGCACCAGTCCAGGAAACCCTCAGGCAGCCACGGCCTTCCAGGTCTCAGGCAGCCAGAGGACGGCCGCCAAAGTCGTCACAGGCCAAGGGGCATCTTGATCAGCAGCCTGCCCCCAGCCCAGCTGCTAGCACAGGGTCACACCTTGTAGAAACACTCGTAAGCGTGTAAGGAAAACCACATGGAGACACTTGCAGCTTCACGGGTATTTGAAAGTGATTATTCTATCATGCATTAATTGCGAGCTGCTGACCTCATCCTTCCCCCTTAATGGATGCCAATGTAAGCACAGCCCTCATTAACATATGATCTCCCATGGGCTTGAGCATGTGGTTCTGCTGGGGGCTAGGCACAGAACACAAATAAAAAAGGAGGTAACAGACTGCATGCATTGAGGTGAGTCTTTATTATTTTACTCTGAGTGGTCATCAGAGAGGCTGGAAGCGGGTAAGTACAAGATTGTTTCTTGCCTCCTTGGCCCTTCACTCAATCTGCCTGGTCTCTGGTGCAACGGCTTCAACATCCAGTGCTGCCTGCCCATCACCTTCCTCCTTGTCCTCCTCATCGGTGGAGGAGTGTTATTCAGTCATGCCCTCTTCATGCAAGGCCTCCCCCCTCTGCAGTGCCAGATTGTGAAGAACACAGCACACCACAATGATACCTGAGACCCTCACAGGGCCGTACTTCAGGGCCCCACCGGATCGATTCAGGCACCAGAATCTCATCTTCAGCAGCCCAATGGACTGCTCGATTGTCGCTCGGGTAGACCTGTGGCAGGTCTTGTATCTCTCCTCTGCTGCATTGCGAGGGTTCCTCACAGGCATGAGTAGCCATATTTTCAATGGGTAGCCCTTGTCCCCCAGAATCCATTCCTGAAGGCGAGTGGGGGGTCCTGAAAAGCTGTGGGGCCAGGGATTATCGAAGTATGATGGCATCGTGGCTGTTTCCTGGGAAACGGGCATACACCTGCAGAAAATACTTTTAGTGGTCGCAGACCAGTTGAACATTGATGGAGTGGAAGCCCTTCCTGTTGATGAAGGCATCTGGCTGGTCCGTGGGAGCCTTGATGCTCACACACCTGCAGTCTATCACACCTTACACCTGGGGGAATCCAGCGATGGCCCCGAATCCGATGGCCTTCTGGGCCTGGCTGTCAGGGTCTATCCAGTATGGCACATAGGGCATTGGTCACCTCCTTGATGCAATGGTGGGCTGCTGCCTGGGAGACCCCACACATGTCCCCGGTGGATCCTTGGAATAATCCAGACATGTAAAAGTTTAGTGCTACTGGGATCTTTAGGGCCACTGTCATAGGGTGACCCCTGAGTCCCATAGGTTGCAACTTGTCCTGCAGCAGGGCACATAAGTCAGTGATGGCCTCCCTGGAGAGCTGCAGTCTTTGCTGTCCATGCTGGTTGGACATTTGGAGGTAGCTGAGTCGAGTCCAGTACACTCTCTGGCCATAGGTGGGCTCTTCTTGCCATGGCCAGCTATTGCTGCTCACGTCCTGCAGCTTCATGGGCAGGCAGAGCTGTCTCCTGGGCATGCAGAGCTGTCTCCTGGCCTGCCCTCCGTTGAAGCTGCCCATCACGCTACAGGGGTCCAAAAAGACAGGGTGTGTGTGAGACCCACGACAGGTGATCAGTGGGCCTCCAGTGCGCTGTCGATCATGTTATTTATTCATTCATGGGATGTGGGCGTCACTGGCTAGGCCAGAATTTATTGCCCATCCCTAATAGCCCTTGAATTGAATGGCTTGCTAGATCAATTAAAAGTCAATCACATTGCTGTGGGTCTGGCATTACATGTAGGCCAGACCAGGTAAGGACGATAGATTTCCTTCCCTAAAGGAGATTAGTGAACTAGATAGGTTTTTATAACAATCGACCATGGTTTCATGATCACCATTAGACTAGCTTTTAAATTCCAGATTTATTAATTGAATTCAAATTTCGCCATCTGCTGTGGTGGAATTTGGATCCATGACAACAGAGCATTAGCCTGGGCTCTGGACTACTAGCAGTAGGCACACTCATCAGAGACCCTGCTCAGCCGGCACTCCCACCCGAGACCCAGCTCAGCCTGCACTCCCACCCGAGACCCTGCTCAGCCTGCACTCCCACCCGAGACCCTGCTCAGCCTGCACTCCCACCCGAGACCCTGCTCAGCTGGCACTCCCACCCGAGACCCTGCTCAGCCGGCACTCCCACCCGAGACCCAGCTCCGCCTGCACTCCCACCCGAGACCCTGCTCAGCCGGCACTCCCACCCGAGACACTGCTCAGCTGGTACTCCCACCCTCCCGAGACACTGCTCAGCCGGCACTCCCACCCGAGACCCTGCTCAGCCTGTACTCCCACCCAAGCCCCTGCTCAGCCGGCACTCTCACCCGAGACCCTGCTCAGCCGGCACTCCCACCCAAGACCCTGCTCAGCCTGTACTCCCACCCAAGCCCCTGCTCAGCCGGCACTCTCACCCGAGACCCTGCTCAGCCGGCACTCTCACCCGAGACCCTGCTCAGCCAGTACTCCCACCCTCCCGAGACACTGCTCAGCCGGCACTCCCACCCGAGACCCTGCTCAGCCTGTACTCCCACCCAAGCCCCTGCTCAGCCGGCACTCTCACCCGAGACCCTGCTCAGCCGGCACTCCCACCCGAGCCCCTGCTCAGCCTGTACTCCCACCCAAGCCCCTGCTCAGCCGGCACTCTCACCCGAGACCCTGCACAGCCGGCACTCTCACCCGAGACCCTGCTCAGCCGGCACTCCCACCCGAGACCCTGCTTAGCCTGTACTCCCACCCAAGCCCCTGCTCAGCAGGCACTCTCACCCGAGACTCTGCGCAGCCAGTACTCCCACCCTCCCGAGATCCTGCTCAGCAGGCACTCCCACCCGAGACCCTGCTCAGCCGGTACTCTCACCCGAGACCCTGCTCAGCCGGTACTCCCACCCAAGCCCCTGCTCAGCCGGCACTCTCACCCGAGACCCTGCTCAGCCGGTACTCTCACCCAAGCCCCTGCTCAGCAGGCACTCTCACCCGAGATCCTGCTCAGCAGGCACTCCCACCCAAGACCCTGCTCAGCCTGTACTCCCACCCAAGCCCCTGCTCAGCCGGCACTCTCACCCGAGATCCTGCTCAGCAGGCACTCCCACCCAAGACCCTGCTTAGCCAGTACTCCCACCCTCCAGAGACCCTGCTCAGCCGGCACTTCCACCCGAGACCCTGCTCAGCCAGTACTCCCACCCGAGACCCTGCTCAGCCGGCACTCCCACCCGATACCCTGCTCAGCCAGTACTCCCACCCGAGACCCTGCTCAGCCGGCACTCCCAACCGAGACCCTGCTCAGCCGGCACTCCCACCCGAGACCCTGCTCAGCCGGTACTCCCACCCGAGACCCTGCTCAGCCGGCACTCCCACCCGATACCCTGCTCAGCCGACACACCCACCCGAGACCCTGCTCAGCCAGTACTCCCACCCGAGACCCTGCTCAGCCAGTACTCCCACCCGAGACCCTGCTCAGCCGGCACTCCCACCCGAGACCCTGCTCAGCCAGCAATCCCACCCGAGACCCTGATCAGCCGGCACTCACCCGAGACCCTGCTCAGCCAGTACTCCCACTCTCCCGAGACCCTGCTCAGCCGGCACTCCCACCCGAGACCCTGCTCAGCCGACACTCCCACCCGAGACCCTGCTCAGCCAGCAATCCCACCCGATACCCTGCTCAGCCGACACTCCCACCCGAGACCCTGCTCAGCCAGTACTCCCACCCGATACCCTGCTCAGCCGACACTCCCACCCGAGACCCTGCTCAGCCAGTACTCCCACCCGAGACCGTGCTCAGCCGGCACTCCCACACAAGACCCTGCTCGGCCTGCACTTCCACCCGAGACCCTGCTCAGCCAGTACTCCCACCCGAGACCCTGCTCACCCTGTACTCCCACCCGAGACCCTGCTCACCCTGTACTCCCACCCGAGACCCTGATCAGCCGGCACTCCCACCCGAGACCCTGCTCAGCCAGTACTCACACTCTCCCGAGACCCTGCTCAGCCGGCACTCCCACCCGAGACCCTGCTCAGCCGACACTCCTACCCGAGACCCTGCTCAGCCAGTACTCCCACCCGAGACCCTGCTCAGCCGGCACTCCCACTCGAGACTCTGCTCAGCCAGTACTCCCACCTGAGACCCTGCTCAGCCGGAACTTCCACCCGAGACCCTGCTCAGCCGGCACTCCTACCCGAGACCCTGCTCAGCCAGTACTCCCACCCGAGACCCTGCTCACCCTGTACTCCCACCCGAGATCCTGCTCAGCCAGTACTCCCACCCGAGACCCTGATCAGCCGGCACTCCTACCCGAGACCCTGCTCAGCCGACACTCCCACCCGAGACCCTGCTCAGCCAGTACTCCCACCCGAGACCCTGCTCAGCCGGCACTCCCACCCGAGATCCTGCTCAGCCGGCACTCCCACCCGAGACTCTGCTCAGCCAGTACTCCCACCTGAGACCCTGCTCAGCCGGAACTTCCACCCGAGACCCTGCTCAGCCGGCACTCCCACCCGAGCCCCTTCTCAGCCGGCACTCCCACCCGAGACCCTGCTCAGCCGGCACTCCCACCCGAGACTCTGCTCAGCCAGTACTCCCACCTGAGACCCTGCTCAGCCGGAACTTCCACCCGAGACCCTGCTCAGCCGGCACTCCCACCCGAGACCCTGCTCAGCCAGTACTCCCACCCTCCCGAGACCCTGCTCAGCCGGCACTCCCTTCGGAGACCCTGCTCAGCCGGCTCTCCCAGCCAATACCCTGCGCAGCCTGCACTCCCACCCACCCGAGACCCTGCTCAACCAGTACTCCCACCCGAGACCATGCTCAGCCGGCACTCCCACCCTCCTGAGACCCTGCTCAGCCGGCACTCCCACCCGAGACCCTGCTCAGCCAGTACTCCCACTCGAGACCCTGCTCAGCCGGCAGTCTCACCCGATACCCTGCTCAGCCGGTACTCCCACCCACCCGAGACCCTGCTCAGCCGGCACTCCCACCCGAGACCCCGCTCAGCCGGCACTCCCACCCGAGACCCTGCTCAGCCGGCACTCCCACCCGAGACCCTGCTTAGCCAGTTCTCCCACCATCCCGAGACCCTGCTCAGCCTGCACTCCCACCCGAGACCCTGCTCAGCCGGCACTCCCACCCTCCTGAGACCCTGCTCAGCCGGCACTCCCACCAGAGACCCTGCTCAGCCAGTACTCCCACTCGAGACCCTGCTCAGCCGGCACTCTCACCCGAGACCCTGCTCAGCCAGTACTCCCACCCGAGACCCTGCTCAGCCGGCACTCCCACCCGAGACCCTGCTCAGCCGGCACTCCCACCCGAGACCCTGCTCAGCCGGCACTCCCACCCGAGACCCTGCTCAGCCGGCACTCTCACCCGAGACCCTGCTCAGCCAGTACTCCCACCCGAGACCCTGCTCAGCCGGCACTCCCACCCGAGACCCTGCTCAGCCGGCACTCCCACCCGAGACCCTGCTCAGCCGGCACTCCCACCCGAGACCCTGCTCAGCCGGCACTCTCACCCGAGACCCTGCTCAGCCAGTACTCCCACCCGAGACCCTGCTCAGCCAGTACTCCCACCCGAGACCCTGCTCAGCCGGCACTCCCACCCGAGACCCTGCTCAGCCAGCAATCCCACCCGAGACCCTGATCAGCCGGCACTCACCCGAGACCCTGCTCAGCCAGTACTCCCACTCTCCCGAGACCCTGCTCAGCCGGCACTCCCACCCGAGACCCTGCTCAGCCGACACTCCCACCCGAGACCCTGCTCAGCCAGCAATCCCACCCGATACCCTGCTCAGCCGACACTCCCACCCGAGACCCTGCTCAGCCAGTACTCCCACCCGATACCCTGCTCAGCCGACACTCCCACCCGAGACCCTGCTCAGCCAGTACTCCCACCCGAGACCGTGCTCAGCCGGCACTCCCACACAAGACCCTGCTCGGCCTGCACTTCCACCCGAGACCCTGCTCAGCCAGTACTCCCACCCGAGACCCTGCTCACCCTGTACTCCCACCCGAGACCCTGCTCACCCTGTACTCCCACCCGAGACCCTGATCAGCCGGCACTCCCACCCGAGACCCTGCTCAGCCAGTACTCACACTCTCCCGAGACCCTGCTCAGCCGGCACTCCCACCCGAGACCCTGCTCAGCCGACACTCCTACCCGAGACCCTGCTCAACCAGTACTCCCACCCGAGACCCTGCTCAGCCGGCACTCCCACTCGAGACTCTGCTCAGCCAGTACTCCCACCTGAGACCCTGCTCAGCCGGAACTTCCACCCGAGACCCTGCTCAGCCGGCACTCCTACCCGAGACCCTGCTCAGCCAGTACTCCCACCCGAGACCCTGCTCAGCCGGAACTTCCACCCGAGACCCTGCTCAGCCGGCACTCCTACCCGAGACCCTGCTCAGCCAGTACTCCCACCCGAGACCCTGCTCACCCTGTACTCCCACCCGAGATCCTGCTCAGCCAGTACTCCCACCCGAGACCCTGATCAGCCGGCACTCCTACCCGAGACCCTGCTCAGCCGACACTCCCACCCGAGACCCTGCTCAGCCAGTACTCCCACCCGAGACCCTGCTCAGCCGGCACTCCCACCCGAGATCCTGCTCAGCCGGCACTCCCACCCGAGACTCTGCTCAGCCAGTACTCCCACCTGAGACCCTGCTCAGCCGGAACTTCCACCCGAGACCCTGCTCAGCCGGCACTCCCACCCGAGCCCCTTCTCAGCCGGCACTCCCACCCGAGACCCTGCTCAGCCGGCACTCCCACCCGAGACTCTGCTCAGCCGGTACTCCCACCCGAGACCCTGCTCAGCCGGCACTCCCACCCGAGACCCTGCTCAGCCGGCACTCCCACCCGAGACCCTGCTCAGCCAGTACTCCCACCCTCCCGAGACCCTGCTCAGCCGGCACTCCCTTCGGAGACCCTGCTCAGCCGGCTCTCCCAGCCAATACCCTGCTCAGCCTGCACTCCCACCCACCCGAGACCCTGCTCAGCCAGTACTCCCACCCGAGACCATGCTCAGCCGGCACTCCCACCCTCCTGAGACCCTGCTCAGCCGGCACTCCCACCCGAGACCCTGCTCAGCCAGTACTCCCACTCGAGACCCTGCTCAGCCGGCACTCTCACCCGATACCCTGCTCAGCCGGTACTCCCACCCACCCGAGACCCTGCTCAGCCGGCACTCCCACCCGAGACCCCGCTCAGCCGGCACTCCCACCCGAGACCCTGCTCAGCCGGCACTCCCACCCGAGACCCTGCTTAGCCAGTTCTCCCACCATCCCGAGACCCTGCTCAGCCTGCACTCCCACCCGAGACCCTGCTCAGCCGGCACTCCCACCCTCCTGAGACCCTGCTCAGCCGGCACTCCCACCAGAGACCCTGCTCAGCCAGTACTCCCACTCGAGACCCTGCTCAGCCGGCACTCTCACCCGAGACCCTGCTCAGCCAGTACTCCCACCCGAGACCCTGCTCAGCCGGCACTCCCACCCGAGACCCTGCTCAGCCGGCACTCCCACCCGAGACCCTGCTCAGCCGGCACTCTCACCCGAGACCCTGCTCAGCCAGTACTCCCACCCGAGACCCTGCTCAGCCGGCACTCCCACCCTCCTGAGACCCTGCTCAGCCAGTACTCCCACTCGAGACCTTGCTCAGCCGGCACTCTCACCCGAGACCCTGCTCAGCCAGTACTCCCACCCTCCTGAGACCCTGCTCAGCCGGCACTCCCACCCGAGACCCTGCTCAGCCTGCACTCCACCCGAGACCCTGCTCAGCCGACACTCCCACCCTCCCGAGACCCTGCTCAGCCGGCACTCCCACCCGAGACCCTGCTCAGCCGGCACTCCCACCCTCCTGAGACCCTGCTCAGCCAGCACTCCCACCCGAGACCCTGCTCAGCCAGTACTCCCACTCGAGACCCTGCTCAGCCGGCACTCTCACCTGAGACCCTGCTCAGCCAGTACTCCCACCCTCCCGAGACCGTGCTCAGCCGGCACTCCCACCCGAGACCCTGCTCAGCCGGCACTTACACCCGAGACCCTGCTCAGCCGGCACTCCCACCCGTGATCCCGCTCAGCCGGCACTCCCACCCGAGACCCTGCTCAGCCAACACTCCCACCCGAGACCCTGCTCAGCCGGTACTCCCACCCACCCGAGACCCTGCTCAGCCGGCACTCCCACCCTCCCGAGACCCCGCTCAGCCGGCACTCCCACCCGAGACCCTGCTCAGCCGGCACTTACACCCGAGACCCTGCTCAGCCGGCACTCCCACCCGAGACCCCACTCAGCCGGCACTCCCACCCGAGACCCTGCTCAGCCAACACTCCCACCCGAGACCCCGCTCAGCCGGCACTCCCACCCGAGACCCTGCTCAACCAACACTCCCACCCGAGACCCTGCTCAGCCGGTACTCCCACCCACCCGAGACCCTGCTCAGCCAGTACTCCCACCCTCCCGAGACCCCGCTCAGCCGGCACTCCCACCCGAGACCCTGCTCAGCCGGCACTTGCACCCGAGACCCTGCTCAGCCGGCACTCCCACCCGAGACCCCACTCAGCCGGCACTCCCACCCGAGACCCTGCTCAGCCAACACTCCCACCCGAGACCCCACTCAGCCGACACTCCCACCCGAGACCCTGCTCAGCTGGCACTCTCACCCGAGACCACAAACCTGTTGCAGAGCACACAGCACTGTAGGCTGACAATAGCCTCACCTCCCTCCTCTTCCCCTATTCAGTGCTGTTCATGGTTGCCTACCCGTCGCGGCACTGAAGCCTCGCCTCACTGCTACCACCTTCCAACGGCCTGGAATCCGAAGGCATGTGAGGGCCACCCGCAGTCCACTTAATTCCAAGTCCCCCATTGAATCGTGATGAATTAGATGCTAATGTTTTAAAAGTAAGTAAATGTTCTACATTTTAAAATACATTCCTGTTACGCGGGGTGTCAAGGCTGCCTTGGTGGTTTATCTGAATCACCCCCTCCCCCCGCAACTCCTCCATTCGCACTTCAAAAAGGCGCACAAAATTCAGCAGCATTTATGTTTCATTTCTGATCATCCTCCAGGGCCGTCTTCAGATGTGGGTGGACATGTTTCCAATGGATATGCCTCCTCCTGGGCCTTCTGTTGATATATCACCTCGCAAGCCTAAAAGGTAAAAGAGAAATTCTAATGGAAAAACAAATAGAATGATATGGCTTTGCAGGAACAGTGCATTGCTGGACAGCTGTGATTTATTCTTTAAAAGGATATTAAACTCCATTCTTGCAGCCATTCCTTTCATTCAGTCATTCACTCGTCTCATCATTACTGTAAACCTTTCTTTGTTGCTTTCTATCCCTCTCTCCTCAGCACTCTGTGCTCATTTATTTCTATGGCCTGAACTGACAGGGTATAGTTGGGATTTCTAAAAATTATATATAAATTCAAAATATCCACTTTGAAAACCAAATGTTCCAAAGTCTATTTCTGAAATCATCTGTGGCCCACCTCAACTCTTCAGCTGGGACCTAGATCAGTTTTAGAATTGAGGATGTTGAGTTTCTTTTTACTTTTTAACGTTTTCGTGCTCTTATTTTCTCCCCTATTTAATGGTAGATGCTGGGAAATCTGATACACTGGGTATGATATTACTCTCTTTGATGAGTAGGAATAGTTAGGTTCAGATTTCAAAGCCAGCGGCGAAGCAACGGCGCTCACTGCTGACTTTGAAGAAAGCTGCCCACAAAGATCTAGTGATCTCAGTAGCACAGATTTCCCCTTTCCCGATGTCAGTTTGAATCTGGCGCCAAGTCAAGGGGATCTCCAGGCGTACAGCAACATTGATGTCATCATGCAGGGTAAGCAGCCAATCACATTGAAGTAATCGGACATCCCAGAGGTAAGGCGCACTGACCTGAAGGCAGAGCAGCAGATTGACTGGAGGCCAGAGGGAACACGAGTGTCAGGGAGTAAGGTTAAAAAAAGACTAAAAGTGCTGCAGAACAAGGGAGGGTGCTGATTGGTGAGTATCTCGTGAGTTTTTTTATGTCTTTAATAAGTCTTTAGTTTATTTCTGTTAGGTTTAGTTAGTCTAATAAATAGAGGCATGGCAGGGCACCTCAGTCCAATGGAGTGCACATGCTGTTCCATGTGGTAACTCTAGGATGACTCGCATGTCCTGGGCAATCACATGTGCAGGAAGTGTCATCAGCTGGAGGAGCTTGAGGTCTGGATTTCAGAGTTTGAACAGCAGCTGGAGCCACTGTGGTGCATCCACGTGGCTAACAGCTATGTGGATAGCACTTTTCTAGAGGTTGTCACCCCGCAGCTTAAAGATGTGAAGGCAGATAGTCAATGGGGGAATAGGTTACTGCCAGACTGTAAAGCAGGACCTGGCATCTCACTGTCTAACCAGTATTCAGTGATGAATACTAGCGAGGGTGATGATTCTTTTGGGGAATACAGCCAGAGCCAAGGCCACAACACCATGTGTGGCTTAGCTATGCAGGGAGTGAAAAAGGAAGGCCAGGAAAGCAATAGCGATAGGGGATTCAATAATTCGGGAACAGACAGGCATTTCTGCGGCCACAGGTGTGACTGCGGAATGGTATGTTGCCTCCCTGGTGCCAGGGTCAAGGACGTCACTGAGCAGCTGTGGAACTTTCTGACGGGGGAGGATGAACAGCCAGAGGTTCTGGTCCTTATTGGTACCAATGACATAGGTAGAAAGAGGGATGAGGGTCCTGCAGGCAAATTTCAGGGAGCTAGGAAAGAAATTAAAAAGTAGAACCTCAAAGGTGGTAATCACTGGGTTACTGCTGGTACCAAGTGCTAGTGAGCACAGAAATAGGAGCATAGTGCAGCTGAATACATGGCTGGAAATATGGTGCAGGAGGGAGGGCTTTATCTTCCTGGGACATTAGGACTGGTTCTGGGGAAGCTGGGACGTGTAGACAATGGACAGTTCACACCTCAATGGAGCCAGGACCAATATCTTGGCAGGGAGGTTTCCTAATGCTGTTGAGGAGAGTTTAAACTGACTTGGCAGGGGGAATGGGAAGCTGAGCATAGATTTAGAAGGAAGAGAAGCAAATCAGGAACTAGAAGGCCAAATATTCGTGAGTATGGAAGGTCGAGGAAGCAAAAGCTAGAAAATAGACAACAAAGGAGTTGTTCAGTGATTAGTGGTATATACTTCAATGCAAGGAGACTAGTGAATAAGGCAGATGAGCTGAGGGCAAGATAGACACCTGAAAGTATGAAATTGTATCTATTACTGTAATGTGGATAAAGAAGGGCAGGGATGGAAGCTCAGCATTCCTGCTTACAGTGTTTCCAGACAGGATAGAGAAGGGGATAAAAAAGGAGGGGCGTTGCAATACTGATCAAAGAAGCAATTACAGCTGTGAGGAGGGATGATATGCTCGAAGGAACATCAAATGAGGTCATATGGGTTGAACTGAGGAACAAAAAGGGGCAGTCTCACTGCAGGGAGTATACTATAGACTCCCAAACATTCAGAGGGAGATAGAAGAGCAAAAATGTAGGCAAACTGTTGAGAAATGTGGAAACAAAAGGGCAGTAATAGTAGGGAATTACAACTACACTAATATTAACTGGGGTAAAATTAGTGTAAAAAGTATAGAGGGCACAGGATTCTTCAAATGTATTCAGGATAACTTTTTTAGCCGGTATGAAGCAAGCCCAGACAGAAAGGGCATCTGGGCAGGTGAAAGAGGTATCAGTGGGGAGAGCATTTTAGTGGTAATAATCATAATTCAGTTAGATTTAGAGTAGTTATGGAAAAGGATAAAGATAGACCAAGAATAAAAGTTTTAAACTGAGGAAAAGCCAATTTTACCAAGCTGAGATGTGATTTGATAAAAGTGGATTGGAAACAGCTGCTTCAAGGTAAGTCAGTGTCAGAGCAGTGGAAGGCATTCAAGGAGGAGATAAAGAGGGTTCAGAACAAATATGTTCCCACAAAGAAAAAGGGTGGGACTCCCAAATCTAGACCCCACTGGATGTCAAAGAGCATACAAAGTTTGTTCATTTGTTCGTTGGTGTCATCTTCTTCCCAGCATGTTGACTGCTGTGGATCTCCACCTCTGTCTCTCCAGTGCTGCCCTTACACATTACACATAGGTCAACTGCATCCAGTCCATTATATCCATCATCCAGTTTCTTTTCTGCTTCCCTCTCCTATGTTTTCCATTGATCATTGCTTCCAATAATTGTCTCTGTCTACCTTCTGCTCTTATGATGTGACTGAAATACTGTATCTTTCTCTCTTCTTTGTCATACACTGATTTCCTCTTTTCTCCAGCCATTTCCAGCACTTCCTCATTAGTCTTTCTGTCTGTGTAGGATATGCGGAACATCCTCCAATATGTCCACATCTCAAATGCATTCAGCTTATCAATAGTTTCTTTGTTTGTTGTTCATGTCTCTAAGGCTTATAACATAGACAACAAAATGTAGCATCTCAGCATTCTTTTCTTGTAGTCCAGGTTCAGTTTCTTTGATGTTAACACATCCTTCATTCTGACAAAGCTGGTTTTGGCTATTTCAGTTCTCCTTCAGATCTCATAATGACAAGGATAAAGCAAAAAAAAACTTACGTCAGATGCCAAAAGCTCAATATTGCAGAAATCCTAGAGGAGTATAGAAAATGCTGCAAATTAAAAAGGAAATTAGAAAAGCAAAGAGAGGGCATAAAAAATATTGGCAAGTGAAATCCAAAGATGCTTATAAATACATGAAGAGAAAGAGTAGGGCCAATTAGAGTCCAGAAAGGTAACTTGTGTGTGGAGGTGGAAGACGTGGGCATGGTTCTTAATGAATACTTTGCATTTGTCTTCACGAAAGAATTCTGCAGACATTGCAGTTAAGGAGGAGGTGTGTGAAATATTGGATGGGATAAACATAGTGAGGGAGGAAATATTAAGGTGGTTAGCATCAGGCCCAGATGAAATGAATCCCGGTTGCTAAGTGAAGCAAAGGAAGAAATGAAGGAAGCTCTGACCATTTTCCAATCCTCTCTGGCTATAGGCCTGGTGCTGGAGGACTGCTAATGTTGTACCATTGTTTAAAAGGGGAGGAAGGGATAGCCAGAGTAATTAAAAGCCAGTCAGCCTAACCTTAGCGGTGGGAAAAATATTGGAAAAGATTCTGAGAGACAGTATAAATCGTCATTTAGAAAGGCACGGGTTAATCAAGGACAGTCAACATGGATTTGTTAAGGCAAGGCCATGTCTGACTAACGATTGAATTTTTTGAGGGGATAACAAGGAGGGTTGATGGGAGTAGTCTGTCTGATGTAGTCTGCTTGGATTTTAGCAAGGCTTTTAAAAAGATCCCACATGGCAGACTGGTCTGAAAATTAAAAGCTCGTGGGACCCCAAGGAAAGTGGAACGTTTGATCCAAAATTGGTTCAGTGGCGGGAAGCAAAGGGTCATGGTCGACTGGTATTTTTGTGACTGGAAGGCTGTTTCCAGTGGGGTTCTGCAGGGTTCAGTACTGGATCCCTTGCTGTTTGTGGTATATATCAATTATTTAGACTTAAAAGTAGGCGGTATGATTTAAGAAGTTTTCAAATGATGCAAAAATTGGCCGTGGGGGTTGATAGCGAGGAGGAAAGCTCTAGACTGCAGGAAGATATTAATGGACTGGTCATGTAGGCAGAAAAATGGCAAATGGAATTCAATCCAGAGAAATGTGAGGTAATGTATTTGGGGAGGGCAAGCAAGGCAGTGGAATACACAATAAATGGGGAATTCTGAGAAGTGTAGAGAACCAGAGGGACTTTAGAATGCATGTCCACAGATCCCTGAAGGTAGTACGAGAGGTAGATAAGCTGATCAAAAAGGCATACGGGATACTTTCCTTTATTGGCGTTGGCCCAGAGTATAAGAGCTGGGAGGCTATGCTGGAACTATATAAAACATTAGTTAGGCCACAGCTGAAATACTGCATTCAGTTCTGGTGACCACATTACAGGAAGGATGTGATTGCACTAGAGAGGATACAGAGGAGATTTATGACGATGTTACCAAGACTGGAAAATTTTAGGTATGTGGAAAGATTGGATAGGCTGGGATTGTTTTCTTTGGAACAGAGGAAGCTGAGTGGAGATTTAATTCAGGTGTAAAAAATTATGAGGGGCCTTGATAGAGTGGATAGGAAGGACCTATTTCCCTTAGCAGAGAGTTCAATAATCAGGGGACATATTAAAACAATATGTAGAAGATTTAAAGAACAGTTGAGGAGTAATTTTTTTCACCCAGAGGGTGGTGGGGGTCTGGAACTCACTTTCTGAAAGTGAGCTAGATGCATAAATCCTCATTGCATTAAAAAAAACACTTGGATATACACATGAAGTGCCGTAACCAACAGGTCTACCAACCAAGTGCTGGAAGATGGGATTAGACTGCATAGCTCTTTTTCAGTCGGCACATACATGATGGACTGAATGGTCTCCTTCTGTGTCTTAAACCTTTCTATGTTTCTATTCTCACAGACGGAAAACCAGGAAGCGAACTTAATTCATTTAAAATTTTACAAGTGAAGTGAATGATTGGGACATACATATGGGATTTAAAATAGAACCTGAAATATCAGAAACAAAGTTTTAAAAACGAATATTATTTTACAAAGTGATGTTTTTATTATAATGGAGACATTTGACATTCCACAAATGTAACATTAGCTTTCAGGGCCTGAATGGTTTTTCAGCAGCAATTATGAACTTGGTACACAAAAACCCATTTATACTTCAGTCAAAAAGGTGTAACTTTTTCAAAGGTTTTTACAGTGAGGCTAATCATGTAAGAGGGCAAATTCTCATCAGTTCAGTGATTCCTACTTAATTGCAGTCTGGGGGTGCCTCAGCAGTACACGTTTGGAGAAGTGCAAAATCACTGATAGCAACTTCTGGATTTTCCTGTTATTCTGAGCAGACATTGCTGTCAGTTTCAGAGGAGTAATGACAGTAAGTGCTGACAGTTTGGTTGTCATTGTTGCTGCAAAATCTGCGCCATTAATTACTACTTAGGCTGGGAAGTTGGAGCCAATGTAACATGACTTATTACAAAAGTAAGTACAGTTCTAACCAACTGCTGTGGAGTGGACTGAAAGCTATAAGTGATTAATCTAAATTCTGATGATCATAAATTACAAAATTTTGCTTTCTGGTGTCAGCAGAATTTCTTGATTCCCTGAAGTCTTGTAACTCCCTCCCAAGTCTCTATTATTGCTTCCCCTGTAGCACCACGGATCTCTAATGGTTTCTCTCCTGCACGTCTGGTCACAGACATTACATTCCTTTCTCATTACCACACTATCACCTAAGCTGTGCCTAAGGCCTCCATCCTTGTCCACTCCCATTTCATTACTTACATGCTACACCTTGGAGATATCAGCTTGAAACATGGGTCAGCTGATAATATTCTCGAAGCTGCCAATCTCATTAAGATCTGATAGAACTAAAACATCCTCCAGCTAAATGTTGGGAAAATTGAAGCCATGCACTTTAAGCTCCTGCAAACACCTTCCACTTCATGAAAATCCCTACCTGCCACCCCAGACTGGGTTCAGAGGTGAGGAACTCTGATTACTGCTCCATACTGAGCTCAGCTTCCTCTAATTCATTATCAGTATCGCTCTCTGTTACTTTTGAAAAATCGTCCACCTGCTCCACTTTTTCTCTTGCTCTCTGCCGCAGGAATCCTAACCTATGTCTTTATCACCTTGAGGCTCGATTTCTCTAACATAAAAGCAAAATACTGTGGATGCTGGAAATCTGAAATAAAAACAGAAAATGCTGGAAATACTCAGCATCTTCCCCTCCCCTGTCAACAATTCCGAAGGGATTGTTCCCTCCGCGACAACCTGGTGCACTCCTCCATTATCCCCAACACCTCGTTCCCTTCCCACGGGACTTTCCCATGCAATCACAGGAGGTGTAATACCTGCCCTTTTACCTCCTCTCTCCTCACTATCCCAGACCCCCAACACTCCTTTCAGGTGAAGCAGTGATTTACTTGTACTTCTTTCAATTTAGTATACAGTATTCGCTACTCACAATGCAGTCTCCTCTACATTGGGGAGACCAAACACAGACTGGGTTACCGCTTTGTGGAACACCTCCACTCAGTCCGCAAGCATGACCCCGAGCTTCTGGCTGCTTACCATTTCAACACTCCCCCCTGCTCTCATGCCCACATGACTGTCCTTGGCCTGCTGCAGTGTTCCAGTGAACATCAAAGCAAGTTCAAGGAACAGCACCTCATTTTCCGATTAGGAACTCTACAGCCTTCTGGACTGAACATTGAGTTCAATAATTTCAGAGCATGACTGGCCCCTTTTTATCATTTTTTTTTTACCATTTTCCTGCTTTAAACTGGTTTTTCATGTTTGTGCTTTTGACCTGGGCTGTTCATTATTCTGTCATTAACACTCTCTGCACTAATGCTTTGTCTTTCACCACACCATTAGCACACTCTCTTTGCCTGTGCCCCATGACCTCCTTGTCAGTTAATCTCTCCGGCCCTCTGTCCTATCACACACCTTCCCTCTTGTTCTCTTCTCCCCTCCCCCACCACCCCCCACCTCCCCAACAGCTGCTTCACTTGCTTAAAACCTATTACATTTCTAACCTTTGCCAGTTCTGATGAAAGGTCACAGACCTCAAACGTTAACTCTGCTTCTCTCTCTACAGATGCTGCCAGACCTGCTGAGTATTTCCAGCACTTTCTGTTTTTATTATAGCTCAATTTCTCTGGTGCTTGCCTTGCTGCCTTCTTTGCTTCCACCTTGCATAAATGATGATTCAACCAGAATGCCATGGCTTGTGTTCTCACCCAAACTAAGGCCTTTGTCCACATCATCCCTGCCCTTGCCATGCTCAAGTGACTCTCCATTTGAATCGACCTTAAGACATTCAATCTCAGCTTCATATCAGTCCATGGTTTTATCCTTCCCAAACTCGACAATCACCTCCAACAATATGTCCCTTCATGCACCCTAAACTAAACTCAACTAAACCCTCAGCTTTATAAACAGGGCTGTACCGCTTGTCAGCTATTCCTCGTAGTGCACCATCGGTAGCTGCTCCTTCAGCTATCAGGTCCCCACCCCTGGAATCTTCCCTTGTCATCTTTCTCCACTTTCAGAAACCTTGTAAAGTCTCTTCTCTTCATCCCCTCTTAACCCAATCCTTCCTTATTTCCCTCCTTCATGGTGTCCATAGTTGTTCATTGCTTTGTAAAGCTGTGAGGCAAATCTTTGAATATGACCTGTAGAAATGTTGGGTGTTTTACATTTTATTTAGGTGGAACTGTTGTTTCTGAGGAAATCAGATTGCCTCCAATTAAGTGTTTACATGATGTGTCTTGTCTTAAGTGTCTGTGAGTCTTTGACAGACTGTTGTATTTGATTGCAGTTATGAACTCAGAATAATTATCTGGAATACCGAAGATGTCATATTAGAAGATGAGAATTTTATTACAGGTCAAAAATCAAGTGACATCTATATCAAAGGGTAAGAGCTTTATGTGATTAAAATTTAGTTTTTAAATTAGAGTAGTGTCTTACTGAAAACTGGATTAAAACACATTACAATCTTACTGAAACTTTGCAAAACAAATTTAAATATTGATTTAGTCATTCCATCTAAGTCTTGATCAGGAACTCGCTGTATAAGGAATGAAAGGTACAAAACTTCTATCCTACTCCATTGCACACTTTATGAGCACAATTGCCTTCTCTGCCACTAAATTGTCTTACGCTCCAATGCTCCTACTTTGGAAAAATAAATTCATTTTCTGCATTAATTGTTGAACTACTAAATAATGAATTTAGAAGTCCAGAGTGCACAAGAAACTAAACTGCATTTGTCCAATGAATAAACAGATACATAACTGGCAGCAGGTGTGTATTTGGAATATATACATATTCTGCTTAAGTTCATCTGTTCATATTCAGTGTGGATGCAACTACATCCTATCACAAAATTTTAAGTGATTATTCAAATGGGTTAGTCTTGGATCCTAGTGAAGGCTGTGTGATGGTTTTTCTCAGTTCATTCCAGTTTGAAGTAATGGTTTGGATTCACGCTCATATAATGTGTTTGTATCTGTTGCATGTATGTTTCATACTCTGGGCAATGTTTAGTAATGCAGAAAGTGTACATTGTCCACATGCTCAATCAATAAATTTATTTCAACTTCTTTCAGTGTTGGAGTATTCCCTAAAAGTGAACACATATATTTTGGGAAATGCTGCACACGCACACAAATACAAACCTTTATGACTGATAAATTAACATTCTCTGGGTTAATTTGGATAGAAAATATTATTGCTTAATTCCAATTCAAATTGCTCTTCAATTTTGAATGTCAAATGTAGACGCCATTTCTGCACCCACCCTTGATCTTTGCTTGTCCAGTGGCATGTGAACTAAAGTGCTTGGACAAAAATATGGGATTATGCACTTGAGGGTAAGTTTGCCAAGGCACCCAATTTTGCCATAGGTAACTACTGAGACATCAATGAGGCCACACAACTGGGAGACATAGCAACATGAAAGAATGCCAAAAATCAGGTCCAATGTATGAACTTTCAATTGTGGACAAGAAACTGTCAACAGCATGCTGCTTACCCAGTGGGTGCACCGGTGAACGTTGGTTCAGGCCTGACAAGTAGGACTCTAAAAATTCTCACATGGTTCTTAGTGATTGGTTTTCAGCAATCATAATCACCTTTCTTTCTGTCAGGTACAACTTCAGCCAATGGAGAGTTATCCCATTGACTGTTATTGACCTCAGATTTGGTAGGCCTCCTTGTTTGAATGCTGCATTGCATTGGAGGCTGTTGTTCGGACCTCTCCTCTTGCATTTAGCTCGTGTCCATGTTTCGATCAAGCCTATATTAAGAGTTCCTCACCTGTTACTGAAGTTTTCAGGCACCTTGGCCCTTCGTTTGGAACTTCCTCCCTAACCTTCTTTGTCTCGTTACTTTCCTACAGCCTTTAAAAACCTCCTCCAAAACCTTATCTTTTAACTCTGTCTTCAGTTAACTCCCCTAAATCTTTTACTGCTTGGTCTGTCCCATTTTTAAGGACCTGGGACGTGTTAGTACTTCAGAAGTTCCATACAAATGTAGGTTGTACCATTGGAGGATTTCAATACCACCCCTTTTAACTTGACTTGAAGACTGCTTTCACTTTTTTTGTGAACTCCTGGGAAAGTTTGTATTGTAAGAACTCTGCTTTCCTGAGACTTTTTTTTTAGCTCTTCCTGTTCTGGAGTCTTCTAAATGCTTCAATTATGCCTCATTTTCCTGTGAACAGGAGACAATAAATATTTACCTATTTTAGTTTCTACATAAGCATTATCCACTAGCAAAAAATTACTTAATAGAAAGGCTCCCTAACAATAACATAAGAGTCAGTACTATAAACATTGCCATAAAACTGGAAGTAAATATTGGCGATAAAACTTCTGCCCCTTTAAGAGCTGGGTTGTATGAGGGGAAGCTTTCCAGTGCCATTGCTGGTGCTGCTGAAGTATAACAGATGTTCCGAGTTATAAAATTGCACGGAAAGTCATATCACTGGATCTCTGCCCATTCTGTGCAGTGTGAGCTTCCAGCAAGGCCTTACGTCAGGTCACGGGAGTGCAAGGCAAACAAAACTGAGAGCTTTAATTTTAATATAATGTATTATATTGAGCTGCATATGGTTATAAACACTGTCTCATGATTCTTGACGTGAATATGCGATGACTTGAGTTTGCCCATACAAGATGCGTTCTGAGTGTAGTCACTTGGTGGACTGACAAGATCTTAGCATTAAAAGGGATCTCATCTTTTGGCAGAATATAATATCCGAAAGTGTCATTTTTCTTTACATTTGTGCAAGTTGTTATTTCAGTTCTAGCTTTTCTTCTGAAGGCTTTTGTTCAAATATTTTGGCTACCACATTTTTAGCTGCTATAGTTGGAATTTTGAAAATAGACATACCAATGATTCATATTTCTCTGTTATTTGGGGAATAGTGAAAAGGGCAAAGGGTATTGGATAAATACTTGAAATAATTTTCAGGGCTCTGGGGAAAAAGCAAGGACAGGGTGGCATAGTGGTTAGCACCACAGCTTCACAGCTCCAGCAACCCGGGTTCAGTTCTGGGTACTACCTGTGTGGAGTTTGCAAGTTCTCCCAGTGACCGCGTGGGTTTCTGCCGGGTGCTCCAGTTTCCTCCCACAGCCAAAGACTTGCAGATTGATAGGTAAATTGGCCATTGTAAATTGCCCCTAGTGTAGGTAGGTAGGTGGTAGGAGAATGGTGGGGATGTGGTGGGGATGTGGTAGGGAATATGGGATTAATGTAGGATTAGTATAAATGGTTGGTTGGCACAGACTCGTTGGGCCGAAGGACCTGTTTCAGTGCTGTATCTCTCTATGACTAACTGGCACAGGTACAGTTGGCTGACGGGTGTCCTTCTGTGTTGAATGGTTCTATGTTACTCGGACGAAAGGAGGACTACTGGGCAGGTCCTCTTGTTTGTATACCCTTACCCACAAAGTTGCATCCACAGGTTGAGACCACACTGAGTTTGGAATGTCAGGGGTTGGTTGCTATTGCACATGAGGTCAATAGTGCTTCTCCTGGACTCTGACCTATGCTGTGTTCATCACATGGGTGGCAATGATGTTGTCAAAGTCAGCACATGCCCGAACTTTTAGGTGTATGACTCATTCCACAATGCCACAGGGAATATCAGCAACAACAGACAATCAGCACTTCACTGATGCATCAAGAAGCTGTCTCATGTTGTTTGATGGGACAAGCAATTCCATTACTTTCCAAGTGGGCACCCAGCAGCAGAATGAAGGATCTGTGCAATAAAAACAGAAAGTGCTGGAAAATATTCAGCAGGTCTGGCAGCATCTGTGGAGAGAGAAACAGATATAATATTTCAGGTCTGTGACCTTTCATCAGAGGGATCTGTGCAATTTGTTTGAGACATCACGGGCCAAATTTTGACCATTGGCTGGCCTATGAGTAGAGCACACCAGTTGGCTATCTTATGTTGCTGACTAGGAGACCTGGTTCTTATCTCCAGCTGAGCCTCATTACCGCACACTTGGCAGCTGGAAAACCGGAACCCCAGTGAAGCATACTGGCTCCAATTCGTCAGAATATCTGTGATCCTATGCCCAACGTGGCCTGGAACAAGAGGTAGTTCAGAATGTCCGCCAGCACTGTGTGGGGGAATGGGTACGGCAGTGGCCCAGATTAATTTTGCACAGCCTGGAGCAACAGTACTGCTGCTCCTGGCCCCACATATATAAATCAACACCTATCTTTGGCTTCCTCTTCAGCTGGACAGCTGCTGATCTCCGTGGTGCAGGTTTCGCCCAGTTTGTTTAAAGTAAAATCAGGGTCACCTCTATGTCATAGGTCAGTGGCATCTTGCTCGGGGTCCCTTGGTTTCCTCACATATTAAAAGAGACTACTGCATGAGCCAGGCAGATGCTTTGGCCATAGGATGTATGCCCCTTTCAAGGGGGAAGCAGCTGGAACGCTGGCTTAAGCAGGGCAATGGGCCATTTTCAGGTTGCTGGTCCACCCCATTTAGACCAGTTGGCCCAAGTTAAAGTCTAACCGCATGATTTTCCAAAGTCCAGGGCACCAATGACAACATCGTCCTATAGGACCACCAGCACACAATCCAGTGTTCCAGGTTAACCTTTTCTATGCCCTTTGAAAATTGTCAAGTAACTAAATGTTTCAAATTTATTCACAAAAATTTTGGACAGCAGGAATCCCATTGGTTTCTAAACATAATGTAGAAGCCTTACTCTCTCTAGCAATGCAAACCTGTCTCGGGTGCAAAATATTTTTATCATTTCAAACACTTTTTTTTCCAGCTGGCTAAAGGGAAAAGAAGATGATAAGGAAGAAACAGATGTGCATTACAACTCCTTGACTGGGGAGGGAAACTTCAACTGGCGCTTTATTTTTCCTTTCAACTACATACCTGCAGAGAAGCAGATGGTTATAAGCAAACGGGAATCCATTTTCTCTTTAGACAAGACAGAACGCAAAGTTCCTGCAGTCCTTGTACTTCAAGTCTGGGATTTTGAAAGGCTTTCTTCTGATGACTTCCTAGGTAAGCCAGAAACTTAGAGTCATAGAGTCATTTACGGTATAGAAAGAGGCCCTTCAGCCCACCGAGTCCATGCCAGCTCTCTGAAGAATAATTGAGTCAGTCCCACTCCCCCATTTGATCCCCTTAGCCCTGCAAGTTTATTTTCATCAATTGCCCTTGCAATTTCCTTCTGAAATCATTGATTTGCCTTCATTTCCAACACCCTTATGGACAGTGAGTTTCAGGTCATTACCACTCGCTGTGTATCAACATTCTTCCTCATATTCCTCCTGTATCTCTTGCCCCATACCTTCAATTTATGTCCCCTAGTCCTTGTACTATCAAAACAGAATGAAACTGAACGGACTACCAGGCATCGACCTAGGCACCGGAAACCACAATGGCAAACCCAGCTCTGTCGACCCTGCAAAGTCCTCCTTACTAACATCTGGGGGCTTGTGCCAAAATTGGGAGAGCTGTCCTACAGACTAGTCAAGCAACAACCTAACATAGTCATACTCACGGAATCGTACCTTACAATGTCCCAGACACTGCCATCACCATCCCCGGGTATGTCCTGTTACACCAGCAGGACAGACCCAGCAGAGGTGGCGGCACAGTGGTATACAGTCGGGAGGGAGTTGCCCTGGGAGTCGGCATCATCAACTCCGGACCCCATGAAGTCTATCCCATGCTAAATGGGATAGATTTCAAACAGATCTATTCAGATAGATTCAAACAATGCAAAACTGGGCATCCATGAGGCGCCGTGGACCATCAGCAGCAGCAGCAGAATTGTACTCAACCACAATCTGTAACCGCACGGCCCGGCATATTCCCCCACTCTACCATTACCATCAAGCCAGGAGACCAACCCTGGTTCAATGAAGAGTGCAGGAGGATATGCCAAGAGCAGCACCAGGCATACCTCAAAATGAGGTGTCAACATGGTGAATCTGCAGCACAGGACTACTTGTGTGCGAAACTGCATAAGCAGCATGTGATAGACAGAGCTAAGCAATCCCATATCCAACGGATCAGATCTAAGCTCTGCAGTCCTGCCACATCCAGCCGTGAATGGTGGTGGACAATTAAACAACTAACTGGAGGAGGTGGCTCCACAAATATCCCCATTCTCAATGATGGGAGAGCCCAGCACATCAGTGCAAAAGATAAGGCTGAAGCATTTGCAACAATCTTCAGCCAGAAGTGCCAAGTTGATGATCCATCTCGGTCTCCTTCTGAAGTCCCTAGCATCACAGATGCCAGTCCTCAGCCAATTCGATTCACTCCGCGTGATATCAAGAAATGACTGAAGGCACTGGATACTGCAAAGGCTATGGGCCCTGACAATATTCCGGCAATAGTACTGAAGACCTGTGCTCCAGAACTTGCCGCACTCCTAGCCAAGCTGTTCTAGTACAGCTACAACACTGGTATCTATCCGGCAATGTGGAAATGTCCTGTACACAACAAGCAGGACAAGTCCAACCCGCCCAATTACCACCCCATCAGTCTACTCTCAATCATCAGTAAAGAGTTGGAAGGTGTCATCGACAGTGCTATCAAGCGGTACTTGCTTAGCAATAACCTGCTCAGTGCCACTCAATTTGGGTTCCGCCAGGGCCACTCAGCTCCTGACCTCATTACAGCCTTGGGTCAAACATGGACCAAAGAGCTGAACTCCAGAGGTGAGGTGAGAGTGACTGCCCTTGATATCAAGGCAGCGCTTGACCGATTTTGGTATCAAGGAACCCTAGCAAAACTGACGGGGGAAAACTCTCTGCTGGTTGAAGTCATACCTAGCGCAAAGGAAGATGGTTGTGGTTATTGGAGGTCAATCATCTGAGCTCCAGGACATCACTGCAGGAGTTCCTCAGGGTAGTGTCCTAGGCCCAACCATCTTCAGCTGCTTCATCAATTACCTTGAATCATAAGGTCAGAAGTGGAGATGTTCGCCGATGATTGCACAATGCTTAGCACGATTCACAACTCCTCAGATACTGAAGCAGTCTGTGTAGAAATGCAACAAGACCTGGACAACATCCAGGCTTGGGCTAGTAAGTGGCAAGTAACATTCGTGCCACACAAGTGCCAGGGAACGACCATCTCCAACAAGAGAGAATCTAACCATCTCCCCTTGACATTCAATGGCATTACCATCGCTGAATCCCCCACGATCAACATCCTAGGGGTTACCATCCACCAGAAATTGAACTGGAGTAGCCATATAAATACCATGGCTACAAGAACAGGTCAGAGGCTAGGAATCCTGCAGCGAGTAACTCACCTCCTGACTCCCCAAAGTCTATCCACCATCTACAAGGCACAAATCAGGAGTGTGATGGAATACTCTCCACTTACCTGGATGGGTGCAGCTCCAACAACACTTGAAGCTCGACACCATCCAGGACAAAGCAGCCCGCTTGATTGGCACCCCATCCACAAACATTCACTCCCTCCACCACCGACGCACAGTGGCAGGAGTGTGTACCATCTCCTAGATGCACTGCAGCAATGCACCAAGGCTCCTTAGACAGCACCTTCCAAACCCGCAACCTCCACCAACTAGAAGGATGAGGGCAGCAAATGCATGGGACCACCACCACCTGCAAGTTCCCCTCCAAGTCACACACCATCCTGACTTGGAACTATATCGCCGTTTCTTCACTGTTGCTGGGTCAAAATCCTGCAACTCCCTTCCTAACGGCACACTTGGACTGCAGCAGTTCAGGAAGGCAGCTCACCACCACTTTCTCAAGGGCAATTAGGGATGGGCAATAAATGCTGGCCTGGCCAGCGAAGCCCACATCCCATGAATGAATAAGAAAAAAGTTAATGGAAATAATTTTTCCTTGTCTAACATTATCTAAGCCTATCATAATCTTGTACACCTCTATCAAATCTCCCCTCAATCACCTTTGCTCCAGGGAGAACAACCCCAGCTTTTCCAACCTAACCTTGTAAGTAAAATCCCATCTGGTAAATCTCCTCTGCACCCTTTCAAGGACCCTCACAACCTTCCTAAAGTGTGGTGACCAGAACTGAATGCAGTGCTCTAGTTGGGGCCTAACCAGAGGTTTATAAATGTTCAGTAATAACTTCCCTGCTTTTGTACTCTGTGCCTTGATTTATGAAGCCCAAGATCCCATACGCTTTGCTAACCACTCTTCCAATACATCCTGCCACCTTCAAAGATCAATGCACATGCATCCCCAGTCTCCACTGTTACTGCACTCTTTAGAACTGTGCCATTAAGTCTATATTGTCTCACCCTATTCCTTCTGCCAAAATGCATCACCTCACACTTGTCTGTATTAAATTCCATCTGCCACTTGTCTGCGCATTCTGCTAGCCTACCTATGTCCTGTTGCAGGCAGTCCGTATCATCTTTACTATTTGCCACTCCGAGTTTCATCTCATTGGCAAATTTTGAGATTCTACTCTGTATTCCAAGATCCAAGTCATTCCTATATAGCAAAAAAAGCAGTGGTCCTAGCACTGACCCTTGGGGAATACCACTGTCTCCTATCCTTCAGTCTGAAAAACATCCATGTACCACGACTTGCTGTTTTCTGTCCTTGAGCCAATTTTATATCCAATTGGACACTGACTCTCTATTCCATGAGCCTCAATGTTGTTAACCAGCCTTTTATGTGGTACTTTATCAAACTTATTCTTAAAATCCATATAGACAGCATCCACCGCATTCCCTACATCAACCTTCGCTGTTACTTCATCAAAAAATTCAATTAGTCAATCATGATCTGCATTTTACAAATCCATGCTGGCTGTTATTAATTAACTCAAATCTCTCCACGTGCCTGTTTATTTTTCCCTGATTATTGTTTCTAAAACTTTACCCACTACTGATGTTAAACTAACTGGCCTATGGTTGCTAGGACTGTCCCTTTCTTGAATAAGAGTGTCACATTTGACACTCTTCAATCCTCTTGCTCATCTCGCATATCCAGGGAAGATTGGAAGATTATGGCAAACCTTTCCGCTATCTCCATCCCCACTTCCTTTAGAAACCTGGGATGCAAGTCATCCGGCCCAGGTGACTAATCTAACCTAAGCAGAGCCAGCCTTTCCAGTATCTCTCCCCTTTCAATTTTTACCCCATCCATTGCCTCTACTCTCTCCACTTCTACTGATAATGTGTCAGCTTCCTCTTCCTTCGAAAATACTGAAACAAAGTACTCATTAAGTACTTTCTAGCCTTGCCCTGTGCCTCTAAGCATATATAACCTCTTTGTCCCTAATAGGCTCCACTCAACCTGCTTACTATTTACATGCTGGTTAAAGATTTATGGGTTCCTCTTATGTTGATTGTCATATTGTCTCTCTGCCAGTCTTATTTTCTTCTTCACCTCCCCTCTCAACTTACTATATTTGACCTGGCTGTCACCTGACATGCATCATACACCCTCTTTTTTTCTGTTTCATTATAATCTCTATCTCCCTTGTTATCCAAGGAGCCCTGTTTTTGATTCCCCTACCTTTCGTCCTTGTTGGAATGTTCTTGCCTGTTCCTGAAGCTTCTCTTCCTTAAAGATAACCCATTGTTCCATTACAGTTTTTCCTGTCAGTCTTTGCTTCCATTTTATCCTGCCTAGATCCCTTCCCATCACATTGAAATTAGCCCTCTTCCAACCTAGCCATTCTATTGTTCCTTGCTTTTCTGCATTTTGATTCTAAACCTTATGATACGATGATCACTCTTACCCAAATGCTCCCCCACACACACTTGGTCCACTTGGCGCACCTCATTTCCCAGCACCAGATGTAGAAATGCCTCTTTTCTAGTTGGGCCAAGAGCATACTGATCAAAGCAGTTCTCCTGAACACATTCCAGAAATTCTTCCCCCTCCTTTCCCTTTACTCAAACATTATCCCAATCGATATTTGGGTAATTAAAGACCCTAATATCACCACTCTGTAGTTCTTGCACATCTCTGTGATTTTCTTGCAGATTTGCTCCTCTGTCTCTCACTATTTGGAGGCCGATAGAATACCCCTGGTATTGTGATGTTACCCTTTTTGCTCCACAGTTCTAACCAAATGGATTCTGTCCTTGTCCCTTCAAGGACATCTCCACTTTCCAACCCTACAATGTCTTCCCTACTCAGTACTGCCACCCCACCTCCCTTTTTTTCTTCTCTATCTTTTCTGAACATTTTATACCCTTGTATATTAAGTACTCAGTCCCCAACATTTTTAAGCCACGTTTCCGTTATTGCCACTATATCATATTCCCATTCTGCTATTTGTGCTTATAGCTCATCAACTTTATTCACCACACGTGGTACGTTTACACACATGCATTGTAATCCTGTCTTTGCATTCATCATAGCCCTCTGCAGTCTGCTTCCATCTACTATGGAACTCCTCCCTTCTCTAGTATTGTCCAACAATCTTACATTATACACCTTATTCCTCTTTTCTACTTCTATATGCTGGGGCCCATCCCCTTGCCAATTTAGTTTAAACCCTCCCCAATCACACGAGTGAACCTCCCTGCAAGGACATTGGGCCCAGTCCTGTTGAATTGCAACCTGTCCCTTTTGAATAGGTGCCTTCTGCCCCATTACTGGTCCTAATGCCGCAAAAATCTGAAGCCTTCCCTCCTGCACAATGCTTCCAGCCACACATTGATCCTCCCTATCTTCCTATTTCTACCCTTGCTAGCGCATGGCACTGCAAGTAATCCAGAGATTAGTACCTTCGAGATCCAAATCTTTAACTTCCTCCTTAGCTCCTGAAAATCTGACCGTAGGATTTCAATACCAGCCCATGCTATGTTGTTGGTACCAACATGTACCACAACTTCTGGATCACTCCCTTCTCCCTGCAGAATATCCTGCACCCTCTCCATGATGTTCTTTACCCTGGCACCAGGGAGGCAATGTACCATGTGGGACAATGATGGTTGCAGAAATGTCTGTCTGTCCCCCTGACTATGGAATATCCTCTTACAAATGCATTTCTACACTTTGCTGCTCCTCCTGCGCAGTCCCTTGCCCTATGTCGTGGTCGGGTCTGCACTCCTTTTGGGTATCATCACTTTGAGCAGTCTCTAATGCTGAGTACCTGTTTGAGAGTGGCACACACCCCGAAGACTCTTGCATTTCCTGCCTCTTCCTACTCTTCTGGATGGTCACCCACCTGGTATCCTGAACTTTTACTGCCTGTGGGTGATCACCTCCTGGAAAGTACAATCCAGGAAATTCTCCTGCTCCCTAATGCTCTGCAGTGAATCCAGCTGCCCCTCAAGCTTAAAAATCCTGGGCTCAATCTGAAGCAGCTGAATACACTTCCTACAAATGTGGTCGCCCAAGACACATGTAGTGTCCTGCAGTTCCCATATGGTGCAGGAATTGCAAGCAACAGGTTGCAGCTGCCCATCCATGATCTAAAAAAACCTCTATTCCCTCTTTTAGAATCTAGTTGGTACCTTTATCAAGCTATTAATTTTAATTAATGCCTCTAGACCTGCTCTGTGCTACTACTCTTATTAATTTACTCACTATTATCCTCAGCCTGATTGAGATTATTAATTTCCCGGCTCTTAATTTGGAAAAAGTACGCTGGTTTACAGAGAGAAAAAGAGAAATAGTCACCAAACAATCACTTTCATGCTTTCCTGTGACATCACACCGATTTTCTTTGAACACGATGGTCCACTCCTTTATCCTCCCCGCCAGTCTCACTGTGCTCTCACTCTCCAGGCCGCTCCTTTATCCTCCCCGCCAGTCTCACTGTACTCTCGCTCTCCAGGCCGCTCCTTTATCCTCCCCGCCAGTCTCACTGTACTCTCGCTCTCCAGGCCGCTCCTTTATCCCCGCCAGTCTCACTGCTCTCACTCTCCAGGCCATTCTTTTATCCTTCCCGCCAGTCTCACTGTACTCTCACTCTCCAGGCCGCTCCTTTATCCTCCCCGCCAGTCTCACTGTACTCTCGCTCTCCAGGCCGCTCCTTTATCCTCCCCGCCAGTCTCACTGTACTCTCGCTCTCCAGGCCGCTCCTTTATCCCCGCCAGTCTCACTGCTCTCACTCTCCAGGCCATTCTTTTATCCTTCCCGCCAGTCTCACTGTACTCTCACTCTCCAGGCCGCTCCTTTATCCTCCCCGCCAGTCTCACTGTACTCTCGCTCTCCAGGCCGCTCCTTTATCCCCGCCAGTCTCACTGCTCTCACTCTCCAGGCCATTCTTTTATCCTTCCCGCCAGTCTCACTGTACTCTCACTCTCCAGGCCGCTCCTTTATCCTCCCTGCCAGTCTCACTGTGCTCTTGCTCCCAGGGGCCCCTACTTTATCCTCCCCTCTGGTCTCACTGTGCTCTCACTCTCCACGCCGCGATTTCTAATCCCTGCTGGTCTCACTGTGCTCTCACACTCCAGGCTGCTTTTTTATCCTACCCATTGGTCTCACTTTGAATACTTCTTGTTTTTCTTGCAAAAGGTGGAAGAAAGAATTAGGAAGCTTGGTCTGTTGAAGTATTGTCCTTTCATATCAGAAATATGGATTTTAAGTAGGCAACAGGGATCCTGCCGCCGGTGCTGAAAGCAGGGGCAACCTGCTTTGGCAGGTGATAGGACACAGGTCTGCATTTTGCTGGTGGCAGCCAATTAACTGACTGCTGCCGGGGCTGTTGTCCCTATTAAGGATGGCAGCTGCCCCCCACACCCCCTCCCCCACCCCCCAAGAGGTGATGGCTCAATCAGAGGGCTGGCAGCTCAGCAGTGCCAACATTAGCAGTAGACAATGCGAGGCTGCACTTGGAGGATGAGGGCACATCAATGGCTGTGCACCCTCAAAGTCAGGTAAGTGGGGTCTGGGGCGCCAGGGCCAGTGAGGGAGGTCCCAGTGAGGGGGAGGTTTCTGGAGGGCAAATGGCGCTGTTGTCGCAGGTGCAGCCGTTGTCGCCAGGGGGCAGGGGGGCCCTCCATGGACCACAGACTGCCGAAGAAGGAGGGCCTCACCACCCTAAGCCCGCTGGGAGGCTGGCAGGGTTTACCTGGTGGTCTCCCATGGAGCAGCAGGTCCTCTAGCAGATGGTAAAATGCCAGCGGAGGTGGGAAGAGGCCCTTAATTGGGCTCCAGGCGGGCAACACACAGTAGCACGTTTCAGGATGGCTGAGGTACCGAATGAGAAGGTGCAGAGGTTCTCAGCCGTGGCACTGGAGCTCCTGATGGGAGAGGAAGGATGTCCTTTATCTGCAGAGGGGGGGTAGAGTCCACCTCGCCCTGCTGCCCCTCTCTCCTGCTGATGCCTCCCTGCCTGGCCTCTTGCCCTCCTCCAATTCCTCCTGCAAACTAAGGAGAACCCCTAGCAAAATACTGGTGGTCAAGCAGTTCCTTTCTCCTGGTGACTCCTATGGGGTAGAATAGCACAGCACCTACTCTTTTTAGGTGAAGTCCTCAGAGAATTTCCAGAAAAAAATGTTTTTTTTTGCGTGCCGGTGAAGACTTAATAAAATGTTCCAAAGACTCTCCCGATGTGTTTCAAAAATCCTCTTCAAACCTCCAGTGGCAAATGAACAATTAAAGGCAAGTTCTCAAAATCCAACGACTTGTTTACTCCCATTCAGATGGCTGATGTTAGGAGAAGGTGTTCGTTCAAGTGCTGTCCACCAGAATGCCATGCAGCTCCTTACGAGCATTCGCAGGCAATTTAAGTGGCAATAAGCCCCTTAACAATCCTCTGGGCAGCCGTTCCAACCGCAAGCTTCACCTCCTTTACCAAAATAGCGTCTTGCGCTAAATGCGGGTTAAACCAGTACTTCAGCTTAAGACCCATCTTTGCCAGCTTGGGGGATTCTTAGCTCCTATGTATCGGGGAAAATTGCCCCTATTGAACTTACAGCACAGAAACAGGCCATTCAGCCTGACTGGTCTATGCCTGTGTTTATGCTTCACAGAGCATCCTCCCACAACTCTTCATCAAAGTTTTTAAGCATATCCTTCTATTCCTTTCTACTTCATGTACTTACCTGGCTTCCCCTTGTGCTCGGCTGGGTAACTGAGTGCACACCTCTTGACATTTACAGATATATTTTACTCTTGCCATTAATGTGAATGATAAAAGCTAGTGGCAGTATCAGTAACTTATTTTTCTGCCCTAATAGATTCTAAGGCAAAGACATTTTTATAACTTAAGGGGAATAAATCTCTGGCTTTTTTAATGGTTGCTAGTCATTTTCATCCAGATGAACCATCCCCTTCCAAGCATTCTGAATATAAGTGTTGTCACAAATTCATTAGCTAATTTCCCTGACTCTTCTGTTAACTGTTGACATTGGTGGAGAATGTGGTGAAGCTTGATAACTGCAGAATAAAGTAGGATTTAATATGCAAAAGTGATTAAAAAGAAGGAATGGATAAAATATTGACTTCACAACATCATCCATAACCTGTAAGCAGTATTTCATGTTCATTTGCATTTTTGACACCTTTTTGTAGGATCTGTGGAACTTGATCTGAATGGATTTCCTCGTGGTACAAAATCAGCTAAGCAATGTGGCTTGGATATGATTGAAGAGAATTCAGAGACTAAACTCATCTCAATATTTCAGCTAAAACGTCTGCGAGGTTGGTGGCCTTTAGAAAAGTCAGGTGATCTCACTGTAAGTACAATACTTTCTATCATAAATAAAATTAAACTAAACATCTACCATATGGAAAAAAATATAGACAACTTACCTTTTCTCATTTGAGTTTGATATATCCGGAAAAAATCTCCTCTCTATCAGTTGTAAATAAAGTGAGTTGGGCAGTATCTGCCTGTTCCTTTGTGGTGTGTCGTCTACAAGATGAAAGGATTCAGAATTTGTCATTAAACTGAAGAAATTTTCTGTGTCAGTTAAAGAGGCTACTAAGTTTGGTGGTGTGGGAAATACAGGGGCAAAACAGGCACACAATAAGACCCAATTTCACGGACCAACATCCTGCGCTCAAGGACACCTGAAAAATATCCAATCTGAAATTGGGTGGGGCCGGCCATTTTTTAGGTTTTTGGGTCAACCATCTAAAACAAGTGATAGTCCATATGGTAATGAGGGGCTTAATGCCTGTTTCAGGAGCCTTCTGTGAAATTGGCCTATGCTGATATTGGACCTGTCCGGCCTGCGACCTGGCCGGCAGCCACCACCAATAAAGGTGAATTTAATTGTCATTTTAAATTGCTCTGCTCCTCCCAGGGAGGATAAGCCCCTTCACCACCACCACCAGCACCCCCCCCCCACCCCCCCACCCCGCTGGCCTGAACTTCGATTGTTCAGCTGGGCGAGCTTTCTGTGGAGGTGACAAGTGGCGGCAGTTCACCACGATTCTTTAGATGAGGGACGTGGACCAATTTCTCATAATCCTTGGGCATCCATTTTCAGGCACAGGGATCATTCCCTGTGCCCATTTGGCACTAGAAAACTTATCTAAATGCATTTGTAGATCTGTATTTTTCTAGTTCAAACTCTACCACATTCTGCTGGATACAATCAACAGAATGTTGACTCTCATATTTAAATTCCACTCAATTTCCTTCCTGCCCCTCCCATTTAAGGCAGTGGCTTATACTGGAATGCAATTCCACAAGTGCTAGTAGCCCTCTGGGACTGCAACAAGAGACCACTCTTGTGTCAGCCTAGATGGTGACCTTGACAGCAGGCAAGACACCCATGGGGGATAGGTGAGCAGGCACATACAATGTCCCAGTATGTGTCAATAGAATAAGCAGGAGCAAGAACTCTACCTGATTTTTGTTCCCTCCCTTAGCTCAGTGACACTGAGGTCCATTGTCTCACACTATGACACTAGCTGAGTTCAGTTAACTCACACAGACCAGGGATTGAACCTGGGGTCTTCTTGGTCTATGTAGCCTACCTCACAGTCCTTTATACACCAACTCCTTGGGAGTACATGCTCAGTCTTAAGGAGAAATAATAGCCACTAAAAATAGCACAGCATAAGATTATTTTGGTAAAAAATACACTATTATTTCAAAAAGTAGTTGTTTATGCATGTTTTGACAGTTAAGTTTAGCTGCTAATGACTATTGCCTACTAAATCTGCCAGCCCTACATGGCCTGGCTTACATGTGACTTTAGTCCCACGCTACATATAATTGTATCATGACTGTCTGCTATTTTTATTTCTACTGAAAACGACTTGTTCTGACATTTAGTTCAGTCTCATAAAACAGCACTATGGCCCTGCTTGGCATCACAAACTATGAAGCTTTTATCAGCTCAAGATATCACTCTCAATGCGTTACGAAACCCTTCTGAATTTATAGTCGACTTTGAAAACATCTTCCAAACAACTTGAAAAACACCTTTTGTTTTTTTTTATTATTTCCATTATTGATCATTGGTTTTCTTACATAAAGAAAAGTCTGAAACAACTAGTGATTAATAAGGAACAATATGAAAACCCACAATCCTGAAAACAGTTGTACTGTTAGAAGTGTGCCATGTTCAGCTGATTTACTGCAGTAATACTGCACCTACTACATGCTGAACAAGACGGGAGTATTAAAGATAATTTTTCTAGCCATTCTGAATCCCATGAGAAACGTGAAAAGTTTCTCTTGGAGATAATATCAAATCATCCAGGGAATATAATATGGTTAGACTCGAGGTTTCTACTGCTTAATTACTAGGGTGTTGTAGTCTAGTGGTTATGGTACTGGGTGAGTAATTCAGAGGTCCTGAGTTTATAATCCCACCCATGGTAAATTCCGAGATTGAATTCAGAAGATAATCTGGCAGCCCTACATGGTCTGGTCTACATGTGACTTTCGTCCCACGCTATTTGGTTGTCTCTAAATGCCCTCAAAGCAATGAGAAATGGGCAGCAAATGCCTTGGTAGTGTCACATACATCCCAAGAACAAATAAACAAAAAATTGTGATTTACAGGACAGTGAGCAGACACCTTGAGATTGTGGAGGCAGATGTTAAGTAAACTCATATTAGGGAGTATGAAGTCATCCAGTGGCACAGTTGGGCGGCACAGTGGCGCAGTGGTTAGCACCGCAGCCTCACAGCTCCAGGGACCCGGGTTCGATTCCGGGTACTGCCTGTGCGGAGTTTGCAAGTTCTCCCTGTGACCGTGTGGGTTTCCGCCGGGTGCTCCGGTTTCCTCCCACAGCCAAAGACTTGCAGGTTGATAGGTAAATTGGCCATTATAAATTGCCCCTAGTGTAGGTAGGTGGTAGGGAATATGGGATTACTATAGGGTTAGTATAAATGGGTGGTTGTTGTTTGGCACAGACTCAGTGGGCAGAAGGGCCTGTTTCAGTGCTGTATCTCTAAATTAAAATATAGAAGCATACAGCACAGGAGGAATCCATTTGGCCCATCGTGCCTGTGTTGACTTTTTGAAGGAGCCATCCAATTAGCCCTACTCCCCTGCTCTTCCCCCATTGCCCTGTAAATTTTTCCTTTTCAAGTATTAATCCCATTCCCTTTTGAATGTTACTATTGGATCTGCTTCCACAACCCCTTCAGGTAATGCACTGCAGATCGTAACTTGCTGCGTGAAAAAAATTTCTCCTCATCTCCCCTCTGGTTCTTTTGCCAATTACCTTAAATCTGTGCCCTCTGATTGCCAACTCTCCTGACAGTGGAAACAATTTCTCCTTGTAGACCCAAGCACTACCCCTCAAAGTTTTGAACACCTCTTAAATCTTCTTTTAACCTTCTCTGCTCCTAGAGAAAACAATCTTAGCTTTTCTAAGCTCTCCACGTAACTGAAGTCTGTTGTCCCTGGTAACATTCCAGTGAATCTCCTCTGAACCCTCTCCAAGGCCTTGACAAGCTTGTGATAATATTGAGTAAAATTACATTTAAAATAATACACTGTTATGGGAATCAATACACAGCAAGGAATCATGTAAATCTAGTTTATTTCATACATGAAGAAAATCTTCAAAGATTCACTCATGAATTATTAGGTCTTGCTTATTCATAGAATAAGTGAGATGTCCCATTGTCACCCATTAGGTATCCTCTATATATCCACCCATTTCCTAACCTCAATAACATGTTTCTAAAGAGCAGACTCCAGCTGAATTTACATTAGATCAGGCCATCCATAAAAAAATACTTGTGCCAGTATATTTAATTCATGACCGTTGGCTAACCATTATGTCAACAGGACTGGATTCTGTTGCTAAGAAACCCAGAGAAAGATCTTGGGTGCAGAAAGTTACTGAGGGGAGAAAAGCTGAAGAGAAAATGTAATAAATCAGTAAGAAACCGTTAGATGACCCAAAGTTTGGGTTTTTAGAAACCTACTGATTATAGGAAAGAGGGAAAACTGAGGGAGGCAAGAAGGTCCACTGTCTGAGGAAAATATAAGTCAGTGCAGACAATGTGGTGGCAAATCTTGAGTTCAACACAGTGAGGATAGAGGAAAGGGGAAGAGCATATAGGATGGCAGATTTAGAACTAAAGAGGATGGTCTGAATTGCAATTGATTAAAATAAAGTAGGATTGTAATGAAGAGAGAAGTTGTAGGTTAGAAGTGACAGAGGGTTGCCAAATCATCTTGTCAGGACTGCAGGAGATGTGTCAGAAGAGCATCCCTGATATGGGGGCATTATTTAAATTCTAATCTATTAATAGATGCATTTTTGAAAATAAAAACACCTGTTAATGACTGCCATTCCTGCACTGATCATTGCTTTCAACCTAAAATTTGTACTTTTGTTATTCATGATATTTGTGACAAATATGCTGCTATTCATGACTAATTTAGGGCAAGGTTGAAGCTGAATTCCACCTGCTTACTGGTGAAGAGGCTGAGAAGAATCCAGTTGGCTCCGGTCGTAAAGAGCCAGAACCACTGGAAAAACCCAAGTAAGTTTGGTCTCACTGCTGAACTTTAAAAAACCTTCACAGTCCAAGTGATCTGGTCTGCATTTACAAACTTGCTTACAACTTTTGATCAACGTTGAAACACTAGCATGTATGTTTGTTTGGAAAATATATATTTTCATTATATTAAGTTTATAATTTTTCCTTATGCAATATCATATTAACTAGGAAAATTGGGAAACAAAGTCTACCAAAGTCAAATAAATTCTTGTTAGCCAAAGGTTACGTTAGTGTAAGCACATAGGACAGGGTCAAGTTAAATATTGTTCAACTGCACATGTTTTAGTCTAACTTTAACCTAAGTGCCTTCTTAATAATTAAAGGTCACTTCAATTTACTAAATACTAATGTTAATATTGCCTGTAATCACCAGGCCAGCACATGGTGAACTCTCCAGCATAGTACTTAGTGGGTTTTGATTATAAAATTATTGCTACTTTCGGAGTTTGTCATCTCATGGTTGTACACAGTGTGCTGTGACCCTACAGACAAGCACATTTGTAGTACTTTCGCTTTAAGAGGGTTCTCAATAATTACAATGGTTTAAAACTGTTTTGATAAGATTTTCTTTCCTTCCTATAGCCGTCCTGATACCTCCTTCTCTTGGTTCATAAACCCTTTCAAGTGCATCTATTATCTGATCTGGAGGAACTACAAGAAATACATCATTATTGGACTGATCTTGCTAATCCTCATTTTTTTTATTGCATTGCTGCTCTACACATTGCCTAGTGCAATAAATACAAAGATAATGAATGGATGAACTAAACTTTTTTTTAATTCAAATTCTCAAAACTCCTCAAATGTTCTCAACCATTTTACTGTCTTGAATCAGCCAATGCCTATCAGCTATGCTTCAGATTTAAGTTTCATGTGTTTTTAAGGTTAAATAGCTGTTTAAATTCTGAATGGACTGTTCAGTGGCAAAGTATACAATTGGATGATTTTTCAACATGGTGGAACTGAAATCTTTGTAGGGTTCTATCAGTTGTTTAATTTACTGTGATACCGTGTTCCCTATTTGCTAAATTTCAATAAGGAGCCTAAGTGAATACAGATACAGTCCTGACTCTAACAGCATTGTTTATAAAACACAAATGCAAAGATTTTTGCTTTAACCTACAAGCAGGTAATTTATAGTCTTTTGCATAATATTCCCAGTCTGTCTCTGTGTTAAAGCAACATTCTTCTTTATAAATTGCTGGAAACTGAAATCTGTGAGGCATAGGAGTTCACTTTCTGGAATGGCGAAAACAAAATTGAGATTGGCATGAACTTGCCTTTCTTTTGGGGTGGTAGCTGAATCTCTTGCTAAGGCAAGGCCATCAATCTATGGGTGCAGGAAAGTATTAAGATCTTTCCCGCCTGTTGATGCCACCTGTCTGGCAGACACAAAAGTCTTGGCAGCAGCTATGGAGAAGATATGGCTCAGTCTATTCATCTTGCAGCCAGATACAGCATTGGTAACAGTCAGCTGTTAAAGTAAAATATCAAGTGAAATATATGTAGGACAACACGACTCATGTGTTCTTGGACACTAGAATTACTACTGAAATGCATGGGAACAAACGTAGACTGCACAAATTGGATTGGTTTAATCGATATCTAATGTATTGTTCCTTATAACACAGTACAAGTTGGTTCAATTAAATCAAGTTCCCATATATATATATATATATCCTTACTACCACCCGCTCGGTTGGTCTTCTGGTGATGGAGTAGGTCTGTGGCAACAGGTGACCAGCCTGTTGTCACTTCCTGCTTGTCCGCAGACCTGATGTCACCTTGATGTCTTTTTCTTGTTGGTTTCTTCTCCAAGTGTTTTTGCTTGTGAGGAGGCCAACTTATATAGAGTCTTGTTGCATCATCACATCATTGTTTTTGACCTTGCTTTTTGCTATCCCCAGCAGTTTCTTGTTTTTCAAGTGTCTACAAGTAGATAGGGCCTTTGCAAGATCACAGTAACACAATCAATTGTCAGAGACCCCAGTAACACAATCAATCGCTGCCTGACCCAGTAACACAATCAATCGCTGCCTGACCCAGTAACACAACCAATTATCCCAGGACTCAGTAACACAATCAATTGTCTGCCTGATCCAGTAACACAGTTAATCGTTGTTCGGCCAGGCCCAGCAATTTAGCAATGTCCATCCATTTGTGCATCAAAGACCCATCGGCAAGTTTACTGAATTCAATCGCCTCCTAATAATAACAAAATGATTGGGAGATATCAGGGATGTATCCAGGTTTAAAATGTAGAAAAATATTGAAATTAGCTTTAAAAACACTAGGAATTTTGAAAAACAAATACATACAGTAAAAGTAAAGAGCATTAGGAGTAATCTGGCTAAGCGAAGAGGTTAAGATACTTCACTTTTACGGGATAAGCAAATCTAAATATAAAGAGGCTCCAAACCCAAATCCACAAGCTAGTTCTTACCCAAGTGGATCATACAGTGCCCACCTTGATGTTGTGGTTATGGAGGCATCCTTGAATGCTGGCTTGCTTTCCCAACTGAAGGAAGCTGTACAAGCAGCCAAAATGACAATGAAAGATATACTTGTCACATTTTAGGAAGAAATAGCTTGCTTTTAATGAGTGGGCTGGAGCACTTAACAGTGACACAACTCAGAAATATTCAGGTTATTTTCCAGGAAAGTAGCTAGGTTTTTGTAGTTTTTATGCTTGGTGGAAGTGCTGAGGGTTTTAGGTGAGAGAGGACTGGGCTCTACTGAGAGTGCTACTACATTATAGAAATGAAACAGACTACAATGAATCGTCATGTTCATCTTTCTTTACTTTGATATGCAATAGCATTGATGCAGTTCCAATGGCGTTGTGAATTCATCTTTTTTGAATAAAATATGTAAAATTCCACCAGATACTTTTACACAAAAAAATGACATATTAGACATATTTAACAGCTCATGATGACTTCACTTACCACTTCTTAAATAATAGCATTGTTCTTATACCTGTGCCAGTTCCTGTCTCATTTTACTGCAAAGTTAAAATCATTCTTTTTTTTGTTAATAGCACTTAAAGTTTCCTTGCTGATTAGTTCTCCTCAAATTTAGCTGCTATTGAGCTCAGGATAGTTTCACATTACTGCCAGGATAAAGCAAATGCACATCACTACAATTGAAAAAAATTGTGACAGGCAATGATTATGAACACAATTGCAAACTCAGCAATAGTTGCTAAATTAAATTGATCATGTAACAGGGGAAATAACATGTGATTTGATAGAAGCCATTGGCAGATATTGTAAGGGATTGTGATCAGCTTTGTTAACCGGTCATGAGTTGAAGGATTTGGATTAAATGTGAGGTTGCAGCCTGAGTTATGGTAAATTGTCACAGAGTTGGTGTGGTCAGCATCATTCACAACCTCTTCATCCTTTATGTCAAAGCAACGTACAGTATGTTCCTTTACCGTAGGCTATCAAAAATAAATCAAAACAGCCACGTCTTGTATCTTAGTTTGATAATTGTGATGTAATTTTTCAAATCAATATTAAAGCAATTGTTTTAACTGACAAGTGAGTGTTAAGCTTACACAGAAAACATTGAGCTATTTAGCAGAGCAGGCAGCAGCTGTGGAGATAGCTGATTAATTAATGTTTTGGGTGCAAACCCGTCTTCAAATACATTTTGAAGAATTTGTACCCAAAATATTAACTTGAGTGTTCTCTTCACAGATGCTGCTTGACCTGCTGATTGTCTCCCAACATTTTCTGTTTTTGTCTCAGATTTCCAGAATCTGCAAGTTGTTAATTTTTTTGTTTGTAGTGTTTACACGGTGAACTTAATAAACATACAAAATAGGGGAGCATGCTCATTCTAAAGTTAATCTTTCTAATTGTATATACTGTATTTACTCTGCATATTTATCTGAAAGCTTTAAGGTGGTTTAGTATTTTACTGTTTAATGCTTGTAATCAATCGTTAACATTAAAAAAAATGTCCTTTACAATGTGTTGTGCATATGAGCTGTTCTTCAGTTTATCGATAATAGCAATGATAATTTCTTCAGTGTAGAAACCTATGGGCTGATTTTTACAGATCTCCGATGTCGGGGGTCATGGTGGGGGGGGGCAGAAAATGCATCCGGGAGAGGGCTGCCATGTACCCAAACGCCAGAAGGGCCCGGCCCAATATTGCTGCCGGTGGCGAGGTCTCGTGGCAGCCCCACCACCACTCGTCGATGGGACTGTCATTAACATACTTAAATAAATTTAAATTAATGAATGAAGTACATTTACGTTCCTGCCGTCTATTCCGGTGAGACCATCGTGCCGCTGGCTGGCACTCACGTGCCTTCGGACCCCCATCCGAGGAACCGAGGCGAAACACTGATGGGGAGGGGATAAGTTTCACAGTGCAGGGTGTGGGAGAGGGCACGGGGTCAAAGTCATATCATTGATGTAAGGGATAATAGGCAGGGTTATAGTGTCAAGTTTATGCACGTTGTGGGGGAGGGGAAGGTCAGGTGGACAAGATACGCTTTGGGGGGAGAGGGCAAGTAATTAATTCTATGGTTATTAGTGGGTGTGGGAGAGGGGCAAGATAAATTTATTTAATTTTTTAAAAATCTTTAAATATTTAAATTGCACGGCAGGGCTCAAAGACCTTTAAAAATATCAGCACCTGTGCACAGGCAGCTAACGCCATTGCCGGGAATGGACAGCCCACCCCCTCCATGACATGCAGGGGGGCAGTCCACCAGGGCTATTTAAATAAGCCTTTGCACTTAATATCATGGTCACTCCACGACTTGCGGCCTTCCCTTTTCGTTGGCGGCGGGAGTATAAATTTCAGCCCTATATCTCATGTTTTATGTTTTTGTATAAGCTGCCAATGTTGAATCAACTGCCACGCGCACATTTCAAAGATCACAATCATAGATAAATTCCTCATGATGTCTACTGATCCACTGCCATATCTTTATTAGGAGTTTAGTGAAAACTCATTCATGCCAAAGTTGCAGTTGCAGAACAGGAAATGCCCAGAGAACATTTCCAGCGTGTGTCTTAGTGACTGTGACGGAAACCACACCTGCCAAAATTAGACATATTAATTTTGTCGTATGGAACATTATTTTTGAACTGTTACTGGACTTGAAATAACTTGTTTAAAAAGACCACAACAGTGGCTGAAAATATGGCTGCACATTTGCATTGAAAAAGACAGTTACATGAAAAAGACAATGGGAGTTCTCCCTGAATTAATTATCCAGATGGATTTTATCCACAGTGATGATCAAGAGACATTGTGGCAGCAACCCACACACTGCTACCCCTCCCCCCACCCCTGCTCACTGAGAGTGTCTGATGAGCTTGAAGGAATCCACAAATCTTGCAGATGAGGCTGCTCTAAACAAGGAGCTAGTCACATGACTAACCTGCTCGGCAACCTGTTTTTTTAAAATTTGTGCCTGACACAGAACAGTTTGGGAAGAGACTGTAACTGAACTTCAAGAAGAGAGTGCCTCTCTCTCTCTCATACAAAGTTCCAGATACCCATAGAAGTAACTTAAGCCTCAAGACAGAAGACCGGCGAAACAAGTTTGAAAGTGTGCACTGGGCCCCAATGAGAACTCAAGACGTGACTTCAATCAAAGACTTTACAGCTATCACTTCAAACCTTTCCCCTTCTTTCTCCTCCTCTGTCTCTATTTGCCTATGTGTTTATCGCGTTTGCATGATAGCATGGTCGTGTCGTGTATTTTGAGTAGTTTTAACTGAGTTAGAATTTTTAAAGTTAATAAACTTACACCTTTCTTGTTTAAATCTGAGAAAACCTGTCTGGTTGATGTCTTTGCCATTACAATTAGAGAGCAGTGAGCAAGGACTCACTGAGGGGAAGCAAAAACATGATGTTTTAAAAATTAAACCCTGTTACAGTCAAACCAGGAAAAGGCTGATAGGGGAGCCCCAGACCCTCTGCCTCACCTGGTTGTAACAGTGATGTACTAAGGAAATTGAATTCGTGGTCAGGTCCCAACCATTCAGATAAAACTGTGTATATTTTTTTCACAGATGCTACCTGGCCTGCTGAATAGTTCCAGCATTTTCTGTTTATACTTCAGATTTCCAACATCCACAATATTTTGCCTTTTTTTAAATCAGCATTTTGTTTTTACAACTGGGCATTTTCCTTGTTCTAGGACAAACTGGTTTACAATACCAGAGCCAGATGTGATGCTAGAGGGGAATGGCTTTGGAGAATTGATGTCTTGAGAGGACCATCTAAATTTGAGTAATTAGTGTGAGGCCCTTTCAGTTTGTGCCATGTTATTGCTGTTCATTGTCCCAACTGCTACATTGGTACAACGGATGTTCCCCTGAATTTACAGTGTTAAGGCCTGAGAGCTACGAATAACATTATAATGAGTGTTGTTGTTACCTTGACTATCAACAGGGAATGTAGTCCTGATTAAAGACTGGCTCTGCAGTTTATCATTCAGAAGGGCTGTAACTGCATCCATGCAAACAAAGTTTTACATTGTCAGAATGCCAGATGATAAATCCAGTGTCAGGGTGCTTTTGCTTTAACTTTGAATTTTGGGGGATGAAATGTGTTTTCAGTGATAGAACAAAACAGGCAATAGTGAATTGACAGTCCATTTACACTCCGCTGGATCTTCATTTCCAAAGTTAACGGGAAACTAAATCGGACATCGTGTAAGATGCCACCTTTATATCAATTTTTTGTCATGCTTATTTGCAGGTTGTTTCCAGTTTTATCCTCTTGCCATTGGGGTCTGATCATTTCCACAGGACCAGTGTCAGAATTAACTCTTTTTGTCATAGTGTCATTTACACCACAGAAGAGGCCATTCGGCCCATTGAGTCCATGCTGCTCTCCACGGAGCAATCCAATCAGTCCCAGTCCCCTGCTCCATCCCCGTAGCCCTGCAAGATTATTTCCTTCAAGTGCCCATCCAATTTCCTTTTGAAATCATTGTCTCTGCTTCCACCACCCTTGTAAGTAGTGAGTTCCAGGTCATTCCCACTCTCTGCGTAAAAAAGTTCTTCCTCATATTCCCCTGCATCTTTTGTCCAAAACCTTCAATCTGTGTCCCCTAGTTCTTGTACCATCAGTTCTTGGGAACAGTCTTTCCTTGTCTAACTTATCTAATCCTGTCATAATCTTGTACACCTCTATCAAATCTCCCTCAATCTCCTTTGCTCCAGGGAGAACAAGCCCAGCTTTTCCAACCTACTCTTGTAAATAAAATCCCCCATCCCTGGACCCATTCTGGTAAATCTCCTCTGCACCGTCTCAAAGACCCTCACATCCTTCCAAAAGTGTGGTGACCAGACTGGAAGCAGTACTCCAATTGGGGCCTAATCAGAGGTTCAGTAAAACTTCCCTGTTTTTGTACTCAATGCCTCTATTTATGAAGCCCAAGATCCCATATGCTTTGCTAATCACTCTCTCAATATGTCCTGCCACCTTCAAAGATTGACGCTTGCACTACCCCCAGGTCCCTTTGTTCCTGCACACTCTTCAGAACTATGTCATTAAGTATATTTTGCCTCACTATCCCTTCTGCCAAAATACATTACCTCACAATTGTCTGTATTAAATTCCATCTGCAACTTGTCTGCCCATTCGGCTTGCCTATCTATGTCCTGTTGCAGGCAGCTCGTATCATCCTCACAGTTTGCCACACCTCCAAGTTTTGTGTCATCGGCATACTGCTACTCATTTATTTGCATGTTTATAATCTCTGTATATGTAGAGAAGACAATAGAGTCATTTTTATTGCACAGTATAATGCAATGTAACTTATATAATATTATATAATTTCAAACCATTAAGTGACTGGCTAGAGGCTCTGAAAATCTGTGTCTTCTTGCTATGAGACATTAATTGTCAGAAAACTGCTGGGATCTGGGTAATTATCAGCTTTGGAACCTTTCAGATCCTAAAATCTGAGACAAACTGTAATAAAAACCACACCTGCCAAATGGAAACATATTACTTTTTTCACATGGAGCACTATATGAACGCTTACTGGACATTGAAAATAACTTGTTTAAAAAGACCACAGAGCAGTGGCTGAAAACATGGCTGCACATTTGCATTCTGAGAGACAGTTCCACAGAGAGACATTGGGAGTGCTCCCTGATCCAATTAGTCAGATGCGTTTTGTCAATAGTGATGATCAAAATACATTGCGAGTCATTGACTGTGTGAGAGGCAGCATTCCAACCCCCTACTGAGTGCATCCAGTAAGCCTTGAAGAATCAACAAACTTCGCAGGCAATGCTGTTTCAAACCAAGAGCTGGTCACATGACTAACCTGCTGGCCAACCTGGGAATTGATTGAATTGTGCTCACAGTAAAGTTTTGGAGGTAGACTGCTTTTGAAGACCAAAAGAGAAGCAAGGTCTCTCTCTCTCTCCATCTCCACACCACGCAAAGTTCCAGGGACCCACAGACGTAACTTAAGCCTCAAGACAGAAGACCCCACAGCCTTCTGGTACCAGCAAAACAAGTTTGAAAGTGTGTACTGGGCCCCAACGAGAACTGCAAGACTTAACTTCAATCAAAGACTTTACATCCAACCCAAAACCAGTAACTGAATTCCATCTACTACTTCAAACCTTCCCCCTTTAATTCATTGAAACATAGAAAATAGGAGCAGTAGGCCATTTGGCCTTTCGAGCCTGCTCCACCATTCATTATGATCATGGCTGATCATCCAACTCAGTAGCCTGTTCCAGCTTTCGCCCCATACCCTTTGATCCCTTTAGACCCAAGAGCTATATCTAACTCCTTTTTGAAAACATTCAATGTTTTGGCCTCAACTACTTTCTGTGGTAGCGAAGTCCACAGGCTCACCATCTCTGGATGAAGAAATTTCTCCTCATCTCAGTCCTGAACGGTTTACCCCGTATCCTTAGACTATGACCCCTGGTTCTGGACTCCCCCACCATCGGGAACATCCTTCCTGCATCTACCCTGTCAAGTCCTGTTAGAATTTTATAGGTTTCTATGAGATCCCCCCTCACTCTTCTGAACTCCAGTGACTCCTAACCGACTCAATCTCTCCTCGTACATCAGTCCCACCATCCCAGGAATCAGTCTGGTAAACCTTCGCTGCACCCCCTCCATAGCAAGAACATCCTTCCTCAGATAAGGAGACCAAAACTGCACACAATATTCCAGGTGTGGCCTCGCCAAGGCCCTGTATAATTGCAGTAAAACATCCCTGCTTCTGTACTCGAATCCTCTCACTATGAAGGCCAACATACCAGTTTGCTTTTTTAAACCACCTGTTGCACCTGCATGCTTCAGCGACTGGTGTATGAGAACACCCAGGTCTCGCTGCATATTCCCCTCTCTCAGTTTATAGCCACTCAGATAATAATATGCCTTCCTGTTTTTGCTACCTCACATTTATCCACATTATATGGCATCTGCCATGCATTAGCCCACTCACTCAACTTGTCCAAATCACCCTGAAGCCTCTCTGCATCCTCCTCACAACTCACCCTCCCACCCAGTTTTGTGTCATCTGCAAATTTGGAGATATTACATTTAGTTCCCTCATCTAAATCATTAATGTATATTGTGAATAGCTGGGGTCCTAGCACCAATCTCTGCTGTACCCCACTAATCACTGCCTGCCATTCGGAAAAAGACCCATTTGTCCCTACTCTTTGTTTCCTGTCCGCCAACCAAATTTCTATCTATCGCAATATATTACCCCCAATCCCATGCGCTTTAATTTTACACGCTAATCTCTTATGTGGGACTTTGTCGAAAGACTTCTGAAAGTCCAAATAAACCACATCCACTGGCTCCCCTTCATCAACTCTACTAGTTACATCCTCGAAGAATTCTAGTAGATTTGTCAAGCATGATTTCCCTTTCGTAAATCCATGCTGACTCAGTCCGATTCTACCACTGTTCTCCAAGTGCTCTGCTATAAAATCTTTGATAATGGACTCTAGAATTTTTCCCACTACTGACGTCAGGCTGACTGGTCTATAATTCCCTGCTTTCTCTCTGCCTCCCTTTTTAAATAGTGGGATTACATTAGCTACCCTCCAATCTGTAGGAACTGTTCCAGAGTCTATTGAATCTTGGAAGATGACCACCAATGCATCCACTATTTCTAGGATCACTTCCTTAAGTACTCTGCGATGCATACCATCAGTTCTCTACTAATACTGATTTCTTTCAGTTCCTCTCTCTCACTAAGCCCTGTGTTCCCCAACATTTCTGGTATGATATTTGTGTCCTCCTTTGTGAAGACAGAACCAAAGTATGCATTTAGTTGGTCAGCCATTTCTTTATTCCCCATAATAAATTTCTGTTTCTGACTGTAAGGGACCTACATTTGTCTTCACCAATTCTTTCTCCTCCTCTGTATCTATTTGTGTGTGTGTGTTTATCGCGTAGGCAAGCTGGCGTGGTTGCATCGTGTATTCTTAGTAGTTTTAACTGAGTTAGAGTTTTAAGGTTAATAAACTTACATCTTTCTTGCTTAAATCTAAGAAAGTCTGTCTGGCTGATTCCTTTACAATTACAATTAGAGAGCAGTGAACTCACTGAGGGGAAGCTAAAAAAACATTGTGATTTAACAATTAAACCCTGTTACAGCCAAACCAGGAAAAGACCGAGAGGGGAGCCCTAGACCCCTTCCTCACCTAGTCGTAACAAGGGTAACACCACAGCCTTACTCAAATCAAGGGCAAATAAATGAATTCAGCATCTGACTTAATAATCCCCAGCTTTGTGGATCTTTAAACTCCATGACCATGCAAGTGTCCACATGTCGATAGCACCCTCCTGCAAAACAGGCTGGAACATCTGGGTGAAGAATGGCTTAGCGGGGTGGGGTGGGGTGGAGAGTGGGTGCCAGGCCCCCATAACCACCTCCCCCAGAAATATCTCATAGCTGCAGGTGACACTGAGTTCTGAATGAGAATGGTAATGTCCCACATCTAGTGTGATCAATCCCATGTTATACATGTGCATAAAGATGCAATTCAGAAGAGTTAAGGAGATAACCCATTGGTATGATACTAAGGCAATGAAAAAGGGATTTAGTGCTAATTGTATCTGTGGCTTAACTAAAACAGTCTGGGCTTTTAAATGATCAACATTAGGTTTTCCAAATCAGCTAAAGCAACAAGGAGGTTAAGGCTGAGCTCTGACAAGATCCACTCCGTACAGTGTTCATAATTGTACCTGTTTGTGGCTCAATGTCTTGCTTATGTCTCAACACTTCTCTGTGTGAGTATAAATATTCAGTTGGCCTATTTTGTGTTGTACATGTTGGTGCATTTATCAGTTATACTGCTACAGCAATGGTTACTGTGGAAATATGGCTCTAACAAATGTTAAAATAGAATGAGACAAGCTACATCGAAGAAGATTTTGAAATAATTACAACCACATTCACTACTGACCTTTAACTCCAAAATAAAATCTTAATATCTAAATAAATATTGATAACAAACACATTATTTGCTAGTAATTTCCTTGAGTTTCACTTGGATATTTATAATTCACTGAACAACAGCCCACATAGGTGGGCATCTTTTGCCAAGCACAAAACTGGACGGGAGAGGTTTATAGAGTTAATCTGCTTCTTTTTAATGTCTAATCTGTAAACAAAAAAGAATAGCATCAACCCCAGAGAAAGTGCAGTTTAAAATGTGTGTATATTTATATGTTTAAATAAGATATTATTTTCCATGAATGGAAGCTTTTAATTTAATTTAAAAGACAGCCTGGTCACTATATATGCAGACATTTTATGTTGAAATTATTGATGGTAAATAATATTTATCAGTAAAGTAAAAGGAAAACATGAGAAATACACTGCTAGCCTGTCAGCATTGTGAAGAGAAAAAACAGATAATTGATGTTTCAGGTCTGTATCCCTCATAGGAATGCTGACACCATAATCTTACAGTTGCTGATTGACCTGCTGTGTATTTCCAGCATTTTCTGATGATTCTTAACCAGCTTGTCCCAGTATCTCATATCACATTTGATTAGGCATTTTATTATTAATGGAATGCAGGCAATCCCTAGGAATTAAAATGTTTACACAATGTGCTTCTTGGAGTCGTTGCTGGAACATGTGCAGACTGATATTTTTCAAAGAGCTCTCAGTAAACCATATCTTTATCACTCAGTTTTCAGTAAATTGCTGGACAAGCCTAAAACCAGAGTCTGGTTAAGGAGCAGACGTGACCCCTGCACCCCCCACCCCCCTAAGAAAAAAGAAAGAAAAATATAGTACATTTAACAACCTCAAAATGTTCCAAACATTGTACTACCAATAAAGTACTTAGAAATCTAGTCAATGTAGTATTGCAGGAAACACAGCAACCAATTGGCGCACAGCAAGCCTCCACATGTGATAATGACCAGATAATCAGTTCTAGTGATGTTGATTGAGGGATATTGATATTGGCCAGGACAACTGGGATGGCTCTCTTGCTCTTCTTCGTAATACTGTCACGTCCACCTGAGGGAGCAGACGCAGCCTCGGTTTAACATCTCATCCAAAAGACATCACCTTCAACAGTGTAGCACTCCCTCAGTACTGCGCTGGAGTGTCAACCTAGATTTCTGTGCTCAAGTCTCTGGAATGGGACTTAAACCCACAACCTTCGGACTCAAAGATGAGAGTGCTACCCACTGACCCATAGCTGGAACAGAAGAACAGAGCATATGAAATAAAAACAGAAAATGCAGATCAGTCAGGTTCAAGGATCTTACCTGAAAGCTTAATCTAACTTTCTAAATGGCAGAGACTGAAACAGACAGAACAAGATAAAGAAAAGAGGCCACAGCGATAAGGAGCTCATTGCTTTACTGGGCTACCTAACTTATTTAGACTGTTTCCCTGCATTACAGTCTATTCTCCAGCCACTGGACTGCTCCTACAATTTTTTTTAAAGCCACAAATCGCCACTTTACAGGTTGGAAGAATAGTTTTACAGCTCATGCATGAAACGTCAGCCGTGAATTATTTAACTATTTTCACATTTGGAGTACAGATTTCTTGATATAAACAATGGTAACATGAGTATGAACAGTTTTACATTCCTGTGTAGGTTTTAAATGTCATCGATCTACCCTTTTATTTATTTACCCTAACTTCTATTGTAAAAAGCATTTTAAATTAATCTGTATAACATAACTCATATACCTGTCCTCAGGACGGGGGAGGGGAGGGCTCGTGGTGACTGTGCATGTGGCTGCACCATGTCTGAGTGGGTCATTTGGTCATTTCCTGTCCTCCTTCACCTGTTTCACATCTTAAGACTGAAACTAATATAAAATGCTGGAAATACTCAGAAGGACAGGCAGAGTTAAAATGGCACTTGCTCACTGCCTCAGTCCAAATTTTGCAGAGCCCCGAAACATTTCTGCGAATCCCAATTCGTGAGCCACTATACCAGTAGACTGGTCACTTACAAAAATGCAGGATCTGAAAGCCCCAGTGCAAGATCATGAGCGAGGCTCAGAAATCGCAACAATCCCAATGGATTCGTGAAAGTTGGCTTCCCAAAAATGCCATTTTGGTCCTACCCAAACTGTGAGTTTCATGAAATTGCTGCATTTGTCCATTAATTGCTCATTGAACTCACCACAAAAAAGTTAATTCGAGTAATTAACAGAGTAAGTAACGATGTGATGATTGGTAACCACTGCCGATCAACTACTCTGGCCCAGAAAGTGAACAATTAAAAGTACTGAGTCTCATTCCTTCAGGTCGTGAATTGTTGTGGGGATTTAAAAAGATCTTACTTTTCCCTCTGGCTCTTTTCTCTCTCTCTTAATCCAATCTTCCGTTCCTTCTCTCTATTTCTCTTGCTGTACCTGATTTGACAATGAATTCACCTACTCTAATTTACCCTCCTTCTTTTGTTTATTTTTCAGTCCTTAAATCACATTGGTTACGGAAATATCCTTTTTTATCCCACTATTTACCTATATCCCAGATGCCCTGCTGCCCTCCATTATTGGCTCATACTGCCAGCAACTTACAGGACAGAAACATTTTGGGCTGGAGGATAAAGGAATAATTCTAATTAACAGAGCATGCGGCAAAATGTCGCATTCCAGCAAATTTCAGGCCAGTATGTTCATGGATTGAATGTAATGGACTGCACTGAGCCCATTGGTCATGTTGAAGGCTTCATCCAATTATACTGCAGTGCACCTTCAGGTATCCGGCATAACATTATCACTATGATGTAGAACATCTGCTTCTTATGTGAACAATCAGTTTTTTCAGCCCCAGCAACACATTCACATTGGTCGCTAGAAAACAGTTGATTTTGGCCTTCATGCTGTGACGGAAACCACACCTGCCAAAAATGGGATATATTAATTTTGTCATATGGAACATTTTCAACTGTTAGTGCATTTGAAATAACTTGTTTAAACAGACCACAACAGTGGCTGAACACATAGCTGCACATTTGCATTGTAAAGGACAGTTGCCTGGAGATAGACAATGGAAGTACCTCCCTGATTCAATTAGCTCAATGGATTTTGATCAAGAGACATTGAATGTCATTGAGCCAGCATTCCACCACCCGCAACTACCACTGAGAGAGTCTGCTAGGCTTGGGTGGAAATGCACAAACCTCGCCAGGGAGATTGTTCCAAATAAGGACTAACTTGACATGTCTAACTTGTTGGCCAACTTGGAGTTTTTTGAAATGTGCCACACAGAAAATTTGAAGACAACAGAGAATGAAGGTCTCTCCCTGTTTCTCTCTCTCTCACGCAAAGTTCCAGGGACCCACGGAAGTAACTCAAGCCTCAAGAGAGAAGACTCCTACAGCCTTCTGGTACCAGCTAAACAAGTGAAAGTGTGCACCGGGCCCCGAGAACTGCAAGACTTAACTGCAATCAAAGGCTTTACATTGAATCCCAAAACGAGTAACTGAACTCCATAGTATTTCAAACCTCGCCTCTTTAATCCTTTGTCCTCCTCTGTCTCTATTTGCAAGTGTGTTTATCGTATATGCATACTAGCGTGGTCGCGTTGTGTATTTTTAGTAGTTTTAACTGAATTAGAGTTTTAAGGTTAATTAACTTACACCTTTCTTGTTTAAATCTAAGAAAACCTGACTGGTTGATTTCTTTGCCATTACAATTAGAGGGCAGTGAGCAAGGACTCACTGATGGGAAGCAAAAAACGCGTTGTTTTAAAAAATTAAACCCTGTTACAGCCAAACCAGGAAAAGGCTGAGAGGGGAGCCCCAGACTCTTGCCTCATCTGGTCATAACAATGCATTCAACCTATCCGCACATGCAGAAATATTGCTATTGTCCAGCCTCAAGTGCATGTATGTATAACCCAGTGTAAGAAATACAGCGAGACTTGGACAATATCCAGGCTTGAGCTGATAAGTGGCAAGTAACATTTGCGCCACATAAGTGCCAGGCAATGAGCATCTCCAACAAGAGAATCTAACCATCTTCCCTTGACATTCAATGGCATCACCATTGCTGAATCCACCACTATCAACATCCTAGGGGCTACCACTGACCAGAAACTGAACTGGAGTAGCCATATAAATACCGTGACAACAAGAGCAGGTCAGAGGCTAGAAACCCTGCGGCGAGCGACTCACCTCCTGACTTCCCAAAGCCTGTCCAAGATCTACAAGGCACAAGTCAGGAGTGTGATGGAATACTCTCCACTTGCCTGGATGGGTGCAGCTCCAACAACACTCAAGAAGCTCAACACCATCCAGGACAAAGCAGCCCGCTTGATTGGCACCCCATCTACAAACATTTACTCCCTCCACCACCGGCGCACAGTGGCAGCAGTGTGTGCCATCTACAAGATGCACTGCAGCAACGCACCAAGGCTCCTTCTAAACCCGTGACCTCTACAAACTAGAAGGACAAGGGCAGCTAATGCATGGGAACACCACCGCCTGAAAGTTCCCCTCCAAGTCACACACCATTCTGACTTGGAACTATATCGCTGTTCCTTTACTGTCGCTGGGTCAAAATCCTGGAACTCCCTTCCTAACAGCACTGTGGGTGTACCTACCTCACATGGACTGCAGTGGTTCAAGAAGGCAGCTCACCACCACCTTCTCAAGGGCAATTAGTAATGGGCAACAAATGCTGGCCTGGCCAGCGACGCCCACATCCCATGAATGAATTTAAAAAATGAACAAATGTACTTTTGTAATAAATTTTGCACAAGCAAACATGACTGTTGATCTCTAAAAGCAAAAGGCAAGCTGTGGGTCTTCAAAAATCAGTTATTTCATAAGTGGTTAATTGACACTGGATTGGCAATTTGAATTAAATTGAGGATTTTTAATTCTCAACATAGGTTGTATAAAAATATTATGTTCATTTCTGTTTATTTTAGCTGCCTAATGGTATGTGAGTGAAGTGCCTTGCAAAAATGATAGTCAATCATATTAAAATTGTCATTGACTTGAAAATAATCTTGTTGCTACGCTGAGAAATAGGTCATATGGTAATCATAAAGAGGCTGAGCAATAACAGATAGTACTTGAGGCTAATGGAGATTATGTTCCCATATCAATGTAACATAATGATGGTTCTTAATACAACAATGGCAAGTGATCAGGCAGTTTACATTTTTAGCTAGACTGCAGCTGAATGGAGGTTTGGCTAGATGGTCAGCAATTTTCTTCTGTTGATCCATGCTGACCTCTAGTGTGCCTTTCCACTAACAGCCAAAGGGCAGCAACATACTGGAGTAGAGTGAAGATATTTAATGACTGTGGCATCAAGGGAAATGGCCACGATTAAAGGCTAATAGTCAGGAATGGCACTGCATAAAGTGAATTCAGGCAGTCTTAATGCACATGCATATTAAAGTTAGTGTCAGATTCCCATGGGCTATTTTATTCTGTACAGAATCATCGAATGGTTCCAGCACAGAAGGTGTCCATTGAGCCCTTGCTTGCACTCTGCAAAAGCAATTTAGCTCGCCCACTCGCCTGCCCTTTCCCCGTAGCCCTGCAAATATTTCCCCTTCAGGTGCTTATTCAATTCACTTCTAAATGCCATGATTAAATCTGCCTCCACTACCCTCTCATGCGGTGCACCAAGAGATTGTAACCAATCACTGTGCAAAAACAATTTTCGTTGTGTTGCCTTTGTGTCTTTTGCCAACCTACCTTAAATTGGTGTCTTCTGGCGCCAAAGGGAACAGTTTCTCTCTCTCTACTCTGACTACATCCCTCATGATTTTGAACACCTTTATCAGATCTCCTCTCAAACTTCTCTTCTCCAAGGGGAACAACCCCAGCCTTTCCAATCTATCCTCGTAACTGAGGTCCCTGGAACCATTCTCATAATTCTCTTCTGCACCCTCTCTAAAGTCTTTGCGTCCTTGCTAAAGTATGGATACAAGACTCCAATTGAGGTTGAACCAGTGTTTTATAAATCCCATGGGATTCAGGGAAATGCAGCAAGGTGGATACAAAATTGGCAGGAAACAAAGGGTAATTGTTGACGGGTGTTTTAGCAATTGGAGGGCTGTTTCTAGTGGCATTCTGCAGGGCTCAGTACTGGGTCCCCTGCTTTTTGTGGTATATATTAATGATTTGGACGTAAATGTAGGGGGCACGATCAAGAAGTTTGCAGATGACACAAGGATTGGCCATGTGGTAGACAGCGAGGAGGATGGGTAGAAAAGTGGCAAATGGAACTCAATTTGGAGAAGTGTGAGGTGATGCATTTGGGGAGGTCCAACAAAGGAATACACGATTAATGGGAAAATACTGAGGTGTAGAGGAACTGAATGTCCACAGATCCCTGAAGGTAGCAGGACAGGTTGATAAGGTGGTTGAGAAGGCATATGGGATCCTTTCCTTTATTAGCCAAGGTATAGAATATAAGAGCAGGGATGTTATGCTGGAACTGTATAAATCATTGGTTAGGCCACAACTTGAGTACTGTGTGCAGTTCTGGTCACCTCATTACAGAAAGGATGTAATTGCACTAGAGAGGGTACAGAGGAGATTTACAAGGATGTTGCCAGGACTGGAAAAATGCAGCTATGAGGAAAGATCGGATAGGCTGGGGTTATTCACTTTGGAACAGAAGAGGCTGAGGGGAGATTTGATTGAGATGTACAAAATTTTGAGGGGCCTGAATAGAGTGGAGGTGAAGGGTCTATTCACCTTAGCAGAGAGGTCAGTGACAAGGGGGCACAGATTTAAAGTGATCGGTTGGAAAATTATAGGGGAGATGAGGAAAAATGTTTTCACCCAGAGGGTGGTGATGGTCTGGAACTCACTGCCTGAAAGGGTAGTTGAGACAGAGACCCTCAACTCATTCAAAAGGAGTCTGGATATGCACCTCAAGGGCTACAGACCAAATGCTGGAAGGTGGGATTCGAATAGGTGGATTGTTTTTCAGCCAGCACAGACACGATGAGCCAAGTGGCCTCTTTCTGTGCCTTAAACTTTCTATGATTCTATGATTTTATATACACGAAATTAACTGCATTACCCTCATCAACCATCTCTGTTGTCTTATCAAAAAATTCAATAAAGTTCATTAAACACATTTGCCTTTAACAAATCCATGCTGGCTTTCTTTAAACAATCCACACTTGTCTAAGTGACTGTTAATATTTTCCTGGATTATCGCTTCTAAAAGCTTTCCCACCACCAAGGTTAAACCGACTGGACTGTAATTGCTGTGTCTATCCTTACACCCTTTTCACTTTAAGCACAGCCAGCTTTTCTAGCACCTCTTTTTAAAATCAATTTTCAGCCTATCAATTATTTCAACTACTTCCTCTTTCACTATGACTCTGGCAGAATTTTCTTCCTTGGTAAAGACAGATGCAAAGTACTCATTTAGTACCTCAGTCATGCACTCTGCCTACATGCGTAAGTCCCCTTTTTGGTCCCTAATTAGATCCATTCCTTTCCTCACTGCCCTATTACTATTTATGTGCCAATAGAAGACTTTTGGATTCCCTTTTATGTTAGCTGCCAGTCTCTTCCCATAGTCTCTCTCTGCCCTTCTTATTTCCTTTTTAACTTTCCCTTTGAACTTTCTATATTCAGCCTGGTTCTCACTTGTATTATTGACTTTACATCTGACATACACCCACTTTTTCTGCTTCATCTTACTCTCTATCTCTTTCATAATCCAGGGAGCTCTGCTTTTGGTTATTCCTACCTTTCCCTCTCAGCTAGGCCAGATCCATTCTCACCCCATTGAAACTGGCCCTCCCCCAATTATTACTTTTACTCCATATTGCTCCTTCTCTTTTTCCATAGCTAGCCTAACCTTATGATATGGTTCTCACTGTCCCCTAAACGTTGTCCTACTGACACTTGATCCACTTGACCCACCTCATTCCTCAGAACCAGATCCAGTAATGCCTCTTTCCTTGTTGAGCTGGAAACATTCTGATCAAGAAAATTCTCCTGAACACACTTCAGAAACTCACCCCCCTCTCTGCCCTTTACACTATGACTTTCAAAGTCTATATTAGGAAAATTGAAGTCTCCCATTATCACTACGCTATAATTCTTACACCTCTCTGTAATTTTCCTGCAAATTTGCTCCTCTATATCTTCCCCACCAGTTGGTGGTCTATAGAATACAGCAGTAGTACAATGATACCTCTGTTGATCCTTAACACTAATCAAATAGATTCGGTCTTTCCCGAACACCTTGCATCCAGCAATATTTAGTACCCAGCCCTGTCTTTTTATTTTTTTAGAGATACAGCACTGAAACAGGCCCTTCGGCCCACCGAGTCTGTGCCGACCAACAACCACCCATTTATATTAATCCTACATTAACCCCGTATTCTCTACCACATCCCCACCACTCTCCTACCACCTACCTACACTATGGGCAATTTACAATGGCCAATTTACCTATCAACCTGCAAGTCTTTGGAGGTGGGAGGAAACCAGAGCACCCGGAGAAAACCCACACAGACACAGGGAGAACTTGCAAACTCTGCACAGGCAGTACCCAGAATTGAACCCGGGTCCCTGGGGCTGTGAGTCTGCGATGCTAACCACTGCGCCACCTAAGTGACATCCTTGGCCCTGGCACCAGGGAGGCAACAAACCATTCTGGAGTCATGTCTGTGGCCCCAGAAACACCTGCCTGTTCCGCTAACTATTGAATCACCTATTTTTTTAGGTTAGTCTCCATTTTCACCACATCATATTCCCATTCCCATTGTTTCTGCAGCTCACTAACCTTATTTACCATGCTTTGTGTGTTTATACACATGTACTGTAAACCTAATTTAGACTTTCTTGTATTCTCTCTTAATCTGACCCCACCTAATAACTTACAATTAGTTACTCTAGTGCTATCCCTGCCTCTCTCAATCCTTTGTGCACCTTTTTTCTCCTTTCTAATGCTACCTGATGCCTTTCCCATTGGCAAATTAGATTGAACCCTCTCAACAGAACTACCAAACCAGCCTGAGAGAATATTGATTCCGGCTCTGTTGAGGTACAACCTGTCCTCCCTGTACAGGTTCCACCTTCCCCAGAAACAGTCCCAATGCCCCCATTCATCTTCCCTATCCTCCTATTTCTATACTCATCAGTGCATAGTTCTGTTAATTAGTTTCTTTCCTAGGTCCCTAAAATTTGCCTGTAGGACCTCATCACTCTTTCTAAGTATGTCATTTGTACCAATATGGACCAGAGCCTCTGGCTGTTCACCCTCCACCCTCAGAATGTTCTGCAGCTACTAAGTGACATCCTTGGCCCTGGCACCAGGAAGGCAACAAACCATTCTGGAGTCATGTCTGTGGCCCCAGAAACACCTGCCTGTTCCATTAACTATTGAATCACCTATTGTTATTGCTTTCAAGATCTTCCTCCTCCTCCTGTACAGCTGAGTTACGCACGGTGCTGTGGACTTGGTTCTAGCTGCACTCCCCAGAGGAAGCATTGTCCTCACCAGTATACAGTGCTGAATACTGGTTAGACAGGCACTACCTGCCTGGCCCTCCTTGACTGTCTGACAGTCACCCATTCTATCTCTGCCTACACACTCTTAAACTGCAGGGTAACCACCTCCTGAAATGTACTATCCACATAGCTCTCATCCTCGCAGATACACCGCAGTGACACCAGCTGCTCCTCAAAGTCTAAAACCTGGAGCTCCTCCAGCTGTCGACATTTCCTGCACATGTGGTTGTCCTGGACACAAGAAGCATTCTGGAGTTCCCACAGGGCAAAGGATGTACATTCAATGGGACTGAGGAGCCCTGCCATGCGTTAGACTAAATAAACATAACAGAGATAAACTAAAGACTTAATTAAAAAAATAATCACCCCCTACTCACCAATCAGCAGCTTCCCCTGTGATGACGCCACTTTCAGTATTTTTGTTACTTCACTCACCCTCACTCTGATGCCTCCGGCTGTTCTGCTCTCCACCCTTGAACTCTTTCAGTCCGCGCTCCTTGCTTTGGAGCTCTCTGGTTTAGTACCGGCTATGGATTGTTGCTACCTCAGGTTGTATCTAGGGTAAGTGTACTTTTCCTGATGTGCTTACGGTGTTTGTACTGCTACTGCTTACAGTCCTTGGGGTGTAGATACACCAACAGTGCTGTTAGGGTATATGTACCAACAATGCCTACACTTTAAAAGAAAAGTACTTAATTGGCTGCAGTGCACTATAATGTTCTCAATAAAGTTAGAAAATATAAGACCATTCCATAATAAATTTCAACTGATGTAACATGTTACAAGCCAAAATACACCAAAATTCATGTTCCTTGTTCCCCAGCAACCACCGCCTCCACCCTATTCCCCCCATAGGAAATATACTTTCACTATCAGAGAACACTTTCCCCTTCATGAATTTCTAAATTATGTCGGCCCCACCTGCCAAGGCTGAGGCACACATGATTTTGCCACATGAACATTAAAACTTAAAATTGCAAGCCCCTGACTGGAAGGACATTTGTACAGTACCAGACAGTGTTGAAACAAAGGAACCAGTCCCCGCCCCAACACACAGAAGAGACCTGATCAAATCAGGCGGTCACGTGACCACCTGCTGGCCAACTAGGGGAGTTTTAAATTGGAACAACAGAATTTGAACTCAGAATGCCGTGTGCTCCTGGAACTGAAGCAAGAATTACCTCCTCTCCTGTCTCCTGCTCCCATCTCCTTCCCACGGAACTGAATCTTGTGAAAACATGTGAACCTTAAAGAGATAAAAGTCTCCTATGAGAACAAGGTTTAAGCAGAATACTGGGCCCCAACGAAACGCAAGAATTACCTACAAAAGGACTATACCATGAGCTCGAAGCACAGTAACAAGATATTGCCTCAAACTCTTCCACTTTATCTTTTCTTCTTCTCTTTTCTGTCCCTATCTGCATGTGCATATCACGTGTGCATGCTAGCGTGGGCGCGTCATATATCCATAGGCATTAACCGTATTAGAGTTTAAGTTTTAATAAAATTTCATCTTGCTTCTTTAAACCTCTTTGTCTTATAGTTGGAGGGCTGTGAACGGGAATTCACAGAGCGGGAGCTCAAAACATAGTGTGTTTAAAATTAAATCCTGTTACAATAAGACCAGGTGAAGATAGTAACAGACCCCTGGAAAGCTTTCTCACTTGGTCGTAACAATTAATTTTTGAGAACTTGAGTTTTTACCCTCGTAATGCAAATGATGGGATATTAATTACAGTTTCGGCATAAGTCATGACAAGTTTATGTATCACTGAATTCCCATGGTAACTATTTCTGTATACCATGCATGGAGCCATTGGATTTCAGTTTTCACTTTAAAAACAAATTGAATCATGAAAAGTGATCCCATAGCACTGAAATAGCAATAAAATGGAATTTAATTGATTCAGATGCCATGCAGCAGTAACCTTTGGCAACGGCCTTTCTTCGGAGTTGTTTTTCAGTTTCGTGTTTTTTTTTTGCATCATCAGCTCTTTTGGAACTGTGCCAACATTCTGAAACTGTTCATCAGCTTTTCTGAATTTTGTACGTGAGCGGGTACAATTTCAGAGAGTGACAAAGTAATAGATGGAAGGAAAGAGAGAGACAATTTGTTTTTATTTTTCTCTCAATAACAATATAACTCAATTATTATACATCAGCTATTATATAGCAACTATTTTTTTATTTGTTCATGGGATGTGGGTGTCACTGGCTAGGGCAGCATTTATTGCCCATCCCTAATTACCCCTGAGAAGGTGGTGGTGGTGAGCTGCCTTCTTGAACTGCTGCAGTCCTTGGGGTGTAGGTACACCCCCAGTGCAGGTAGGGTATACATAACAATGCCTACACTTCAAACGAAAAGTACTTAATTGGCTGTTAAGTGCATTCGGATGTCCTGAAGTCATTAAAGGTGCTATATAAATGCAAGTTCTTTCTTTGATTATTCTTTATACTATATTATGGGTTACATAATATAATACTCCAGTTATAAAAGGATGCCTCTCTGGTTGCTTTTAGTTCTGCTAGTACAATGTGTATGTGGTAAAGTCTAAAGATGATGAATGATGCTGTGTATGGGTTCTCAATTGCTGGCATCCCTCATGGGTCTATTCTTCATCTCTGACCCTGAACAAGATCATATTGGCAGATTGTTTTACCGTGATGATATTGCAGCAAACCTGAACCCACTCCTTTCCTGATGTCTACTTTCAGCTGGGTTTATCTGGCAGTGAGCAGGAACCCTGGCTGAAGTTTTGCTCCTTTCTTAACCGAAGGATGTCACAATGCCTTGACTGAAATTCGTCAATTTATCAAAGCAGGCATCAAACCTAGAATTTTGTTAGCGTGTGTCATGTCGGGTTGCCAACTCTGGTTGGAAGTATTCTGGAGATTTGATCACCTGATGTCTGACTTCTAACCATGCAATGTCAGACAACATGACCTGTGAAAATGTGACTGCATTTATACTCTAAAACTCAAGTACCCTGTAGTTGAATATCTTTGCTCCTAGTTTTGTGCTAGCAGCCATTGTGTGAGAAATTCCAAGAATCTGGAAGTTATTGGCAAAGAGATGAAAATGAGGGCAGGGAAGAGAGGAAATCGAATGTGGGAAGCAATTCCAAGTGGGGGAACTAGGAGGGAAGAACATTGATTCCACTAGTACCGATAACTAATAGTAGTGCTACTATGCCTCAGATTTCTTTCATAACCAACAGTAATACAATAAGTCACTGATTGTTTGTATGTAACTGGTAGTATTAGATGTAACATTGAATATCCATCCTGAGCGATCTCCCCCTCCCCATGTGATCTCTCCCCCACTACAATCTCTCCATCCACCCTCCCTCATTCCTTCCCTCCTCTCCCATCCCTGGCTGTGGCCTTATACCACAGGCCTTTCCAGGTAGGAAACTGAGAAAAAAACTCAAATGTCCAGCCATTAAATTCAGCAGGATTTCCATGCTCCCCATATTTCTGGGCTTCCCGGCCACTAAAAGTCGATCCTGTTCCCTCCTCCCCTCTCTGTAAGTATCCGGGCCGGTGTACCAGGAACCGGGCAGACAAAACAGATGTCATGAAGCCAATTAACATGCAATTCACAGGTAAATGTTTCTGAAAATGTGAAAGAGCAGTGACACACAGAGGTCTCGAAGCTGGTCAACTTCGCTCAGTGATTAATCGAAACAGTGCTGTGGTAAAACTCTTTAAAAGGAACCAAAGCACCTCTGTATACAACTGATATCATTGAAGACCACACAGATCACACAGGTAGTGGCTGCGCATTACCTTCTCCCAGGAATCGATGTAAGCCTACGTACCGCCGCTTGAAGCAGGGCTACACGAACATTTTTCTACCCGAATAATGTCTAACGACTCTCCTGCATTCTAATATATTGAAACAAAAAGTTTATCCTTGCAGTCTTCTGGTTGTTTAAGAACTTGACTGTCAGTGATTGCTCTATCTCTAGTATTATCTCCCTCTCTCCACAATCAGCTTGTATTTAAAAAGATGCTTTAACATAGTAAAACGACTCAAGGCACTTTGCAGGAGTATCAACAAACAAAATTTGACACCAAGTCACATAGGGAGATATCAGTTGATCAAAATCCTGGTCAAAGAGGGAGGTTATAAGAAGCGTGCAAAAAGAGGAAAGAGAGGTGGAAAGGTTTGGAAAGGAAATTGCAGAGCTTAGGGCCTTGGCAGCTGAAGACATGGCAACCAACGGTGGAGTGATTAAAATTGGGAATGCTCAAGAGGGTTAGAGGAGCACAGATATCTCTGAGAGTTGTGGGGACGAAAGAGATTACAGAGATAGGAGGGGTGAGGCCATGGAGTTATTTGAAACCAAGAATGAGATTTTTAAATTTGAAACGTTCCTTAAATGGGAGGCAGTGTAGGTCAGCGAACACAGGGATGCTGGATGAATGGGACTTGGTGCGAATTAGGACACAGGCAACAGAGTTTCAAATGACCTCAAGTTTATGGAGGGTAGAACATGGGAGTCTGACCAGGTGAGCTTTGGAATAGTCAAGTCTAAAGGTAGCAAAAACATGGACGGGGGTTTCAACAGCAGATGAGCTGAGGCAGGGGTGGAGTTGGGTGATATTACGGAGCTGGGAGTAGGCGGTCTTAGTGATGGTGCAGATACGTGCAGAAGCTCATCTTAGGGTCAAATAGACAACAAGATTGCGAACAATTTGCTTCAGCCTCAGACAGTTGCCAGGCAGAGGGATGGAGTCTGTGGCTAAGGAGCAGAGCTTGTGGCACGACTGAAGACAATGGGCCGAAACTCCCAGAATTTGAACATTTTTGGGCATCAGTACCATTTTTACATCCCAACCCCACTTGGAGCAACAACGGGACTTCAGGCGCATTCTTATGTAAGGCGGCCAATTAAAACCCTCCCCAGGATTACCATCCACTCAGGGGGAGTGAGCGGGTTCTGGAGGCAGGAGGTGGATACTGTGCTAGCCATTGCTAGGGTGACCAGCAGCTTTCTTAGTGTCACCAATGAGTGTGCTGCTGAGGGGCAAGCAGCAGGAATGCAATGGAGCTACCATCATCAGTCCCAACATTGAGACATCTGTCACCAGGAGATCCTCACGCTGTGGCAAGCCTCTGACAGGGGAATGCACCAGCTTCATTGTTTCTTGCAGGTAAACATTAAAAAACCTTGAAATCTCATGCAGCTCCACCCTCCCTCTGTGTATCTACCTCCTCTGAGTTGGAGGTGGGAGCTCATAGGCAAACCAGCCTCACCCATTTTTCCCTAAATTTTCTAGTCTCCCCACCTCCAAAGGCCTGGAAAAATTGTCCCCAAAAGGCTTCACTCCTCCCAATATTTAGTTGGAGGAAATTTCTGCTTAGCCAGTACTGGATGTTGGACAAGTAGTCTGATAAATTAGAGATGGTGGAGGAATTGGGAGAGGTGATGGTGAGGCACAGCTGGGTGTCGACAGGATACATGTGAAAACTAATGCTGTATTTTCAGATGATGTTGCCGGGGCGGCGGGGCGGGCAGTATGTAGAGGAGAAATGGGATTGGGCCAAAGATAGATCCTTGGGAGACACCAGAGGTAACTGTGCAGGAGCAAGAGAAGAAGCCATTGTAAGTGATTTCCTGGTTATGATTAGATAGATAAGAATGGAACCAGGTAAGAGTAGTCTCACCCAGCCGGACGACAGTGGAGAGACATTGGAGGAGGATGGTGTGGTTAACCGTGTCAAAGGTTGGAGATAAGTCGGGAACCAGAGGGGAGAACCTATGCCAGACAAAGCCTGCCAAAAATCCAATTGGTAGGAGATTTTTATTGATTACTGAGACAGGTTAAAGAAATGGTTATGGTCTGGGGAAATAATTTCGATGTCTAGCTCATTACCGTTTTAATCACCTTTTGTCTCAGTGATCTTTTTTAAACTTGCGCGAATAGACATTGCTTTAAAAAAACCTCAATGTTCAAATGTAACATGTTTACAAATCTTTTCAGTCAAAAATAAACTATAAAATGTGACAGGCGGCACTGAAAATACATCCACCTGTACTCTCCCTCTGAACATCAATTCAACATTGCCTCAGCATAAGCTGCACGAGCTGTAGGTACTGCAGAGATGAATTTGGTCTTCGTCAGTAGCATAACATGAGTGATAGTGAATCAGAAGATTGCTTTACCCATAACCTGATTTTCTTTCCACTGGGAAAGAAAATGGTGCAAGGTGTGAGGAGGGCTATTGTTTATCCTACTGCCGAAGACCAATTTCACCTTCATGGTTGGAGTTACCCTTAAGTAGGCAGTTATTTTCATATCTAATTATTTTTTCCATTATTTGTGTGAAAGGATTCCTCCATGGAGGTATGTTGCTCGATTCTTCAGTCAAACATTGGCACAATTGCCAGTTCAAAATTATTTATCTTTATGATGCCCTTGAGACACAAGAGATTGAAATTTAAATTGACTCCTTGACAGGTTTCTGAAATATATATATTTTTAGACCATTCACTGAGGTAGCTCTAAGACTAAGTCAAATATGAAAGTATTTCTAGTCCAAGCCTGAACAAAAAGCAACATAAATATGGATATTAAAAAAAGAGAAATTAATGTCAAAAACAACTTCCACAGAACTATAGCAATTCATAGCACATTTTGAGGTCATTCAGCCTATCGTGTTTCTGTGTGCTAGAGCAATCCAAAACTCTCCATAACTATAATTTCTCATTCCTAGCATCATCCTGGTGAATCTATGCTGTAGGCTCTCGGTGGAATTAATAGGGGTGAAATTTATTTTCACTCTTCATACTATTTTCTGTTCCATTGAACCACTGAAGTATAACGGACAGCCAATTCAGTATAAGGCCATTTTGTTCTATGGATGGAGATCAATTTCACCCCCTATTTCCTTTAGATAAAAGGAGCACCCAAAATTAGACACAGCACCCCACTTGTGGCCTAATCATTGCCTTGTGCAAGTTATAGTTACCTCTTTACTCTTGCACTTTATGTTCCTATTTATAAAACCTGGCATCTGACGCTGCTGCTGGCTTTAAAAGCAAATATTTGAAAAATGTATTCAGGAAATTTTCATTAGTATTTTATCTCTTTCAGACTTTTCCATTAAATCCCAAAGATTGCATCCTCTGAAAGAGAAGCTGACTTTGATGAGGTGAGTAAAATAATCAATATATATATTTAAAAAGTCTTTGTAGTTTATAAAAATGCAGTAATCTGTTAAAATAGAAGCAAGGTGTCATTTGATGGTGACTTGGAGTGGGGAAGGGGGAACCTGCCAGTCCCTGTGTTGTAAGGGTAAAGGATGCCCTTTGTGGTTTGCAGACAATTACTTGGCAATGTCTGCATAATTCATTGGAACATAGAAACAGGTATAGGCCATTCAGCCCCATTGAGTCTATTCCATCATTTGTTTAGATCATGGCTGATCTATATCTCAACTCTATTTACCTGGCTTTGCTTCATAACCCTTGATACCCTTGTCTAGCAAAATCCTTCAATCTCTGGCTTGAAAGTTTAAATTGACCCATCATCCATACCTTTTTGATGGAGAGAATTCCAGACTTTTATTATCATTAGTGTGGAGAAATGCTTCCTGATTTCATTCCTGAATGATTTGGCTCCAATTTTAGATTATGCTCCCTTGTTCTGGACTCCCCCACTAGAGGAAATAGTTTATCTGTATCTACCTTATGAAATCCTTTAATCATTTAAAACACCTTGATTAGATCACTCCACAATCTTTTATAATCAAGGGCATTGTCATGCCCAGTAAAGACATATCATATTCCTAACTTGTAAGATATGAGCTTTATTCAATGTGGACTCTTTGAAATTGATTTTCCTTTTAAAAAGTGGATCATGTGCAGCAAAGATGGCCACCGAAGGTCAGATAACCTGGCCTGTGTATTCAAAAATTGCCTCACTGTCTCGAAAGGACAAAAGGTTACATTCCAGTTCATGAGTTCCACAGGTAAGAATAAGTTATGTTGGTAGAGATACTGATGGTTTATTTTGTTTAATATACTATTCCCCAGTATGTATTTTTGTTTTTCAATAGTTACACACAACCATAAGGTAAATATTGTGAGGTGAGACTCTTAGTGTGGAAACTTGCTGAATGGAAATGTGGATCAAAAAATCAAGAGATTCTGCAAGTCCAATTAGCAATCCTCCATGCCGCAAATGTGCCTTGTAACATACACCAATTAATATTTCTTATTATGTTGTCAATGTCTGTTAGTTCATTGCTGTTTCAGAAAGCATGTTTGATTAGGTGTGAAGTGATGTATTTGTTTGGTGGCAGGAGGTAAGCTCTTACTGGTTTCTCAGTGTTTGAGGCCAGTGTTTATTTAATTTGTTCAAGGGATGTGGGTTTATTGCCCATTGAAGGTATTTAAGAGTCAACCACATTGCTGTCTGGAGTCACAGGTAGGTTTATAGCTGTTTCATAGGAATAAAAGGAATAATAAAATAATTTAGTTTGTCATGTTCTGGTAGGAAGTTCTTTGGTTTGGTGAGGTGTCCCAGAGTCAAATAATCAGATGCCACTCGAAGTCTCTCCAGGTGAGGTTAATGAACAGTCTGTGATGGGTAGGCATTCAAGGCAATTTAACTGCAGTATGCTTCAAATAAGCCTATCAGGGGTGCAGCAACAGGTCTTCTTAGGTTTTACAACAGCAGGATAGCCGGAGAAGATTTCTTAAGATTCCAGGATTTCTTCAAACAGAGGAGGAAACAGGAATCAAACTTGATGCAAGGATTCTTCAGAGACAGGAGGCAATAGGAATCTGCCACCTTTCAATGACAGGGTTTCTTCTCAAGAGGTGCAGGATTCCTTTACAGAGAGAAGTAACACTTTCTCTATGTCTTCCTCTCTGATCTCCAGGCAGGTCAAAATCAAATTTCAATGCCTGCTCTTTGTCCAACTGACAGGCTTTTTAAAGGGTCCAAAGTGAAAGCAAAACCTTTTTAAACAGGTCACATGTCCAGACATAGAGGGCTGCAATTTATTAGTGCGCCACACATCACGGCGGCCTGCTTTGAACATAGCAGCCTTCCGACACGGAGGTGCCACCGCTGAATCCCCACGATATTTCACGCAGGGGCTCATTTAAATGGAGTGGACGGAGTGGCCACCCCCCCCCCCCCCCCCCCCATGACGTAGAACGGGTGGTTGCTGCGTCCCCGGCAATGACGTTCGGTGCCGCTGCGCAGGCGCAGCACCATTTTAAAAGGGCTGCAAGCCCTTAGGAAAAAGTTTAATATTTACAGATATACTGTGTAGCATTATTTATAAAAAATTAAATAATTACTGGAGGCCCTTTACTACCCACCCCCAATGTTTGTTTACGGGGTGTTATCATCAAAAGACACTTTATTAGCAACCCGCACTTTCCCCCCACCCCGCACCCCAACCTCTTAACATTTGCCCTTCAACCCCTTCCCACCATTTCCACAACCAATAAAAAAGGTTTTCCCCACTTCTCTCCCCTCCCCTCCTGCCCTGATAATTTAAGTACTCCTCCCTCCCCACCAGTATCTCGCCTCGGAGCTCCGTACGGAGTTCGAAGGTGTGCGAGTTGCGACTAACAGCCGTAAAATCGTCCTGGGACAGCCGTCGGGACCAGGTAAGTTGATTAGCATCTTATCTTAATTAATTTTAATATTTAAATGAAGGCCCCACCCCTTGGCGGCAGGAGGGCCAGACCGAGGCCATGCCGCTGCTGGTAAAATGCGGTGGAGCCTTCTCGGCGTCGGGGGTCGTGGCGGGCCACTCCCACAAGTATTTTATGGGCCCCCCCGCCACTACCCCCAACGTCAAGGGGCTAGTAAAATTCAGCCCAGAGTCTCCCTGGTCATTCAAAGAGTTCCTCTGAGGAGGTCAAACCCCATGCTGGTTTCCTTGAAATTGCCTGCTTTCCTGTTTTTGTATACAAAGTTAGCTTCCTTTTAAAACATCCAAAAATTTCAGCTTTTTGCAGGTGTCAAAAATCCTTTTTCAGTTTTTTTAATACACACAGAATTCTAAGTTTTTAATATAAAAACAAAAACTTGTAACAACACACACACAGTTATACGTTTCAGACTATGAGCCCTTCTTAGTGTACCTGGCAATACAATGACCTTTTTATCCTTAGCAATAAAGATGCTCTAGCAGTACAATGACCAAATATGTTCTAAATAAATGGCCATACAGTCACTCCGGAGTGGGGAACACCTGTTGATTGTAGATATCCTTCTGATGATAGGTCAGGCTCCCTCAAATATTCTTCTGACGAATAGTCGGGCTCCCTTAAATATCTAGTCCTGAGCACAAAACTGATATTCTTCCAAAGATGAGTTGAGTTCCCTCTTTGACAAAACAAATATTCTTCTGAAGATAAGATGAGTTCCTTCTTTGACTGCCATTCTCCTTCTGATGATCACTTCCCTTGGCTGCAGCTCTCTTGCCATAGTTGCTCGGGTTCCTTCCTTGTCCGCAGTAATGAGGTTACCTTAACAGCTTCATTTATATCTTTTTCCTTTCAATGGTGGACAGGACCTTGCATCGTCAAGGCCTCAATGACTTATTGATGATAGTCTTAGATCATGATAACCAATAATGTCTTGCATTTTTGTTTAAAACTTAAGGTTAAAGCCCACATGACACTGTCCACCTTACTTAAACTTCCTTTCAGTAAATTACATCATGTGAAGACCACAGTAACAGTTGATTGGTTGGACAGCTCACATAAATCTCAACCATCTAGTTGGCCAGCTTTCTGATAAGGATTGTTTAGTGAAGAGGACCATTGAGTTCTGTGTAAACTCGTCAAGGCCTCATCGTTTACACAGACATTTCCTTTCGCACCATGTGGTTTTGCTGCTTTTCAGTAGGTTTTTAATTTTAAAACAAGTTTTTCCCCCTTCCGCATTGTTCCCAGCTTGCCAAAACATGCTGGTTGGATGTCCAGTTTGAAAATTGTGTCAAAAAGGGTTTCTCTTCCCTACAGGTCAGAGGGTAGTTAAGAATCAGTGACACTGGGATGGGACTTGAAATCATATATTGGCCAGTTTTTTACAACAGCAAGCAACTGACAAAAACTTCTTATCTTCAGATATTTTCAAATGAATGCAAATTTTCAAGCATCAATGGTGGGATTTAACTTCACATTCAGCTGGCTATTAGTCTAAAATCTCTGGATTATTAGTCCAGTAACATAATCACTACAGTGCCACAGCCCGTACATACAAAACAAAACAAATTTTGGCTGTGAAGCAAATTGGGGCTTACTGAGGATGTGAGAACTCTTCAAATTCCAATAAAATCTGCTTCAATTCTCTATTTAATTAAAGTTTGATTGACAGGATACTTCATGGAATTAATGCAATTTGGAAACCTGTCTCTTTGTTTGGCTTCTGAATTATTTAATAATCTTTCAGGAATGTTCAAAATGTAATCAAGTTTTGATAATACCAATCAAATTAAGAAAGGCAATGAACTGTCACAAGAATTATGAAGTTTCAATCAGTATAAGAATAACATACCTTTTTGAACTTTTGTAGATATTCTGCCAGCCTTACTTTGGATCCATTGACAATGGGAATTTCCTAACAGTTGAACTGTATGACTGCAGCACACGGTGAAGGAGATAAATTTATTAGCTGCTGCACAAAACCCATTTCCACTTCCTTAGGAAAACAAGAAAGTGCTTTAGTCCCACAATTTCTTACGCTGTGGTGGAAACCAATGCCGATAAGAATCATAGGAACATAGGAACAGGAGGAGGCCATTCAGCCCCTCGAGCCTGTCCCGCCATTCAATGAGATCATGGCTGATCTGCGGCCTAACTCTATATACCTGCCTTTGGCCCATATCCCTTTATATCTTTGCTGAACAAAAATCTATCGATCTCAGATTTATAATTAACAAGTATTCGAGCTTCAACTGCTGTTTGTGGGAGAGAGTTCGAAACCTCTACTTTCCTTTGCATGAAGAAGTGCCTCCTAAGATCTCTCCTGAACGATCTGGTCCTAATTTTTAGACTATGCCCCCTAGTTTTAGAATCTCCAACCAGTGGAAATAGTTTATTTTTATCTAGCCTGTCTTTTCCTGTAAATATCTTGAAGACTTCGATCGGATCACCCCTTAACCTTCTAAATTCTAGCGAAAACAGGCCTAATTTGTGTATTCTCTCCTCGTAACTTAACCCCTGTAGTCTAGGTATCATTCTTGTAAACCTACGTTGCACTCCCTCCAAAGCCAATATATCCTTCCTAAGGTGTGGTGCCCAGAACTGCTCACAGTACTCCAAGTGGGGTCTAACCAGGGTTTTGTACAGCTGCAGCATAACCTCTGTGTCTTTATACTCCAATCCTCCAGATATAAAGGCGAGCATTCCATTAGCCTTTTTGATTATTTTCTGCACTTGCTGGTAGCATTTTAAAGATCTATGCACCTGAACCCCCAAGTCTCTTTGGACATCCACTGTACTTAACCTCTTCCCATTTAGAAAGTACCCTGCTTTATCCTTTTTTGGTCCAAAATGGATAATCTCACACTTGCCCGCATTGAAATCCATCTGCCACAGTTTTGCCCACTCACCTAGTCTGTCAATATCTCTTTGCAATTTTATGCTATCACCGAGACTGTCGACAATGCCGCCTAACTTTGTATCATCAGCAAATTTGGATATATGACTTACTATGCCATCATCCAAGTCGTTAATGAATAATGTGAATAATTGAGGCCCCAACACAGATCCCTGCGGGACACCACTAGTTACATCCTGCCAATCGGAGTACTTACCCATTAACCCCACTCTCTGTTGCCTACCACTCAACCAACTTCCTAACCATGTCAATAATTTGCCCTCAACTCTATGGACTTCTGCCTTAGTTAACAGTCTCTTATGAGGGACTTTATCAAATGCCTTCTGGAAGACCATATAAATAACATCCATAGACATTCCCCTGTCCACTACCTTCCTCACCTCTTCAAAAAGTTAATTGAGATTTGTCAGGCATGACCTTCCCGTCATGAATCCATGCTGGCTGTCCCTGTTTAACTGAAATTTTTCTAGGTGTTCAGTCACCCTATCCTTGATTATAGACTCCAGCAACTTGCCCACCACAGATGGTGGTCACTGACCTGAAACGTTAACTCTGCTTCTCTTTTCACAGATGCTGCCAGACCTGCTGAGTGGTTCCAGCATTTCCTGTTTTTATGCCCAGCACAGATGTCAGGCTAACTGGTCTGTAATTTCCTTGGTTCCCCCTTTCACCCTTCTTAAAAAGTGGAGTGACATGTACAATTTTCCAATCCAGAGGGACCACTCCCGAATCTAGGGAACTCTGAAAGACTATAGTTAGGCATCTACAATGTGCTCCCCTACTTCCTTTAACACCCTCGGATGGAAACCGTCAGGTCCTGGGGATTTCTCATTCTTTAGTTCCATTAATTTCCTTGTTACTGATGATAGTGTTAATTGTATTAAGTCCCTGTCCCCTATCATCTATTAACTTTTTTGGGACTTATCCTCCTTTTCAACTGTAAATACTGAGGCAAAGTAATTGTTCAACATGTCTGCCATTTCCCCATTATCAATGACAATATCTCCATTTTCAGCTTTTAGTGGGCCTACATTGCTCTTGACCACCTGCTTTCCCTTTATGTAATGATAAAATTTCTTCTTATTGATTTTGATGTTCCTTGCAAGTTTCCTTTCATAATCTATTTTAGTAGCTCTTGTAAGCTGCTTTGTGACCCTTTGCTGTCTTTGTATCGATCCCATTCAGCCGGATCTGTGCTGCGTTTTGCATTTTTGTAAGCCATTTCTTTTAGTTGTATGCTATCCCTAATCTCTTTGGTTGTCCATGGCTGTTTTTTCTGTGAAGTGGAGCTTTTTCCTCTCGGGTATATACTCGGTCTTTATTTCGTTAAATGTTTCTTTAAATAGTCTCCACTGTTCTTCAGTCGTTTGACCCATTAACAGATCTACCCAGTTTACCGTGGACAGTCTCTGTCTCATCCTGTTAAAGTCAGCCTTACCCAAGTCTAAAATTCCAGTAGCTGATTCGTGCTTTTCACTTTCAAACACTACCTTGAATTCGATCATGTTGTGATCACGATTTGCTAAATGTTCACGCACAGTTAGGCTACTAATTAAATTTGGCTCATTACTCATAACTAAATCTAATATTGCCTGTCCCCTTGTTACATCTAGGACATATTGTTGTAGGAAACTATCCCGGACACATTCCAGATATTCACTACCTTTCTGACAGGTGCTAGTCTGCCTCTCCCAATCTATGTGTAAGTTAAAATCCCCCATTAATACTACTCTGCCTTTGTTACACACTTGCCTAATTAGTACATTTATACAATCTAACAACTCAGAACTGCTACCAGGGGGTCTGTACACAACACCTATTACAGTTTTAGATCCTTTTTTGTTCCTCCGTTCCACCCATAAGGTCTCCACTGGATGCTTTCCCCTCATTATATCCTCCCTCACCAATGAGGTGATATCATTTCTAATCAGTAAAGCTACTCCACCCCCTCTGCCATTTTCCCTGTCCCTCCTGTAAACTTTATAACCAGGTATATTTAGTTCCCAGTCCCAACCATCCTGCAGCCACATCTCCGCAATGGCCACCACATGATAATCTTCCATTTGAATTTGTGGCTGCAGCTCATCTAGTTTATTTCTTACACTCAGTGCATTTGTATATAGAACTCTTATTTGGGCTATAAATCCTAACCTGTCCCTCAGCACCGATGCATTATTCGCATGTTTATTATTTCTCTCTTCTGGTTTAACCAGTATACTTCTTGCAGTTTTGCCATTACCTGCTGTTCCTGAAGTAGGGTTCCTGACTGTTTCTTTACTCTCTGCCTTGTTACTTGTTTTTGAAACTGTATTGACTTTCCCTGAGGCCTCCCCCTCCCCCACATTTACTAGTTTAAAGTCCTTGTGACTGCCCTATTTATCCTTTCCACGAGGACACTGGTCCCAGATCTGTTCAGGTGGAGCCCGTCACAATGGTACAGTTCCCTCCTGCCCAGTACTGATGCCAGTGCCCAATAAAATGGAACCCTTCTTCCCCACACCACTCCTTTAGCCACTTATTTACTTCCCTAATTTTCTTATCCCTATGCCAATTTGCAATTGGTTCAGGTAATAATTTTTTTTTAATATTCATTCATGGGATGAGAGCATCGCTGGCCAGGCCAGCATTTATTGCCCATCCCTAATTGCCCTTGAGAAGGTGGTGGTGAGCTGCCTTCTTGAACCGTTGCAGTCCATGTGGGGTAGGTACACCCGCAGTGCTGTTAGGAAGGGAGTTCCAGGATTTTGACCCAGTGGCAGTGAAGGAACGGCGATATAGTTCCAAGTCAGGATGGTGTGTGACTTGGAGGGGAACTTGCAGGCGGTGGTGTTCCCATGTATTTGCTGCCCTTGTCCTTCTAGTTGGTAGAGGTCGTGGGTTTGGAAGGTGCTGTCTAAGGAGCCTTGGTGCATTGCTGCAGTGCAGCTTGTAGATGGTACACACTGCTGCCACTGTGCGTCGGTGGTGGAGGGAGTGAATGTTTGTGGATGGGGTGCCAATCAAGCGGGCTGCTTTGTCCTGGATGGTGTCAAGCTTCTTGAGTGTTGTTGGAGCTGCACCCATCCAGGCAAGTGGAGAGTATTCCATCACACTCCTGACTTGTGCCTTGTAGATGGTGGACAGGCTTTGGGGAGTCAGGAGGTGAGTTACTCGCCTCAGGATTCCGAGCCTCTGACCTGCTCTTGTAGCCACGGTATTTAGAAGGCTACTCCAGTTCAGTTTCTGGTCAATGGTAGCCTCTAGGATGTTGATAGCGGGGGATTCAGTGATGGTAATACCATTGAATGTCAAGGGGAGATGGTTAGATTCTCTCTTGTTGGAGATGGTCATTGCCTGGCACTTGTGTGGCGCGAATGTTACTTGCCACTTATCAGCCCAAGCCTGAATATTGTCCAGGTCTTGCTGCATTTCCACATGGCCTGATTCAGTATCTGAGGAGTCACGAATGGTGCTGAACATTGTGCAATCATCAGCGAACATCCCCACTTCTGACCTTATAATTGAAGGAAGGTCATTGATGAAGCAGCTGAAGATGGTTGGGCCTAGGACACTACTCTGAGGAATTCCTGCAGTGATGTCCTGGAGCTCAGATGATTGACCTCCAACAACCACAACCATCTTCCTTTGCGCTACGTATGACTCCAGCCAGCGAAGGGTTTTCCCACTTATTCCCATTGACCTCAGTTTTGCTAGGGCTCCTTGATGCCATACTCGATCAAATGTTGCATGATGTCAAGGGCAGTCACTCTCACCTCACCTCTTGAGTTCAGCTCTTTTGTCCATGTTTGAACCAAGGCTGTAATGAGGTCAGTGGCTGAGTGGCCCTGGCAGAACCCAAACTGAGCGTCACTGAGCAGGTTATTGCTAAGCAAGTGCCGCTTGATGGCATTGTTGATGACACCTTCCATCACTTTACTGATGATTGAGAGTAGGCTGATGGGGCGGTAATTGGCCGGGTTCGACTTGTCCTGCTTGTTGTGTACAGGACATACCCGGGCAATTTTCCACATTGCAGGGTAGATGCCAGTGTTGTAGCTATACTGGAACAGCTTGGCTAGGGGCGCGGCACGTTCTGGAGCACAGGTCTTCAGTACTATTGCCGGAATATTGTCAGGGCCCATAGTTTTTGCGGTATCCAGTGCCTTCAGTCATTTCTTGATATCATGTGGAGTGAATCGAATTGGCTGAATTCTGGCATCTGTGATACTGGGTACTTCAGGAGGAGGCCGAGATGGATCAACTCGGCACTTCTGGCTGAAGATTGTTGCAAATGCTTCAGCCTTATCTTTCGTACTGGTGTGCTGGGCTCCCCCATCATTGAGGATGGAGATATTTGTGGAGCCACCTCCTACAGTTAGTTGTTTAATTGTCCACCACCATTCACAGCTGGATGTGGCAGGACTGCAGAGCTTAGATCTGATCCGTCGGTCATGGAATCGCTTAGCTCTGTCTATGGCATGCTGCTTATGCGGTTTGGTATGCTAGTAGTCCTGTGCTGTAGCTTCACCAGGTTGACACCTCATTTTGAGGTATGCCTGGTGCTGCTCCTGGCATGCTCTCCTGCACTCTTCATTGAACCAGGATTGGTCTCCTGGCTTGATGGTAATGGTAGAGTGGGGGATATGCCGGGCCATGACGTTACAGATTGTGGTTGAGTCCATTTCTGCTGCTGCTGATGGCCCACAGCGCCTCATGGATGCCCAGTTTTGCATTGATAGATCTGTTTGAAATCTATCCCATTTAGCACGGTGATAGTGCCACACAACACGATGGACGGTATCCTCAATGTGAAGGCAGGACTTCGTCTCCACAAGGACTGTGCGGTGGTCACTCCTACCAATACTGTCATGGACAGAAGCATCTGCGGCAGGCAGATTGGTGAGGACGAGGTCAAGTATGTTTTTCCCTCGTGTTGGTTCCCCCACCACTTGCTGCAGACCCAGTTTAGCAGCTATGTCCTTTAGGACTCGGCCAGCTCGGTCAGTAGTGGTGCTACTGAGCCACTCTTGGTGATGGACATTGAAGTCCCCCACCCAGAGTACATTTTGTGCCCTTTCCACCCTCAATGCTTCCTCCAAGTGGTGTTCAACATGGAGGAGTACTGAGTCATCAGCTGAGGGAGGGCGGTAGGTGGTAATCAGTAGGAGGTTACCTTGCCCATGTTTGACCTAATGCCATGAGACCTCATGGGGTCCGGAGTCGATGTTGAGGACCCTCAGGGCAACTCCCTCCCTACTGTATACCACTGTGCCACCACCTCTGGTGGATCTGTCCTGCCGGTGGGACAGGACATACCCAGGGATGGTGATGGCAGTGTCTGGGACATTGTCTGTAAGGTATGATTCCGTGAGTATGACTATGTCAGGCTGTTGCTTGACTAGTCTGTGGGACAGCTCTCCCAACTTTGGCACAAGCTCCCAGATGTTAGTAAGGAGGACTTTGCAGGGTCGACAGGGCTGGGTTTGCCGTTGTCGTTTCCAGTGCCTAGGTCGATGCCGAATGGTCCGTCCGGTTTCGTTCCTCAGGTTATAATCCAGAGATTATAACAGTTGAGGACATGTTTTTTAATTTTGTTCCTAGTTCCTGATAATCCCCAAACAGGTCCACTTGCCTAGTCTTGCCTATGTTGTTTGTCCCAACGTGGACCACAACAACTGGATCCTTCCCCTCCCTCTCTAATATCCTTTCAAGCCAGTTAGAGATGTCCCTCACCCTGGCACTGGGTTGGCAACATACCATGCGGGACTCTCAGTCTTGCTTCCAAAGGATGGTATCAGTACCTCTAATTATGGAATCCCCTACCATTACAACTTTTCTTTTTGCTCCCCCCGCTTGAATGGCCTCCTGTACCACAGTGCAGTGGTCAGTTTGCTCATCCTCCCTACAGTCCTTTTCCTCATTCACACAGGGAGCAAGTACCTCCTACCTGTTAGACAAGGTCAAGAGCTGAGGCTCCTCCATTACTGAATTCAGGATCCCTCTACCTGCCTCACTTGCAGTCACACCCTCCTGCCCTGACCAAATGATAAATTAAATCTGTTTAGTTTCAGTGGTGATTTGAAAGTAACTGTTTTGTCTCCATGCAACTGAGAGGCGCAGAACCAATGACCATTGAGTTACAGAGAGAACACATGAGCAAAGTCTTAATGGACACATGAACTTTGCCTGTGGGTTAAATGTAAACGATGAGGGAATTTCCATATTCTAGATATTTTGTGCCATCCTTGTGATTGAGGAAATGACCATGCAGACAATATAACAGGCATTTCAGTCAAATTTTTCTTGCTTGGGATGGTGGTGCATAACAACGATACCTAAATTAATATATGTTAAAATATATGAAGAATTGAATTTTTTTCCTAACCTTTCAATTTTACCATAAATTATTACGTGCAATGCAATATAATTGATGGGGATGTCAGAAATCCAGCTAATTATGGCACATCTATAATAATTCTCAAGCCAACTTACCTGGTGTAGATGATGAAAAGTTGGTTAATCTGGCTGTAGAATGTGAAAAACTTTAGAGAAAAGGCTCAGTGGCAAATTTGTAAAGCTCAGTTCACTAACTGCCTAATATCTTGTGGACTATACAGTGGAGACCTTCTTGGCTATGTAGTGCAACCATAAATATGCTGTAGAAGAAGTACTCCTCCTGGCTTCACATTTAGGTAAGTATAAGATAGAACTACATAGAACTTACAGCACTGAAAAAGGTATGTTCATTCCAACAGGTTTCTGCCAGTCTAAAGCTCCACACAAGCCCTATCAGCATTTCTTCTATTGCTCTCTCCCTCATGTATTTATCTAGCTTCCGTAAAATGTATCTATGCTATTCGCTTCAACTAGTCTTTGTGGTAACAAGTTCCACATCTAAACACTGTCTGGATAAAGAACTTTCTCCTGAATTCCTTATGAAATTTATTAGTGACTATCTGATATTTATGGCCCCTAGTTTTGGACTTTCCCACAAGTGGAAACATCTTCTCTATGTCCAAGGACGCTATCAGGTCACCCCTCAACCTTCTCTTTTTTAAAGAAAAGAGCCCAAGCCTGTTTAGTCTTAGAGTTCAAACTTCTCAATTCTGGTATTGTTCTAGTAAATAATTTCTGCAGTTTCTCCAGTGCCTCTTTTTTGTAAGGTGGAGGCCAGAACTGTGCACAGTTCTCTTAAATGTTGTCTAACCGAGGTTCTATACAAGTTTAACACAACTTCTCTGCTTTTCAATTTCATTCATTTAGAAATGAACCCCTGTGTTTTGTTTATATTTTTTATGGCCTTGTTAACCTGTGTTACTACTTCTAATGATTTGTGAATCTAAATCCCTAGATCCCTTTGCTCCTCTACCTCATTTGCCGCAAACGATAAACCCAGCCCTGTCGACCCTGCAAAGTCCTTCTTACTAACATCTGGGGGCTTGTGCCAAAGTTGGGAGGGCTGTCCCACAGACTAGTCACGCAGCAGCCTGACATAGTCATACTCACAGAATCATACCTTACAATGTCCCAGCCACAACCATTACCATCCCTGGGTATGTCCTGTCCCACCGGCAGGACAGACCCAGCACAGGTGGTGGCACAATGGTATACAGTAGGGAGGGAGTTGCCCTGGGAGTCCTCAGCATCAACTGCGGACCCCATGATATCTCATGGCATCAGGTCAAACATGGGCAAGGAAACCTCCTGCTGATTACCACCTACCGACTCCCCCTCCCCCACAACCCAGCTGATGAATCAGTACTGCTCCATGTTGAACACCACCTGGAGGAAGCACTGAGGGTGGCAAGGACACAGAATGCACTCTGGGTGGGGGGACTTCAATGTCCATCACCAAGAGTGGCTTGGAGCACCACTACTGATCAAGCTGGCCGAGTCCTAAAGGACATAGCTGCTAGACTGCATCTGCGGCAGGTGGTGAGGGAACTAACTAGAGGGAAAAACATACTTGAGCTCATCCTCACCAATCTGCCTGCCGCAGATGCATCTGTCCATGACAGTATTGGTAGGAGTGACCACCGCACAGTCCTTGGGGAGACGAAGTCCCGCCTTCACATTGAGGATACCGTCCATCGTGTTGTGTGGCACTACCACTGTGCTAAATGGGATAGATTTTGAACAGATCTAGCAATGCAAAACTGGGCATCCATGAGGCTCTGAGGACCATCAGCAGGAGCTGATGCCAGTGTTGTAGCTGTACTGGACCAGCTTGGCTCGGGGCGTGGCAAGTTTTGGAGCACAGATCTTCAGTACTATTGCCAGAATTTTGTCAGGGCCCACAGTCTTTGCAGTATCCAGTACCTTCAGCCTTGATATCGCAAGGAATGAATCAAATTGGCCGAAGACTGGCATCTGTGACACTGGGGACCTCAGGAGGAGGCCGAGATGGATCATCAACTCGGCATTTCTGGCTCAAGATTGTTGCAAATGCGTCAGCCTTATCAATCTGTAGCCTCATGGTCTGGCATATCCCCCACTCTGCCATTAGCATCAAGCTGGGGGATCAACTCGTTCAATGAAGAGTGCAGGAGGGCATGTCAGGAGCAGCACCATGCATACCTCAAAATGAGGTGTCAACCTGGTGAAGCTACAACCCAGGACTACTTGTAGGCCAAACTGAGTAAGCAGCATGCGATAGACAGAGCTAGGTGATCCCACAACCAACGGATCAAATCTAAGCTCTGCAGTCCTGCCACATCCAGTTGTGAATGGTGGTGGACAATTAAAAAACTAACAGGAGGAGGTGGCTCCACAAATATCCCCATCCTCAATGATGGGGGAGCCCAGCACACCAGTGCAAAAGATAAGGCAGAAGCATTTGCAACAATCTTGAGCCAGAAGCGCCAAATTGATGATACATCTCAGCCTCCTCCTGAAGTCCCCAATATCACAGATGCCAATCTTCAGCCAATTCGGTTCACTCCGCATGATATCAAGAAACAACTGAAGGCACTGGATACTGCAAACGCTATGGGCCCTGACAATATTCCGGCAATAGTCCTGAAGACCTGTGCTCCAGAACTTGCCACGCCCCTAGCCAAGCTGGTCCAGTACAGCTACAACACTGGCATCTACCCAGCAATGTGGAAAATTGCCCATGTATGTCCTGTACACAACAAGCAGGACAAATCCAACCCGGCCAACTACCGCCCCATCTCTCGATCATCAGCAAAGTGATGGAAGGTGTCATCGACAATGCTATCAAGCGGCACTTGCTTAGCAATAACCTGCTCAATGATGCTCAGTTTGGGTTCTGCCAGGGTCACTCAGCTCCTGACCTCATTACAGCCTTAGTTCAAACATGGACAAAAGAGGTGAACTCATGAGGTGAGGTGAGAGTGACTGCCCTTGACATCAAGGCAGCATTTGACCGAGTATGGCATCAAGAAGCCTGAGCCAAACTGGAGTCAATGGGAATCGGAGGAAAACTCTCCGCTGGTTGGAATCATACCTAGCGCAAAGGAAGAAGGTTGTGGTTGTTGGAGGTCAATCATCTGATCTCCAGGACATCACTGCAGGAGTTCCTCAGGGTAGTGTCCTAGGCCAAACCATCTTCAGCTGCTTCATCAATGACCTTCCTTCAGTCATAAGGTCAGAAGAGGGGATTTTCGCTGATGATTGCACAATGTTCCACATCACTCACAACTCCTCAGATACTGAAGCAGTCCATGTAGAAATGCAGCAAGACCTGGACAATATCCAGGCTTGGGCTGATAAGTGGTAAGTAACATTTGTGCCACACAAGTGCCAGGCAATGACCATCTCCAACAAGGGAGAATCTAACCATCTCCCCTTGACATTCAACAGCATTATAATCACTGAATCCCCCACTATCAACATCCTGGGGGTTACCATTGACCAGAAAGTGAACTGGAGTAGCCATATAAATACTGTGGCTACAAGAGCAGGTCAGAGGCTGGGAATCCTGCAGCAAATAACTCACATCCTGACTCCCCAAAACCTGTCCACAATCTACAAGGCACAAGTCAGGGGTGTGATGGAATGCTCTCCACTTGCCTGGATGGGTGCAGCTCCAACACCACTCAAGAAGCTCGACACCATCCAGGACAAAGCAGCCCGCTTGATTGGCACCCCGTCCACAAGCATTCACTCCCTCCACCACCGACGCACAGTGGCAGCAGTGTGTACCATCTACAAGATGCGCTGCAACCATGCACCAAGGCTACTCAGGCGGCACCTTCCAAATCTGTGACCTCTACCACCTGGAAGGACAAGGGCAGCAGATGCATGGGAATACCATCACCTGTAAGTTCTCCTCCAAGCTCCACATCATCCTGACTTGGAACTATATCGCTGTTCCTTCACTGTCGCTGGATCAAAATCCTGGAACTCCATTCCTAACAGCACTGTGAGTGTACCTACCCCACATGGACTGCAGCGGTTCAAGAAGGCAGCTCACCACCTTCTCATGGGCAATAAATGCTGGCCTGGCCAGCAACGACCACATCCCATGAAACGAATAAAAAAATTTTTCCTGCAGTAACTGATCCTCTTTGGGAAGATTCTCCTGGAAGAAACACTGATGGACAAACACAATCTGGTAATTGATGCAAGCATGAAAGCCAGGATTTCTTCCCAGGATGGATTGTAAGCTGATAAAAGGCATAAAGTTCTGCTATGCATATTGTTACAACCGAGGCGGGAGGAGTACACTGTTAATTCAGTTCCACTTCTCCACGGGTCACAGCATATCAATAAATTTACCCACCTACCGAAAAACAGCCAATTACATACTCTATTTGCCCCCCAGAATAAAGCACACCAACTAGGTTGCTTTAATCAACAACAAAATTAACTATTCATTTTAATAACAAGTCTTAACCAATAATTAGATAAATCTATATATGAAAAGCTTCTTATTTCCCTAGCCCTCATGCACACACACATACATTCAAAAAAACCGGGTAACCAGGATTTTGGTTTACAGATGTTTGATAGGAATAAAAGGAATAATAAAATAATTCAGTTTGTCATGTTCTGGTAGGAGTTTCTTTGGTTTGGTGAGGTGTCCCAGAGTCAAATAGTCGTATGCCACTCAAAGTCTCTCCAGGTGAGGTTAATGAACAGTCTGATGGGTAGGCGTTCAAGGCAATTTAACTGCAACAGGCTACACATAGATCTTTCATCAGGGGTGTAGCAACAGGCCTTCTTAGGTCTTACAGCAGCAGTCTAGCTGTAGAAGATTTCTTCAGATTTCAGGATTTCTCATAACACAGGAGGCAGCAAGAACCATACTGGATGCAGGAATTCTCCAGAGACAGGAGGCAATAGGAATCTGCCACCTTTCAAATATAGGGTTTCTTCTCAAGAGGTGCAGGATTCCTTTACAGAGAGAGGTAACACTTTTTCCAGTCTTCCTCTCTTAACTCCAGGCAGCTCAAAGCCAAATTTTAAATGCCTGCTCTTTGTCCAACTCACTGGCTTTTTAAAGGGTCCAAGGTGAATGCAAACCTTCCTGAACAGACATAGAGTCTCCCTGGTCATTCAAAGTGTTGCTCTGAGGAGGTCATACCCCTTGCTAGTTTGATTGAAATTGTCTGCTTTCCTGTCCTTGGGTACAAGTTCAGTTTCATTTCAAAGCACCCATAAAGTTTAGCTTTTGTTTTGAACTTTCTTTCAAAACATTGCAAACTTTTCAGCTATTTGCAGGTGCCTCAATATCCATTGAAATCCTGTTTCAGTTTTTAAAAACACACAGAATCTTAAGTTTTTAGTACAAAAATAAAAACCTTGTAACAATATTTAAAACAACTCTGTACAAGCTCCCCTGAAAGCTTATTGAGGGAAGGTACCACTTGGTGTACCATTAAATCATACAGTCCAGGAAGATCCCAGGCTTGATCTTTGATTTGCTCTGTGCTAACTGCTTTAAGCTGAGCAGAGGGGTGCAACAATTGGCCTGATTATCTGTGGGCAAGGAAAAGACAAAAATAAGACAGGGTCCCTGACTCTAGTCATTATTCAGTTGTTCCAGCTGGATGTTAGGTGGGGGCATTAGTGAGCTCAGCAAAATTTTCCATCCAAAGTGGAATATATCATTGGACAATTTGTGGGATATACTAGTTTGAAACTATTTTCCTTGCAACATCGAAGAATACCTCTGTATCTCTCCTTTTTCCTTTTCAGGGAGACAAAAAGTAAAAGTTGGTTGATTTTACTGTTTTTGTTAGCAGAGACTGTGGATATTATAGTATCAAATTAGTATTCAAAAGAGTGAACACAAGAGGCTCATGCTTTTCATATTGCACCATCATTTGAATCCACCATGAATGTAATTTTTCACACATTTATAAAGTGATAAATCAAAGATGCAGATGCTTCATATCTCTTGTAAATCAAGCTAAAATAACTACCACTTCTCTTTGATGGCACCACCTCTTAATCCTTCTTAGCCTCACTCTCTCCTTTGGCCTATAATGGAACCCTTACATCTCCTCCATTACTAAACCTGGCTCCAAGAGGTTCAGTTTCCACATTTATGCCAAACATTCCCTTGAAAATTCTTATCTCTATAAAGCACAATCCATCCAAAATGTGAAGCTTGCTTTTCAAAATGGGCATGGTCTTGTAATATTTCTGTCATGCTCCAGGCAAGAAACAAGGCAAAGTTTTTGATAGGCAACTCTCACCTCTAGATTCCAATCTATATTTTTCTGGCAGAATCTTTTGATCTCATCAATACCGCTGCATCCTTTTTTCTTTTTACCCTTTCTTTTTTTTTGTTCCTTCTAAGTTCTAAGTGAGCCATCCTGCATGTTCTTCTTTGTCACTATGCTTTTTCTGTGTTGTAATTATAGCAAGTGAAGTACTTTTGTAGTACAGTCACTATTATAATGTAGGTAACGTACATTATGTATAAAAATGAAGTGAAAATGCTTTTTCTTCAGCAGATCTGACTGAAAACAAATTACTTGCATTAAATTGCTTGCTGTTATAAAGATATTTTATGTGAATTCATATAATGTCGCACAGGCTGAAGGCTCTCATCAGTAGTAATTGCAGTGACATGTATACAATTTTTGAGGCTGCTTTGTTCATAGTTCTGATGTGCTAATGGGTAAATCTCTCATAGTTCCTCACGTGATTTATATGAAGGATATCTTAATGTGATCAGTGGAGGTTTTGCAATGGTATATTTCAACATGATTTAGACCATCGTGTTGTGTTTAAAAATGAGCAAATAAAGGCTTGCCACACCTTTTCCATGAAGACAGTGCCCTTTTTGGTGTATGGATTGTTGCATGTTGTTTTGGGTATTATTTTGCGGTTGTTTAGTGGTCCTTTATAAATGTCTACTCTTAATTTTTTTTATTGAGGCACCTACAGGAAAAAGACAAGGCTCATCGTGCAGGAAGCCACCAAAGTTGGAAAAAGTAGGCGACGAGATGAAATAAATCAAGATGTAAGGGCCAAAATTCCTTGGGTGGTCCACCAGACTGCCGCTGTAACTCTGGAAAATGATGCAGACTCATTTGTACCAGGCCTCTGCCCTTTCTGGGAGCTTCCTATTTGCCTTGTCTGGAGTGTAACCTTGGTCCACCCCTTACAAAATAAATGATGGCAAGTGCCTAAACCAGGAGCAGAGATTCCCAATGCAGGGAGCACTAACTCCTTCTGGCTAAGTCAGGACTCAATGGGCTGAATTTTTGCCACAGAGGCTGGAAACAGGAGTTGGGTTTGTTTTCGAGTCAAGAACCCACACCAACTAGGAAACTAATTAAAGTTAAGATTTTCACAGGGGTGATTGATACGGAGATGGGTTTCCTGTCCAATTAGAGCCAGTGGAGGTGAGAATGGAAGTGGGTCAGATGAATTGTAGGACTGAGGCTGCTAGTTGTCCTGAGAGAGAGATCTACGGTTTGTGCCAAAGCCTTCCACTGCACCAGAGAGAGGTGAGGTGAGTCAAGAGAGCTAGAGACCTGGCACATGGGGCAGAGCTGCCCCTCGGTTCATTGATGCGGACCTGACTCTAGTGTTGAAGGCCGTAAGGGAGAGGACGGAGAATTTTGGTTATGAGTATCACAGTCTCCTGCAGCACTAGATCTCGGTCATCTCCAGGAAGCTCTATCTTCGGTGGTAGATCCTGTATTGAGGGGATGGCCTCCATATCCTTCCTGACCCTCTTTCCTCTCCCGTGCCCTCCTGCTGCTCAGGGTACAGTCCTTCCTGTGGAGGGTGTTGCCCTTCATCGCCACTGGCCCAAATCTGACAGTCATGCTCCCATTGCCAGTTGCACTGCTCCTTTTGGACACATAGCTGCCCAATTATCCTTGGCAGCCCTGACTCTACCTTTTGCCCCCCACAATGCTGGGGGTTGGGGGGGTTGGGTGGGTGTTGATGACTCTGTTCAAAGCTCAAGCGCTGAGTGCCCAGTCTCCCCGTCACCTGCGCAGCACCAAGGGCATCTCCTTACCAGATGCTAAGTCCACCTTTGCCCCACTGACCCTCTTATGGGGTCAGGGTAATTCCCTGGGACAGCCATGACTGGCTCCCCACTCTATACCTGTCCCGCTTCAGCTGATCTGCAACAAACACCTCCCTGAAACTCATGCGCCCCCTTCAAAATCCCACCCTCCAACTCAAACAGGCTCTTAATGAACTTTTTAACTACTTTAATTGGCCTCAATGTGGAGACAAGCAGGGTCGTTTGTCCTGCCCTCCCCCTGCCCTGCTGAACATTGTTTGCACCGGGACAGTGACTTGAAACTGACATACCAGCTGGCACTGGTATTTTTGGGCCCCCCACCCAGCCTTCATTCCCGACCTTGGAGGAGCCTGAAAATTCAGCCCAATGTATCAGTGGAGCATGAGATGTCTAGTGAGGTGATGAGTCTGTGACTCCATGTGAGCAGATATAGGTCCCACCAGTGAGGCCTAAGTCAAGGAAGCAGCCCACACCCCAAAGATATGTGAGATTTAAAACAATGCTTCGGGATTGGCCTCCTTGCTCAGGAGGTAAAGAAGAACATGGCCTGGACAATCTTTACCCCAGTGGAGGTTCCAATCACATTGGGCAGTGGGAAACAGACATGGGCTCATAGTGGCGCTTGCACCTGTTTGCTCCATGCCAATTAGGTGCCCACCCACAGGCCCTGCAAATTCCAGTATGGTCAGTGCTGGGGGCTGGCATCACTTACTGTGATCTTGGTGTAGCCACTGCGATTGTGCCCTGAAAAATTCTGGCCTTACCGTTTAAGTTTGGCTGTTAATAATCTGAAAACTGTAGGAGGAATGGGAGATTATTAAGCAGGGTGAACAGTGCCACAATTTTGTTGGCCTGGGAAAGAATGAATTAGAATAGTGAATGGTGTGATCAGTTTTGATTTTAACAAAATGAGAATGAAGTGGATGATAGATACTGTTTAAAATGCAATGCAAATAGAGTGTTGGCTTTCCAGCCATAAGATCACAGATTCAAGCTCGGCTGGGCTGCCTGTCTTGAATCTGTCACCCTGCTAAGTGAAGTACAATATGTGATGATGAACTCCCTTACAAAATGGGGAAAACATAAATATTATGGAATAGATCTAGCCCCTCCTTTTCTAAGTAGCTCTGTTTGTTTCTGCTCGCCTTCTGATTAGCCTGCAGTGATGCCACGATTTGCAGTCTTGCTAAATACTTTCAATTACATGCTTATCTGAACTGCAGTGTTTATTTCAGATGCACCTAGCATTTAGATCCAGACTTCTTTGAAGTTAGAATATTCATCTTTTTCAGAAGCCATCTGGTACGCTCACTTGAATGCATTGAAGTCCTTAGACAATCAGAAAATCTGAACACACAAAAACCAGGAAATCACTAATGTCCTTAAATAAAAGAAAGACTTGCATTTATAAAGCGCCTTTCATGACCAGCAGATGTCTCAAAGTACTTTACAGCCAATGAAGTGTTGTCACTGTTGCAATGCAAGAAACGAGGCAGCCAGTATGCGCACAGCAAGCTCCCACAAACAGCAATGTGATAATGACCAGACAATCTGTTTTTTGTGATGTTGATTGAGGGATAAATATTGACCAGGACACTGGGGATAACTCCCCTGCTCTTCTTCAAAGTAGTGCCATAGGATCTTTTACATCCGCCTGAGCAAGCAGATGGGGCCTCGGTTTAGCGTCTCATCTAGAAAGGCACCTCCGACAGTGCAGTACACCCTCAGTACTGCATTAGAGTGTCAGCCTTGATTTTTGTGCTCAAGCTCTGGAGTGGGACTTGAACCAGGAACCTTGTGACTCAGTGACAACTGCATGGAACTAAATGAACAGCTGTACTGGCCACACTACACCAGGTGGACTTAAATGTTACAGATGCACCAGGCTGTTGTAAAAGTACAGATGTTGGAATCACAGGGCCACAAGACATGTAAATTTCACAGAATCACTTGATCCTGAATCTATATTAACTGGGATAGTTTTAATGTGAAAGGAATTGAGGGAGCAGAATTCCTGAGGCGCATTCAGGAGAATCTTTTTGGCCAGTGTGTAGCAAGTCCAACAAAAGAGGGCGCAGTTTTAGACTTAGCTTTAGGAAATGAAGTTGGGCAGGTGGTAGGAGTGGCAGTGGGAGAGCATTTTGGTAGTAGTGGTCATAATTCAGTCAGTTTTAACATAATTATGGAAAAAGACAAGGATGGAACAGGAGTTTAAATTTTCAATTGCGGAAAGGCCAATTTTACTAAGCTGAGGAGTGATTTAGCGAAAGTGGACTGGAAATAACTACTTGAAGGTAAATCAGTGTCAGGGCAGTGGGAGGCATTCAAAGGGGAGATTCAAGGAGTTCAGAGTAAACATGTTCTCACAAAGAAGAAGGGTGGGACAGCAAAATCTAGAGCCCCATGGATGTCAAGGAGCCTACAGGGTAAGATAAGGCAGAAAAGGAAAGCTTATGTCCGACACCGAGTACTCAATACCACAGAAAGCCGAAGGAGTATAGAAAGTGGAGGGGTGAAATCAAAAAGGAAATTAAGAAAGCTAAGGCAGGGCATGAAAGAATATTGGCAAACAAAATCAAGGTGAGCCCAATGATGTTTTATCAATACATTAGGAGTAAGAGGATAACTAAGGAAAGAGTAGGGCCCATAAAAGACCAAAAAGGTAACCTATGTGTCGGGGCGGAAGATGCTGCTATTGTTCTTAATGAAAACTTTGCATCTGTCTTCAGAAAAGAGGGGAACAATGCAGATATTGTCGTTAAGGAAGAGGGGTATGACGTATTGGATGTGATAAACATAGGGAGAGAGGAAGTATTAATGGGATTAGCATACTTGAAAGTTGATAAATCACCAGGGCCGAATGAAATGTACCCCAGGCTGTTAAAAGAAGCAAGGTCTGACCATCATTTTCTAGTCCCAACTGGATACAGGTGTAGTACTGGAGGATTGGAGGACTGCTAACATTGTATCTCTTGTTACAAAGGTTTTATTTTTGTACTAAATCTTAGAATTGTGTGTGTTTTTAAAAAATGAAAAAAGGATTTTCAGTGGACATGGACACCTGCAAATAGCTGAAATCTTTGGATGTTGGCTTTGTATACAAGAATGGGAAAGCAAGCAGCTTCAAGGAAGCCATTCAGGAATATTTGACCTCCTCAGAGCAACACTTTGAATGGCAGGGGAGATACAGTGTCTGGTCATGTGATTGGCTCAGGAGTGTTCATTTTTTCTTGGACCCTTCTAAAAACCAGTGAATTGGAGGAGAGCAGGCATTTGAAATTTTGACACTTCGATCTGACCTGTCTGGAGACTAGGCAAAAAGACCTCTCTCTCTAATGGAAACTTGCATCTCTTGAAAAGAAACCGTGTATTTGAAAGGCGTCGGATTCCTATTGCCGCCTGTCTCTGAAGAATTCCTGCACCCAGTGTGGTTCCTGTTGCCTCCTGTGTTTTGGGAAATCTTGGAACCTGAAGAAAACTTCTACTGCTATACTGCTGCTGAGAGTCCTAAGCAGACCTGTTGCTACACCCCTGCTGAAAGACCTTTGTGATGCCTGCTGGAGTCAAATTGCCTTGAGTGCCTACCCATCACAGACTGTTCATCAATCTCGCCTGGAGAGACTTTGAGTGCATCTCACTATTTGACTCTGGGACACCTCACCCAACCAAAGAATTTCCTATGAGAATGTGACAAACTGATTTATTTTATTATGCCTTCTATTCCGAAGAAACAGCTGTAAACCAAAACCCTTTTTCCCAGTTAACTCTTTTTTTTGAATGTATGCGTGTGTGCATGAGGACTCGGGAAATAAAGAGCTTTCATATATATAGATTGATCTCCTTAGTGGTTAAGACTTATTATTTTTTTCCTAATAAACAAACAGTTAATGTTGGTGTTGAATAAAGAAACCTGGTTGGTGTGCTTTATTCTGGGGCATAGAGTCTAATTGGCTGTTCTTCAGTAGGTGAGAAAAATTTATTGATATGCTGTGACCCGTGGAAAAGTGGGACTGAATTTACAATGCATTTCACCCGCCTTGGTCATAACACTCTGTTTAAAAAGGCAGCGGGAGATAGACGGAATAATTACAGGCCAGTCAGTCTAATCTCAGTAGTGGTAAAATTATTGGAATCAATTCTGAGAGATAGGATAAACTGTCACTTAGAAGGGCACAGATTAATTAAGGAAGTCAGCATGGATTTGTTAAGGGAAGATCTTGTCTGACCAACTTGATTGAATTTTTTGAAAAAGTAGCAAGGAAGATTGATGAATTGTTGTGGTCTAAATGGATTTTAGCAAGGCTTTTGACCATGTTCCACATGGCAGGCTAGTTAAAAAAAGTAAACACCCATGGAATTCAGGGAAATGTAACAAGGTGGATACAAAATTGACTCACTGGCAGGAAACAAAGGGTAATTGTTGACGGGTGCTTTGGCAACTAGAAGGCTGTTTCCAGTGGCATTCTGCAGGGCTCAGTACTGGGTCCCCTGCTTTTTGTGGTGTATATTAGCGATTTAGACGTAAATGTAGGGGCACGATCAATAAGTTTGCAGACGACACAAGGATTGGCCTTGTGGTAGATAGCAAGGAGGATAGCTGTGGACTGCAGGAAGATATTGATGGATTGGTCAGGTGGGCAGAAAAATGGCAAATGGGATTCAACCTAGAGA